>NC_137425.1:4510000-5710000 GCF_964374335.1 Astatotilapia calliptera
GTCACATATTGACAGCGGCTCACCGATGCCAATGACATAATTACCCAGCTACATTTCTGAAAGAATGCAAAAGCATTGACATATATTTTTCCTTCCTATAATAGCCCGACGGGCAGGGCAGAGATAGATTTTGGTAGCCCGACTGAAAAAAATCGCTAGCCCCGGGACGTCGGGCTAGCGATATTGCGAGCCCTGTATCTGATTGAGGAATCACTCATCTTTGGAAAAGAGAGTTTATTATAGAGAAATGTCTCTTTCCAAAATAAAAGCTATACTATTCGCTTCTTCTGGGCTATATTCTCAGCAGCATATTAAACATATAAGGAGAATCATGTGCTAACAGCTGTCTAAATGACTCGGCTAAAGTTAGTAGCATGCTTGCTTGTTTTTTTTCTGCTTCCACTTGTCTTTGCACTAGGATGATGTCGGCGTAAATGTGCAGTCATATTCGTTGTGTTCCCACTAGTGCTTTCAGGTTAATCTCGTTGAAATGACCTTAACGCCACAACACGGCAAATCTCCGTTAACGAGCTACTGCCGATTGCCCCGTGCATGGGCCTAGACGGCCAACACGTTAACGAGCTAACTGCGCTAACACACTAGTTCCCACCCATGTAATTGAGCATTGCATGGCACATCCAACATACTGTTTTACTTTAGTCCATGACTCGCTTACCTTCAGGGTCATACGTCACATGAAAACCAAAATAATTCCAAACGCCAGATCTGAATGAGGGTGCGGGAGGTCCATGTTGCAAGGAGAGCTTAACTTCTGTCTCGCTAGCTTGCCCTGCGCTCTTCCTTCTGACGATGCTGTCTGTGTTGAGCGCTCAGTGAATCTGCGTTCGACTACTCCGCCTAGGCTGCCCTGTCGAGCCTAGGCGGAGTAGTCGAACGCAGATTCACTGAGCGCTCAACACACACAGCATAGTCAGAAGGAAAGTTGATAAAATAAATTACAAATTTTGTATTGTTCGATACATATGCGTACCGAACCGAAAGCACTGTATCGAACGGTTCAATATCGATACGAATATCGTTGCACCCCTAATATATATATATATATATATATATAGAAAGGTGCGACAAAGAAGGCGCATAAGAAATACAGCAAGATGTCCATACCTGAGGCCTTGGAAACTGCCAAGCAAAGACTCACAGCCTTGGCCAGCCGCTTGAGGAGGTACACCAGAGAGATAGAAGGCAGGAGAATAAACCAGCTGTTCTCCACAGAACCAGCAAAGGTGTACTCTCAGTGGCAAGGGAACAATAATAAGAGAACAGCACCACCAAGGCTGGAGACGGAGCAATACTGGAAGAGCATATGGGAGAAGGACGCAACCCATAACGGCAATGCTCAGTGGCTAGTGGATCTGAGGGCAGACCACAGCGACCTCCCTGAACAGGGTCCAGTAACCATCACAGTGGCAGATATCCAAGAAAGGGTCTCCAGTATGAAGAGTTGGACAGCACCAGGGCCCGACATGGTTCACGCCTACTGGCTAAAGAAGCTGACTGCACTCCACGAGCGTCTGGCAGCACAAATGAACCAGCTGCTAGTTAACGAGAGACACCCGGAATGGCTAACCGAAGGTCGGACGGTCCTGATCCCCAAGGACCCCAAGAAGGGACCGGTCCCCTCCAACTACCGACCAATAACCTGCCTCAGTACTACATGGAAGCTCCTGTCAGGCATCATATCGGCTAAGATGAACAGGCAAATGGGTCAATACATGAGTGGGACACAGAAAGGAATTGGCAAGAATACCAGAGGCGCAAAACACCAGCTACTGGTAGACAGAACAGTCAGCCGAGACTGCAAGACCAGACTGACCAACCTGTGCACTGCCTGGATTGATTACAAGAAGGCCTATGACTCAATGCCCCACAGCTGGATACTGGAATGCCTAGAATTGTACAAGATCAATGGGACCCTAAGAGCCTTCATCAGGAACTCAATGGGGATGTGGCGTACAACACTAGAGGCCAACTCCAAGCCCATAGCACAAGTCACCATCAAGTGCGGGATCTACCAAGGAGATGCTCTGTCCCCACTGCTGTTCTGCATAGGCCTGAACCCCCTCAGTGAGATCATTAACAAGACTGGCTACGGATACCGACTACGGAACGGAGCAGTTGTCAGCCACCTCCTGTACATGGATGACATCAAGCTGTATGCCAAGAATGAACGAGACATCGATTCACTGATCCACACTACCAGGCTATACAGCAATGACATTGGAATGTCGTTCGGACTGGAGAAGTGTAGTCGGATGGTAACAAAGAGAGGGAAGGTAGTCAGAACTGAGGGGATTGAACTACCAGAAGGCAACATTGCAGACATAGAGGACAGTTACAAGTACCTGGGGATCCCGCAGGCAAATGGGAACCATGAAGAGGCCGCTAGAAAGGCTGCAACCACCAAGTACCTGCAGAGGGTCAGGCAAGTCCTGAGGAGTCAGCTGAATGGTAAGAACAAGATCTGGGCCATCAACACGTACGCCCTGCCCGTGATCAGGTACCCTGCTGGGGTAATAGGCTGGCCAAAGGAGGAGATAGAAGCCACTGACATAAAGACAAGAAAGCTCCTTACCATGCATGGAGGGTTTCACCCCAAGTCCAGCACCCTGAGGCTGTACGCTAAGCGGAAGGAAGGGGGCCGGGGACTGGTGAGTGTCAGCACCACAGTCCAGGATGAGACAAGGAACATCCAAGAATACATTGGGAAGATGGCCCCAACTGACCGAGTGCTCAGTGAATACCTCAGGCAGCAGAAACCCAAGAAAGAGGAGGGAGACGAGGAACCGTCATGGAAGGACAGGCCCCTGCACGGTATGTACCACCGGCAGATAGAGGAGGTGGCTGATATCCAGAAATCCTACCAGTGGCTGGACAAAGCTGGACTGAAAGACAGCACAGAGGCACTAATCATGGCAGCACAAGAACAAGCTCTGAGTACAAGATCCATAGAGGCTGGGGTCTATCACACCAGGCAAGACCCCAGGTGCAGGCTGTGTAAAGATGCCCCAGAGACAATCCAGCACATAACAGCAGGGTGCAAGATGCTAGCAGGCAAGGCATACATGGAACACCACAACCAAGTGGCCAGCATAGTGTACAGGAACATCTGTGCCGAGTATAATCTGGAAGTCCCGAGGTCAAAATGGGAGATGCCCCCAAGGGTGGTGGAGAATGACCGAGCTAAGATCCTGTGGGACTTCCAGATACAGACGGACAAAATGGTGGTGGCTAACCAACCGGACATAGTGGTGGTAGACAAACAGAAGAAGACGGCCGTAGTGATCGATGTAGAGGTTCCGAATGACAGCAATATCAGGAAGAAGGAACACGAGAAGCTGGAGAAATACCAAGGGCTCAGAGAAGAGCTCGAGAGGATGTGGAGGGTGAAGGTAACGGTGGTCCCCGTGGTAATCGGAGCACTAGGTGCGGTGACTCCCAAGCTAGGCGAGTGGCTCCAACAGATCCCGGGAATAACATCAGAGATCTCTGTCCAGAAGAGCGCAGTCCTGGGAACAGCTAAGATACTGCGCAGGACCCTCAAGCTCCCAGGCCTCTGGTAGAGGACCCGAGCTTGAAGGATAAACCGCCCGCAGGGGCGTGCTGGGTGTTTATATATATACATATATATATATATATACACACACACACACACACACACACACACACACACACACACACACATATATGTATATATATATATATATATATATATATATATATATATATATATATATATATATATCATTCTTAGTTCCTTAACTGTGCACTACAAGGTGACCAGATCTTGCAGACTTTAGAAACCTGTTAGGTTTGTATGCAGTAAATAGGCCATTTAATTATTCCTAACCAGGCATATAATGTAAAGTCATTTCTGCATCTTTTATATACATTCTGGAAAAAGTACATTGTACAATATCTAGGACCGTTGTTGATTTCAATAAAATATTGTTGCATGTCAGCAGGGGTGGTCCTAGCCTGTTTGGTGCCCTGGGCGAACACGCCAACAAACTAAGTCTGTCAACGATCACGATTAACGCAATTAAAATTTTTAACGCAATCAACAAACTTTGGACAAATTGCCCGAAATGCGTCACTTTACAAACGGTGCCCCATAAGTAGGCATGATTAATGGGCAAAAGAGTGTATGTTCTGATGTTTTTGTTGATCTAGTGTTTTAGAAACTCATCCAAGTCTAAAACCACACAAAAGATACTGTCAAACTGTCACATGGCCAGGGGTGGATCTAGAGAACTTTTATGAGGGTGGCTTGGAAATCAAATTGGGTGGCAAAATCAAAGCCTTTGTTTTTAAGCATATATGCTGGTGTTACAAATGGTTAAAATGATTCAAATGCAGTAAGTATACAATGTTTCATACATATATAGTCTATAACTTAATTATTTTCTGTAACCCACATAATTAAACATTTCAGTTACATAAAATATGTGAATTTAGATTTTATGTACTGTATAGCCTGTATAATAAATAAATATGTAACCCAATAAGTATAAATTCCAGAAAGCTACACAACATGTGTGTGTGTGTGTGGGGGGGGGGGGGGGGGGGGTGTTACAAACACAAGTCTTAAACAACAAACAACTTAAGTTTCACACCTTTTTGTTAGAAAAAATCAAATTGCTACATGCTTAAATTTACACAAAATGTCAGAATCCTGCACTGTTATGAACTAAAATTTAAACCTAAGTTTTAAATGTTTTGTTGGGTTAACCCTATGGGGTCCAAAATACAATTGGCCATTTCTGACTACTTTTGATGTTACATTTGTATTTCACCTTTAAATTATTTTATTTATTTATTTTTATCTTGCCTCGCTTGGTATCATTCTTTTCAGCTTAACCTCACAAATGTAAGTACCATTAAAGAAATAAGATTATTTTATATTATTATTATTATTTTTTAATAGACTATTATCTTGCAATAAATTACGTGTTAAGAACCTGTATTGCACATATTAATTACATGATATCCAGTGGATGCTGTTTGCAGGTCTGAGGTTTGATTCTGTATCAGATTAAATAACGAAAGACTGTCTTCATGGCAAAAGTACATTTATGTCATGGTCCTGCGACCATGACTCAGTGACTTTGTGTTTGTGTTCTTTATTGTTATTATTCTCTTTATTATTCATGGGCTGTTTTGGGATGGTTTGTGTTTTGGGATTTTAGATACTGGGTTCTGGGTTTGTGCTCCCTCTATTGGTCCCTGGTGTTAGTGTTCCCCTGTCTCGTCAGGTTAATCGGGTCCAGCTGTGTCTCCCACCTGTGTGTAATTTCCCAGTGTCTCTCTGTGAACTTATGGTGTGTGTTACCTCTGTTCCTCGTCGCGTTGTCTGTGTTCATACCCTGTGAAATTCCCTGCGTGCTCTCCCTGCTGTTTCTCACTTCGATGTTCAGGTTTGCTACTCCTTGGCTTAGTTTCTCCCAGTTTAGTTCATCCTTAGTTCTGTTTGCCATCTCCACTTTATGTTTGGTATTGTTAATAAATCACCCTCACGTCTGAATAAGTGCTGCATTTGAGTCCTCCTTTCCACCCTTCACACGGCCGCTGACCCGAGCCGTGACAATTTATGTAAAAACATTTCTTATATTTGAAGGTCAAGGCTACTTTCAAAAGCAATGTAATTCAAAAACACAATTAATAGTTAGTGACTATTCAGACATTATGAGAATCCAAAGCACCGTGTACTGACTGATAAACATTTTATTAATGAACGTTGTTGATTTCTGGAATCATGATCTACATGACATGAATCCATCTTGGGTGAACAAACATTAATCTTTTGTTGATGTTTTTTTTATTATTTAAATAGCAGAAAAACACATTTTTATGGTTTTCTGATTAATGCACTTAATGATCAATGCTTTAAAAACTCCTGGGAGACGGGTTTCTCTGCTTATTCCCAGATGAACTTTAAAGGCAAATCACCAAGTTTCTCCCGAAGGACTTGATCCACTCTTTCACTCTGTGCAACAGTCAGTGTGTTCTTCCAGTCTCCAATCCGACCTGTAATGAAGAGAAAAGCACAAAACCTGATACCCTGAAGTCACATTTACCTGCACAGCAGCTGCAGGTCTGTTATGCTACCTTTGCGCAGGAATATTCCACTGAACTGCTCTGGCGGAAAATGCTGATAATTTGCTTTCGAGTCATTCTTCATGTTCTGAAATGTAGCTTTTTCCACAACTTGACTGATAGCAGCTTCAGTCAGGTTTTTCCCTAAGAAGTTGCAGATCTTCTTCACTGATCCTTTCAAGTCCTGAAAGAAAAGCAGGAACACAACAGAAAAAGAACCTTAAACTCTGCCAGATATTTTATTTGAGTTTCCTTAGGAACAACAAAAAATGCGAAGAAACATCTTACCAAAATCATTTCCTCGTAGGTCAGGAAGAGGATGTTGTACTGGTCTCTGTTTAAATACCACTCCCTGACGTGGTCAAACCAGGATGACGCAAAAACTGTGTAGTGGCATAATGCATCCAGTCATTTGGCATTGTCATTTAATTGAGTTCACATACAACCCTCATGTCAGAGGAGGAGCTCAAGTGTAAGCTCTGTAGTTACCTACAGCATGACTGCAGGCATGATCAGTCCCCCATGCTAATCATGCAGTGGTAGTGTGCCTCCGAATGTAGTACAGATTTTGTCAATGTGCTCAATCCGCACATGACACACACACACACACACACACACACACAAAACTGGAGTCGGTGCTAAATACTAGCACAGCACCACAAAATCACTGGGTACTAAAGCGCAGGCCCTCTAACAGAGGGTCCACACATAATGATGAATCAATTACTGATTACTATAAAGTGAGGAAACTTACCGTTTCCTGTTATGTACCACTCAAAAAACTGGTCAAAGCTCTCGGGAGTTTCCAGGTCTGCCAGGGCTTTGCTGAAGTGATAAAAAGACACCATGTTGTCCTTTGGATTCCTCATCAAATACACGATCTGATATATATTTTTAAAAAAATTGAGAATATTAACAGTTAGTTACTTAAATGTAAAAATTATAAAAGTCAATAGTTTAAAAAAAAAACAATTTAAAATTTAGGGTCAAAATTTGATTTCAAATAATATCTTTTAAAATATGTTTTAAAGCCTGTACATTTTTATAGCTCTTTTTCTCCTATTTCTACTTGATTTGATGAACCTCTTAGGCTACGTTCACACTGCAGGTCTTAGTGCACAATTCCAATTTTTTTATCAAATCTGATTTTTGTGTCTGCTTGTTCACACTACAAATAAAATGTGACAGCAAATGCGCTCTAGTGTGAACCCTCAAAGGGGCCTGCATGCGCAAAAGAAGACATCACACACAACACGCTCTGTTTAGACCCAGACCAAACAGTATTGTTTGACAGATGGTCCTTAATATAAAGACTTGTTTCGGACTTTACGTTTCCCAATTTTGCTTTAAGTTATAAAGTTATTTTGTTATTTACAAATGGCCTAATAATGATCCTTATTGCTGTTTTAGAGAGGAGCAATGCTTCAAAGGATAGGGATAGTTGCAGATTTCTGTCAGAATCTGCAGATTATACAGTACAAATAAAATGTTCACGTTTCTCCAACGTTGTATTCCCAAAAGTTTCACTGGATGGCCAGGAAGCGTTCACAATGTCTTCTTGGGCGCTGATAATTGGCATCTGTCTTGTGTCAGTGACGTAAAAGACGGATTTAATGCGACATGACCATTCAAACAGCAGTCGCTTTCTAAAACATCAGATATGTATCGGATTCAGTACCACATACGAAAGTAACTTAGGTCGGATTTGAAAATGTCGGACTTCTGCTGTTCACACTGTCATACCATGAACGGATATGGGTCGCATAGGGTCAAAAAAGTCAGATTTGATGCGCTTTCGCCTGCAGTGTGAACATAGCCTTACTCTGCAATGACCTCATTGTACGAAAGGAAAAGGACAAAAAAAATATACTGAAATAAAAACACAGAATTGCCAGTCTTGGTAGACGGAGATTGGTCCGCAGCCCGGCTCACACTGCACCCGACCCCTACGGTGAATCCTGCGGGTGGTGGGCCCGCAGGAAGATGGGCCCATGTCCCTTTTTCGGGCTGTGCCCGGCTGGGCCCCATGGACTAAGGCCCGGCCACCAGACGCTCGCCCTCAGGCACCCTCCCCAGGGCCTGGCTCCAGGGCAGGGCCCAGGTAACCCTATCCCGGGCAGGGTGAACTGCTCCCTCTCTGGTTTTTTCATAGGGGACTTCTGAATCGCTCTTTGTCTGGTCCCTCACCCAGAACCAATTTGCCATGGGAGACCCTACCAGGGATAGCCCTGGGATCCTTGGGACACACAAACCCCTCCACCACCGGAAGCCCACCACCATGGGGCGATCGTGGCTCAAGAGTTGAGAGTTGGGAGTTCGCCTTGTAATCGGAAGGTTGCCAGTTCGAGTCCCGGCCCGGACAGTCTCGGTCGTTGTGTCCTTGGGCAAGACCTACCGCCTACTGGTGTTGGCCAGAAGGGCCGATGGTGCGATATGGCAGCCTCGCTTCTGTCAGTCTGCTGTGGGTACAACTTTAGCTTGCCTCCACCAGTGTGTGAGAGTGTGTGTGTGAATGGGTGGATGACTGAGTGTGTAAAGCACTTTGGTCCCCTAGGGGGGACTAGTAAAAGCGCTATACAAATGCAGGCCATTTACCATTTACCACGATAAGGTGGCGATTCGCGGGCATGTCGCACCGGGAGGAGGCCCCGGGGTAGACCCAGGACACGCTGGAGAGATTATATCTCTCGGCCTTGGTTTTCCCCCGGACAAGCTAGAGGAAATGGCTGGGGAGAGGGAGGTCTGGGCTTCTCTGCTTGTTCTGCTGCCCTCGCGACCCGGACCCCGGATAAGCAGAAGAAAATGGACGGATGGAAAAACACAGAATTATTTAAAATAAAACAAATGCTAGTGCTAGCTTTTTGGACCTGGAACCACGTGTTTGTGCAGAAGTCTATGATAAAAATGACCCTCAGATTCCTTGATTTATGATCCCATTACAAAATTGTGTTAGAGGCTCATTGTTTTAAGTCTCACTTGCTTGGGGCACCCTATACACTGTCAAACAACATTTGTTTTGAAAATAATTAAAGATCAACCACTCTATTTTCATTTGCTAGGATTTGCTGGTTTGTAAAAGCTACCAAGTGTCAAAGTGCAAGTCCCAAAAAACTGGACTTCAGTGACCAATAGGTAACATCACAAAAATGTAATTAAACTTAGCAAGTACAAATCTAATTTAATTTGCTCTATTTTTGCAAAAAAAAAAAACAGAAGAAAATTGAGCTAAGTGGATTGCGGCGCAGAGAGGAGAGGGCAGCATCTATTATGTGGGTTACAGTTGCTCCAAGAAGAAATGGTAAAAATAGCAACAGTAACAGACTAAACTCTAAACAATACATTATGTTACAGGTACTGACTTTTGCCTTCTTCTCCTTCACTCCTGGAGGCATGATGTGTTCAGGGAGATGCGAGGCGAAGAGTCGTGGAGAGGGAAGAAGAGTGTATTCAGCCATCTTGTACTCCAGCCACGGCATCCTCTCCTTGTTGTTTGAATATTTAGTCTGATTCCCATCCAGTTCGTGGATGGAAATGATGATCTGCTGAGCCCATACAGTGCCTGATGTGGGGAAAGACATTAGAGGTGATCAGTGGATCAGTCTGGCCAGCACAAAACAGCAAATATAAATAATGTATGAAATTTTTCACCAACCTGATTTTGGATAAGTGACAAGGAAGACATCACTGTCTTTTATTTCAAAACTCTCAAGAGAGTCTATGTACTCTGGAGTTGTAAGACTGACCACAAAATTGTAGTTTTTATGCTTGAAAACACGGTCTCTGATCTGCTCCATACTGGTTCTACATAAGACAGATAAAAAAATATACACAGGAACGAAAAATCTGTGAGTCACATGGTGTTTGTTGATGCTGGGTGAGCAGTGTTGGGGAGTAAGGGAATACTCTGATTTTGATTGCTGGAAACCCAGACAAAAGGTGCAATAAGAAGCTCTAATGTAAGCGTCCTGTTAATGTTGGTGGCGTCAGTTACACAATGGACCCAGAGCCAGAATAACAGGGCCAGCAGTGAACGGGCATGAATGGTTTTCTTACTTGGAAACTAAAACACCACTTCATAAAAAGAAAGGGATGGGCGAAACCTCAGTATCTTTGATGTATTATTGCTGTGTGATTTTTATTACAATTACTGAATGCTACTCGCCACCAAGCTAACATTGTTAGCTGGCGTTAGCTGGCGTTAGTTCATAGACTGCATAGACTTGATGGAAAGCAACCTGCTAGCTGCAAATAATCATGTGCAGTTCCACATGATTATCAACAGAGAAAAAGAAAACATATTACTGATACAGAAATAGTTTCTATACGAGATCACTGCAAAAAGTGCAGCCTTGCCTAATGTGTCCACCATACTGTTACTCATTTTATATTAAGATTTTGAAAAAAATCTAGTTAGTATTGATATGGTGAGTGGCCTTCAGTAAAAGTAAAAAAAAAAAAAATCACATAGCAATAGTTCAGTGTAGTTGTAAAAAACATAACGATATATTAAGTAATCCAAAGTATTCAGAATATGTTACTCTCATTGAGTAACAACAGAATACCTTACAAAATACATTTTGGGGCATGTATTCTGTAATCTGTAGTGGAATACATTTTAAAAGTAACCTTCCCAACACTGTGGGTGAGGAACCAGACGAAGAGCAATAATATACCTCAATAACTGTTTTTGACTGTTTATTATCAATTTGCACACCACTGATTCATACACCCTTTTAATTTTGCATTTTCTACATTTTAATTTTATACTTAATTTTGAATTTTACTTTATTTTTGTATTTTTAGTGATCCGGAATTGCACAGCAATAAACATTTCACTTCATGTTGTACTGTGTATGTATTTTAATTTGAATGTGAGCTGTCATACGAGCCATTCGGTCCTTATTCGATCCTTATGCAACCATTGCAAGAGCTTCACTGTGTTACATGCCATGATACGCAGCCCTGTTGTTTTTCTGTAGCTCTTATCTTTCAGGTGTCAGGCCTCCACCTAATAATAATAATGGATACTTTATTGATCCCCATGGGGAAATTACTTGTTTTTCCTCTGCATTTGACCCATTCACTCAGTGAAGCAGTGGGCAGCCCACTAAGCAGGCGCCCGGGGAGCAGTGTGTAGGGACGGTACCTTGCTCAGGGGTACCTCAGGGTAGCCGCTAAGTGGATTCGAACCGCCGACCTTGCGATCATGGGGCGACCACTTTACCTACTGAGCTATCCCTGCCCCCACCTATTGGCCAATTCAAAGTAAAATGGCACGTGTCTATTGGCATGGGGCGGCAGACCTTTTTGTCAAGCAGCTAGGCAGGCCTTTTGTTTTGTTTATTGTTTTATTTAGACTTTAGGGAGAGTGTTGGCCTCTTTTCATTTTGTGAATTTCTTTGATTTGGCTCAACCGCCTGGTCCTCCGCCCCCGCATTTTTTCTTTTGTCAAGTATTTTATTGTCAAGGCATGGTAAATGATGAATAAATCCTGTCTGACTATTAACCTCGCTGTTGTCCCTCTCGTTCATTAGCTTAGGTTGTCTGATGTTGCCCCCACCATGGTGGTGAGGGGGGGAGGTAACAACTGGCAATAAGTCAGACTTGTTCCGGTGGCTGTTTGACTCTGCCACAGCTGCGTTTTGTCACTGATTATTTTCATAGTTTTATGGGGAAAATATGTGCTGCTCTCAGCTAATAGGTTTCCTAACCTGTAAGACCAAATTGCCCTCTTTTGGTCTGTTTGATATCTGACTCATTCAGTGTGAAAGAAAGTGCTGCGGTATTTTGTTAATGGCATGCACTCTGCTTTTTTTTTTCGGTAAAGATCTGCCCTAGCAGATGCACAACACACATAGCCAGTAGCGGTTTTAGATACGGGCGACACGGGCGGTTGCCCGAGGTGGCATCGTGGTGGGGGGCGGCATCACAGGCATCGGCAAAAAATAAAATAAAATACTCGTACTCATGCTGCCCCGACGTCATGCCAGCGCATATTGGGAATGGCATAAGCACCGATCGGTTTTCTATCGCCCATTTGCTGGGAGTAAGGGCGCCCTTCGTTTGCGAGGTGCGCCTGCTGCTTGCGGTGCAGAGAGGAGAGGGCAGCATCTATTATGTGGGTTACAGTTGCTCCAAGAAGAAATGGTAAAAATAGCAACAGTAACAGACTAAACTCTAAACAATACATTATGTTACAGATTTTAATATTAATTAGTCATTGTCAATTGTTGATTTGTCCTGTTCTCATTGTATGACGAATTATGATGGCTGTTTGATAGCCGTTTGCATACTATGCATACTCTCTCTCTCTTCATGTGTGTGTGTGTGTGTGTGTATACACCAGTTTTATGTTACAATCCTTAATAGGTTTTGTGTGTGTGTGTGTAGGAGGAGGGGGGGGAGGGGGTGTTCGCCCAGGGCGCCAAACAGGCTAGGACCACCACTGCACATAGCTCATGGTTCTGTTTCTATATATTGCAGATGTTGCAGTGGTTTAGGTATATCGAGGTCTTGTTCACAAGTGAGTGGAGAAAATGAGTGGGAGATCAACAGACGGATTGGTGCTGGGGCTGCAGGGATACAGACACTGTACTGGTCAGCTGTGGTGAAGATAAATTTACCAACCGATCAACATTCCTACCCTCACCTATAGCCACAAGCTTTGGGTAGTGACCAGAAGAATGAGAATACTGACTCAAACAGCATAAATGAGCTTTTTCCCTTAGACATAGGGTGAGGAGTTCAGCCATCCAGGAAGGGCTCAGAGTAAAGCCACTGCTCCACATTGAAGAAAACAAAAACATCCCTAATAAGAGGACTATAGCATCCCAAACAGCAGGAATTAACAAAACATCATCAGGCATTTTGCACATGTAACTCATGTAACAGGTGCAGAGGCTGCAGCCGGTTTAATATAAGATGTAATTCTTGCGGTTTTGGCCTGCAACCTTGGAAATTCTGCCTTCCAGGGACCTTTCATGACAGTAATTGCAGGCATTGGTTTTATCAGACTTTTATCAAGCTTAGAATCGAATTTAAATGAACGAACCTTACCTTATCTTGAGTGATTTTCCAAAACAACCGAACCAGAACCTCTCCTCACACTGTCTGCTGTCTTTACTTTGCACGCTGGAATATTACTCTCACGGAAGAGTGCAAACTCATGTGCTGGTGTTCCAGATTAACTGGTGTCACAGATTAACTGGTGACGGTTAAACAGATGTGTAGTAGATAACAAACCAGGAAATAAACAGTTAATATTTAATCTGTGACATTTGTCAGGTTAATTGTGTGGTGGCCCACTAGAGGGCTCCACTCAGACCCTGATCTTCAGGTGCACTGTCTAAAGCAGCGGTCCCCAACCCCCGGGCCTCGGACCGGTACCGGGCCGCGAGAGTTGAGGCTCAGGTGTGAAATGTATGGTTTTCAGGGTTTTTATCGGTTTTCAGCGTTATTTTGTTATCGTTTTTATCGTTAACTCTGTTTTCCTGGGTCTTTTCAAGTGTGTTATGAATAAATCTTCTTTTTTTCGGTACCAGTACTAGTTTTATTTTGTTGTATTTATCCGCGACACCTTAAAGGCCAGTCCATGAAAATATTGTCGGGCATAAACCGGTCCGTGGCGCAAAAAAGGTCTGGCAGCTCTAATTGCAGCAAAAGGTGGTTCTACAAAGTACTGACTCAGGGGGCTGAATAATTACGCACACACCACTCTTCAGTTATTTATTTGTAAAAAATGTTTTGAATCATGTATGATTTTCCTTCCACTTCTCACGTGTACACCACTTTGTATTGGTCTTTCACGTGGACTTCCAATAAAACTGATTCATGTTTGTGGCTGTAATGTGACAAAATGTGGAAAAGTTCAAGGGGGCCGAATGCTTTTGCAAGCCACTGTATTTTCAGATTGTTTCTATGCTTTGTTGGTTTCAACCTTTGACTCAACCTGGCTGTCACTGTGCACATGTCCTTTAATGAGTCACAGTGGTTTTAATGATTTACACTGAGTTACTAAATTGTAAATTGTGTTTAACATGGATGACTGAGAACCTTCACAGACATGATTAAAACTGTTCAATGTTTTGCAAAAAAGAGTGATTTATTAAAAAAGCTTAGGACACTGAGAATGTGGTTCAGAGAATGGGAAGTGTTTTAACATTTCAGATAAACTGTGGCTAAGGAGGATTTGGAGTAAATTATTTCAGTAATTCATATTAATTGCTATTTAATGTAAATTACACTTAGCACCCAAAAACAGTCTAACATTGCTCCTAATGTGACTATGATAATTGCAATTATGAGTGTTTATTAAGTAGCCCACTAGAGGGCTTCACTCACACCCAGTGTGGAGGAAGTGTGTTGCTGTGTTTTGTGGCGCGATGTGTTCAGTTGATGTTTTTTTTTTCTTTCTTTTTTCTTAACTTTATTTATCACATTTTAGACATACAGTCAAGTAAAACAGGAATCACATAAAAGATGACATTGTGGTAGTACAATGAGGAACAGAGAGAGGGAAAAGGACAGTGAGACAAAAGTGAGTACAAAAAATAAAATAAATTAAGGGGAACATAAATAAACAAAAGTTTGCAAGAGCCAAAATCAAGTTAGCACTTTCAGTCGGTTATAGATGTTAACAGTCTTGAGAGCCTTAGTGTTTTTTGATGAGGAGATTGTCCTTATATATTGTGCAAGTTCCATTTTTAATACAAGAAGTTCAGGCTTTCTGCCGAGGACTTTGCTTTTGTGTATATGAAATTTTGCCAAAAATAAAACCAAATTTATAAAGAAGAAAGCATCATTGTCCTTGTCTTTAAAATTATAATAGCCAAAGATAACATCCTTATAGTATAGTTGAAGATTAGGGAGAACAAAGTCAGTAATAAACTTGTGGAAATCCTTCCAGAATTTACATGTAAATTTACATGACCGAAACAGATGAGAAACTGTTTCAGGTTGCTCTTGACAGAAGGTACAATTTACATTTATTTCAGCCATAAATTTTGGACAAATATTGTTTGGTAGGGTAAAACCTATGAATCAACTTAAAGGAAATCTCTTTAATTTTGTTTGTTAAGAAAAACCTTTGTGGTAAAGTCCAAACTTTTTTCCATTCAATATCTGTTACAAAATTGGCCCAATAAAATATGGTTGATGGAACAGAGACCATTGCATCCTGAAAGAGAGATCTTATTTTGGTATTTATAGACTTATGAGAGGAAAAGCAAACATTGCCAAGAGAAGAATGTAACACATCCGGGGGAGTAACCTGTAGTGGAGCACTGTGGGAGCATCTGTGTAACATGGACAGACCAGATGGAATGGCATCGAACACTATTGAGAATTCTTTAGGCGTTATCGGTACATTGTATCTCCTGAGGAACTCAGAGTAATTATATAAGAGTCCATCTTCTCTAAATAACTGACTAACCAAGATTATTCCATTATTAAACCAGTTATTTTAAAAAAGAGTTTTATTTTTATTAATAATATTGCAGTTATTCCAAATAAAACAGTTTTGTGGAGAGAAATTGTGTTTGTAAATCAGCGCCCATGCCAAAAGAATTTGTTGATGAAAGTGAGAAAGTTTCAGTGGTATTTTTGGAATACTGTAATTGCAGAGCAGTAGGAAGTTAAGGCCGCCTAAATTAGAGAACACATGATGTGAGATAAAGTTCCAGATAGAAGTGGGATTTTTTTAAATACTTTTTAATCCAGTTTATTTTAAAGGTGTTGTTAAGAGCACCGAAATCAAAAAAATTTATACCTCCTTTATCATATGAATTTAAAGCTACTGATTTACGCAAGTAGTGAGTTTTATTTTTCCATAAAAAATTGTATAATAATTTGTTAATTGACTTACAGGTTGTGACTGGGCAGCATAGGTTAGACGGGAGATACCTTCAGCCTTCGATAGTTCAGTTGATGTTGGAGAGGAATAGGGCTTTGGAGTTGACGTCACGCCGCAGTGCATTGTGGCGCCCAGACGCCAAGAGACGGTACTTTGAAAAAATTGTGTGCATCGGTAATGTGGACCCGTATGACATAAGGAAGTGGAGTGGAAACCCAGATGACCTACCGCCGTTGTCCTATCCCATGTCACCATTACTGGATACACTGCAGGACCACAGCAAGGCAGTGAGTTTGTTTGGAATAGAAAACTATTACACCAACTACACTACACAGTCACCCACATTACCCCAATCCCTGGCGTGTTTACACAACAGAGACGCTGAGTCCCTTGGCCTTCCTGATCTTCAGGTGCACTGTCTAAAGCAGCGGTCCCCAACCCCCAGGCCTCGGACCGAGAGTTGAGGCTCAGGTGTGAAATGTATGGTTTTCAGGGTTTTTATCGGTTTTCAGCGTTATTTTGTTATCGTTTTTATCGTTAACTCTGTTTTCCTGGGTCTTTTCAAGTGTGTTATGAATAAATCTTCTTTTTTCCGGTACCGGTACTAGTTTTATTTTGTTGTATTTATCCGCGACACCTTAAAGGCCGGTCCATGAAAATATTGTCGGGCATAAACCGGTCCGTGGCGCAAAAAAGGTTGGGGACCGCTGCCCTAAAAGACTGGCAGCTCTAATTGCAGCAAAAGGTGGTTCTACAAAGTATTGACTCAGGGGGCTGAATAATTACGCACACACCACTCTTCAGTTATTTATTTGTAAAAAATGTTTTGAATCATGTATGATTTTCCTTCCACTTCTCACGTGTACACCACTTTGTGTTGGTCTTTCACGTGGACTTCCAATAAAACTGATTCATGTTTGTGGCTGTAATGTGACAAAATGTGGAAAAGTTCAAGGGGGCCGAATGCTTTTGCAAGCCACTGTATTTTCAGATTGTTTCTATGCTTTGTTGGTTTCAACCTTTGACTCAACCTGGCTGTCACTGTGCACATGTCCTTTAATGAGTCACAGTGGTTTTAATGATTTACACTGAGTTACTAAATTGTAAATTGTGTTTAACATGGATGACTGAGAACCTTCACAGACATGATTAAAACTGTTCAATGTTTTGCAAAAAGAGTGATTTATTAAAAAAGCTTAGGACACTGAGAATGTGGTTCAGAGAATGGGAAGTGTTTTAACATTTCAGATCAACTGTGGCTAAGGAGGATTTGGAGTAAATTATTTCAGTAATTCATATTAATTGCTATTTAATGTAAATTACACTTAGCACTAAAAAACAGTCTAACATTGCTCCTAATGTGACTATGATAATTGCAATTATGAGTGTTTATTAAGTAGCCCACTAGAGGGCTTCAGTGTGTTGCTGTGTTTTGTGGCGCGATGTGTTCAGTTGATGTTTTTTTTTCTTTCTTTTTTCTTAACTTTATTTATCACATTTTAGACATACAGTCAAGTAAAACAGGAATCACATAAAAGATGACATTGTGGTAGTACAATGAGGAACAGAGAGAGGGAAAAGGACAGTGAGACAAAAGTGAGTACAAAAAATAAAATAAATTAAGGGGAACATAAATAAACAAAAGTTTGCAAGAGCCAAAATCAAGTTAGCACTTTCAGTCGGTTATAGATGTTAACAGTCTTGAGAGCCTTAGTGTTTTTTGATGAGGAGATTGTCCTTATATATTGTGCAAGTTCCATTTTTAATACAAGAAGTTCAGGCTTTCTGCCGAGGACTTTGCTTTTGTGTATATGAAATTTTGCCAAAAATAAAACCAAATTTATAAAGAAGAAAGCATCATTGTCCTTGTCTTTAAAATTATAATAGCCAAAGATAACATCCTTATAGTATAGTTGAAGATTAGGGAGAACAAAGTCAGTAATAAACTTGTGGAAATCCTTCCAGAATTTACATGTAAATTTATATGACCGAAACAGATGAGAAACTGTTTCAGGTTGCTCTTGACAGAAGGTACAATTTACATTTATTTCAGCCATAAATTTTGGACAAATATTGTTTGGTAGGGTAAAACTTATGAATCAACTTAAAGGAAATCTCTTTAATTTTGTTTGTTAAGAAAAACCTTTGTGGTAAAGTCCAAACTTTTTTCCATTCAATATCTGTTACAAAATTGGCCCAATAAAATATGGTTGATGGAACAGAGACCATTGCATCCTGAAAGAGAGATCTTATTTTGGTATTTATAGACTTATGAGAGGAAAAGCAAACATTGCCAAGAGAAGAATGTAACACATCCGGGGGAGTAACCTGTAGTGGAGCACTGTGGGAGCATCTGTGTAACATGGACAGACCAGATGGAATGGCATCGAACACTATTGAGAATTCTTTAGGCGTTATCGGTACATCTCCTGAGGAACTCAGAGTAATTATAAAAGAGTCCATCTTCTCTAAATAACTGACTAACCAAGATTATTCCATTATTAAACCAGTTATTTTAAAAAAGAGTTTTATTTTTATTAATAATATTGCAGTTATTCCAAATAAAACAGTTTTGTGGAGAGAAATTGTGTTTGTAAATCAGCGCCCATGCCAAAAGAATTTGTTGATGAAAGTGAGAAAGTTTCAGTGGTATTTTTGGAATACTGTAATTGCAGAGCAGTAGGAAGTTAAGGCCGCCTAAATTAGAGAACACATGATGTGAGATAAAGTTCCAGATAGAAGTGGGATTTTTTTAAATACTTTTTAATCCAGTTTATTTTAAAGGTGTTGTTAAGAGCACCGAAATCAAAAAAATTTATACCTCCTTTATCATATGAATTTAAAGCTACTGATTTACGCAAGTAGTGAGTTTTATTTTTCCATAAAAAATTGTATAATAATTTGTTAATTGACTTACAGGTTGTGACTGGGCAGCATAGGTTAGACGGGAGATACCTTCAGCCTTCGATAGTTCAGTTGATGTTGGAGAGGAATAGGGCTTTGGAGTTGACGTCACGCCGCAGTGCATTGTGGCGCCCAGACGCCAAGAGACGGTACTTTGAAAAAATTGTGTGCATCGGTAATGTGGACCCGTATGACATAAGGAAGTGGAGTGGAAACCCAGATGACCTACCGCCGTTGTCCTATCCCATGTCACCATTACTGGATACACTGCAGGACCACAGCAAGGCAGTGAGTTTGTTTGGAATAGAAAACTATTACACCAACTACACTACACAGTCACCCACATTACCCCAATCCCTGGCGTGTTTACACAACAGAGACGCTGAGTCCCTTGGCCTTCCTGATCTTCAGGTGCACTGTCTAAAGCAGCGGTCCCCAACCCCCAGGCCTCGGACCGAGAGTTGAGGCTCAGGTGTGAAATGTATGGTTTTCAGGGTTTTTATCGGTTTTCAGCGTTATTTTGTTATCGTTTTTATCGTTAACTCTGTTTTCCTGGGTCTTTTCAAGTGTGTTATGAATAAATCTTCTTTTTTTCGGTACCGGTACTAGTTTTATTTTGTTGTATTTATCCGCGACACCTTAAAGGCCGGTCCATGAAAATATTGTCGGGCATAAACCGGTCCGTGGCGCAAAAAAGGTTGGGGACCGCTGCCCTAAAAGACTGGCAGCTCTAATTGCAGCAAAAGGTGGTTCTACAAAGTATTGACTCAGGGGGCTGAATAATTACGCACACACCACTCTTCAGTTATTTATTTGTAAAAAAATTTTGAATCATGTATGATTTTCCTTCCACTTCTCACGTGTACACCACTTTGTGTTGGTCTTTCACGTGGAATTCCAATAAAACTGATTCATGTTTGTGGCTGTAATGTGACAAAATGTGGAAAAGTTCAAGGGGGCCGAATGCTTTTGCAAGCCACTGTATTTTCAGATTGTTTCTATGCTTTGTTGGTTTCAACCTTTGACTCAACCTGGCTGTCACTGTGCACATGTCCTTAAATGAGTCACAGTGGTTTTAATGATTTACACTGAGTTACTGAGTTACTAAATTGTGTCAAATTTAGCAAAAGCTGTTCAATGTTTTGCAAAAAGAGTGATTTATTAAAAAGCTCAGGACACTGAGAATTTGGTTTAGAGAATGGGAGTAAGTGTTTTACCATTTCAGATCAATTTTAAGCAGAGGCATGGCCAAGGAGGATTTGGAGTAAATTATTTCACTGAATCATATAAATAGTGGTGCAACGGATCACGGTTTATCCGTAACCCGAACCGATCCCACTCCACGGATCGGCACGCACGTGATCCGAAGATTCGAAAAAGAAGGAAAAAAAGCATGTGTATGGTGCGCATAGTCAGTCTGTCAAGCGATAGTTATGGCCAGCGCTGGCGGTCCAAGTGGAGGAGCAGAGGAGTTTGCGGCATTTAAGCAGCCCTTCGCTGCCCAATCCGACCGGGCTAAAGCTATTACAAAAGCTACTACAAAAGCTACTGGGGCCCAACTACAAATGGGTGGACCTCCAGGTCAACAGAAAGCTATGTGACCGTGACCACTCATTATATCACAGCAAAATGGCTCTTAGAACCGGATCTTTGACGTGAACGACGCGAGCCGACTTCTTATCGCGAGCCGTGGGGTGTTTTTTTTCTTTCTCGCACCCTCTCGCACTTTTTTCCGCTTCACTGTGGTTTGCAGTGTTTTGTGTTGTTTCACTTTAAATTTATTTAAAGGGAAAAAGCTGAAAATTTAAATAGTTAAAAGTTGAAATGTGAATAGTTGGTTTTTGTATTATATGATTTATTACATTTTCTGTGGAGTGAATAAATAAAAGTATATTTACGGTGGCCCCTAGAGACAAAGCACGTAAAAACTCCAAAACACGTAAAAACTCAGAAGCACATAAAAACTCAAAACACGTACAAAACACAACACAAGTGCTCCAGGATGCTAGGCGCAGTATTGAGCTTTTGTTACCTAGTGGCTACACAAGCCAGCAAGTACCAACGACCGGATTTGGTGTGTGGTAGTAACAGGTAAATGAACTTTTTTTTTAAATTATTTGAATATATATGAGTGCTTGTGTATAAATACACAAACAATACACATATGCTGTCATGCTTTCAATTGTGTAATTTAAGTGATCTAGTAGCTCTGTTTTGGAAGTTCAGTTCATGCTAGAAATGTGTTTTGGAGTTTGTACGTGTTTTGTCTCTAGGGGCCACCGCATATATTTATATATAAACATATATAAATAAAACCCCTTTTTTTACATTAGTAATTCCTTTTGTGCATAATTTTATATTATTGTTAATAATAAATTAATTAAAGCAACAAAACAACCTGAAGAGCCGGTTCGGAGCCGAAAGTAGAGTAGAATGGGAGGGAGAGCCTTCAGTTTTCAGGCCCCTCTTCTGTGGAACCAGCTTCCAGTTTGGATTCGGGAGACAGACACTATCTCTACTTTTAAGATTAGGCTTAAAACTTTCCTTTTTGCTAAAGCATATAGTTAGGGCTGGACCAGGTGACCCTGAATCCTCCCTTAGTTATGCTGCAATAGATGTAGGCTGCCGGGGGATTCCCATGATGCATTGAGTTTTTCCTTTCCAGTCACCTTTCTCACTCACTATGTATTAATAGACCTCTCTGCATTGAATCATATCTGTTATTAACCTCTGTCTCTCTTCCACAGCATGTCTTTATCCTGTCTTCCTTCTCTCACCCCAACCGGTCGCAGCAGATGGCCGCCCCTCCCTGAGCCTGGTTCTGCCGGAGGTTTCTTTCTGTTAAAAAGGAGTTTTTCCTTCCCACTGTCGCCAAAGTGCTGCTCATAGGGGGTCATATGATTGTTGGGTTTTTCTCTGTATCTATGAAGCGCCTTGAGGCGACTTTTGTTGTGATTTGGCGCTATATAAATAAAATTGAATTGAATTGAATTGAATTGAAAGAGCCGTTCTCTAAAAAGAGCCGGAAATCCCATCACTAATACATAAGCATGTATTTGAATCTGTAAATATCCGAATGGTGACTCAGTGACATTATCCCATATTGTGGATAAGATGGTACCAGCCAACAGCAGCAACAATGTTGTTAAACCAGCTGTGATCATAGCGGTGCTAACAGCTCGAGGTTTGAGACAGTTACACAACAAATAAGGTTCCTGATCTAAAATGCTTAAGGTGTCTGTAACGAATGAGAAGCAGGAGCAGGAAACTCACCAGTGTGCTCTCTAGATGCAGGGTGATGAAGTAAAGGATTAATATATCTACCGTTTCCTTATTTTCTCAGATAAGTCACTGAAGATTAAAAACACAGACAAGAGATTCAGATTCAGTTGTCAAAATAACTTTATTGTCCACTTTTTTTGTTACAAACAAAATGTGTCTTAATTTGAGAAAAATGTAATTCAATTGATAAAGATTATCCATGTTTATATCCATATTAACATGTGTTTTATCTATATGTTGTCTTTTTACTATGCACTTGTACAAGAATAAACTACAACAAATTAAGAACACAACACACCTCTTTATATAAAACAAATTTACATGCTAAAATTAACATTAATCACAGAATAAATGAGGGAGACTGATAGCTTCAAAGTTAGAGAGAGAAGGGGCGACTATCCACAGGCAGGTGTGGCAAAAGTACAGATATTCTTTACTTAAACAGAAGTACAGATGTTTGTGCTAAAATACTTTACTACTCCAAAAAATGCATCTGTACTTTGAGTAAAAGTGAAAAAGTAAAGGGTATATTAATGTAATAATAAAATAATATTAGTACAATCAAAAGCTTTTTCTTTCTTTCTTTTTTTTTTTTTTAATTTTTCCTTCACAGCTGCATCTAAACTAAATCTACTACATCTTCACCAAAAACACCAAATAACAAGTCTTTTTCTTTTCTTTTCTTTTTTGAAACAGTAAGGATTAGAAAGAACAGATATTTTCGTTAAAGTGTAGTAAGTATAATGTAAGGTAAGTAATGGAGAGAAAACCTCATATATATATATATATATATATATATATATATATATATATATATATATATATATATATATATATATATAAAAATTGAAACAGTAACTGTTTATATGGTAAAGCATAATGAATTCTGAAATTTGATCTCACTTCCTTTGTGCATTAATTGTAGTAAACAATAAGGAATTTCATTAGTACATACAATGCAGTAATCTCTGTACTCAGAGATTATACTTTCTGTTTCTATGGAGATTTAGCTTGTTGTCTCAGGATAAAATGGACTTTCCAGGATGCCTTTGTTTTTCTCTGATTTTCGAAGACCTTTCTTCAGAGAGTCACAAATCTTCTGCCATGAGTCGATCTCTGAGCTCCAAAGTGCAGCTCTGGCTCGGATGACCTGGGAAGCTTTTGCCTCACAGCCTTTTGCCAGACTGGTGCCGTCTCTGTAGATGAAGAAAATATCCATGCCAAGGAAGAGAGCATTGAGAGCGATGATCCCACCCCTTGATGTCTTTGAGAGAGAGCAAGAGATCCTTTGAGAGCTGCCTCACCAATATCTGGGATATCTGAGGCCAGCCTGCTTGCATTACGTAATGCTTTTCCTTCCTGAGCCAAAACTTTACCAGCACTCGGAAACACTTTGGCAGCAGAGGTAGCATCAGTAACTAAATCAAAAGTGCCCTTTCCAACAGTCCAAACTTTAGATGCAATCCTGCTTACTCCCACAGCCATCTCTACCTTACTTGTTTCTATTCCACACACTCGTTGATCGGTCACTTTTTGCAGACAATCTTGAAGACTCTGTACATCTTCCATGAAGTTCTTGAAAACTTCACCAGCTTTTGTTTGATGCTTATGATTAACTTTCATCTCTGCTCCAGTGGTCACAGCACTGTTAAGACCACTGGTGATTCCCAGCCCAACACCAGTCATTGTCAATGCTAGTGATGCTCCTGCTGTTACAGGAATTAACGCCAAGCCAACAATGGACAGCACACCACCAATCGCCCCTGCTGAACTGCCTGCCACACTGGAGATCTTTGAACCCTTACTCATCTTGTCTAGCTGAACAGCACACTGCTCCAGCTCATCTAGGAACTTCAACATCCTGGGCTGGTGTTCTTCAAACTTACTGATGAAATCCTCACCAGCCTTTTCCTTGAACATGAACACCATTCGGAAGTTTGGGTCCATCCTGAAAATGCCAAAATTAAAGTTAGACTAAAAACCTTATTTTAGTAAAGGATGGAAACAATGAGATGTGAAAAGAAGGCACTACTGGCTCACATCCCAAGCAAGTGCACCAAAAGAGGTTGGAGCAACTAAAGGGGCTGAAGAATCACCCCTTCACTGAGAGTGTGCAGTTGACATCTGATGGTAACAACCTTTCCAGTAGGTGTTTGCCAACAACCATCCATTTGTAGTCTTTGTTGAAAAATAATTCCAAAGTTTAAAAACAAACAAACAAAGAGAACTGCATTTTCTTCTTTAATTGCAATAATTTGATAGATTCTTTTATTGTGAGCTAAGTTCTAGTTGGACCACTAGTATTAGTGAAAACATCCAGCTGTTCATTTATGGTGAATTTGTTAATGTTCTACAATCTTTTCTTTTTTCAATTTTTTGAGGTACAAAATTAACCTGGTAATGTTTTGACAAAAATCCTTATTAAACTTAAAAACAATCTATTTATTTTGCTGACCCACTGATTCACAATGGTTTCTTTAAATCTCTCACATGACCATAAATAGCATCATAAACGCCTCACTTTAGAGATATGGAATTTCAGATATTATTCTGACAGATAAAGATTTGTGAGTGATGCTGTGTACTGATAGACTTACCTGATTTCTTCAAGCAGATAAATATGATGAAGCATACTTTGTATGCCAGCCTCAGACAAATCCACATTCAAGTCTACCACAGCCTTTGTGCTCTTCAGCTAGATATCATTTATGGCACTGTGGAAGAAACAGTTACACTTCTTATGTGTTCTTGCTTCAAAACAAAATGTGCTCTTTATTAGATGTTACCTTTCCTCCAGCTTCTCATGGATTTTCTGGGAGGTCACTATGTATCTGTCCAGCTGATATGCCAGCACATCCACATTCTCAAGTTTGGGGAGGAAGAAGACTTTTGAATCTCTTTTAAACTCCAGCAGCAGAGGGCAGATTTGTTGTGCAGCACTGATGACAGACTGAATATGTTCAAGTCTGATCCCTTCAGGCAGGTGTAACTCCTGGTTTTCTCTAAATACTTGCAGTGAGGTGACTGCCAGCTTCTCCACTGCATCCAAGAAAGGCTGGAGTTTCTCCTGGCCTCTCAAAACGTACTCCAACACTTCAGTCAGCTCCTTCTCCAGCTTTTCACGCCTGCTATCTGCACTTACTTTGTTCTTCATGAATTTCAAGAAGGTCTTGCATTTTTCCTCTGAATTGTAAACATGTGTGATTTTCAGGTCTAGTGCGTCAATGCCATCTTTGATATCCATCAAGGTGTCTAACTCAGTCTCTGTCCACAGCAGCCATTTAGGGAACCCCTCACAGAATCCTGTCACAGTGTGGATGTAGGTCAGGGTGTCTGTGATGTAGCGGCATAAGGCCGTCTGTTGCTCCTTTCTATAAGACAAAACAATACTGTCTGTATGTTGATTTATCTCGGCTGATACGGAGTCAAAACAAAACAGACAAAAATTATTTTTCCTCATTCTATGATTATGCTGAAAATATTTAACTTCATTCTTCATTCTTATTATTTGCATACAAAAACTGAATAAGACAAACATATTTTCTGGCTTTTCATTAAATATAATTACTTGTGCAGATCATACTTGTGTTTTTGCAGTATATAATATGGCCAGCTGTAGCACAGATAGTTTTCACTTTACCTTTTCCCCGACATCCTTTGCCTTCACGTCTTCACGAGCACTGTTTTCCTCTGGTTTATGTTGTTTGACAGAAAAAAAGATTTAAAATTGTTTTAAGTTAAGCAGAGATATCAGTTGGTATGGTTGAGGAGCTTATTTTAAAACCTTCATTCAGGTAAGTTTGGTTGGTTTTGCTTTCACTCCTAATAAACGCTACAAAGAAACCACGCCCACTTCTGTTGTTATCTCATAACAATACGTTCTCTTGAATTGGCTAACAAAAAACTAATTTAGCTAGCTTACCGCACATGTGGTGTGGCAAGATATATGCACTTAAATGTTAAGTGATTCGCTGTTCCACGAAATTGCTAATCTTCACCCATAAAACTGCTAAAATCAACTTTGTGAGCTCACTCTTTCTGTATTTTTTGTGTTTTAAATTACAAAAATAAAAGAAAAAATTCTGCAGACACTGCCGCTGATCTAATATGAAAAAACACAAAAAAAAAAAAAGGGTGTCACCGTGTAATCTTGAACAGCACCGAAAATGTTTTACCTAATATTACAGTTGTTCTTTTTATTGATTTTATTATTAGTTTTTTTTTTTAATACGTAAGAGAATAGAATAGAATAGCTTTTTATTGTCACTGTTACAAGAACAGTGAAACGCAGTTTGGCATTTCTCCATGTGTGTGAACTACACAATAGCGTAAGTATCTACACAATAACACAGACAAATTTATATTTACACAAGAAAGATATGTACGAGTTACACCTGCAAACATATGGATACACCCATACAAACATACACGCACATACATACATATATGCATATATACATATATGTATGCATACATACATACACACACATATTTCCACATTCAGGCTTACATATATATACACATACATTTACATGCCATCTGAGGAGCAGGTGCATTGAGAGGTGCAGTGTGATCAGTGGTATTGCACATTGAGTGTGTGTGTGTTGGGGGGGTGCTGTTGCCACTATACTAAATAAAGTTATAATAAATACAGTTTAAAGAGGTAGGAATGTTGGTTGCATTAAAGTATAAATAGAAATACGGATTATAAATAAGATGTAATGTCCATGAGTATTGGCAGTGCAGTTAACCTCCAATCAGGAGGTAGGCCATGTTTAACAGCCTGTGGGTAAAAACTTCTGTTGAGTTTGTATTCGACCTGATGGACCTGTAGCGTTTACCAAAGGGAAGGGTGGGGGGGGGGGAGTGTCCAGGGTGCGAGGGGTCTTTGATGATGATACTCGATATCTGCTGAAGTCTGCCAGTATAAATGTCTCTGAGGGGGGTTAGTGAAGTGCTAATTGCCTGCTCTGCTGCTCTCACCACCCGCTGCAGTTTCCTCTTGTCCTCCACAGTGCAGCAGTTGAACCATAGTGTGCAGCAGAAGGCTCTCAATGGTGGAGCAGTAGAAGTTTACTAGCAGTCTCTGGGGTAATTGGGCCTGGCGTAGTTTCCTGAGGAAGTACAGCCTTTGTTGTGCTTTCCCTACCTGGTGGGAAATGTTTGTGGACCGGGTAAGGTCGGCCGAGATGTGAATTTAAAGCTTTCTACCCTTTCTACCTCCTCTCCATCAATGTAGAGGGTAGAGTGCTCAGATCGCTTTGTTCTTCTGAAGTCGATTACCATCTCCTTGGTCTTGGCTGTGTTCAGATGCAGGTTGATGTCGTCACATACAGATAAGTTTGGTTGGTTTTGCTTTCACTCCTAATAAACGCTACAGAGAAACCACGCCCACTTCTGTTGTTATCTCATAACAACACGTTCTCTTGAATTGGCTAACAGAAACTAATTTAGCTAGCTTACCGCACATGTGGTGTGGCAAGATATATGCACTTAAATGTTAAGTCATTTGCTGTTGCACGAAATTAGTAATCTTCACCCATAGAACTGCTAAAAGCAACCTTGTGAGCTCACTCTTTCTGTAGTTTTTGTTTTAAATTACAAAAATAAAAGAAAAAAATCTACAGATTCACATTCTTAGTTACCTGTGATATGATCGAGTATGATGACGTCACTGCCGCTGATCTAATATGAAAAAACACTTTATCAAAAAAAGGGAGTCGCTGTGTATTCTTTAAAAGCACCGAAAATGTTTTGCCTAATATTACAGTTGTTCTGTTTTATTGATTTTTTTATTTTTATTTTTTTAATACGTAAGAGCGTGATTATCCAAAGCAGACAGTAAAATGACTGCATGTATTGAGAGAAGTTGGAGAAGATATGTTAAAGCTGTAACAGAAAGAACCACAGGTTAAAAATGTACAAGGATTTCCAACTATGAAAAGGAACAGTTTATAAAACTGGTCCAATAAAGTCACCTAAGTGCTAGCAGTAACATTACCCAGCATACATCACTCACAACATCAATGCAATATACAAAAGTAATAATCTGTAATTCATTTTATCTGCTATAATTTTCTCTCAGGTAGTTGTTTACATTATATAATTTAATCTGTGATTTTGAAAATAGCCTATATAAATATAACGACAACAGGCTCTTCCGTGGCAATCTGTTGTCGTCAATAAACAACGTTTAGGTGAGCAAAACAGTATTCAATAGGAGTGCCCTGCACGTTAATTCTTGACACGAGGGGAGTAGTGAAGTGAAGTGAAGCAGAGGGACCCTGACCATGCGTCGCACATTTGACGAGTTGGGAGTGAGAACGTGTTGGAGTACCATAGATAACTCCCATGTGAGCTGTGTCCTCGGAAATCTGGACTCGTGTGGAGTTTCCATGGAAAAAGCGGTAAGAACTTTACACCACTATATTCAAATAAATAGACTATTACTGAAATACAAGTGTTCTATTATAAACTATGACATAAATCTAGAGGTGCTATTAACAGGTTTTATAAAGGACACCTCCTTGCCTTTATAGTCTTATTCTTGAGCATTTTTAGTTCTCTAACATCAAGAAGTTGGTATGTGTTTCATGGTTTCTAACAAGCCTTTTACAGTTACATTAGTTAATTACACCCAGGGTTTAACCATCCACTGAGAACTAAAACTCAGCAGAGGCTTTGAAAGCTGTTTGTCGGTGACCAGATATCACCTGCTGATAAAGTGGGTTCGTTTATAAAGTGCTTTTTTAGTTTTCTCAGTGTCCATCGCTCCTTTGTACAACGCATCCACTTAACACACTGTTTGCTGCTACAACTACACATGTTTCTTTTCCAAATATTTATTTATAAGTGACTTATGTATGTATGTATGTATATATATGTATATATTGTACTATTCTTAGTTAGCGTATTGTCTGTCTTGTCTTAATGTTGGTTTAAAATGGAGCACTGTAACAAAAAATAATTTCCCCCAGGGATCAATAAAGTATTCTGATTCTGATTCTGATTCTTTTAATGCCTGTTTATCCTTTTTAACCCAGATTGGTCTCTCTGAAGGGAAACACAAGCTCCAACAGCTCTGTGCTCAGGAAACAAACTACATTTGCATATTTTGTGCACAATATTGCAATGGCGTAACATTATATTGAGCAGCAGTAGCCCACATTAATATCACCAGGTAACGTGGGCATGTTTCCTGAATCAGCAGCAGGGGTTAAACAGGTGAGCAAGATGAATGCAGGTACACCGAGGTTCCGTCGACCTGTTTGCTGGTGTCGTGAGGAAAATGTAGGCTCGTTATTTATGTTACAGAAACACAGAGATGATACCAGGTGGAATTTTAATTTAATTTAATTTTCACCAGCCCTCCAAACAGTACTGAAGACCGAAGTCCAGTCTTAATTCCGTTAATCTAATGAGAGAACATGGCATTTCCTGGAACAAAAGCAGCATCCAAGTTTGGGTCCATCCTTGGTGGAAAAGCGATTTATATATTTGTTGAAGTAAAATATTTGTTATTTGTTTTTGCTTTTATTGGTGGGTAAATATTTAAGAGAAAGACAAGTTATAAGTGAACTTGTCTGTCTTAATCAGAAACAAAACAAATTATTACAAAGTCTAAATTAATATTGCTACGCTGCTATTTCAAGAAAGATGTTAGCAAAACTTTGGTCCTGACCAAGAAAGAGAGTATAGCTCAAGAAATCAGTCAGAATTTCCACATAGGTCCACACACTAGCCACTAAGACCAAAGACAAAGTGGCACACTTTTATACTCTTTGGCCTCACCTTAAGTACTCTCATGTCTAATTGCTAAATGCGCCACAGACCCATGCAGCAAACCCTAATAAGCCTCCTAGAACCACCATAATTAAATAAAATTCTTTTTGGAATTTCAGTTCTCTGTCCCTTTGTTTGTTCTCAAAAGACACAGACTGTTTTTTCTGTACTTGTCTCTTCATTGCTGTATAAAATGGAATCTCTAGGAAAGCTTTCTTTTTGTCTTCTGTCTTCAGACCTTCATTCAGAGAGTTACAGATCTTTTGCCATGAGTCTATTTCTGAGCTCCAAAGTGCAGCTCTTGCTCTGATGAATTGTGAGATTTCAGTTTTGTTGGCTTTAGCCAGACTGATGCTGTCTTGACAAATGGAGTAGATGTCCATGCCAAGAAATAAAGCATTTAGTGCAATTGCACCAGCTCTGGCTGTCTTAGAGAGAGCAAGGGAACCTTTGAATGCTGCCTGACCCACTTCTGGGATTTCCGAAGCCATCTTGGGTGCATTACTTAATGCTTTACTTTCCTGAGCCACCATCTTGCCAGAACCTGCAATCAGGTTTTTAGATTTTATCAATTTAACATCTGAAGCATCTTTAACCAGTGATCGAATGCTCAGTCCAACTGACCCAACTTGTTTAAAGCCAATGCACATATCTTTATAAAAACCCATTTCTATGTCAGCAGTTGGTTGATTGATTACCTCTCCCAGACAATCCTGAATACTTTGCACATCTTTCCTGAACTTTTGGAGTACATCATTGGCTTTGTTTCTCTGCTGGTGATTAACTCCAATCTCTGTGAATGTGGTCACAGCACTGTTGGTTCCACTCAAGATTCCCATTGCTGTCCCACCTATTAACAGACCCAGAGATGCGCCTGCTGTTACAGGACTTAACGCCAAACCAACAATGGACAGCACACCTCCAACTGCTCCCACTGAGCTGCCTGTTATGCTAGAGATTTTTGCTCCCTTATTCATTCTATCTAACTGAACAGCACACTGCTCCAGGTCTTCTAGAAACTTCAGCATCCTCGGCTGTCGGTTTTGGACCTCTTTGATGAAGCCAGAACAGGACTTTTCCTGGAATAAAAACACCATCCGGAAGTTTGTGTCCATCCTTAGTAAAGAAGAGGAAAGTTTTAAACTTTATTTTATTCTGTTAATTGAGAGTGATTAGTTAAAAAGTAGACAAGAACAATGTAAAATAAAATAAAAACAAAATATTTACATTTAAAATAAAAATAAAATATTCTCATAAAATTAAAATATTTATTTTTTAAATTTGAAAACAATGTGAAGGACTGGCGATTTGTCGAGGGTGTACCCTGCACTTGCCCTATGGTAGCTGGGATAGGCTCCAATCCCCCTGCTAAATTGAATTAGATAAGTGGAGGAAAATGGATGGATAGATTTGCATGTGGTTCAAATATGTCCTTTTGTCTATAAAGATGATTGAGATATATCAAGAACATGAGTCCAGCTCAGAAAATCAACAGTAGCAAAATCTCTGTAGATATCCATGATAAATTTAAAGTGAAATACAGATCGAGCTTCAAATAAATTTCAAAAGCTTCAAACATTCCCTAGAACAGTGGAAAGACTTCCTGGCTCAATAAAACAAAAAACAACGATAGCTTCTCAGTGGCAGACACAAGTAGACTGTTGAAACCTGAGGTTATAGGTAAATAGAAAAATATATCTAAAAGCAGCATTGGGGAGTAACAGAATACATGTACTGGTGTTAGGTATTTAAAATACAAAATATGAGTAACTGTATTCCGTTACAGTTACCGTTTAAAAAGGTGATAATTAGTATACAGTTACTTTGTTGAAATAAATGGATTATACAGAGGTCTTTTCCTGTTTCATATGTTCAGCTATCCCCTCTCTAATTTTGGTAATTCCACACATTGGCAAAACCCTAACTAGCACAAAGGAGCCAGCAGTGCATGAACAGGAATGCATTTCTTACACGGAAATTCCGACACCATTTCATATTTAAACAAAAAAGCGGTGGGCAAAATCTGACCGTTCAATGCAAACTCTGTTTGCCAGAAACCAAGCTGCTCTCAGCGTCAAAAGACTCCAACCTAAAGAAACATCTAAGTAAGTTGTTTACTTACGTTAGCCTACTGCAGCTACCTTGTTTTAGTTGTGGTAGCTACCTGGGTTATGTGCCACTTCAGGGTTTTCGATGTGCTATTGCTGTGTGAATTATTACTATTACTGAAGGCTACTCGCCACCAAGCTAAAATTGATAGCTGGCGTTAGCTGAGGTTAGTTCATAGACTTGATGGACAGCATTAACAACCTGCTAGCTGCAAATAATCATGTGCAGTTCTGAAAGTCTATGAACTAACGCCAGTTAACAATGTTAGCTCAGTGGCAAGTAGCCTTCAGTAATAGTAATAAAATCACACAGCAATAATACACTCATGTAGTTGTAAAAAGCATGACAATATATTAAGTAATCCAAAGTATTCAGAATGTTACTCACATTGAATAACTTACCGGAATAGGTTACAATATACATTTTGGGGCATGTATTCTATAATCTGTAGTGGAATATATTTTAAAAGTAACCTTCACAACACTGTCTAAAAGCATCTTTTCACTTTGTTATTATGGCCTACAAAATCAAGGCTGTTGAAAAGAAGAAAATGACATATTTCTTATAAAATGTACTTTCTAGCAAACATGAGGGAGGTCTAACAACGTAATTAAGACATTCCTACCGGATTTCATTGAGCTGGTTAATACGACAAAGCATGTCTTGTATGTCACTTTCAGGCAAATCAGTGTTGATGTCTACTTGAACTTCATTCATCATCAAGGGAAAGGCACTGATGCTGATTTTAGAGACACAATATGAAATATGTTAATGTTTTATATAAAGTGCATAGTTTCTTTTTTATTTGAATCAGAGGAATTCTGTTGTTCATGATGTCGTTTACCTTTTTTCAAATCTGTCACAGATTATCTTGGAGACTTGTACGTATCTGTCAAACTGATATTTCAGCACCTCCAAATTCTGAAGTTTGGGAAGGAAGAAGACTTTTGCATCTCTTTTAAACTCCAGTAGCAGAGGGCAGATCAGTTTTGCATGTATGATGACAATTTGAACATGTTCACTGTCTTTGGGCAGCTGTACCACCTGGTTTTGAGTGAACACATTCAGTGAGGTCACTGCAAGCTTCTCCACTGCATCCAAGAAGAGGTCAAGCTTCTCCAGACCATCCAAAGTGTTTTTTAACACTTCGTCCAGCTCCTTCTCCAACTCTGCACCTTTGCTCTCTGGACTCAACATCTTGTTGAGCTTTTCCAACTCAGTCTTCCTTGCTTCCATCCATTTAGGGAATGTCTTGCAGAAAGTTCCTACTGTCTCAATGTGGCCTAATGTTTCTGTGATGTATGTGCACAAGGCCTCGTTGAACCTTTTGCTATAACACAAAACAACAATTTGCCTCATTTACTGAAACATGCACAGTAAATTGTTTACTGCTATGTATTTCAGTGAATCAGAATTTTTAACATTTACCATCAGAATAATTTGAATTTCTTTTTTCTTTCGTTTTTTTCAAGCAGGACAATTGGACAAATAAATAACTGTAAATAAAATGGTTATTTCTAATACATGGTTGAAAACCCTATACTGACAGTGACAGCCGGAAGTATTGAACTCCTGTACTCCTGGGTTTTCCTCTACTCTTTATTTAATTTGGACATTTAATTTATTTTATGTTCAGTAAAATGAAGCGTAAAAGACGGTTTACCCTTAGACCTTAGGGCTAGTTAACAAATTCCTCTATTAACTAAATCTGAATGGGACACAGGGCAATGGAAGAATAATGCTACTTTTATACATGTTTGAATTGCAATAAGTATGTTTTAAAACATCATCTGCATGTACATGAATATCTGAAGAAGAATTTTTGTTGTTGTTTAAAGACAGATTTCAGTTTCCTTTTTTCACTAAATCTTGACCTTGATCCCACTGTATTAAAAAAAAGTTTTAGTATAGCTCTTGCCCATCGGGAGGAGTTGCGCTTTCTGAATACTCTTATTTATTGACTGATATATCAACAGGCACCCCCAAGGTCCCAAAGAGCAGTAATAACCAAATTTAAATTACTAATAGAACTCAGGGTGCTAAAAGGGTTCTCTCACCCCAACCGGTCGCAGCAGATGGCCCCGCCCCTCCCTGAGCCTGGTTCTGCCAGAGGTTTTTTCCTGTTAAAAGGGAGTTTTTCCTTCCCACTGCCACCAAATTGCTTGCTCATAGGGGGTCATATGATTGTTGGGTTTTTCTCTGTATCTATTTTTGTACAATCTACTGTGCAATATAAAGCGCCTTGAGGCGACCGTTGTTGTGATTTGGCGCTATATAAATAAAATTGAATTGAATTGAATTCAAAGTATTCTATGATATGATTCAGCCACTGCCAGTAATATGACTTTATAATTGCTAATGCAAATTCAGCAATGAAATTGAAATGCTCTTCCTTGATTCATGATAATAAGACGGATGTCTGCATATTTAAAACACAGATTTATCTAAAAGTGATAGTAGTGAAAGTGTAAATTGTAACTTGTATCCCTTACAGACCGTCCTTTCTCCTTCTCTGGTGTGTAAAAATGCTGACAGTCACACCTCTGTTTTTAACGCTGTCCCTGTGTTGTCCAAGGTGAGATATGCATTTGATTTCTTATATAGGTTTCCTTTGACAGCATTAGGTAAAAGCTGCTGGGGTGTAAGATAAAGGATCTGGAAGTCTTTCAAATACTGTCCTCTTGTGGTATAGTGTTGTGATTACAGTGTATGAAGCTACAATAAATACATATAATTCATTGCAGTCTTTGATTTCCCTATGTATATGTGTTATGTGTTGACAGTAGAAAAAACATCTGGACTTGTTCCATATTTGAATATCCTTAGAATATGACTGTGATTATTTTTGTTAATATAGTAGATTTAAGTATTACCATTTTTGCTAATACTTCAGCATAACTGTTTTGTTTTTTACTTTACCTTGTTTCTGACATCCTGAGGTTTTTGTTGACTTCAATTATCAGCTGGAAAAAGAAAAAAATCCAGAGTTTTTTTTATGGTTTCTTTTTTAAAAATCACATTTTAAAGGAATGGCTAAGAAAAACTTATCATATCACATACCAGAACATACCCTTTGCTGCTTTCTTTTAACTTTGTTTTTATCATGTTATAACTCTCCGTACTTGGTAGTACATAATAAATCTATCTCTTCCACTTATCCTTTATCGGGGGGCTGGAGCCTACCGCAGCATAATACACACTAGACAGTTCACCAGCCTGTTGCAGGGCTAACACATAGGAACAGGCAGCCATTCACACTTATGAACAATTTAGAGTTACCAATTAACCTAACCCCACTGACTGCATGTCTTTGGACTCTGGGAGGAAGCCAGAGTATCTGAAGAAAGCGCATGCAAACACAGGGAGAACATGCTAACTCCACACGGTGTTTCCAAGACCATGTCCTCATGTAAATGGATTTATGATGACCAACAAACACAGAATTTACATAATTGACAATGAAAAAATTCAAAAAAAGAAATGGTATGGTTAGAGTTCCTACCCACCTAAATATGGTTTTATTTCCTGCTTGTTATATATAATCTGCAAAGATAAAAGTTTTTTTTAAAACTTAAAAAAAAAATTTAAACCCTCAATGAAAAGCATTTTACTCAATTTCATGAAGTTTTACGTTAATACAGTTGGGTTAAGGTCACATAACCATTAACAGTGTCTCCAAAGGTAATAGTAAGTACTGTTCAGATATTTTTCTCATTAGATATGTGTTGCATAATTTTTTTGCTCTGGCTACAGCCACTTATCTGAACAAACACCTAACGCTCTGATAGGGTCATCCCACATACACGTGATAACTTCAACAGGTATGCAGGAAGAGCATGGGGTTGAGCAGAGCAGAGAGCAGATAAGATAAGCATACTAGCAGAATGTATGATGAGGCTCTGAACTAAAATTCCACAATAAAACATGGTTGTAAAGATGACATTTCAACATATTTAATAAATGTCAAATTTTGAGTGTTGATATATGTAATACTGGGTTTTGTGTGAATAATTAATGAATTTTAAATCCTTACCTAGACAAGTGATTAAGAAAATAAACATATGAATTACAGATTTTATGGGAGTAGAGACTCTACTAAGATTTAAAGTACTTCACAGGCATTGATCTGTTGATCTATTGCTCTCCAGTTGCCAAAAAGTACTAAAATGGTTTTGTTTTTCTTTTGGTTTTTTTGCATTGGTGTGATAAATGACCATCTAGACTAGAGGTGTCGAACTCCAGTCCTTGACGGCTGCTGTCCTGAAACTTTTAAATGTGACCCCACTGCAACACACCTGGTCATTAGCAAGACTCTATAGGACTCGACTGCATGCAGAAGTGGCAAATCTTACCCTACTCAAGTAATGTTAAATAAATTTAAGTAAATGTAAGTGTTTGGAAAATTGTACTTCTAAAAGTACTGTTATTGCACCATGTTCATTCACTCATGAGCTGCTGTAACATGAATCAAATGGCTGAACTGCCACCTTAGCATGCAGTCAAGTTCTATCGAGTCTTGTTAATGACCTACTAATTTTATTAAGGTGTGTTGCAGCAGGGACACACAGAAAAGTTTCAGGACACGATCCCTCGAGGAGTGGAGTTTAACACCTATGATCTAGACAATGTAATAGTAGTTTAGTTAGGGGAATATATCCATTTATCTAAAGTTATCACTAGAAGCATATTTTAGGCATCACAATGTTGCTACAAGATTTTAGTTAATATTAATAACATCTTAACTGAATTTGCCATTTGTATTTTAAATTTAACCCTAACCCAATGAAAACATTAGATCCAGTTAAGATTTACCGTAATAAAAACCAACTGCAGAGTATTTACAAAATGAATGAATGAAAAAAACAAGTAAATAAATAATCAATGTAGATTTCATAATTTCTTTTCTGATAAAGATAAAATCTTTACCCTCCTCATCTTTTCTAACTGCCCTCAACCCATCAGCAGGACTGGTATATGTTCCTTTTTGCAAGTAGGAATCGGACAAGCCCAGTTAGATCCCCAATATGACCTTTAACAGGAGACAAGCGTGAATTTCTCTGATCAAACAATCAGAAACAGACCTCATGAGGGGGGCCTAAGAGCCTGAAGTTCTCTGGTGGGCCCTGTACTCATTGCCTGGTACCATGGAGCCTTACTGCCATTTGCCATTTAATACCAGAAATTGCAGGTCCACCATTGGTATCCTATGCTTTTCATAGATTAGAGCTCATGTGACAAACATGAAAGGGTCTGGAGAAGCCTTGGAGAGCATTGTTCAGCATGACCAGTTTGGTGGTGGGTCTGGGGAGGCATATCCATGGAGGGATACACAGACCTTTTGATGAAAAATGCTGGAAGAGTTATGCAATATTTGATTTTCAATCAGTTGTGCTATACAATACATGATGAACCAGCTAAACATAGCTAACACTCGTCGCAAACACATTTTCTCCCACTAGTTTCTCTTGTTTAAACATCTCCTCATATGGGGAAGGAATTCTTTATGTTGTGTCACTAGGGAGCGGGGCTAAGTGTATAAACAGTGTTGGGGAGTAATGGAATACATGTAGCAGCGTTACGTATTTAAAATACAAAATATGAGTAACTGTATTCTGTTACAGTTACTGTTTAAAAAGGTGGCATTCAGAATACAGTTACTTTGTTGAAATAAATGGATTACACAGCAGCTTTTTCCTGTTTCATATGTTAGGCTATGCCCTCTCTATTTTTGGTAAGTCCACGCCTGTGGAAACCCAAACAAAACACGCATTAAGAGGCTCTAATGCCTGTGTCTCAATCTCGCGGCCCATGTCAGCTCTATTTGTGGCCCGCATAATGACGTGAAAAATTGGTTTTAAATGATTATTCAAAAAATGATCTAATATGAAGATAATAGCCAGAGTGTTACAGGCATAGCCCTACAGAATGTAGCCTCATGGGCAGTGTAGTCAGTGCTGCAGGGAGAATGGACTGCCATACCCGTTATGTGTCTGTGAGCGTGAAGGAGGAAGAAAAAGGACAGTCGAAAAGTACGAGCTGTCACCGAGCAGAAACCTGAGATGGAAGCATGCAAATATAATAATAACCACTGCAGCCAAAAAGAGAGCCTGATGAGCCCAGTTGTAAGTAAGCTATTAAGACTCGACTGTACGCTGTGTTTGTGTTTTCCTCCAAAGCCTTTCAACGCCTCTCTCTGTCTGTCACTAGCAAAGTCGACCCAGACAACAAAGTAAAGCTAGTTTTCGGCTACGAGCCCGACGTATTAGCCAGAGGTCGGTTTACTATGATTCGGAGCCGCGGACCTGTTTTATACACATGCAGAATAATTGGTATGGCGAGTAACCTTAAGTAATAGTAATAAATCACACAGCAATAGTACATTCATGTAGTTATAAAAATCATGATAACATATTAAGTAATCCCAAGTATTCAGAATACGTTACTCTCATTAAGTAATGTAATGGAATATGTTACAAAATACATTTTCGGGCATGTATTCTGTAATCTGTAGTGGAATACATTTTAAAAGTAACCTTCCCAACACTGTGTATAAAGAGGGACGGACAGACTAATTTATGTTTCTGTATATACTGCATAGACTCTATATATGCTGTTACTCCTCTTGCAAGGTAAAGTAAAGCTTTACACCTCTGCTTGGTCTCCATTTGTCATTTGTCATTTTTCTAACACCTCCACAGGCTCAAAAATGACACCCTGGCAGCCACTATGTATCCATATGGATCCTAGGGTTCTCCTGCTGCACGACAATGACTGGCCTTATGGGGCGAGAGTATGGAGGCAGTTCCTGTAAGATGAAGGAACTGATACCACTGACAGGCTCCACATTCGCTTAACCTTAATCAAAAGAAGATCTCTGGGTCATTATGTTTATGAAGCAGGTCTCTCTTGTAGATTACACACTGAGTCCCAATGGAATTACCTACGGTTAAATAAAAAATAGTCATAAAATATGTTTCTGTCCATCCGACACCACCAGGTTGCACCTCAGACTGTCCTGTGATGCCCAAAATTGTTATGGACATTTTGACGCAAACAGTATTTTAAACTGTATACCACCTTGATCTAAATTGAGGCTAACTAACCATATTTTGAATGAAAACTTGTGATGTTCTTCCTAATGCTTCAAAAGCAACAGCACTGTATGATGTTTATTTACAAGACTCTACTGCAAAGATTAACCATATGTTCCCTCTGGTCTTAAATTTAAACAGTGCACTCAGTGTCAGGTCACAGGAAATGTGGTGGAATTGAACTCAGAAACGTCTTGCTGTGAGGCAACAGTGCTAACCACCGTGCAGTCCTTTGAACATACTTTACATAATTTATGAACACGTATTACATGCCAAAATTATTGTACAGGTTTTATTTTATTCATTCCTTGCTGTAAATAAACTTGCCAGTTTTAAATAGTGTAAAGAGTCTTTACCTTTTCCCCAGCTTCCTACTTTCTTCACTTGGCGCTTGTGGCTTCTGTTATTGCTACAACTTGGTTGGTTTTGCTTTCACCTTAAAAATGATAAAACCACATATAAACCATGCCCACATCTCAAGGTGTGGCTCCTCTGTAAGGCACAGGTGTCAAACTCCAGTCCTTGAGGGCCGGTGTCCAGAAACGTTTAAATGTGTCCCTGCTGCAACACACCTGAATTAAATTAGTAGGACATCAGCAAGACTCGACAGAACTTGTCTGCATGCTGAGGTGGCGACTCCTAACCCTACAAAAGGAAATTTAAATAAATGCATGTAAATGTAAGTGTTTGGAAAAATTTACTTCTAAAAGTAGTGTTATTGCGCCATATAGTGATGGCCCGTTTATAGCTGAAGCTCAGGAGCATGTGTAAAAAAAATTAACACACTGCTTCAGAAACACTGCGCCAAGACTTGGTTCGTCTGAACAGAGTCACATGATAAATGACCTCCGAAGCTTCATTCAGCACGTCACTGCTTCACTACCTCCCATATGGAAAAGATATATATAAATCTCATAAAGTTTGTATCTGTCTTGTGTGAAACTTGTATGAAAAGCATACAAGAGTGAAAACAGATATAAGATCCCTAGAAAAATTATATAAATGAAACTTGTGTGTTTTGGATACTTACTAAAACAATATATGAAAGTGTCCACTTTCATGAGTAAATCACGTAAGCCTTATATTATTATAAGCCTTATATGATGGGGCAACCGTGGCTCAGGGGGTTGGGAAGCACATCTGTAACCGGAAGGGCTCTCTGTCCTGGTCGTTGTGTCCCTGGGCAAGACACTTTACTCTACCACCTACTGGTGTTGGCCAGAGGGGCCGATGGTGCGATATGGCACGGCATGGATATGATTGAGTATGATGACGACCTTATAGCTGATCTCTTTAATCTCGCTCACGATTATTACAAAAAACAAGCAATACCTGAAAAAAAAATGAAAAAAATATGGTAAACATGTGCATTAGTGTTTGTACTCAATAATGCCCCTCAGGTGCCAGAGGCAGACAGAGGACCCAGGAGTCTTGGGGCACACGCAGCCCTCCAAACAGTACTGAAGACCGAAGTCCAGTCTTAATTCCGTTAATCTAATGAAAAAACCAATTTTCCAAAAGTTATAAAATTTATCTTTATTAAATTTAGAATCCACATACCGTACTGATAATTTGAATTTTACTTAATGTTACTTGCTATAATGAAAATAGTAAAGCATAAAACACATTGCAAATACAATTTCAAAAAAAGAAACAAACTAATGACCAAAAATCACAGCTAGTAAACAGCCTGTAATCAGTTAAGACCAAAGCTTTGAAAAGCAGATTCCAGTTTTTAAACTTAATCACAGAATTCACAAAAGAAAAAGGGAAAAAATTCTGATATGATTCATCTTCTCATTGTCACATTTATATCATTTATATCTCCGTAATATTATTAATAAAATATATTGCTGCATGACGTTTGCACTATAGCATACATTTAGAAAACAGTGGAGCACACTGTGGTTCAGTTTTCCCATCTAATGCAGTCCTGTCTGTTTACTGATCGATTACCCTATAACTCAAATTTATGTTTCACTTTGATCAGACGAAAATTTAATTTGTTTTTCTCTAAAAATCTAACTCTTTATAAAAGGATAAAATGGCAAGTGTAGAATCCCTAGTTTTTCATCATTAGGCATCATTAATGACTGACGTTTTTGCTGATCAAGTGTTTTGGACACTAGTCCAAGTCTAAAGACACGCAAAGGATACTGCCAAACTGTCCCAGTGGGTCCATCCTTGGTGGAAAAGAGATTTATATATTTGTTGAAATAAAATATTTGTTATTTGTTTTTGCTTTTATTGGTGGGTAAATATTTAAGAGAAAGACAAGTTATAAGTGAACTTGTCTCCCATATGGAAAAGATATATATAAATCTTATAAAGTTTGTATCTGTCTTGTGTGAAACTTGTATGAAAAGCATACAAGAGTGAAAACAGATATAAGATCCCTTGAAAAATTATATAATGAAACTTGTATGTTTTGGATATTTACTAAAACAATATATGAAAGTAATGAGAAAGTGGACACTTTCATGAGTAAATCATATAAGTTTTTACTATTTCTTTTATATGGGCTGTCTTAAACAGAATCAGAAACAAAACAAATTATTACAAAGTCTAAATTAATATTGCTACGCTGCTATTTCTGAGAGCAACAAGAAAGATGTTAGCAAAACTTTGGTCCTGACCAAGAAAGAGAGTATAGCTCAAGAAATCAGTCAGAATTTCCACATAGGTCCACACACTAGCCACTAAGACCAAAGACAAAGTGGCACACTTTTATACTCTTTGGCCTCACCTTAAGTACTCTCATGTCTAATTCCTAAATGCGCCACAGACCCATGCAGCAAACCCTAATAAGCCTCCTAGAACCACCATAATTAAATAAAATTCTTTTTGGAATTTCAGTTCTCTGTCCCTTTGTTTGTTCTCAAAAGACACAGACTGTTTTTTTTTCTGTACTTGTCTCTTCATCGCTGTATAAAATGGAATCTCTAGGAAAGCTTTCTTTTTGTCTTCTGTCTTCAGACCTTCATTCAGAGAGTTACAGATGTTTTGCCATGAGTCTATTTCTGAGCTCCAAAGTGCAGCTCTTGCTCTGATGAACTGTGAGATTTCAGTTTTGCTGCCTTTAGCCAGACTGATGCTGTCTTTACAGATGAAAAAGATATCTAATCCAAGAAAGAAAGCATTGAGTGCAATGAGAGCTGCTCTGGCTGTCTTTGAGAGAGCAAGTGACCCTTTGAATGCTGCCTGATCCACTTCTGGGATTTCTGAGGCCATCTTGGGGGCTTTACTTTCCTGGGCCACCATCTTACCACAACCTGTAATCAGGTTTTTAGATTTTATCAATTTAACATCTGAAGCATCTCTAACCAGTGATCGAATGCTCAGTCCAACTGACCCAACTTGTTTAAAGCCAATGCACATATCTTTATAAAAACCCACTTCTTTGTCAGCAGTTGGTTGATTGATTACCTCTCCCAGACAATCCTGAATACTTTGCATATCTTCCATGAACTTCGGGAGGACATCATTGACTTTGCTTTTCTGTGTGCGTTTAACTCCAATCTCTGCTGCAGTGGTCACAGCACTGTTGATTCCACTGGGGAGATATAAATATATAACATAATAAAACAATGTTTTTTCATTTTTTCATATATATATTTTAAGTAATAAAATCTGTGAATTTTTATTGTTATTCAGTTCTTTGTATTGCTCTTTGACAGCTAAAACCATGTTTAAATGTACATATACTTGATTAAAGCAATGTGTGGCTTACAAAACCTCTTTACTTTTTTACAAAAATTAAGGCAGTTTTGAAGGCAAGAGGGGTCCAACGTAGTAACAACAAGGTGTACCTGTGAGGTTATATCAGTAATAGTCATGTTAAACACGATGTGATAAAAAAATTTACTTTCACCATTGTTTGAATTTACTTTATCTTCAGCAGGATGTGCCTATATCAGATCTCTGCCTCTCGGGCTGGAACCACAGCTGTGGGAAGATTTTAATTTGAAGCTTGCAAACCAAACAAAAGTGTAACAGGTTGCTTTAGGTGTGAGAACAGATTTAAAAAGGTGTCTACTTCTATGATGTCAGCCAACTGTAAACCATCTAATCCCTGTTTGCATTTTGTGCTCCTGTTCCTTTATCATATGACTGACTGAATTACGTGAAACATTGATTATCCTGTAAAACACCTAACATAAGAGGAGGAACAGTGCAACTTATTGCATTACTGATGATACAGCAGCTGGGATCCAACCAGCACCGTGCATACATGCAAATATATTAGTTTATGAATTTATTTCAAATCTTAAAAGAAATCTTTGCTTTCAACTGAGAAACATTTGTTGTTGTTACATATTGCAATACTTGCATTACTTGAAATTGTTGCTTCAGCATCTTGCAGCAGTTTCTTCACCCACCACAACCACATCTGCTTCTGATAACCTCTGTCTTTGTATTTCTTTTTCTTTGACTCACTTTCTGTTCACTCTGTTTTTCCTTGTACTTTTATCTCAGCACCACGTTCAGCAAGAACAATGACTGCTGAGTTTTTGGTTGTTGGAATTTACATTTTCAACTGTCACATCAAATTACTGACTAAAAGTGGGTTTTACTTGTACGTTTATTTGTCTGTTTGTTTTACTTTAAGGACAATATGCACATATACCAATAATGACCTTGTTAAATACTGTAGCAATAAAATTAAGAGCATCACAGTTGTGGGAATTTTGTTTTGCTTCATCTGGAAGATTTCATCATCATATATTTGCTTTTGAAACTGTAATTACAACTGTGACATGTTTTATAAGTGAAGCTTGCAAATGTGTAAGAGGCCACTGGAAAAGGTATCCATGTTTATCACATTACCAGAGAGTCCAACTAAATGTTCTGACAACAATTTAAATTCTATTTTTATGTAAAATATTGATTCTTAAACAAGAAAAACTACAACATCTATTTTTTGTTTTGTTTTTTGTTTTAGAGTTTTCATCTAGTATCTGCTGCCTATCATCGACCACAGGCATAGCTTTTTAATTATATTCACTAAAACAATTCTGGATATTAACACATTTCATTGGATCAGTTAAAAGTTTATATATCAACAGAGGGACAATTTAAGGATACAAGTATTTATACAAAAAGAAACAGATTACATTTACATTATGATCATTACATGTGATTAGTGCTGCTGTTAAATTACCAGTGCAGTACACACACAGCAGACTGGTCAGACTGGTACAAGAATATTTCATCTGTTCTAAAATCTATGCACCAGAACTTCGTGTAATTACTGTGTAATAACAGAACTATTACAAAAAAAGTTTATATCTGGAAGTAATTATTTATTTTATTTTATTGCATACTTGATTAAATAATGTTATTAATACGGTTTTATATTTCACTGTGCAAATAAAATGTTCAGCAGAATTATGTACAAATCACATATATTATTCAAATTTGGCATTGACAGATATTTTCTCTGATACTTGATATTGCAGTAATCACAACTCTAGAATATACATTTTTTTTCAGTTGGCTTATTGGCAATTAATGTAATTACAGCATGAGGATGCCTCGCTGCGTGCTGTTACTGAAAAGACCTACAGTCTGACGATTGCTTTCAAACATTTTCCACATTAAACGGCTCTATGATCTGATCATAGTTTCAATCAGCATGAGTCGAGCACTTCAGTGATCAGTAATTTACAACTGTTTCATTGCAGTTTTTTTAATCATTCAGCAGATGGTTCTACCCTTTCTGCTTCACTCTGTTTCTTCACCTCCATCTCCAGATAAATTGGAGTCTCCAGAACAGCCTTCTTTTTTTCTGATGTTGGCAAACCTTCATTCAGAGAGTCATGCATCTTCTGCCATGAGTCGATCTCTGAACTCCAAAGTGCAGCTCTGGCTCTGATAAATTGTGAGACTTCAGTCTCGCTGCCTTTAGCCAGACTGATGCTGTCTTTACAGATGAAGAAAATATCCATGCCGAGGAAGAGAGCATTAACTGCAATGAGACCTGCTCTTGCTGACTTGGAGAGTGCAAGGGTCCCTTTGGCTGCTGCCTGACCAATATCTGGGATATCTGAAGCAACCCTGGGTGCATTACGTAAGGCTTGTCCTTCTTGAGCCACAACTTTCCCAGCACTCGTGAGCAGCTCTTCAGTTTGTAACATCTTAACAGCAGAAGCGCTATCAACAAGTGCATCAATACCCTTTCCAATAGCACCAGCGTTTTTGGCAATCTTGCCAACTCCCACAACTATATTTATGTCAAGTGCGTCCAGTTTGGCGATGGTTTGACTGGTAACCTCCTCCAGACAACTCTGGAGACTCTGTACATCCTCCATAAAGTTCTTGAAGACTTCAGAGGCTTTCTTTCGTTGTGTAGCATTTACTCCAACCTCTGTTGCAGTGGTCACAACACTGTTGACTCCACTGGTGATTCCCAGCCCGACTCCAGTCATTGTCAAAGCTAGAGAAACTCCTGCTGTGAAAGGAATTAATGCCAAACCAACAATGGACAGCACACCTCCAACTGCCCCCACGGAGCTGCCTGCCACACTGGAAATCTTTGCCCCCTTATTCATTTTGTCTAACTGAACAGCTGTCTCCTCCAGCTCCTTTAGAAACTGCAGCATGGTGGGCTGTCGCTTGTCGAACTCACTAATGAACCCATGGCACGGTTCCTCCTGGAACAAGAACACCATTCGGAACTGCTCGTTCATCCTGAGAGAAGAAATTTAAAAAGAATTAGTGGGGTGACACATTTTAAAATGTCACCATGTTATTGCAATATTAACAATATTTAGGTTTAGTTTTTAAGGTTACATGACCAACAAAAACATGTCACGTGTCCTGCAAAACATTTTTTTGGTTGCAGGGATATAAGTCCTCCCTGCAGCCCATGAACAAGACTAGAGGTTTAACCTCCTACGACCCAAACTCTTTCAAGTCATGCATTTTTAATTTCTCTTTGCTATTTGGGCTGATTGGGACCTGGTGAATGTAAAAAACAAAGAATTACTTGATTTTTATTTTTTTTTTTACCTGATTTTTGTTTCTGAGAGAAATGAGATCCACATATGAGGACATTCGTTTTAAATTTTGATAGAGCAGTGGCAGTATAATGTCCTCGTAAGTGGATATCAGGACCTTGTAGAGCAAAATTTTGTATTTTGGTCTAGACAACCCAAATTGTTATGTCCACATATGTGGACGCCAGGTCCTAGGAGGTTAAGAAACATCTACACTGGCTTCACTTTTCAGATCCAGAAGCTACATCGTTTTTTGTATAGTGTAGTGTCCAGGCAAGCATGTTTATCAGGGGTCTCGAACTCCAGGCCTCGAGGGGCAGTGTCCTGCAGGTTTTAGATGTGTCCTTGATCCAACACAGCTGATTTAAATGGCAAAATTATCTCCTCAACTTGTCTTGCAGTTCTCTGGAGGCCTGGTAATGAACTCATCATTTGTTTCAGGTGTGTTGGCCCAGGGTGAGATCTAAAACCTGCAGGACACCGGCCCTCGAGGCCTGGAGTTCAAGACCCCTGATGCACTAGGAGTGAAACCGGTCTCACTGCAGCGGCAATGTCTACGTCACAGCACCAACATCAAAGGACATCTTATGCAGGCCTGTAGGACACCAGCAGTATCTGAGCCCTGAGATGAAGAAAAAAAAAGAAAAAACAAGTTCTGCACTGACACATATTTGGGAACAGAAAAACTTACCTGATCTCATCGAGCTGATTTACGTGATCAAGCATTCTCTGTACGTCATCCTCAGACAAATCCACATCAAGATCAACCACAGTTTCTACAGCCATCTTCAGACCAAAGTCACTGAAGCAGCTGTGAAGAACGCAGGTCAACTTATTTTATACAATAGATGATACTTAATGTGCAAAATTCCTTAATATTTTGTATATCATTTATTTGTTTACCTTTTGTCCAACTTCTCACAGATTGTCTTGGAGGTCTGTATGTATCTGTCCAGCTGATATGCCAGCACTTCCACATTCTGGAGTTTGGGAAGGAAGAAGACGTTGTCGTCTCTTTTAAACTCCAGCAGCAGAGGACAGATCATTCGTGCAGCCAAGATGACAGCCTGAACATACTCAGGACTGATCCCTTCTGGAAGTTGTAACACCTGGTTCTCCGTGAACACATGCAGCGAGGTCACTGCCAGCTTCTCCACTGCATCCAGGAAGCTGCTGAGACTCTCCAGGCCACTTGCAGTGTCATTCAACACTTCAGTCAGCTCATTCTCCAGCTCTACACGCTTGCTGTCTACATTCACAGTCACCTTGCTCTTCATATACTCCACAAAGGCTTTACCTTTTTCCTCTGATTTAGTAACATGGTTGACGTTTAGGTCAAGTGCTTCAAGTCTATCTTTGATATCCCTCATCATTTCTACCTCGGTGTCTCTCCAGAGCATCCATTTAGAGAACATCTCACAGAATGCTCTCACTGTGTGGATGTAGGTGAGGGTGTCTGTGGTGTAGCGGCACAAGGCCTCCTGTAGCTCCTTTCTGTAACACAAAGCATCATCTGTTTGTGAGGTTTCTAGGGGAATTCAAACAAAACTTGTACATGACAGCTCGGTCGCAGAGCTCAGTATAAAGTGCACTACATAACAACTTTAATAGTTTAAACACTTTTATTTAAAATGTACAGCACAGCACAGAGTCCAACACAAACCAAAAAATACTTCAGATTTTGTTTTGCTAGTAGTGCTAAGTGGGTAGGCACTTTGTCCACAATAGCTAATATTAGAGATTTTGTACCAAAAATTCAATTTGTGGAAAAATCTTTGTTTAATCTTGGGCTAACATCTCACAGGATTGTCTTTCTCTTTTTAAGTGCCCTTTCGCACTGTCCCTCTTCCCTTCTGTTTTTCTTTTCCTTCCTCTCCCTTTCCTATCCCTCAGTCATGTCTGTCCCATCTGTAACAACTGAAAATAAAATAAAATAAATAATAACAACAAAGGTTAATCAAATGGACCCATACGGCAAGGCCGTGATGACCATTTGGCAAAGTAAATCCATTGGGTATCCTTGTTGGTCTTCAGACAACAATTCTGACGGCTAAAGAACCAAATGGGACAGGCAAAAAAAAATAAAAAAAAAAAATAAAAAAAAATCCTTCCACTACCATGACCTGGATGACTGAGAGCCTACACCTACACAGATGTCTCACTGTGGATTTGATGCAGGATCCAAAATAATCATATAGACTTTCTTCATAGTCAGTTTGAAGTAACGATAACGGGGTTGTTTTTTTGGGGGGGTTTTAAGTGATAACAGTGCCCAGGGGAAAGCAAAAGATGACAACAAGTGTCAGCACTCTTTGGCACCAAAGGACAGTCCTACTCCTGCTTAAGACTGATGGTAAAAATGTAGATTTGGTATTAATGTACCCTTTAAACATTTATATGTTTGTTTTGTAATTTAAGTACTTGAAAACTTTTTGAACCATTTTTAGTAGGTATACTATTACACAGTTGGGGTTTGTTATATTGTGTCTATTGTTCTAGTTCTTGTCTTTATTCTAAAGATGCACTATTATTACAGAGATTTTTAAATAACATGCAACTAAACCTCAGCAAGGGTTTGTCATTGTTTGATTAACAAAGGGTCTCCCAGTTGTGGACTTTTATTAGCTCAGATACACAAACTGGTTTTGTACCAACAAAGGCCTGAAAGTCCCTATTTTGTATTTTAGTAGCTGTTTTTTTATAATATAACCACTAGATGGCGCCAAATTACAAAAGGCTATGGGTCAGTAAATGGAGTTATTAGGACAGGTTTTAATAAAATGGTGTACTGCAATTCTGTGGTTTCTCTTTTTTATACATTTCCTCTGTTTTGTCCTGGTGCTGTTGCTGTACACCAACAGAAGATATAGCTCTTCTTCTTCTTTGGGTGTGTACTGTGGATATTCTGTTTCATCCGTTTCAAATTTATTTAAACTTGAATATTTGTCACCCAATTCCTGTCCTGATGGGACTTTTATTACTTATTATAAAGCCCGACTTCAGACATGCATAAGCAGGTAACATTAATGTGACTAAGTCATTTTGCCCTAGAGGTATTTTCTTCAGGCCTCAATGTTTAGAGTGGTAGAAAAACACCTGGGATATTAATTAGCAGCACACTCATTAGCAGATTGTTAATATTAATGCAACAGTGCTCATGTATCATGTCTGTTACAGTTGCAGTGTTTATGACTTAACCACAAACTTTGTCCTTTAATACATCTCTGTATAAATTTTTTCTATAGCCCCTCCAAACGTTTATGTAAGGAGTCATTGTGATGAAAAGAAAGAAAAAAGCAAAGATATGTTTTTTGGGAGGGGACATTGCATATTTGTACATTTTTTAGGTTTAAAAGATTAAAATATGAAAAAAGACTAAAAGTCTAACCGCTAACAAAGAGACACGTTTTCGTGTAAAAACCAGCAGTCCCATCACAAGTTTTTAAAATTAAATCTAACATGAAAACTTGGATGTAACCGGAACTGCAGCTGATTAAAGTGAAAGAGTAGATACGTAGAAGTAAAGTGGTCCTGTTCCTCCAACGATTCTTTTAAAGTCGCTGGGTGTGTCTTTAAAATAGTTTCTTCCGTGTTTTGTTCTAGTCTGTCACTTAATCAGTACATATAAGTATTTTACTACATGCACTCTAAAAGTTTTCCGTGCACCATGAGCCGCCTTACCTTGCCTCAGACATCTTCTTCTTCTCTGTGTGTTGTGTTCAGGTCCTCGCGGAGGTCTCACCTTTATCTGCGCAAAGGAAACAAGAACAGGATGGATCTGAAGCCCGCAGTCCAGCTGTTGTAGAAATTAACAAGCTCCCAATACCACGCCTCGAGTGGACCTGCTGAAATAACTGCGTACCCACTCAGTAATTAAACTGCCCGGTCACAAATGTTAAGTTTCGTTTTCATTTCTCCACATTATGAGCCACACCTGTTTGTGTAACACCTTGGATCATCGACAGTCAGCTGACTTTTGTTTGTTAAGGAGGGTGAAAAAGTTTAGTAGCGACATTTGACGTTCAGGCAACAACAACAACTTGCTCGTCTTGATCAACTGGTTTCCTGATGCTGCCTTCAAGTGTTATCGGAAAATAAAAGTGGTGACTGAAAGGACTTTTCTTAATGAAAACACAACAAACATGTTCCCCCTTAAATCGTAAAGAATTTTATGATACAGTGTTTATTGTACACCGTGTTTTCCTGAAAATGCCCCAATTTTCAGCCAAGTATTTATCAGGTTTCTTTTTCTTTCTCTTTTTTTTATCCACGTTTCCCTTCCAAATGAACTCGAACACACCACCTCAAAGTACGGGGGAGACGGATGTACATGCATAATCGAAACTAACCCATCCTGCCACGTCCTGCGGGTTTTTTTGTGTGGGGGAGGGGGGGGGGGGGTGAAGAATAACACTATTTAACATCAAGAGAACGAAACCGGTATGTCAAACACTGGTCATGATTTCTGAGCTCATATGCGACCTTTTTCATTACCACAAATAGTGTTATACATGTGAACAACACTGTTTTGCAAAGTGGTGAAAGAAGCGGGTGAGTAAAAGCCATAATCCTCCTTAATATTGGATTCATTAATGTAAATACTACTTATATACATCATAATTAATTATTAGAGTTTTTTGCTTTCAAATGTGCAAATAATAAATTACTAGCTACAGCTTTAAATTAAATGGTGTATGGGGTATAAAGTAAAACATTTGCATCCAAATTTTAGAGAAGTAGATGCAGAATACTGAAGTACGTTAAATCTGTAGTTCAGTAAAATAACCTAACTAAATGTTCTCATTAAATTTCAATATGATTCTATCTATGCTGTCATCTAGTGGGCACTGGATACTGCACATTTAGCAGTACTCCAGTCCAAAAGCATTCCTTGAGCAGGGCATAAGTAGGAACCAATCATATTTTACGCTCCCCTCTGGGCATGCCCCTGTCCATCTCCATGTCCAGTACTGGTTAGCATAATCATTATTATTTATAGATAACTGAAAAGGCGTACCAACCCAAGGCCTACCAAAATTTCCTAGAAAGAGATAAAGCATCCAAAATGTTAATGTGAAATGAGCACAAAGACATACAAAGCCCACAGATCACAGGGGGAGATACAAAACTCCTGAAAGGAGAAAGACACAAAAGCAGCTATAAGAACAGAAGGAACAAAGAGACAAAACAAAGAAAGAATAGATGTAGAAAGATGAAACCAAAGAAAACATGACCGAGAAGATGCCCCTGAACTCTCTCAGCACACGTATGTGCTTGTGCTCCTGGGCAAATTCAGCAGCTTCCTCTGCCTGTTCATCATCATGTCTGCTTTGCTGCAACAATAAAAACAGCCCTGCACTGCTCGACGCTCACAAAGGTCGCACTCTAAGACTGAATCAACACAATGACTCCACTCATAGCAGCTGATAACCATGTGAATCCAGAAAATCAAAGGGCCAATTCATAAGCAGCTGACGCAGAAGAAGTTAGCTGTTGTGCTTTCTCCTTGTCACTGTGTTGTGAACACCACAATATAAAACCTCTATAGTGAAACTATTGTGCTTGTCAGTATATTCTAAAATATAAAAAAGCATACAATGGTGAATATTTGAATTCAAACATGGTAGAAATTTCATTTGAAGCTGTGTGTACAGCCATGTGAGCCTCAGCTGTAGACAGCTCTAAACACTCCAGAGTTTCAGTGTTTCCACTCTTGGCTCTGTAGATTATTAACTGTAAGGGAATACGTTTATCTCAGGCACACAGAAGCAAAGAAGCTCCACCCAGCTGCTGTAGCCTTTACCCACTTTCTACTGTTCAAACAGAAGAAAGTATGTAAAGGGAGAGGCGCAACAACAACTTGTTTCAGACCAAGAGAATGTGACAAGGCCCAGTATAAAATACACAAGGGTTGATGTTTGCTCCACCATTTACCACAGACTTCCCAACTCTGTTATTTATTTATTTATTTATCACTGAGCAGATTTTATTTTCTTATTTCTTTCTAATTACAGCTGAAAACACTATGGAGGTAATGAGAGTGAACAGCAGCTAAAGAATGTGCTGAAATTGATAATATACGTCCCTCTTAAAGTTAGAGGAGCTGCAGATTTGCCTTTTTTCATCTAAAGTCAGATTTTCCTTATTGGTGTTATATTACAAAGCATGTGGCTACATAAATCCAATGGAAATTAAAGAAAAAAAAATAATGTCAACATTACTTGGACAAGCAAATATTTGAGCTTTAAAGAACCCTTATCTGTTTTTACTGATGAACAGATCTTTTTATCACTTCCTTTTATCAAATCCTTAAAAAATAGATTCAAGGTTTCAAGATTTTTTGCCAGTTTTTCCACATGTCCTAAAATAGTTCTTTAAGACATTTAGACAGAAGGTCATGGCTGTTTCTGGGTCTGTAAGATACATTTTTCAAATAATCCAATTGTTTTAAATAAGTCGTTCTATTACTGGGAAAGGAATAATTACAATTTTCAACTAAAACTAAAGAAATGTCAGAAAAAGAACAAATTTTCAGTATAAAACAACGTCTCCAAGAAGCACCAACATTCATCCCAGGATGCATGTGTAAACCTTGCAACTGTTGGTGCCAAAGCACGGTACTCCGTTTCAATTTGGTTTTGTTTATATAGCACCAATTCACAACAATAGCTGCCTCAAGGCAATTTATATTGTAAGATAAATACCCTACAAATAGAGAGAAAACTGCAACAATCTGATGATCCCCCCACTGGGCAGGGCTTGGTAACAGTGGAAAAGAAGAACTCCCCTTTAACAGGAAGAAACCTCCATCATAATCGGGGACCAGGGGGGTGGGTGAGAGGAAAAAGAAGAGGAATGTTCCCACTCTGGGGGAGAAAAAGGAGAAAGTTAATAACATGAAGTAGTAAAACATATGGGAGGTGTACATGAAATGCTTAGTGCATCATGGGAAGGACATCAGCAGCCTGAGCATAACTTCTGGGACAGGACAGAGCCACCTGATCCAGCTTTCCTTCTTCCTTCTTTGTTATGTGTTTCCGATTGTTGTTAAAATCTTTTTAAAATCACTTTCTGGACCCACTGAGATTTTTTTTCCTGCAGATGCTAGAGGGAGATTGCACAGCAATAAACTAGTGACCCACTCAGGGTGTGCACTGCATCTCACACTCTTACAGCTGGGATATAACCCCCACATGAACGTGAAGTAGATTTTTCAAGACGGTCAGGATTTTAGGCAGAGAGCAAGTCCACCAAAGTGTTGCTTCATGTAAGGAGGAAAAAATTGTTTTTTATACTAGTAGGCCTATGATGAACCCATGGCTTTGTATGGAGCATGTCAAAACGCTCACTCAGCTCACTCAAAATTAAAAAACTCCAAATGACTTAAACTTGTTTGAGGTATTTGGAGGTTTTTAATTTTATTTTTACTTTTAGTACAGCATTACTAAACTTGATAAACTTTTTTCTTATTCTTTGTGTTTGTCATGCCTACATCCTTTCATGTGGCTGGCATCAGATAACCTTCCTTTTTATCTAATAAGGAAAAAATCAGAGAATTATAAGAATAAATATATGTACCTGTACAAATATAAGAGTGTATGTATACTAAATATGTATATATACATGTGTGTGTGTGTGTGTGTGTGTGTGTGTGTGTGTGTGTGTGTGTGTGTGTGTGTGTGTGTGTGTGTGTGTGTGTGTGTGTGTGTGTGTGTGTACATATATATAAAATTAAATAAAAACAAAATATACAGAGGTCAGCAGTTGGATATTGTGCAAAACAAGTGGCATTTATGTGCAGTATGGAGTGCATAATGTTGAAGTTCTCACTAACGTTACTCCGGTTTTCCCATTCAACAGTCTTAAATTTAATAACTGCACTGAAACAGCTGGGCAAAACTGTGTTATGATCCATTGTTACATTAAAAAGAATTTTTTTTAAATGGGCCCTCGACTTGTTTGAATGTTTGCAGTTTCAAATGGAAATTTCCTCTTCTCGTGTTCATCTAAGAATTCCTGGGAATACTTGGCTCTCCTGTTTGTCAACTGTCTCGTGAAAAAAAATACTTCAGTATTTTCTAAAGCATCTTCTGCAAAGAGATTAAACATCAATATTTTGCTATTAGTTTTTTCCATTTTCTGCATTTTTGCCTGTGTCAGCACGTGACGAGCACGCTGAGCTTTGTTTTCGGGTCGAGAGCCCCATTTCAGCTGTGATGATGAAGAAAAATGTCACTCAGCTGCTCATGTAACGTCAAAGAGGGGGGAGAGAGGGAGTGTGTATATAGGTTGGACATCTTCTTGTGAAAAAATTCATCATCATGTTTCTCTCAGGCCTCAGGGCCACATGTCAGATATCAGCCCTGGTCAGACGAGATCAGACAGGCATGTTTCTGCTGCTCTTAGTTCAGCATTTCGTTTCAACTAAATTTACCTAACTTACCATTATTTACCACTAGATGGCGATTGCAATCTTTCTGGTTAAAGGATCCAGAATTCTTAGAATACATTGGAAAGCAAATAGATTATTACTTTGCTTATAACACTACTCAGACTACGGCGACTATAAAATGGGAGGCCTTTAAAGCTTTCCTGAGAGGGAAAATGATCAGTTTTACAAGCTTTAAACATAAAACATCTAGGATGGAACTGGTTCATTTGGAGAAAAAGATAAAAGATATTGAGGAAGAGATATTTATATCCAAATCTAATGCTCTAATTCTAGAGTTAAATAAACTCAGAGCTAAATTTAATATTTTGTCATTAAATAAAGCTACTAAAAGTTTACTAAGACTGAAACAGTCATATTATGAACAGGGTGAAAAAGCAAGTAAGATACTGGCTTGGTGTATTAAACAGGCTCAGGCTGAAAGAACAATAAACTCTATAACTACAGATGAAGGACAGATCACAGCTGATCCTAAACATATTAATGACTCTTTTTGTACTTTTTATAAACAGCTATACAAAACTGAGCATTTAAAGTCATTTTCATCAAAACAAACTTTTTTTTTGGATCAGCTGCTTTTTCCTAGTCTACCAGAAAACGATATGGATGAACTAGAGGTTAATATAACAGTAGAAGAATTTACTAATGCTATAAGGAACATGAAAGGGGGCAAAACTCCTGGACCTGACGCAATACCAATAGAAATATTTAAAATATTTAAAGATAAATGAATCCAGCCTTTATTGGATATGTATCAGGAATCATTTGAATCTGGGTCTCTCCCCATTTCACTTAATGTTTCAACAATTACTTTGTTACTGAAACCTAATAAGCCAGCAACACATTGTAGTTCTTACAGACCAATCTCACTGTTGAATTATGATTGCAAGATACTTTGCAAACTATTAGCTATGAGATTAGAGACACTCTTGCCTAAAATGATTCATTCAGACCAGAACGGCTTTATCCAGGGGAGGCAGGGGTTTCACAATATATGGAGGGTCATGAATATCATTTATGAGAAAAAAGAGACCAGAGACAATGCGTTAATCTCAGTGGATGCGGAAAAAGCCTTCGACAGGATCGAATGGCCATTCTTATTTGAAGTTTTGAAAAAGTTTGGTATTGGAAACAGATTTTTTAAATGGATTCAATTGATATACTTCAACCCTCAAGCAGAGATTTTAACTAATGGTCTTTTTTCCACACCATTCAGATTATATCGTGGAACTAGAAAAGGGTGCCCCTTGTTACCTCTCTTGTTCACCTTGCAATGGCAATTCAGAATCATAAAAACATATCAGGAATTAAAGCAATGTTGACCACCTTATTGCCCTATATGCAGATGATGTGATCCTGTTCTGCCCTAATTTAAACAAATCAATACCATCCATATTAAGTCTCATTAATACATTTAGTACATTTTCGGGTTATAAAAGAAATTTTGATAAATCCGAAATATTATTTTTGAATAACAATGAACGACAAAATCCTCCAATCAACACTCCCTTTCTGCTATCTGAACATGCACTCTAAAAAATATTCATGGTGTTTGTAGGTAGAACTTAACAAAAAAGCATTTTTCTGCTAAAAAAAGTAAGTTGCCTACATGTACACGTTTCAGTGAGTTGAATAATCAATGTTAGAAGTCAGTGCAACACAAAAATTAAAAAACAGCTCCTTAACTTAAATGTTTGAGTATATTGAATAAAATACTTTTGTCATCAATCAACAACAGAAAATATTAAGTTTGTGTAACATGTAAAAATGAGTTTCAACATCCTTCCTGTTTGAATTGAGACCATTCAGACAGACGAGGGCAACCCCGTAGCATATGTTCGTATCGTGCGCAACAGTTTCTGGATTCTTGTGGCTTCGTGGGAGAAGAGGTGTTTGCCCTCGACTGTGTTCGGTGAGTTAAGTAAGTACTGAATTCTAAATAGATGAATTACAAGTTATATTTGTACACTCTAAAATGTCATATTAAAAAAAACTGAAATTTGATGGTTTTAATCGTAATTTAGCAGAGTAGAGTTGTTGTTGTTTTTTTAAGTTTAGCTAGCCGTTTCTTTTAGCTAGCAAACGTTCCTCACAAATAAAAGAGTACAGATACAATTAAAACATGTCACTTGTCAGGGTACATTTGGTTAGCTGATAGACTATGCCGACAGCAGAGCATGTTCAATTTGAACCCGTATATGTTCAAATTAACCGGTCAGTAGCTGCCTGCATTTTTATCATGGTGTCAGAGTAAATTCGTGTTTCCACAAGATGGTCTCGGGTGAGGTAACTAATTACTGACAGAGTCAAATGTGGTGAATTTATCCCTGACTAAAAGTATTTCTATCAATTGTGTTGATGTTCTAAGCTCGACTGGGAATTCTGCCTGAGATTAAAGTTGGTTGACCTAGCAAAAAAAAAAAAACAATATTGTGTGTGTGTGTGTGTGTGTGTGTGTGTGTGTGTGTGTGCGTGCATACGACTTGCATTTGCTTTCTGTAATTGTAAGCATAATGTAAAGTGTGGGATTGTGGCATGTCCACAGTGGTATTTAAATAGTTTAAAAGAAATTTCTCTTGCACATTTGGATTTGACACCTTATTACAAGTTTAAACTGCAGTCTGTAGATGTCAATTTTAAAATTCAATTTTGTTCAGTCTTTATGATTAATCTTTTTCAGTGTTGCATTGTAGTGTTTTAGAGAAGGTTTTATACTTAAAATAGCTTGTTAACTCAAAAGCTTCAATAATTCTTTGCATTACAAAAGGTCGCAGTAAATTTCAAAATGCATTGGACTTGCAAAATTTGCAAGTTTGAAACATCAAGAAGGAATGAGCTCTTAAAGCATTACAGGCTTAAACATAGCCATGGTGGACTGTTTATACCTTGCCTGTACTGGGATTGTTACTGCTCATTTGAACATGTGCTTCTCATAGGAACCGAAAACACACTCCTCACTCATTGGATGACTTCAAGCCTGAGCTGATACAGAGGTGTGTCAGTCGTTTGAATGCAGGAGATGATCCTCTTGAGGAACATAATGAAAATCCATTGTGTGAAGATGTAGCAAATGAAGAGGATGAAGAAATTGGGGAATTGCCTAATTTAATTGAGAAACATTTAGCCCACCTACTACTAAAACTGGAAAGTATATTTAATGTACCTCGCAGGTGTATTGATGAATTAGTTGTTACAGTTACAGTTATAGTTCATGTCATTCTCTGATTCAGGTCCTATTCATCAAAAGCACAATTGTGCTGTTGATGAAATTTAGGTTACATTTACTTTTAGTCACTTTATCCTATTGCTAGCAAAGTGGGCATTTAAAGCAGGCCAGTGTGTAACAGTTTAAATTGAAGTTACAAAGATTAAATCTTTATTTCTTTTAAAAACATATTTAAAATCAATATTTGGCACAATGCAAGTCACATAAATGTAATAGTTTTGACTTTTCACCTAATAAACTGTAAGTTTAAGTTTTGTTTTGCTTTTTTTATTCTCCAGAGTTCGGTGGAAATGAAGAGAGAGGTCGCAATCCGTTGCCTGAAGGTGTATCTGAAAGAGAAGGAAGAGGATCTCTTCAGAGAACAGCTGGTAGGTGAATCTCGCATTCTTTTGTGTTTTATTTTTAAATGGCACATAAAATGCTGACATGTTTCCATTTAAACTACCTACTTGCCAGGATGGTGAACAACAGTTCCCAGAAGAAGTGGTAAAGATTGTAGACACCAGACGAGCAGCAGTGTCTCTCCCAGCTGTCGCTAAAATTGTGATTGAAGGAACAGCAGTCCTGGAAGACCTTGATGTGCCCAGAGTGTGTGCCTTAATGATGGGGCTTATATACACTCTCAATCTGAGCTACCCAAAACAAGTAAAGAACACTCTAGAGGTATTTCTGGAACTTGATGGGCTTAAACCAGTCCACGGGTAATGTCTGTTAAGTGCAAACTTCTGTCATGAAACGAATGTGAATTGGACTGTAGTATTCCGATGTGCCTGTTACGTTTTTGTATGCAGTCCTAGATGAGTGTAGTTTTGAGAAAAGTTTGTAATACATATAATCTTAGCTTTGGATTGTTCTGTTGTTGAACATTAAAATCTTTTGTCATTTCCTTGATTCTGCGACAAGTTGAACAAGTTGATACCAATTGAAGTTAATGTTAATGTACATGAAGTACTTTTTTTTTTTTTAGTCATTTATAATTAAAGGGCTGCTGTAATGTCTCATTTATGTTGTATTGACACAGAAGTGTATTACTTTGAAAATGTTTTGTAATAAAATAATCAATTGGAATAAGTGAAATGGCTTTGTGTGATTTTTAGAAAAGCTACTATAGAAACCTAAACTAATTGGCATGGATAATTGTGAGTAGGATACATGTAAAAAAGTTCGTTGGTGTAACTCAACTAATGTAATTTCTCAACTTAATTTTACCAGAAATTTTAAATTAATATTAGGTTGCATAAACTTAATTATGCTTGTGGAGGTCAAGGTAAATCATGTTGGTTTGTTAAACAAGTTGAGTTAGCCAAACCTAAAAATTTCTTGCTGGATTTACTTAATAATATGCAAAATTTGTAACTTAAAAAGCTAAGTGGAAATTGTTACCTCAATTTTTTTAAGTTAAGCCAACAAAATATTTTTTAGAGTGTGGGTTTACTTATCTGGGTGTGAAATTAACTCACTCAATTGAAAATATTCTGGCATCCAATTATAATTCCTTAACGACGTCAGTTACTACACTTCTAAACAGATGGACGAAACTACCTAAATCTTTAATTGATCGTATCAATATACTAAAAATGTCAATTTTGCCAAAATATCTTTACCCTTTTCAATCAATACCTCTCTCTCCACCAAACTCTTTCTTTTTAAATTTGCAAAAACTATTCCGAAACTTTATTTGGAATAACAGAAGACCAAGACTCAGAATCTCATTATTATACCTTCATTATGAAAGAGGGGGTTTACAACTTCCAAATTTAAAGTGGTACTTCTGGGCTGCTCAAATCAGAGCGGCAATGCTTTATTTTGTTAATGAGCAAATTCCAGTGTGGGTTTCTATGGAGTCTACAGAAATCAAAATTCCCCCTTCCTTACTAATTAAACAAACTAAGAACCCTCTTTTAAAAAACACTATAATGATCTGGTTTGAAATACATAACTACTTGGGAGAAATGATACAACTGTCTAGGTTTACTCAGATATTTGGAAATAACTTTCTTCCTTGTAGGGCGAATGCAGGTTTTCAATTTTGGTTTTTCAATTTGGAATAATACTCTTATGTCTTTTGAACAACTTAGAAGTACTTTTTCTATTCCTGTCAAACATTTTTTAAAATTTCTTCAATTAAGAAATTTTATCTTAACCACACAGCTTAGAAATCCCCACCTACTCCTCTCTAGAGAACACAGTTATAAAGCATCTGATGATGAGTGGTATAAATCATGCTCCTTGGCCAAGAGTCAGACAATTAATGTGCAATCTCGACTACTTCAATATAAATGGTTAACAAGACAATATCTTATTCGTCAAAAATGCATTATTTTAATTCAAACATCCCAGACACCTGTATTAAGTGTCGAGTGGACAGGGGCACTTTATTTCACTGTATATGGGAGTGTCCACATGTGAAAATCTTTTGGGAAAAGGTAATAAATCTGTTGAGTCAAATTATTGGTGATGTGATTCCACTTAATCCTAAAATATGTATTTTAAATATATACGTGAATAATTTTATAACTGCTGCAAACAATAGAGCTCTGTTAACGATTGGACTTTTGGAAGCCAAGCGCTGTATTGCTATGTGTTGGAGAAATCCAAAAATATGTGGACTATCTCAATGGCTTAATGGACTGACATCTATACTATCTATGGAGAAAATAACTTATACATTAAGAAATAAACTGGACAAGTTTTGGGCGATATGGTCAAAATTCTACAACTTTCTGGAGAACTGCAACGTGCACACTGTGGACTTAACAGCCTGAAACTCTAACTTGATTTGTATATCTGTCCTTCCCTTCTGTTATGGTTTGCTTTGTTTTTGTTTTTGTTTGTGGTTTTTTTTTGTCTTTTTTGTTTTTTTTAATTAATTAATTAATTTATTTATTTTAAATGTTCACGGTGCACCATGTAAAACCGGTTAAAACCAATAAATAAATGTTTTGTTTTTTAAAAAGTTCAGCATTTCTGATCCACCAAGAAGCTCCATGTTGAACATGTGTGAGAAAATAATCTGTATAATGACTACAAAGTACAGTCAGTGGAAAAAAGAAGAAAAAATTTACTGGACTTTGCAGTCCTGTGAAAAACTAAATGCACCCCATGATTCAGCAGTTTGTACAACCGCCTTTATCAGCTCGATAAACTTCAAATAATTGTTTTCTGTATGACTTCATCAGTGTCTCACATCGTTGGGGAGCGATTTTGACCTGCTTTTCTTTTTAATGTTGCTTCTGTTCATTGAGGTTTGTGTGTATTCACGCATGCACACCTCTCTTAAGGTCCTATCACAGCATTTAAATCTAGTTGATGTCTTGACTGAGCCAATGAAGAACAGATTCTTTCCCTTTTCAGTCCTTCTGTTGCAAATATGCTGTTGTGCTTGCGATCGTTGTCCTGTTGATGACCTCAGCGAAGCTCAGCTGTTGGACAGATGGCCTCACATTTTACTCTAGAATACTTTGGTATACAGAGGAATTCGTGGTCAACTCAATGACTGCACCACCACCGTGCTTCATAGTATGAGGTGTTTGCGCTGATTTGCTCTGTTATAAATGGCATCTATAATCCAATTTTGAGATCCCTTCCCAGACTGGATTATAGATGAGATTCATTCCCAGGTGCCTTAACACCCACTCACATCTTCGGTCATTTGATCTCAGCAAATCACATGATAGGGTGGGGCTAGGTTTCACAATGGGTTCACCCGAAACCTTGGCTGATTGTGACCTACACCCATTTTCACGCCTTGGCTCGTGTGATTGGGTAGTGGATCAACAGGGGGTCCATGACCCTCCAGGGAAAACTCCCACAGGGCTTAAAATCTGGGACTTTCCCCCAGTTGCTCGTAGAACTGAAGAAGCTTCTCGGATGAGAGGTGAAACGTCTTCAAGGAAACATAAAGAATTCCAGACACTTTTATTTCAAAGCTCCTCAGACTACAATGACCTGGATGACTGAGAACCTTCACAGACACGAGGTACCTTTTGGGTTAATTGCACTTTCTGGGAGTCATATTTTGGAGCGAATCTGCTGGGACATCCACTCTTGTGAAAATAGAGAAAATACAAAAGTCTTTGAGAATTAATTACCAGGAAAAAATGCACTTGAAATACCAACAATGTATTACTCTGTTATTTTTAAATACCCTAGGACTTAAAGGTATATACACACACATATACTTAGAGATGAATACAAAAAAAATGAACTCCTAGCCATGTACAGTAACTCTTAAAAATATAGCTGATATATAAAAGAAGAAAACAACTAATTACATAACTAATCACGTTACTTAGAATAATTAATTATATTAGAGGGAAAAATCTGTTAAAAGTACATTTTTGTGGCCTGGTTTGACTATAGTTATAAAATCCTGACTCCAGCTCTATTAAACGTGATTGTACAGAAATAAAGCATGGCAGTACTGCATCATTTTGCATTGTAACTGTTAAATGCAACATTAAATGTTCTTCAATCTGAACCTTTAAAAAGGTGCTTGTTTGTGTTTGCCTAAACTAACAGGTGCCGAGACCTTCCAGTTGAAAAAAGGTGGAGGAACCATATGCAGTTACGTTGCACCATTGTCAGCTACTTAGTGAAACCGGTGTTCATTCTGCAGGGCGGTAAACTCTCAAGGATCTCTGCAGCACTTTTCCCTGCAAACAGACCTCGAGCTCTCATTTGCCCTCTCTGCCAGGATTTGGGTCGCTGTTCACTTTCATTAAGCAATTATCCTTGGCAGGCGAGGAGGGCTCACAAATTTAGGCCTTCAGAACCACACTTGCACTGGTCCCATGTGCACTCTTTATGCCAATCTGACAGTAACTCAGCAAGCTGCAAATCCAGCCCTAATCGGGAGCTTGTTAGAGCGTCCCTGGAGCTTTGGGTCCAGGACGGCCTTCGGGAAATTGCACTCTGGGGTAAAATAAGATTTAAAAAAACAGAGGCTGCCTTAAGGGTGGTCAGACTTTGAACGTTTGTTTCCATCCTCAGTAATTAAATCTGATTAGATTGAATGTCTGGGTAAAGAAGCACCCATGGGTCAGCAGATTAGATAGCACAGTAAGTACTTTGAAGGGCGTGAATTTTTTTTACAATATATAAAATCAGGGCTTTGCAATTTCAGAGGCTGTCTTTGTATTTTTTCAAAGACACGTTCTTGGGCAATCCTATATCAAAGTTTTTAAAATATCATTATTGCAAATAATGCAATGGGGAAATTCCCAAGAATTTTGTCTTTATTTGTATATTTGATGACAACTTTTTATAATTAACTATTTATTTTTTGAGTAACGGATGTAGAGTCTGTACCTACAAATACATTCTTCCTTGAATATTGTGTGTGTGGCTTTTCAAAAGCCAAAAGATACATATGTGTAATTAAAAGTAGCCTTTCTGCAGTTTCTTCTATATTTTTAAGGGGGGACAACAGAAGACAGCCTATGCTAAACTTTTTTTTTCTTTGAAATTTTTTTTTTGTCTGTTGGATTTTCACATTTACACATTTGATACATTCCTGTTGTCATGTGCCTCCTGGGCACACTGTATTCCCATTATTTCTGTACTGTATATGTGCAGCGAATTGGTGCTGGGTTTAGCCCTGTCACTTAAAGCAGATTCAAACCTTCCAGAAGTCTTGTTGATTTTAAGCTGGCTCTAGGTGAAAATGGGAGACAGACAAAGATGTATTAACAAGAACAATAATAAAAACAAAGAATAAACAAAAAATCCCCCAGTTTAGCATTGTTTTAAGGCCTTTTTTCCCCTACTTCCACCTAAAGACCTAAAATGACCTTAAATTAGCAATCTCAAAATCAACTGTCTTAAACGATGTGTTTCAGGAACATACTGACAGAACTCTGTGGCCTGCTTAAAGAATTTTATATAGCTAATTAATTTCATAATCATAAGTCATTTAGCTGTACTGATAGTCTTGGTCCATAAAGTGACTGAAGTGGTCAGTAATCGTGCAAAACTTGAAAACAATATAGAGGCCAAGATATAAAATGACATAAAACAAAAATACTGAATATGTCTGTGAAGGTTCTCAGTCATCCAGGTCATCGTAGTCAAAGGAGCTTGCAAAGAAAAGCGTCTGGACTTCTTTAAGTTACTTGAAGACGTTTCACCTCTCATCCGAGAAGCTTCTTCAGTTCTAAGGTCAAATGGTGAGGAGTCCCAGATTTAAACCTAGTGGGAGTATCCCCCCACAGAGGGACAAAAGGACCCCCTGATGATCCTCTAATCGCTAATCTCTAATCTAAAAAAACTGAAATAATACCTCAACATGACTTATATTTTTATTCACTTTTTTGTTATTTCATGACAGTACACACTCAGTTAACTTACTAGCTGTAAATCACAGAAGCACATTTTTATTACTGTCTGTTGCTTCAGTAATGTGAAAAAGTACAGTGTTATCACATATAACTCTTTTCCTTTTTTCAAATAGCATGTTCACATTAACTAAGTGATCAAATAAATGCATTTTATTCAAGTCTGAAAGGTTTGAAGAGAAAGTACAAGGGCAACGAGACACATGAAACATGGGCATTAAAATACTATGATTTTATAGGAAAAGTAAAAAGACAAATTCATGGTAGGAAATATTGTCACATGTAAATAATATTCATTTTCGGTGGAAACCTTCCCAGAGCTATAGGGTTACATATGGAAGCTGGGGATCAAAATTTTAGGAAAAAGGAAAATCTAAGGAGTCCGAAATAAATCCACCTGGTAGCTTGAAGATTAAGTAAGGTGTTACGTCCCCTGGCTAGTCTAGGGGGGTTAAAGGGACGAACATAAATGTGGATAGAAAAGGAGGAGCCAAGATGGTAATTCTAAAAGGTTTATTTAATACTGGTGATGGGGTTCAGACCGAGGTGTAACGTCAGGGAGAGCCAAGGCCAACATAACAAAACATCCCTGACGTAGAAATAAAAGAAACTTACCGAACTCCAAAGAAACAAAATATACAACCTATAACCATAACCTACCTAACACATAAACAGGAGAAAACAGGGTGTCAAAACAAAAGGCAGCTCTCCCCTACAAGCAGTCTGAACATGAAACAACAATGCTCACACAAAATACAAAGGCATGCAAGCCTGCACAAGTATGGCAACCAAAATGGCCAGAGGGCACAGAAGCACAGCTCCACAGGCCTTAAGTAGTGCTCTGCTGATTACCAATTAGCCGGACTCTGCGCAACATCCAATCAGGACAGAGGAGGTGGAGCCTGGACAAAACAAAGGGTTAATAGGGAGAAGAGACATCCTCCTGGGGGATGTAACACCCCCACCCAGAAAAAACAAACATAAGTTTGTTAACCTTACACCATCACATTCTTGAGAGGGCATCGGCCACAATATTTTCACATCCTCTCTTATGCTTTATTTCAATGTTGTAGTTTTGTGAAATTAAAGCCCACCTCATCAATCGTTGATTGTTGTTATACATACGAGAGAGGAACACGAGAGGATTGTGATCAGTGAAGACCTCTACAGGTTGGGAAGTAGATCCCACATACACGTCAAAATGCTGAAGAGCCAGAAGCATGGCCAGAGTCTCCTTTTCAATTGTCGAGTACCGCCTTTGATGAGTATCGAACTTCTTGCCAAAGAAGCAGACAGGATGACTCACTCCTTGTCCATCATCCTGAAGAAGAACAGCTCCAGCCCCCACCTCACTGGCATCCACTTCAAGCTTGAAAGGTTTCGAAAAGTCTGGAGCAACAAGAACAGGTGAACTCGACAGAAGACCTTTTGCACATTCAAAAGCATGTTGACACTCAGGACTCCAAATGAATGGTACCTTCGGGCTGCACGGGTTTGTCAGTGGTGTTACGACTTCAGAAAAATTCCTACAGAAACACCTGTAGTAACCAACCATCCCCAGAAATCTGCGCCGCTCACGGCGTGTTGTTGGCACAGGAAAGTTGAGAATGGCATTAACCTTTGCACTGATAGGGCGAACCTTGCCCTGCCCAACTTCCTTTCCAAGGTAGGTCACTGTAGCCTTACCAAACTCGCATTTAGCCAAGTTGAGGGTCAAGGAAGCATCAGCTAAACGCTTGAACACAGTGGTTAAAGTGTCGACATGCTCTGACCAGTTGGAAGAATAGATGACCACATCATCAAGATAAACATTACAGTTCGCCACACCAGATAATACAGTTGACATTAACCTCTGAAAGGTAGCAGGAGCATTTCTCATTCCAAATGCCATGACTGTATATTGTAAAAAGTGATCAGGTGTTACGAAAGCTGAGATTTCTGATGCTCTGTCAGAGGTACTTGCCAATAACCTTTAAGAAGGTCAAGCTTACTCACATAAGCAGCAGATCCGACGCTGTCAATACAGTCCTCAATACGGGGCAGTGGGAAAGAATCAGGTACTGTTACTGCATTTACCTTGCGGAAATCTGTGCAAAAGCGAGGTGTTCCATCTGATTTTGGCGTAACCAGGCACAAAGAACTCCATGGACTATAGCTTGGGATAGCCAATCCATGCTTCAGAAGGTAGTCTACTTCTGTGTTCATCATTTCCCTTTTCGCCATATTCACACGGTAAGCATGCTGCTTAATAGGCACTGCATTCCCAACATCAATGTCGTGCTCTATTATAGTACGGGAAGGCATGTCCCCAAAGAGTGTTAAATGAATGTTGACGAGCCTTTCAATGTCCAACTGTTGCTCACGGGTCAAGTGGGACAGATATATAGACAACTGGGACAGTACCTCAGAATTAAGCATTCTGGCATTCTGGTAGCTGGCATCACAAAGTTTGAGCCCGTCTTCATCTAAACTTGACCTCAATCCTGAGGAAGAGTTCAACAAGAGAGTTTCTGGAGATGAGATTTGCTCTGACGGAGATGCCACAGGCTTATCTGCGGTGCCACAGAAAGAGTCAGCTCTAGAATGAAAGGATTTGAGCATATTGAGATGGCACAAGCGTGTTTTACGCTTCCTATCTGGTGTTTTAATCACATAGTCAGTGTCATTTACTTTCTTATCCACCTGATATGGTCCACAGAAGCGGGCAGACAATGCAGAGCTAGCAGTTGGTAGAAGAACCAAAACCTTGTCACCTGGATTGAAAGATCGAGGAACGGCTTTCTTATCATACCAACTCTTCATCTTCCCCTGAGCAGAGGAGAGGGCTTCTGCAGCTGCCAACCTGGCCTTATGGCTCTCTCCACAGACGCTCCATCAATGGTCAGAGGAGCATGTTGGGTGTGCATTCTCCTGAAGTCCACAACAATCTCCTTCGTCTTCTCCACATTCAGAGAGAGATTGTTGTCAGCACACCACGTGGCCAGGCGTCTCACCTCACTTCTGTAGTCGGTCTCATCCCTGTTGCTAATGAGACCCACCACCGTTGTGTCGTCCGCAAACTTGATGAAGAGGTTGGAGCTGTATGATGGAGTGCAGTCATGGGTCAGCAGAGTGAAGAGGAGGGACCTGCATGCATGACCTGCTTGAAAAGTTTAGACAGAAAGTTAGTTCCTTGGTCTGTCTGGACTACTTTTGGTAAACCAAAAGTAGTGAAGAACTTTGTCAAAACTTTAATCACCAAAGGTGCAGTTATTCTCCTGAGTGGGACAGCTTCTGGAAAACGAGTCGAAGTACACATTGCAGTCAGTAAAAACTGATTACCATTCTTTGACTAGGGCAATGGACCAACACAGTCCACAATGACACGTTCAAAAGGTTCACCAAGTACTGGTATAGGATGAAGAGGAGCTATAGGAACTGTCTGGTTTGGCTTTCCTGCAATCTGACATGTTTTACAAGTGCAGCAAAACTCAACTACATCAGCCTTCAATCCTGGCCAAAAGAAATGGTTGAGTATCTTGTTGTACGTTTTTGTAACTCCCAAATGACCAGACAGGGGGTGCTCATGTGCAAGGGAGACTACGTAGTGACGATACTCAAGAGGCACAACAATCTGATAAGTAGTGCTCCAGTCACAGTCATCAGAACAGCTTCCCTCTACGTCTGCTGTTAAACTTGGGTGGGCAGTCCACTTGCACATCAAGACCCCATCTTCCAAGAAATAAGAAGCCTTTTTATTTCCTGTTTCAGAAAGAGAAGTAAAGCATTTAGTCAATGAGGGATCAGACTTCTGAGCAGCAACAAGGCTTTCACATGTGACTGGCAAGTCTAACTGTGGGAGATGGAGATCCTTCCACTTCTCAGTAGTATCCTTTGAACCACTTTTAAGATCAATCAGGGTTTGCAAATCATCTGTAGCCAGAGCCTGAGCCAACGAAGAGTCTGACAAATCAATTTCTGCAGCTTCACGTCTTGCTTGAGCCCTGGTGAGAACACAAGCAGGAAAAACAGATGGAAAACAGGTTGCTAGGTCGTTGCTCTTCAAGTTTGATTCTAGATCATTTGTTACTTCGGGAACAGGTTGCACTTTTCCACCAGCAATATCATTTCCCAAAATAAACTGCACCCCTTTTATGGGAAGTGAGGGGCGTACTGCCACAGAGAAGATGCCATTAACCAACTTTGATTTGATGTGTACATAATGCAAAGGAGCTTCAACATAGCCCATTTCAACTCCTTGAATCAGAATGCTACCATGACAAGAGGAATGGTCACTCAAGGGTAATACATCAGATAAAAATCACAGATCGTGACCCTCCCGTATCTCTGAGTATTTGAATGGGTTTTTCATCCTCAGGCTTCCCAGTCAATGACATAGTGCCATCTAAGGGAAAGGGTTTGAAGCAGGGATCAACTCCTTCACTTTGGTCCCCTCTCTCAGCACGAATGGTTTTAATTAAACCTACTCCTTTTGGTGACTGGTTCTTGCGCTTCAAAGCGGGACATTCAACAACAACATGACCAAGTTTATGACAATAGAAACATTCCCTTTCAGTCCTTGGAGCAAAAGTCTGTCGTGGGCTTGAAGGATCCTTTCGTGGGGGAGGTTCTCTGGTGGTAACTTCACGTTTCTGCACAAAAACAGTTTTATGAGTCAGCACAAATTCATCAGCTATCACAGCTGCTTCTTTCAAAGTGGAAACCTTCTGTTCATTAAGGTGTACAACAATGCGTTCTGGCAGGCCATTTTTGAACTCTTCCAGCAGTATCAGTTCACGTAAGGAGTTGTAGTCAGGAACTTTACTTGCTGTTATCCATCTATCAACAAGAGTAGCTTTTTCACAAGCAAACTCTACAAAAGTCTGATTTGCTGTTCTTTTGTGATTGTGAAAGCGTTGCCTATACGCTTCGGGAACAAGTTCATAAGCAGCAAGGATGGCAGACTTCACTACATCATATTTCAAACTTTCTTCCAAAGACAAAGCAGAATAGACTTCTTGTGCTTTGCCTACCAATTTGCACTGAAGAAGCAATGGCCAAACTTCTCTCGGCCAGTGCAATGACGCCGCAACACGTTCAAACACATTGAAATATGTATCAACTTCTGATTCACGAAATGGAGGTACCAACACAATGTTTTTACTCACATTGAAACCACCTGGGTTTACATGGGAGGAGGTTGTTTCATCAACAGATGAATTTGCAGAACTAGGTTGAGTAGTAGTACTTCTTGAAGTCTGTGCCTGTAACTCCAACTGACGCAGTCTGACCTCCCTTTCAATCTGCAACTCCAGCTCCAACCTTTTCAGCTTTAACACCTTTTCTGTCTCTGTTTCCAACTCTGCCTGACGAGCTTGGGCTTTATCCTGAGCCTCCAATTGTAATTTAGCCAAACGTACCTTGAGTAATACTTGTCTTGAACGAGGAGAAGATGGAGTAGCAAAAGAAGGTGAGCCATTAGTGCTTAACTTTTCCACCGTTTGTTGCTCCCCAGCAGCAGGGTTTTGCCCTTCTTCCTTTAACACAGCAGGCTTCACTCCTTCATTAGGGGACCTGTCAAGAGGAACTGGCAAACGAGGTGATTTAGAAACAGGCCTTCTTCTACAAGTTTGTTTGAAACAGCAGTTTTCAAGTCCTCTTTCACCATTTGCCTTGATACATTTAACTCAAAGTGTGCTGCTATAGCAAACAAATCATGTTTTCTACACACATTTAGCTCCTCCCAAGAAGGATTACTCAGAAATGCACTCAAAGTGAAAACACCAGTTGCCATACTAACTACCTCTGCCAAATACACCAGCAGAAACAAACTCCAAACCTTCACCATCCACAAATGGATTAACCAGGACTTTTATCCCAGACGAACCGCCAATTTATGTTACGTCCCCTGGCTAGTCTAGGGGGTTGGCCAAGGCCAACATAACAAACAAAACATCCCTGACGTAGAAATAAAAGAAACTTACCTAACTCCAAAGAAACAAAATATACAACCTATAACCATAACCTACCTAACAACACATAAACAAGAGAAAACAGGGTGTCAAAACAAAAGGCAGCTCTCCCCTACAAGCAGTCTGAACATGAAACAACAATGCTCACACAAAATACAAAGGCATGCAAGCCTGCACAAGTATGGCAACCAAAATGGCCAGAGGGCACAGAAGCACAGCTCCACAGGCCTTAAGTAGTGCTCTGCTGATTACCAATTAGCCGGACTCTGCGCAACATCCAATCAGGACAGAGGAGGTGGAGCCTGGACAAAACAAAGGGTTAATAAGGAGAAGAGACATCCTCCTGGGGGATGTAACAAAGGTTAAAGTTACGTATGATGATTCTTGTATACTTTTATTTTAAGTAACAACTTAGAGCTTTAATTTATAGTGTGTTATTTTGAAAATAAGGTGAGCACCTCTAATTAACTGAGAAAATAATTTCATGGGACCTCAGAGGTTCGATGTCTTTGGGTTACACAGGTTTTATCAATTGTAATACACACGTTTGAACACCAGGGGGCGACAAACTTCACGAAGGAACATCAGCGCTTCAGGGAGCTGTTCTTTCAGCACCACAGCCTCTCACACAACACTCACACAACATCGCTGCGCTAATGCCGGACATTACTTACACAGGAGCCCGTAATTATAAAAAATAAATAATAATAAAATAATAATTGAATGTACCGCTGGGTTCATATCTTCAAGCACTCAATGTCAGCCAAGCCTCATTCACTCTCGCTACTAAGCATCATTAAAGAAAAATCGCGTAATCAGAGCGGGGATGTCTGCCTGTAGCGCCGTGCGCTGTAGCTGAAAAATCGAGGCTTTTAGTAACAAAGAACAAAACAAAAAACAACAAAAACGCGAGAAAAGTGACATTTAGAGTGGCTACTTCACAGAAGAGTGCGAGAGCTGCAACGATTGGATCGGGCGATAATCATCACAATAAAGCCATTAAATGCGTAAATTCCTACATGTGTGCACAAATGCAACCCACCATTCAAGAAGAGAGAGAAAGCGAGGGGGGAGAGAGAGTCCACCATCGCAACACCCCCTCCTTCCGTCCCCTCCACCACTCACAGAAACGGAATTAAAAAATCTTTAATATCTTTCCAGCAACTGGCCTCCATTGCTGCAGCGCTGAGCGCGCGCACACACGCCGACACTGTGGGCCTTTAAAGCGTCGCCAGAGCGGAAGGAGGAAAGTGACCCTCCGATTCAAGAGCGGCTTCTTTACACTGAAGGAAAAAGGGGGGAAACGGCTGGAGTGGATATGTTGAATGTATAGCGCTGCTCACATTGACATCGTGACAACACCAGCGCTGTCCGTGGATCTGTGCGAGTCGCTCTCCTGATTGTGTAATATCATTTTTTCACCCCCTTCCTGCAAAAGCGGCCGAACCTGCACCCGAGAGCGCAGGAGAGAGAGCAGCGGCAGAAGCAGCAGAAGAAGAAGAAGAAGAAGAGGAGGAGGAGGAGGCGAGAGCAGGGGGATCGCAGCCTTCATCAGAATTTATTTTTTCTTGTTATTACATGGCGCAAGGGCTATACAAACGGGACCGTCCTGGGTGTGATACTGCCACGGTGAATTTGGATATCCACGCAGCAGCAGCAGCACCATCCTCCTCCATCCGCCGAAGAAGCACCGTGGGTTGCGACGGCGCCCACACCGACTCCTCATCCTCCTCCTGCCGGCTCCATGTCGAGTGATGGTCGGCTTGCCTTGCTGGATGCTCCCCGCTCTCTCCGGATCGTCGACCACCGAACCTCCTCTGACCGCAGACCCCCATTTTCGGCGGAAACCTTCCCAGAGCTATAGGGCTACATATGGAAACTGGGGATCAAAATTTTAGGAAAAAGGAAAATCTAAGCGGTTAATTTATTTTTTTTAACTAATTTATTACTATTTTTGTTAGGTTTCGATCTGGTTTTGAGCGTGTGTGTTTCTTTGCGCCGGCTAATGAATTAATTTAGTCGTTGAGCCTTGATTTCCTCATTCCACCGGGTTGATTTGTGAGAAGACAGATTTGCTTTTAACCTCACAATAGGCTGTTATAAAACACGCAGGGAATCGCTTTTATTTCCTCTCGACAGGACTCGAATCGGTCCGTTTGTTTACTCTTCGCTGTCACCACTAATATGACAGATTTAGATTTTGTCCTTCGTTTCCTTCCCCAGTTTATTTTTACTAATAAAAGCCACTAGAATAATACTATTAATAACAACAATAGTCTTTAGAATAGCTCTCTTTCTGAATACTTACTAGTAAACGTAATGTTATAGCCTTTGACTAAAGCAACTTGTTGTAACAGAGTATTGAACTGTTGTACTTCAAACCTGCCATTACTCCAACACCGCACCCCCCACCCACCCAGCCGTCTCTTTGCTCCATTTGAGCTCGTGTAAATTCAGCTCAGTGCTTATAGCTGTGATCTCTACAAGTCAACGAACAGGTTGTACAAAATCAGCCTTGCTTGTCTTTTTAGGCTCCTCTTAGTTACCCCAGGCTTTAATTAACCAGTCATAGATCTGTGTTAATAATCACATTTGTAGCTTTTGTTTTCTTGCTGCAAGTGGCTCCAGTGCTGGGCTCCATCTGCAGTTCCAGGCCTGCTGAGGTGCTGTCATCCTCTGCATACCTAATTTTTCCACACATCTTTTTGGGTGTGAAAGTTAAAACAAACAGAGAGGAGAGACTTCACCGCCTCTTCCTCTCTCCCCCTTCTCTCTGCCATAGTTAGTTTTTTCTCTTGTTTTGGTCCTCACCCAAACGCAACCATAAGGTTCCTACCGCATCCTCCGCCTCCTTCTTCCCTCTCCTTCCGCTCGAGTATATCCCGTTTTTTCGGTTTGATTTGGTCCCGCAAATTTTCAAATATTTACTTCCTATACATCAAGAGGAAAGGGGGTCCCCCTTTCATGGAATGCGGAAACATGGGTCTGTTCGACCGCGGAGTCCAGATGCTGCTGACCACGGTGGGCGCCTTCGCGGCCTTCAGCCTCATGACCATCGCGGTCGGCACGGACTACTGGCTGTACTCCCGCGGCGTCTGCAGGACCAAGTCCATGAGCGAGAACGAGACCAGCAAGAAGAACGAGGAGGTGATGACCCACTCGGGCCTGTGGAGGACGTGTTGCTTGGAAGGTAAGAGGAAAGTCGGTTCTTCTGTGGTGCTGTAGTGCAACATAAACTTTTCCAACGTGTTCATTTGCGTGCGTTTGAAGCCGCCCGCCCGAGAGGCCTCAGCACTGCCACGACACAAGTGTACTGTGGGAGGGGAACCTATTCTCTCTCTTTTTCTATGCTACTCAATGTAAATGAGATCCACTGCAGAGTTTCCCTGCAAAGGGTGTTTAAATGTGTGTCAAAAGCCAAACGATCTCTTAGGATACTGAATACGTCACTGACCTTCTTGGTGCCTCAAATGATACAATCTGATAGAAGGAAAGTAAAAATGCAACATGTGACCTGGCTGCTGCTTATGAGCTTATATGTGTTCTGCATTTATGGGGAAGGAGATTTCTACCTTATACCAAACAAATCAACGTGCTGTAAAGATCTGACACCATCATTTAGGTTTCATGTTCTAAATCTGTTTGAAATGAACTTCACTTTTTAGCACTTAGTTATGTTTTGTTGAAAAAGAAACAAAGAAATTTCACTTTTAGCCGAAATGACAAGTCCATTTTCCAGCAGGGTGAAACAGGTTTCTGTGAGGAAAACCCAAAGGACTACACGGATGTGCAGCTAATAGATGAGAACAATTCGGATTAGAATGAGTTTTTCTGAATTTGTGGATGGTTTCAGTTTTCATCTTTTTCATGAACAAACCAAAACTTATATCAGTAGAAATGGCATCTGCATCTTGCAATGGATCACAAGGTCAAGAAAAGTTAGCATGGATCCCAAAAAGTAGGCTTTCCACATAAATTCTGTCTAAAACTAATGTAACTCATTAAATCTCAGCAGTTTTGAGCTTTGGAAGAAACTGTTGTAACTTTTACCTGGTGTAAAATAAGCCCTTATATAAAAATCACGAAACTGAATTGCTGCACTTCAACGGTTAATTTTGGTGTTTAGCTCCTGCAGGCAGGCTGAATCAGGTTTCCGGTTGCATAAAAGTCACCCACACCAGTCTGGAATTGTTTATTCAGTCCGGCTTTAGAGTTTAAATAATAAATTAACAACACATTCACAGGCTGTAGGTGGAGATGAACCTTCATCATATATCACCCTGATATATTGGCATGCCAATAAGCTGGTCTAACCCTAATTAAAGGAAGCTGCAGGAGATCTGTACCTTTAAAGAGGATGTGACACCGGGGCAGCACGTTGGACAGAGCGTGAGGACCCAAAAGTCGAGATGCAGTCACATCTGTCAGCAGGCCTGACCTGCCTGACAACCCTGATGATGGCAGAGCTACCTTCGACCTCCCTGTGCCCGGTACTTTCTGAGATGTCAAACTGCCTCACGTCCTGAGTGCAGGTTTTCAGACGACCTCGAGTGTCTGCCCTGTCAGACGGCGGCGGCGTGTTTCCTGTCATGCCCCGGTGGAGGCGGTCGGTGCTGACTTGGAGTGAGGTGCTGTAACCTTGTGAGGGCACAGAGCGTTACAAATCTGTTCATCGTCTTAGCTGTGAGCCCCTGAAAGGCCTCAGTGGCTGACTTCATGCTCTTCTGCCCCCTGTGATAAGCAGCACCCTCTGTTCAAAGTTTAAGAAGAAGAAACATTTAAAGCCGCTATAATGAATATCTTTAAAATAACTATGATAAAATAGCAGTGCGAAAGAGGTCGCTTGTGGAGTAGGGATGAATTATTGACCAAATCTACAGCTTTCCTTGGCTTACAGAGCTTTAAGGAGAGTTTAAGGTCATTATTTAACTGTGGAGGCAGTGCACCTCCCTCTTTGATTTCTGCTCACTATGAAACAGCAGGTTGTAAGAGACTAAACAGAGGGCGAAGGTGGAGGAGACCAAAAACAGACCAAAAAACAGGAGTGGAAATTGAAAATTTATTAGCTGGATACAAACTCAGATCCAAGTGATTTGGAGCTGGATGTGAAAATAAGAATCTTTTTGTCAACATCCAGTTAAAGACTGATAATATATTTAAAGAAAAAACAAATATGTTGCCACTTCAAATGTTTAGACACAAAAATGACATTTAAATGATGTGTGAAACAATGTGCTTTTGCTTTAAAATGAAAAAAAAATATATATATAAGATTTGTCATGTTTAAAAATTCTCCCTAGTTGTGTAAAATTGACATTTCTTTCATTTTTAGTAATCATGACAGGAACAAATTAGGAAGTCAGGGGACACTGCTATAATGCCACAGAGTCCCTGTAGGGAGGAGGTTGGGGTGAATGAATATCCGAACAAAACATTTAAATTAAATATGGCTGAACGTTTCCTGGTTTAAAACTATTGTAGAGTGCCTTGAGGCCATCATTGTTGTGATTTGGCACTGAATTTTAGATGCCAGTCAGTTGAACATACTGAACGTTTCCTTGTTGAGTCTGATGATTTGCTGCTTTTTTGTCATAACTATTAAAGTCTGAATATAAAAGCAAATTAACAAGTATTTTATGCTTTTTCAGCAATTTCAAGGCAAAACTCTAAATAACCTGGAGCACAAAAATAATCATTAATTGCAGGTCTGCTAAAAAAAAAAATAGACATGCCCGATATGCAACAACGGAAATATGTCACTCTGAAAATGAAACGTAAGGTAAAGAACAAGGAGTGTAATCGTATTCAAGTCATGCTGCTGTTCCTGTTAATGAGATTCAATACATTTACCCTTAAAAACACCTTTATTTGGTGCACAGCCCTTCTTCCGATCACAGCATTGACACCTCAGCTGATCCCGAGAAGCTGCTCAGGTGCTGGGATCAGAAAGCTGCGGTTTCACCAACACAGCTCGAGATGTGAGGCAAAAGAGCTCAGCTGGCCTTCACCTGATAAATAAGAGGAATAACACTAAACACTGATACAGTGATTATATTAGTCGACATAGGATCACAGTTACAGCTGGAGTGTAATTGTGACAGTGACTGGCTTTTATCCCTGCCAGGCCATTATTTAATTGGCAAACAGAACAGCACGGAGTCAAGATGAGAGCAAAAAACATCACACTTAGACTCGCTGTGCGCGCATGTGTGTGTGTGTTCCTTTTGCATTAGCACAATGTGCTTCTTCCTTTGAATCCAGGATCAAAATGGCAGGAAATAAACCCAGATTTGTCATTTGTGATTCATGAATGATCCCCGGCCCAGAAGAGGCAGGGGAGTGGAAAAATGGGGCCACTGCATTTACTCAGCGGGGTCAGATTCATTTAAATTCTAATTCAAATGACTTCCTGCTCAGGAAATTGGGTCTTAAAAAGCGAGTACATTTAATTATAGGTAGTTTGAGCAATTTTATACCAAAAATTGTGAGGGGGAAATTGAAAAATAGGAAAATATAGAGCGGATGCAGCTGGAGAGAGGCAGCGATAAGCACCAAACCCTGCCTTGTTTCAGCACATAGAGAGTCAGGAGGAGAGATATCAAGTTTACATTTCAGATGTTAATTAGGCTTCAATTTGTAGCTCCGCTCTATTAAATCAAAGTGCCAAGACGGATAGTATTCACGGTTCCCCGGTTCCTCTAAAGTGAGCTGGTGATCAGGCAGCGGCTGAGGCTGCAAATAGTTGAAGTGGTCGCTCCATCCTCCTCGCAGCAGTGAATGCAGACTGTGTGTTTGGCAGCTCGGTATCCCACACATTCTGCTTACTGAGTGTACGCAGGTAGGCGACCGTTTGTGTTTGTATAACAGCTACAGAAGAAGAGAACCTGTGAAAAAGCAAAATGGGAATACCCACACTGGGTGCACCTCGACCTCTGCTCCGCTCACTGCTTGTCAGAGAAACAGAAAAATCTTTCTCCTGTGGATCTACAGAAAACTGATCATTTACTTTCCCTCAGTATAAAACCGTGCAAGTGTGCTTTGGAGGTTTGCGCTGGGTAAAACACAGAATATCTCGTATTGATTTAGCAGATGTTCACTTTTCCTTTCTAAAGCTGAAATAACTGATCAGTCAACGCTGTTTGTTGCACATTTTAGGATTTGCTGCTTTTCTTTCTCAGAAATTGATTTGAACTGTTGTTTCAACAAATCGGCTTTATATGAAAATTGAAAAAATGTCACAACTTTCTCTCAGTGAGCAAAAGTGACACCAAAATGAGGCAGAAATGGAAGCTGCCATCTTGCACTGATGACTGGAAGACATTGTTCAGACTTTGGTGGGTTCAGGGGCATTTAAAGAAATGTGGAAATCACATGGATAACAGTTATAACAGGATGCCATATGTGATTTTCCATCACTAAATCTTTCTCAAAAACAACAGCAAGTTGTGCAACAGCATTTAAAATGATTTTTTTTTTTTATTTCTGGAGGAACTAATTTTTCCGTTTATTATGACACCGCATAATTTGCATCCAGAGCTTTTGCAGTAGCAACTTGGGACGCATTGAGCTAAGAGTGACGGAAAGCGGTTATTGCTAATAGTTTTCTAGATGCTGGCATTTACTGAGTTTTACAATATCTATAAAATAAATGTATATATAAATCTATAAACATTTCTATAAAACTGTTACTTTTTAGGTCACATGTGTTGTGAAGGTTTTGTGTTGTTGGTTTAAAGCTTTGACTTTTGTGTTGGCTTTAGTTCAGGATTCCTCTTTTGGTGTATTCATCACTGAGTTTGAGTTTGTGCAGCATTATCTGAGCACTGGTTTCTGTTTAGGCTCATGCCTCTAGTTTTCAGCTGTACCTCCCTCCCTTAGTTGCATCTTTGTGGTGCAGTGTTTCTTTGAGTCAGTCTTGTTAAGTGTGAGTTTTCTTGTTTCTGTGTTTAGTCGTGTGTATTTTGCTTCAGTATTTTTGGCTTCCTGTACTACTTTTCTTTTCTTGGATGTTTTGTTTTGGTTTTAACTTCTTGCCTGTCTGATCGTGCTGATTACATCCACCTGTGTCTTGTTCTCCTCCTGTTTCTGATCCTGTCTGTTGTCCTCTTTGGTTTTGTCCCTTCAGTTTCTTTGTTCCTTATCACTGTTCCCACCAATGGGTCTGTACTTCCGTTTGGAATTGCTCACCTTTGGATTCTGTTTTTTGTACTTAACTTTGACTGTGTGGCTTTACTTACTGCTTGAATAAAACCTTTCTTTTATGAATTTGGATTCACCTTTAAACTGACTCTGAACAACGTAAAGTTCAAGAGGCTGAGGGCAAAGCCTCAAAACCACATCTGCAGGCTCTATTTCACTACTGCTCACAAGCATTTATGTCAGCCTTACTTACAAATGATCTCATCATATCAGCAACGTGATGTGATCATGGTGTATCTTCATAGTTAATGCTTTATATTTTGGACCTAATATCATTTGAGTAAATAAATAGATTGGTAATCAATAAGTAAGGCAAATTTAGTCAAATCGTGCCGGTGCATTTATCAATATGCAGGCTGAGTTTTTCATCATGTGGCCAACAATTTCTCAAACATGTCTGCAGGTAGAAGAATTTTGTGTGTTTCTGTGCTTTTGCAAGAACATGCACATAATACAAAACTTTATGCCTCAGATATAGGACCCTTATTGTCAACTGCAAAATTCCTCATGGATATGACTAAAGTTCAAACGGAATGCGTCACTCTGTTCAAAGCTCTCTGGGGATGGATCACTTGCTGTCACATTCCTGAGATGTGATTGGTTCCAGGGACATCAGATGATTTCTGTTGGACCCCCTGAGGAGATCGTTTTAACTGGAACAATGTCATAATCAGCCAGCACATTACAGCACAGTTACCAGTTATGTCATCGCACGGATAACACAAGCTGCAACGAAGAGTAATAATTGATCAGTTGTTTTAGCATCTAACTCTTTTTTTTAAGCAAACCGTCACTTTTTCCATCTTTCCTATTCAATAAATCAACTGCTTTCATGCTTTTAGGATAAAGCAGCTCTAGAAACAGGACCATCATCATGCTTCAGGAGGTTTCTAGGACTAAAAAGTGCCTTTGATGGCTTTATTTTGAGAGAAACATCCGATTCTTTTATGCACTGCAAGTCTAGAAAACTTTCAGTATTAGTGTGAAAATACTAATCTGAAAAATACTAAGTACTATTTCTTAATATAGCTCTTGATCACTTAAATGAAAACACATTAACGTGGCACAATTTTAGGAGTTTCCTTGAAAAGGTTTAAATTTTTATTTATTCTGTGTCCGTCTTCCTTCAGTTTTTTGATCCTCTTGTCAAATGTTTTATTAGTTTAGGTGAACCTGGGGCTTTAATCAGTCCACACTGAACAGTGGCTTAATTTTCTTTTTAGTTGTTTGATTTTATCTAGACATTACTTTAGTTCTTTTTGGTCCTTTGCCATTCAGCCTTAAACCAGCATTAAAAGTCCAGTGACTGCGGTTCCACATACACACAGATGTGGTTGCACACAGTGTGGGTGCAGAGAGAGATTCAGCTGGTGAAGCATGAACGGTGCAGAGTAAACATGTGTGATGCGGATGAATTGGTCCCTGGAGGCCGCCGCTCCTCCGTCCTATCTGGGACGTCTGTAAAAAAGCCGCCTCTGCTCCTCCCTCCTCGTGCACGTCGCTCGTAATCTGAGGCATTCGTCTTCATTACAGCGCCACCCTCAGGCTCTACCGTGGCTTCAGGATGAGGACACAGTTTAGGAAGAGACGTTGGAGAGAAATGGTGCACTTCATGATGAAAGAGGGCCACATTTTTCTTTTGTGCCTGGACCTAAAGCAGTGAGACTAATCTAAGTCTTTCTAGCTGTGTCCAAACCACAAAAGCTAAAATACAATAACTAACTAAGCTGTGAAAGTTTTTTCACTTAGTGTTCGCTTCTTCCAGGGTTTACACCGCCTCTCGCCCTTTGAGAGCTGGCACACACTCCAACCTGCTACAACCCTTAAACTGGATAAGCAGAAGAGAATGGTGGGATGGATGGATGCTTTTTCATCTAATCATTTGACCTATGATTTATGAAATTTCAAAGAAATACCCTTTATATTCTAAAGTCCCAGTTGGTGTCCTTAAATTTCCTGTTTTGTCTGAATCACAGTCCAAATCCAAAAGAGATCAGGTTCATTCTTGTTGCATAATGTTGCAGGTAAAGAAAATATATTTAGAATATTTGTAGCATTTTTAAACAAGACTTTGAACCTATGTTGTTTGTGAGTCTGTACATGCTCGCAACATTAATATCTTTAGCAGGTAAAATATCAACCTGTTCATCATTCTAGCACAGCCTATGTTGAACCTATATTATCAGGGAAACATAAATATGTTTCACAAAAGCGTTTTTGTGCCAATTCACCCAGCATCTGTTGAGATCAAGTAGCATCCTCTGGGGATGAAGGCCATCGCAGAGGTGCAAAAAAACTGCTGTTGAGGCTGGCTCCGAAAGAGAGTCATCCCTAAAGACCGTGTTAAAATGTCCAACTTTATAGCAGAGATATGCATGTGTACAAAAACAGGGCATTTTTTTGTTATGTTGTTCTTCATGGCGGCTGTGTGGGGGCAATTTCTTTAAATTCACTGATACAGGCAGCTGTAGAGTATAGCTGCTGGCTAGGCTTCAACTGAACTTCAGTTTAACACACACTTTGCTAACATGTTAGCTACTAACAGTCAATCCAAAAATGATCACATCTGTCTGCAGAAAAGCACCAGAGCAACATCTGTAAAACCAGGTTAGCCATAAAGGTATGCAGAGTTATCAAATCAGGGAGGTGACATTTTTACAGCCGCTTATAGTCGAGGCATCAACCAACTGATCTCCGTCATGGGTTATTAAAATGTATCCAGTGGCTGATCATTCAAATGGGTGCATATTAAGTTGGCTGTGGCTGAAATGGTAGAGAAGGGCATCCTTTGATCACAGAGTTTATTGTTCTATCATCCCCAAGTGTAAAATTGGCCCTTAAATATCTGTGCTGCCAGATGTGTATGCGCTCGTGTGTACTCATATTGCTAAGGTGCTACATATATACTACCCAGCATGCTTGAATTTTGTGCTGCTACTCAGGTTTTTTTCATAAGGGCTCTAAAGAGTCAAAGGCAACATGTGGGTGTGTCTTTTTGTTGTTATGTTAAGAGGTGACGTACTATAGGAGACTTACACAGCTCCTGTCCATCACCCCAGATCACAGTTCACGATTCCTGCCTCATGATTTTATGTATTTGTATGTGGGAGTATCTGTGTACTGCACATTGGTGCATCTGAAAACACATGTGGGAGTCATTTCTGTGCATATTGTGCATGTTTGAATAGTGATGTTTGTGCTCAGTGCATAACAGAGAGGCAGGATGAGATAAAAGAAGATAGCAGTGCAGAGTGGCAGAAAAGAGCAGGATTAGTCTCATAGTCCAATCAGATAAGGATTACCCAGCTGGAGCATGCCCACCCAGGCTAATGCTCTGGCCCTAAAGTGGCATTACACTGTATTATGACACCGATCCCCTGTACGTACAGCTGCATGGGACGGATTACAGTTACAAGTCGAGGGCAGCGTAGATGGAAGCGAATACGGCCACTTGTTGGAGTAAAAACTGAGCCCCCTCTCCTCCGACAGTATCGCTGCTCTGGGCTGCCTCCCCCTTTCATCTGATAACACACTGTGTAAAGTGACTGAGCTCTATTGCACTGCACTGTCAATGCTGTGCAGCCGGCGATGGATGGGCTTCATTTTGCCCTCACCGGAGCTCCGCTGAGACAGCACACAGTCACTGACGAACATGACTATTTTATTGGTCTTCACCTTGCCCTCTTTATTGCCCACTAAGGCCAAATTACAGACCAGACATTATCAGATTAAGCCCGGGCTGCAGACAGTCTAAGAACAGTGCAGAACTCTGGCCTTTGGCTGTGATGCCGTTAAGGCTGTCGTTTATAATTCTCACGGCTACAACCAACAGACTCAGATATCAGTGTAGAGTTTATTGATTACGTGTCTGGTTGAGATCATTAGACAAATATAGTCTGTCTTCAGTTTATATTAAACCTGATGTCTTTATCTTTTGTTTCAGATTGCTTTAAGTCTGCTTGGTTTGTCCTTACTTCTGGGACCAACATTTTTAAGTTTGCTTTACTCCCGGGGTCAAAAACTCATAACAGTGCAACAACTTAACAGAAAATAGGCCCAAAATGGGATCCAAATAAACACAAAGTAGCATCCAGAGAAGTTTTCTTCCAAACAACATTTGGAACAGAGTCTTGTTGCTAGCAGCGGTCCTTTAACTCTTTGCACCATGGAGGTCACTGCACCGAGACCAGACTGATGAGAATTAAAGAGGCTGCCTATTACTACTAAGAAATTGTTCTCCAGCGAATGAACCCTTGTACACTTGTAAGACTTTTGTTTGGTTTTTTTTTTGATTGGATATATTTGCCTTATTTAGTAATTAAAAAGAATTCCTGATTTGCAGGTATTAATAATGAATATTTAAGGTGGTATTTTAGCTGTCAAGTACTTTGTCACAGTTATGTAAAGGAGCTGTGTTATCACTTACCTGTCACTTACCTTTCCAGAAAGTCTTTGATATAGCACCAGAACCAGCTCTTCACCTGCTGCAGGTTCTGGTTAGAGCAACCGTCTAGCATGCAACTCCAGAGCAGAATAAACACTTCAATCCACAGCTGTAGTCTGAGATGATGGATTTCAAGTTCAGCTGAGTGACTGTGTGGAGAGGGTGCTCAATGATTGAAGGCTGCCACAATCGACTGTGGTCAGCGAGACACCCAGCAGGGAAACACAACACAGCAAAGGCGTGGACAGAGTGTGGCAAATCAGTTTCAATCACTGTCCTGGACCAACGAAGGAAAGCTGTAAATAAATAACGCTAACACGAGCAGCCAATTATACTTTGGCAGCAGACAGACAAAGTTTGGTAAACACTGTCCCCGCCTCACCCTACTGCCTGAACTCTTTCTGCACTGACTCCACTCACAAGTTCTCCTTCTTCATGGAGGTGAACACTGCATCTGTCCATGTTTTGTTAACCAAGAGAAGAAAACCCATAAACATAACCACACACAAAGCATTTCGATAGCTTAACACTTGTAGGGAAGTTTTATTGCATTTACAGTGCTGAAAATACGCAAGCCAACTTAGTCTTATGTATAATCTGCTATCATATAAACTGTATGTAACACAGTATTGTGACATATTTCTGTTGTGCTTTGGAGATCCAAAGCACAAAATACAATCGTAAAATAGAAAAAACTGAATTTTACGTGCTAGAAACAGTAAATAACTCATATGTTATAAATATTAATTTCGTGAAATACAAAACAAATTGAAAACAAATGTATTGAATAAATAAGTAATGGATTAAAAGTAAGTTAAGCAATTTCTAAGAATGAACAAAATGTGGTTAGACTGATGTTTAAAGCTACATTTTAGACACCTTAATTTTAAAAAGCTAGCTTAAAAAATACATTTCCTTCCCAGTAAATCAAAGTTTGAAAAAGCATTAGTGCTGAACAATGATAGAACCAAACACATCCATCATCAGTCTTATTATTAGCCATGTCGATCATTACATATCCCCTCTCATTCTCAGACAGATCCCTCGTAATGAGAAAAACATTTATCCTGAATTATGGCAATCTCGATTGAACCACGGAGGTTTAAAGCACACAGCAGACATCATTCTGATTCCCTCCTTGTACATTAATAGTGATGGCTCTTTGTGAAGCTGCATTCGGCTGTCCTGATGAAGTCTCTGAGATTAGATGGACAGCCAGAGGAGTGTGATGGCACGGTAATTGGTTTAGTGTATGATTAATGCCTTGGATGGCTTTGATCAATGAGAGAGGGGCTGTAAACTTCGGTAGCACTCTCCCATAAATGCTGTCGCCCTCTTTGCATGGAGATGCCCCCCACCCACCCGTACTCCAGATATGCGCTTTAGCTACAAATTAGGAAAAAAGTCAACTACAAAGCATTAATGACGGGACATGCTTTGAGGAGGAGAAACATCAGTTATTAACCGCTCTGACCCCCAACACCTCCTCGTCCTCACAGCCAGAAGGGCTGCATGTGTGTTTCTGTGTGTTGATGCCACGTGATATTTTTTAGCTGCAGTTGGTCCTGTTGGGTGGGGTCTATCTTTATCCTACATGACCAGAGAACAAATCGATATGAAACATACCCAGGGCCAATCTTTGTGTAAGCAAACTGTGTGGCACCACAACTGTGGAACCACGACTGCTGGCCGTCTGCTCCTAACTCCACATATTTCCATGACAATTGGTAGGACATATGGATTCGAAACAGAAGCCACCTCAAATCTGTATTTTTAATAAAGATTCTGATCAACATCTGCTGGTGTAAGAATTGTACTGTTACCACAACATTGCATTGATATGCTCTCAGATTAAAAGCACTTTATGCAGAGATGCATAAAGAACTGCTGATTATAATCCTTTAAGCTTCCCAATGACGATGACAATGATGAAGGTGGATGAGTAATAATAATGTGGCTTGAAATATCTCTGTGAACATTTAAAAACAACCAGGCAGTGTTTCAAACTCTAAGTAAAAACTTTAAATTCTGGGAATTTATTTCAGTGTGAGATGAGAAAACTGATGTCATGCTCATGTGAGTGGAGCTTGCTTTTAGTCTCCAACAGCATCAAATACTAATGTTTTGTCAGATGTTCACAGAATCACAGAGAAACACTAAAGGTGAGCTTGGTGTGAGAGCTGTGATCCATCAGCTGCAGCAGCAGGGAAACAGATAGGGTGTTGCTTCCACCTCGTCATGTATGGATGCTTCTTTGGGACCCCCTGACTTTTAAACTCACCGGGTACCACTAAACATCATCTTTTAACATGCACGAGTACGGCTGCTCCCAAAGAATACATCCTGGTAAACAAACAACTGATTAAAATATAAACAGGCTTTGTTGATTTTTCGAGCAACATGACCGTTGGTGATGTTCAGCATTGCCGTGTCCAGTGAATTAGGATAACTTGTGCGTATCACACTTTTCTAAACAAACAGCAGTATTTGACACACTGTAATGTGAAAGCATGAGTCAGTATGGTAAATATGACACTATTGCCATTTGTCAGCTAGCTTAGCTTAGCATAAAGACGGTAAACATTGGGAAACTGGATATGTTCAAGGCAGCAAAATGACTCTGAATGCATCATAGCTTAATTTGTTTCTGCACAAGAGCTGCAAGGTAAAAGAAAGAGATATGTCTGACTAAGTGTTTGCAAAGCGCAACAGTTTCTTTTGCTAAGCTAAACTACCTGCCATTTGGCTCCAACTACAGATGTACACAAAAGATATCCAAATGTTTTCAGTTTGCAAAAAAATATTTGTGTTTTCATTTGCTGCAGCTTTTTAGATTTGAATCTATTTGCTTCAACTAATCATTGGGGGTTTTATGTGTCCATTTGGGTATGTTTTGGATATTTTAAGAGACATTATGCCAAAAATCCAACATTTAATATTGTGTTTTGGTGTCATAAACTGAATTTCTGTGGATTGCAGAGATTTTGAAGACAGGATAACATGAGTAAAAAGATTTTTTTTTAATTTTCCTTCCAAACAGAAAAACTCTGCAGTGTTTGGATATCGAGCACCAGCACAGTCAGACTTCTCAGCCATCATCGTTTATTTGATCTCAGCCGCTGTTTATTAAAGACATGTTATCCCCTTGAAAATGTAAAGTTTGCATGTTAAAGTGGCTTGAATAACCACTCGATTTTCAGTAGGATTGCACTCTGATTATGTAGAATTGATCCTCTTACATTGGAAGTGTAATTACCAGCAGGTCTATCTCTGACTCCATCGCAGTAGAGCTGCTCTCTGTTCCACCTCCTCGGCCATATCCTTAAGCTGTGGAAGCATCCCAAAGAGACCCTGTAGTAACTGATAATTAACTGCAGATACAATCCATTCATTTAAAGGAGGCACAATTCACTCTTTTTTCCTGCAATAGCACAGAGAAAGCAATCTTCCTTTTGATTAATTGGTGGTGTCCGTGGTGCAGTTCATTTGCAATCTATTACAGCGTATTTGCTTTGTGTCAGAACACAGCCCAAACACACTGCATCATCTCCGAGTTGGTTGAAGGTATGAAGCAGCGTTGGTCTGTTTGGAGGTTTTACCCCAGCTCAGTTTAGTACAGCCTGCTGATATTGATACTAATGTGATAACAATAACAATAGTGGCCATGACTGTGTAATGTAATTGTGTAATGGATATGCAGCATGAGGTAACCATTCTGTTTTACCCACACTTGCACTGTAAGAGCTCATGTTCAAAGAAGTTCTCGTAAAGGTTTGGCAACTTCTTTACATGTACGTCGGCCTTTATGAGAATATTAGCATTCAGTTTAGTAGTTTTTAGTTCATTTAACTTTTTTAACTGTACAGCTCTACATCTGTATATCTTTATATGTCTATGTGAATAGCTAGACATGTAAATTATTATGATTTTTATCATTTTCATCATCTTTGACATGGAAATACCAAATATAAATTCCAAAAGTGTCTCTGATGCTCTCAGCTGAAGATTTGTTGATTCCTAATTTACTGTGAGTTTTGTACTGGCTAAAAAGAGTTCAATATGGACCCTTGAAATCTATCTTTTTCATAATTTGGCAAAAAAAAATTAATGTAGACTAATTTTTAAAAAATCACCCAAAGATTTTAAACAAGCGATTGAGACCAAAAACAATAAAAAAATGCTTACAGAGGTCATAAATCGCTTGAACTGGGATATTCTGTATGATCTGGCAATTAGAAGAATGCAGGTTTAAGACACTTCTGAATAGGTATCACTTTGACCCCCAGATTTAAAATGTAATTCATTTAGAAGATGTCACAATTAGTAGTCATGTTCACAAAAGACCCAAAGACAGACAAAGCTGAGACAGACAGGCAGGTGGATAAATAAAGGAGCTTTAGTCGGGAACTTGTGGATTAACAGAAAGTGCTTCACAGTGTGGGAGGAAAAGCCGATAAACTAACAAAATCCAAAAGAACAAAACAAATGTAGGGAGCCAGTAGGAGAAAACAAGGGATGCCTCCCCAATAGGAGGATGATGAGACAGCAGGAGAACTCACAGACTGTATACACACCGGGAAGAAGACGCAGGTGAACTTTCAAAAGGATTTTTTTACTAATAAGAAACTATAACTAGATTCCTGTAAATGTTACGCTTTCTCGTATCACTGCAGTATAAAGTTTCTACTAGCTCTCCTGGAAAAGTAGCTGCTAAGATGCTGTGGTTAAAAGGAATCAAAGGAATCATGGTATACAAAGAAACAAAGCAGCACTAAAGAAAGCAGACAGAGATGTTCCCACCTCTGCAAAGCCCTCTTAACACCCAGTGGGAGAGCTGCTGACACCTCTGCGACTATCACAGAAGTCTTGGACTGAGGTGATGGGAGGTCTGGGTCAGAGGAGGACGTACGGAGGTAACGCCAGTAGGGCAGTGCATGACAGATGGAGGAGCGAACACAGGGCAAACAAAGAGGGCAAGGAGGAAGTAAAAAGACAACATGATGCAGTTTCATAAGGTTACACAGGCAGAGAGGGCAAAGATGATCCAGTCCAAGTGGCCCTGCATAGTATTCAAAGTGTATATACAAGGCTTTATAGTGTATTTAGATATCACATGTCTTTGGCATTTGACTGTGATTGATTTGTTTTCTGTGCAACAATGCAAAGAGACTAGACAGAGTTGTAATTTCAGACAGACAGACAGACAGACAGACAGTTGAGCCAATGGGATTGATTACTCTTTGGTTTTTTATACTGCAGGACAGACGCAGTAACAGGTTGCTCGTTCTCACCCCTGGCCTCATTTTTTAGGTCACTTCAGTTATCAAACAACCCTATAACCCTAACTCTGTATCTTAGAGAAAAGTAAAATGGACCAAAAAGTTTTCGATGTATCTAAATAATGGTTTTCTTTGTTCTGTGACTGACGACACTTAGGAAACAATAACGACCACAAAAAAAAACTTAAAATGATATGTTCTGATTGGATAGGGTTGAGGTTGTTATTGAAAACAATAAATCTAGCTAACAGTATGACACAGTAAGATACTGAGACAAACTGAGGCCTTAAATACACAGTTAATCAAGAAAAGTGGACACAGCAGAGTGACGAGACACAGCTGAAACTAATTTTTTTTTTTTTTTTTGCCTGTCCCGTTTGGCTCTTTTGCCATCAGAATTATTGTCTAAAGGCGGATAAAAAAGATGCCCAACGGATTTACTTTACCAAATGGACCATCCCAGCCTTGCCGTAATGGTCTATTTGATTCACCTTTTATTGTTTATTTTACTTTATTTTCACTTGCTAAATACGGGACAGATTTGACTGGGGAAAAGAAAGGGGAGAAAGAAAGAGGGAAAGAAAAACAGCGGGGAAGAGGGACGGGGATAAAGGGCAAAAAACAAAAACCACCAAAATAAGCAGACAAAAAATACATATTTCAATCACCTTGATCACCTGTTGAGAAAGAAAAAAGAGAAAACAAGCAGAAGAAAAAAAAGAGCAATATAATAAACAACATCACGATGATCTATGGCATAGGTGTCAAACTCTGGCCCGCGGGCCAAATTTGGCCCGCAGCCTAATTACATTTGGCCCGCAAAGCCATACCAAATTATTATTAGAACTGGCCTACTGGTATTATACAGCTATTATATATATTGTTTAGTATTAAGCTTTGCTTGTTCCATATTCAGTTTTTCAGAAAAACGTGTTTGAGTCCATAAGAAGAGATTCATTCTTAAATCTGGAGGAAGATTTATTTTTCAGTAAATATTAACGTTAGCCCGCGACTTTGCTCCAGTTTTGAATTTTGGCCCACTGTGTATTTGAGTTTGACACCCCTGATCTATGGGAATATAACACTAAATACTAAATATTAAACATTATTGTCCAGCACGTAAGATCAACAGTGTGCTTTGAAGTAGGAGCCAAAAAGGGTGTAGTTTGTGTGTGTGAGCACCCGTGTGTACACCTGTGAGCATGAGTGCGCTTGTATTTAAAAGGTTCCTTCCTGTAATGATCTGCTAGAGGGTGTGGGGGGCCACAGCCCCGTCCTCCAGGGCATGAAGCAGGTATGGAGGAGATCAAAACTCCAGACATCCAGAGGCCCCCAGAACACAAGAGACCAAGGTCTGTCAAATGGAATAAATTCTGTTCCTTCTAATATATGTTCTAAATATTTGACTCCTTTACCACTCCAATATGGAAAGTTTATCATATTATTGTTTTGTAATATGTCAGGGTTGTTCCAGATAGGTGTACGTCTGCATGGGATTAATGAAGACTCCGTCAATTTTAGAAACTCCCACCATGCTGTCAGAGAAGAGCTGATGCTGACGCTTTTAAAGCATTCATGTCGTTGGATGTTTGAGCTGATAAATGATAGGTCAGAAATCTCTAGATTATTGCAAAGTGCTTGTTCTACATCTAGCCAAAGTTCGTCTAAGAAGGTATGTTTTAGCCATCCTGAGATAAACTGAAGCCTGTTGGCTAAGAAGTAGTGCTGAAAGTTAGGTAGTTCTAATCCTCCTTTATCCTTGGTCTTTTGTAGTGTTTTTAAGCTTATACATGGGGGTTTATGTTTCCAAAGGAATTTGGACATATATGAATCGAGAGATCTGAACCAATCTTGTGGCGGTTTAGTTGGGATCATTGAGAATAAATAATTTATTTTTGGTAAGACCATCATTTTTATAGCGGCAACCCTTCCCATGAGTGATATGGGTAAACATTTCCAATCTAGCCAGATCATCTTCTACTTTCTTTAAAAGTGGGATATGGTTTATTTTTGTTAGATCTGCAAGCTTGGGAGAAACATTAATACCTAAATATTTTATATTTCCAGATTGCAGTGGTGTAGAAGAGGAATTATGGAAGGAGCAATTAATCGGAAGGACTGTAGATTTTGACCAGTTAATTGAGTAATCTGATATTCTTGCAAAAGAGTTTATCAATTCAATCACCCCAGAGATATTGGTTTGTGAGTTTTGGAGAAAAAGTAACACATCATCCGCATAAAGGCTGATTTTATGTTCCACGTTCTTGCATTTTATGCCCTTAATTACTGTATTCTGTCTAATTGCTGCTGCTAGTGGTTCAATAAAAATTGCAAACAGTGAAGGGGAGAGTGGGCATAACTCAAACTCAGAGCACTAAACAACCCAGGACCATGACAACTGTATTCAATTTGATTGTCTCAGTATCTCCAATCCCTTTAAGCCACCTTTCTTCTGATTGGGTGGCCCTTTAACCCCATAAGGATATCCAAACTCACTGACATCATTCATAGCCAAGAGTAAAGCTCTTGTCTTTCATTTTCACACAATCCGAACTTAATGTTTTATATATATAATGGTATATATCTGACAGAGAAACAGGAAAAGCGCTGTATGTTCATCGTCATCCTGGATGTTTAGGATGATGATCTGCCTGGAAAAAATATTCTCAAATCTTCAGTAGCAGCACCTCAGCATTGAGGACAACATGAACAGTGTTCATCTCGGTGCATAAGCAGTATTTAGAAGAATTTTGAAATGGTAACTGGAACATTGTGACATGTGCAAAAAGTGAAAACTATGTCCTGCTTTCATCTTGTTCAGTAACTAGCTGACCTCTGGCGCATCTCTTCAGTGCTTGTTCAGTGATTGTTTTAAACACAATCTTTCTGCAGCTTGAAAACAGCCATTTTTTTTCTTTTCACATTAATACAGTGGGCATGAACAAGAACAGCACAGAAATTAACCTGCTTGAAGAGTTTACACGGTAGCATTTGCACCCCTCTGAAATCAGGTTGCTACTGCACACACTAAGACCTCAATAAGAATAAACGGGGTCGTTATTATTCCACGTGAGTTTTAAAAATGATTATAATGGGATTGCAGGGTTTTCATGTTAACCTGTTCAATAACACCTCTGCTCTAAGTCAGATAAATAAAGCACACATACTAAATATTCCATGCATTTTGCACTTTGTGTCAAAAAAATGTTGAAAGTTCTCTCTCCTATAGCTGTAAAACATTTAAAGAAAACAGTTTTCTGCTCGCTTTACACTCGCTTTATTTTTTTCCCAAAAAATATATGGTTATTTTAATTATTTTTAACAAATTTTCACTTTTTTAGGATAAAAAAAAAACTTCTCTTAAGCAGCCACGCTTACACAGTAGGTTTGGGTCCGTCGTCGTGCCCTTTGGTGGCCATGTTGGAGCGAAGCCCCCTGAGGCTGCCCGCCTGCCTTAGAGGACATCAGAGCTGCCTGTCAGTGTGACACTGCTCAGATGGCCATGTTTACTGCACTCCAGAGTGAGTATTTACTGCAGTCGACAGGGCTGGCAGACCCCACTGTCACAGCAAATGGTGCTGTTGGGAAAACAAACATTTGTAATGAGACTGTGTCTGTCAATTGAGGCTGCGGAAAACCACTTCAGTCCAAAACACGAAGGAGAAGTTACGCTTCAAGTTTAAACCGGGAGCAGGGCACGTTCGACATCCTTGGTTTCGTTTTGGTGCATTTTGGGCCGATGCTGAACGTGACCTGACTCTCATTAATTTAGATGCTGTTGGTTCTACCAATCGCATGTCGAGCCGGAGCAGCTTGACGGAGTGACTTGGGTCCTTAACCTGAAGGATGATGATTTAATATGCTTCCCACGTGAAATGATGTAAACCTGGTGTCTGGGAAAGGCTGACACATGATTATTCATGTCTGTGGCGGTATGTACTGTGACTCCAACGCTTCCACAAAGCCTCAGCTGAACTGCTGACGATGCTGCTGATTTTTGCTGGGATAAAAAAGACCGTGCCTCACTAATCTCCAGATCAGAGCGAGTCAGGGAATTTGTCAAAAATGAAGCTGCTGCTGTTATCATCGCTACATCCTGATGTGGGCAAGGATAAGGTGTTGCTAAGTCCACTGAAGAAGATGATGTAATTTCCAGTGGAGCACACTTATTTTCTCCTCCCCCCTCTCTTCTGGCCTATGTTCGTACATGTGTGTGTGTGTGTGTGTTTGTTAACGTGTGCGCGTGTAGGCATGTATGGGAGCGATCACCTTCATGTCTCTGTTTCCCTCAGAGCAATAAGAAACAGAATGAATATTTAATGAGGAGCAGCGTGGCTTCTCTTTGCTGTGTCAGATCACTTTCCAGGACAGGGAGTCTCTCATGATCATAGCAGCATGCATACAGGCAGCCCAGAGTGTGAAAAGTCACACACATATCCACACAAAATCAGACTTTCACCTGGAAATAACTACAGTTGTCATGTAGAGTCTGACTGCACATGCATGTTTTGCTCCCTTCTTTATGAGTGACACTGTGTCTTACAGTTGTGCTTCTGTAACCAGCCTTTTTATTTTGTGTGTCACACCATTACATCATCACAGCCAGGGCCGACGCTGTGCCGGTCTTTAGGATGACGGCATGAACAAGTTGTGAAAATGAATCTATTATTTACCCACAGTGCTCTTCATACCGCTCGCTGCGGGGCAGCTTGGCCTGCGAAGTCATCTCACTATGCCTTAGTATTGAAAACCACACATCTGGAAATAAAATGAAAGTAAGAACCTAAAGGGCTCCTCTTTTCAACCCAAATGAATGAACTGATCATTGAACGAAATCAAATCGTCTTTGCCATCATTGGTAGCGTGCATATTTCAGTGAAATTAAGACTGTAGGCTACAGAAATGTACACAGCCACTGAAATACTTTTACATGTTGTAGGTGTGTGGTCACCAGGAATAAGACATGAACAGTCTTACTCTGTATTTTTTATTTAATTTCAGGTATAAGTATGGCCCTCAAAAGTGTAGCTTCACAATCTTCAGCTTTTTGGTTTTAAGCAGGACATAGCAGATCATTTATCAAAATTCTTATGTGTTTCCGATTTTTATCTCATTTGGTACACAAATGAGCCACTACAGGCAAAACACATTCCTTCATATAATTCCCACTGTCTGTTATTTTTAATATTTTATTCAGATTAACCTCTTAAAACTATGCTGTTGTTCTTTGAAGGCCTCATTCTGAATGAAATTGTCCACCATTTGAAAGCATAAAACTATGTGATCCGACACTTTTTAAGACAGAGCACAACGTTTTGTTGTATGCCATATTGAATTGTAGCTTCAGTTTTCTGTTCTTAGTTGAGCGGAGTGGCACCCGATACGGCCTTTGGACTTGTATGTTTCGAGATGTCCTTCTGCTTACCTTGGTACGAGTGGTTGTTTGAGTTGCTGTTGCCTTCTTGTTTGGCCTATCCTCCTGTCAGACCAGTCCATTTCCATGTTTAGTCACTTAAATCACCTTTCTTCCTCATTCTGATACTTAGTATGAACCTCACAAGGTCATCTTGACCTTATCTACACTCTTAAATAGATTGAGTTACTGCCATTTCATTGGTTGATTAGATATTTTCATTAATGGGCAGCTGAACAGGTGTACCTAATGTCATGGGCCGGTGACTGTATGGGGGTTAAATAATGTGATGCAGACTTACTTTTACGTACATATTGTGATACTGCTTCCAGTTTTGTGCTAAGCTAAGCTAACTGGCTGCGCTCTCCAGCCTCATATTTACAGAGTGATATTGATCTTCTCATCGAACGCTCCATTTGCTGAGTAAAAATGCAAACTTTGCTCACAGAAGACAACATCTTCCCCTTAAGGCAACACCGGCACAAAACATGACTGCAGCCATGTGACTTGGACACACATCCATCTTCCATGTCTTTTTATGTCACATTACAGTTATTTCAGTTTTATTCTTTTGAAAAGTCAGATTCCTAATTTTACTGAATTTAAAATGCCAACTATTCATCAATTGGTTCTCGTGGACTTTTTAGGGCGTCCTTTCAGTAGATTTCAACCATAAACACTCCTGTAAAGGGATCATTTGGCATCATCTTGCACTTACATTTTGATTTCTACGTTGTCAGAGCTGCATTCTTCATCTAGAGGATTTTTTTTTGTGCACCTTTCCATCTACTTTAATTTCATCACCCGTTGCTGCTGCTGAGTATGTGCCCTTGAAAGGTCATTTGACAAACACGACATTTGCTGATTGTTCTACACATTCCATTTCTCTCATTTACTATGTAGAGTCAGACATGCTGTGTGTGATTGTCAGCCAGCAAATGTAGGTCATACTCCTCTCCCAACGCCGTTTGTCAGAAATGTGCTTGTAGTACACAGAGAGACAGGCTCGTCAGTGCAAACGCTAACCACATACAGGCTTAATTAAACTGATTACCCAACAGAATTAAGTGCCGATCAGACAGCCTGTCATCTTCTCTAACCCGACCACCTTCCATTGCTTCTCAGAGGCCACAATATTAAATTTCCTTAGCAGCTGTGTGCAGATTTAACTGAAGAAAAAAAGAAGAAAAGATACAGAGGAAAGATGGGAAGAGAAATGAAAAGAGGCAGTGAAGAATTGGTGGCGGTGAAAACGGTGCACAAGACGATGTTTGTCTTATATCAGGGGAGGGGAGGGGGGAGATGGAGGGTGTGGAGGTGAGGGGGTGGGTAAAGGATGGAGATGGGCTGTAAGCACACACACACACTGTAGGTAGTAGCATTTACATAGATGTAATGAAACAGGGAATTGGATGAATGCATGCCTCCATCCATCTAGCCATCTTGCCTCCCTCCTTTTTTCCCCTCCGTTCCTCCTCCCAGCATGCCGCGCTGCTCGCCGCTGCAGCAGGGCAAGAGATGACATGTGGACACTCAGTGAATTGCCAATCTCCACCGAGAGAGAGGGGTGGAGGGGGGAGGTGAGGTTTGGGGGGGGGGGGGGGGGACTGAAGGGAGGTGGTTTGACGCATCCAGACTGCAACCATTGGCTTCTTTTTTCCTACATTAAAGATTAGAGGGGGAAAAGAACTGCAGAGAAGCATTACACTGAATACTGGATGTGTCCCCCCCACCCAGCCAACCCCTCTCCACACACTCCTCTCCCTCTCTCCCACAACCTCACCCCTTTCCCCCCTCACACACTACCTCCCCCTCCCCTCCCCCCATACATACTTTCAGTTCAGGAAGAGAAATCAGTAGCCACAAATTAATCATTCTGCCTTGGGCCGACCAAAGGAGGAGGCAGTTCGGGGGTGTAGAGGGTGGGGTGGAGGGGCAGAGGACACTAGAGAGGGGTGTTTAGAGAACTACAGAAAGGTATAACGAGTGCTTTCTCAAGATCTTAAGAGTTTGGGGGATTTGGGACCCCTCACACACGCATACACCCACGCACACATACAACTAAACAAAGAGAGCTAAAACTCTGTGGCAGGTGCAAGTAAGACATTGCTGCAGATGGCCCTGCCCCTCCCTGTGCCTGGTTCTGCCAGAGGTTTCTTCCTGTTAAAAGGGAGTTTTTCCTTCCCTCTGTCGCCAAGTGTTTCTTCATAGGCAGCCGTCTGATTGTTGATCTTTTCTCTGTATTATTATAGGATCTTTACCATATATGTAAAGCGCCTGTAAATAAATAAATAAATAAAATAAAAGTTAGTTGAACTGAATTGATCTGAACTGAATTTCTGGGGGGCATTTGTCTGTCATCAGTTTCCTTGTTTCACAGGAGAACTACATTATATGGACAAGATATTGGGACACACCTTTGAATTCAGGTGTATCACTCACATTGCCACAGAAAGAATGGGTCATGAGTCTTCACAGTGAGCCAGATTACTTGTCGAATTTAAATGATCCAAATGACATTAACGACACAGACATGATCAAGAGATCCAGTTGAAACAGTGAGGCTTAGCACACGGCTGTTCTGCTCCTCGTGTCGCCTGTCAAAGTAGCTACGTCCACAACTTTAAACCTTACCTTACTTAATCTTAGTTACAATTATAAAAGTGAGTTATAAAAAATCATCCCCCTTACAGTCAACAACAAGTGAAAGATCCCCGATTCAATCCCAGAAAGTGACACAAATACCTTCAGGGGATTGCTGCAATCGGACATGTGGAGGTACCCGCTGCAGTAACCCTTGGTGAATGAGGGAGCAGTTCAAAGTAGCTTTTTTTGTGGAGATTATTTAAACTTTTTATTTAACTCTGTTGTGTTATAGTTGCTGAGAACAAACTCACTATGATTTAAGCATATGCAATAAGATTGTGGGTCAACGACAACACAGTGTGACACAGCTTTCCTTGACTCGAGTGATGTAACCATTCCTCAGTGATGTATAATACTGAGTCACCACAATCAGGATTAAGGTACAGGGTCCCGCCTTTGCAGGCTTCTCATTTACACCTTCTAGTATGACACTGCTAAACACATCCAGGTGATATGAGATTTGTGTTGCTTGTTCTTTGTGGTGCTTTGATCGTTGGTGGTAGTGTTTTGGTGTTAAATTCATAAAGTGTCTGTAATTATGATGTCTTTTTTGTTCTGTTGTAATGGTTGTGTTACAGGCCTTCGATGAGGTCTGTTTTTAAACTGTTTTTTTAACAGAAAAGCAGAGACAGGAGACATGAGTTGCGTTCGGTCTGCAGGCTCTTCCTTGTCTGATTTATTAACAGAATTAAACAGTTCCTTTCATTCAGACACACACATTTCTCTTTTAACAACAAAAACACAGTCAATCAGGTCCTTAGGTCAAACCCTTTTGGTTACCTTGCTGTCTCGCAAGAATAAACTTATAAAATAATCATTGTATATGAGTGTCCTTATTTACAATAAATCTGTAACCAATTCTACTGCATTTCAGCATCAAAAACCTTCTGTGCAGTACCATTAACACTGCAATTAACCTGCTTATATACCATTATACATTCTTTATATTCTAACAGATTCAAACCATATATTACATTTGTAAACAATAAACAAAAATATTCTACCATTGCTCACAAACAGTTTACAATCGTCCACAAACAGTACACATCAGACTATTTACATTTGACACATAAGAACTGGGTCCTAATCAACTGTAACTTCCAATAATGTCAGGATAAAAGAAGTGTCTAAGAGCTGCATTTGTCGCAAAATAAAACAGGTAATAAGACCAGTTGCCTATTTAGACTACAAGTGAAATGGCGGCTTCCATTACAAATGGCGGTATAGTTAGCTTTTTCTCAATCGGTGAAAACACACTCTCTCGCAACATTTTCGGTTTTTAAACTAAGACAAAAAAAGGTTTCTTGCCTTTATATGTGCATTGCAGTGAGCAAACTTGAACTACTAACCTGTTTTTTTAACAGAAAAGCAGAGACAGGAGACATGAGTTGCGTTTGGTCTGCAGGCTCTGAGGCACAGAAGCGTTGCAACGGCCTATCGCACTCAGCGCTATCTCCCCCTTGCGGCAATGCCATGCAATTACAGATACAAAGAAAATTTATAAAAGTCAGTTAAGTAAGTCGGTAGATGCTAGGTAGAAAGGTTTCATCATACCTGTCTGTAAAAAGCTTTTTAATGCAGTTTTAACTAAGTCTGCGTTCTTTTTAATGGCCACCAGGGGGCAGTATATCTGGTTGTAAATTACTCTTGGCTTCCTCACACTGTGACATTTGTAAACACTGTATAGGCTCAGTAGCCCATAAAGTTAATCCAATATAGATCATTTTGAAAAACACATGAAATTAATTTTGCAAAGTATGCTCATTATTAGAGTCACAAAGAAGAGTTATTAAGGGTAGGCTCGTTGGTTAATGACTAGTGATTCATTAGCCAGAGTCTCCCTTGGTTTCGCAGTTAGATCCACTCCCTCACACTTCATGTCTGGACTTCACTAACCAATGGGGCACAATCTGATATCCCCGTGTTGGTGTTTTCCCTACAGCATCATAACATCGGCATTGCATCTGACCAATCAAGTTGTCCGGGTACTCAGTTAGTTACGTCAGCTTAGCTAATGCTATTAAAAATGCACAACATGAGTAACCTAATTTAGGCTAACAGCAAATCTAACTTGATAATATATTTAGTTATGTTGCGCAGATTAATAAAGAAAACACTTGAAATTCTTATAAACACACACTATGACATCACAACAACGTTACTGGTCAGTCGCCATGTTGATTCTGGACCAATATGGTTATAATGATGTGGGACCACACCAGCACTGGGATATCATATACACCACAGGTGTCGAACTCCAAGCCTCGAGGGCCGGTGTTCTGCAGGCTTTAGATGTGTCCCTAATCCAACACAGCTGATTTAAATGGCTAAATTACCTCCTCAACATGTCTTGAAGTTCTCCAGAGGCCTGGTAATGAACTAATCATTTGATTCAGGTATGTTGGCCCAGGGTGAGATCTAAAACCTGCAGGACACCGGCCCTCAAGGCCTGGAGTTCAACACCCCTGATATACACCAACCAGTAGGTGTCATCTTTTACGAAGTCTGTGGTGGAGATTATCTTTTCCATGGAGCCTACCAGGAGGCCATTTAGGGAACTGCACATTTTTTTGCACTTAGGCATTGACATTTTTAAGCTGTGCAGGCAATCACTTGTCCCTAGTATGGAGAACAGGTTTGTAGTCCTCTGTACAACGCAGATGAAAGGCAGTTGGGATCATTTTGGGTCTTTGAGAATGTGTAAAAATAAGAAACCATCTTGCACGGTGCCTGGTGGGTGCTCAGAAGTCACTTTTCATTTTTGTTTTTCTAAAGCACTTCCATTTACGACACAGCACTTGATATATTTTAAAATGAGGGTTGAGACTTCATAAAAGTGAACAACTCTGCATTTTAGTGTTCTGATATATTGTACTTCCTCAGACAATTCAATTTGCGATGCCGAGCATAAAGCAGCTGTCTCGCAGTGCTGGAATTTGTCTCTCCTGCTGATGTGTGATGTCGGGCTGAGCTACAGAATTGCACCTCAGAGAACTTACTGTAATTGGCAGAGATGGGAAAGGTGACTTTGACAGTGTGAGCATGCATTTTCTGATTCCTAACTGTTATCTGTGCTTTTAAAATGGAGCTTGGCTTCACTGGAAAAGCTTATATCCTTTGGAAAGATCCACAAAGTCAGTGTGCCGTTTGCCGTCGATAGAGCATCTCCAGCTTTGATGACATCAGACCCTGAGGCTGAGAGAGTGAGAGAGGTTCACGATCACAAATATTGATCAGCATGTCCAAAGCCATATGAATCATGGGAATTTGTAAACTGAGTAACGCTTCCACTTGAGAGACATCCAATAGCATAAAAGATTTTTTTTTTATGTTGGCATGAGATATTGTATTTACAGTAAACCACCATTACTCACTCCCTCGAGCTGTCCAAACTCCTGCTGTCATATTCATCACTGCTTGCATCTAACTGCATTTCCCCACATCACCTTTACTGGAAATGAGTTTGCCTTTTATGCCTCTCTGTGCATTTGTATCTCTGCGAAGACTGTGTAATCTTTCCGCAATAACCTTATCTGCTAAACTGCACAGGTGTTGCTGAGGTCTGCACTATTCAAGAGCAAGGAGAAGCTGATCGAATTATTTAAATTCACTGAAAACTCTTTTTAAATCATTTTCTGGCAAGAGACTGAAATCTACATTTCATGCACCTAATCGGGGCTTATTGTCTTATTTAAAGGTTAGCACTATTACCCCCCACCAGTAGAATATATACCAATGGGTGGCATTACTGTAATGCATGGTATGCATGTTCAGGATGTTACTGGAAAAATGGAAAGTTGCAATTTTTTATAATAAATTTAGGATTTGAATTGAAAAAATACACATAATTGGCACAAACACACACACACACACCATATAGCTTGACAAAAGAAATTGGTAAACTGTTTAAATTTAGCCTAAGGTTATAAATCCATCCATTTTCTGCCACTTATCCATGTCGGGTTAAAGGGACAACAGCCTAAGTAGAGAAGCCAAAACCTCTTGCTGCCCAGTCAGCTCCTCCAGCTTGTCTGGGGGGCCGTCGACAAAAGAAAGAAAACCAAGGGACCAGTTCACCCTGCCCAAAATAGGGTTATGGTGGCCCCACCTTGGACCTTGAGGGAAACCACCTTGTGGCTGGGCTTTGTACTATGCACAGCATAGCCCTGCTCTCTAAATAGCTAAAGTAACTAGCTAAATGGTTTCAATAGTTAATGGTATCTGACAAATAATTACCTAAAATAGTCACATGGACAGCTGTATAAGGGCACTTTTGTGTCAGCATCCTCTACGCTGTACAATAGTGTTAAACTGCTCAGTTCACAAGTCATGGATTGGTGTTACGGGTATGCTGCTGGTAATTTTGCAGAGGGCAAGGTTAGAAGCATCACTTGATAGAGGTTTCAGACACTAAAGGAAGAAAGGAGTCCACGATATTTTAAGTATACAAAAGTGGGCTGAAAATTTCCACAACTCAACCTGAAGCTTGTCTTAAAGAGGAACTATGTTCTCGATCTGCCAGTTCTCGCCGCATTCAAAACGACAAGTACTTTGTTTGCCTGAGGAAAAGCCTCTCGCTCGCACACGCTCACAGTAGGGGTAGTGGTGGGAGTGATTTTTCACTAGATGCTTTTAAGAAGAGAGGAAACAGAAAGGGAGATGAGGGCATTGTGAGAAAGAAAGGAGAGCGAGGGTGTTAAGATTAATATCATATGCTGGATGGAATCAGGGTGGTATCAGGCACCAGGCAAAAGCAAAGAGAGCACAGGCACCTCAGTATGAGCATAACATACAAAAATGAAATGTGGCAGAGGAAGCCAGATGAACACAAAAGGAAGGCCGTAATTTGTGTAAAATTTGTACTATTTAAAACGTTTAGTAACTGATAATTTGTCAACGCAGCCATCATACTGGTGCAGGGAAGCTGCTCCTGATTGATGTAGCAGAACACAAGGTAGATTTCATGACATTTCTCAACAGTAAGAAATCTTTTCCATTGCTGCAGATTTCTTCCAGGCACTGAAATCCTCCCCAACTGTGTTCTGACTGTGTTGTGACTAATATCTCTGTTTACTTCCTCCACCTCTGAACCCATAAAAGGACTCCAAGTTCATTCTTGATCCTTAAAAATCTTGCATAAGACGCTGATCGCACTGTGTGAACTTATCTATCCACATCACACACAGTTAGCAGAGAGCAACTCGACCTCTTTTGGAGGATGTGGTATAACTGAGCCTTTTCCAGATAATGATGACTTATCGGCCCGTGTGTTATTAGCCAGCGATGGAATCCAAAACATCCTGTTTTTACTGCAAAGAAAGACTGACATATTAACATAGAGTGAGTCATAATCACTGTAAATGTAGCCAACTGTAAAAAGTATGTCTCACTCCCCCTTTCAGGGAATATCATTAGGGCTCTATTATTCAGGACTGATGCTCGGACAGGCTGCAGAACATTCACACTTTCCAACACGCATCAGTGCTGCAGCAGAGTGGCTGGCTTTGAGCTTTGCTTGCTATTGTATGTTAATTTTTATGCTTTTAAACTGCTTGAGAGCTATATTATTCAACGTTGTCGTCATCCACAGAAACAGCACAAACCATCAGTGACGTGTAGTCCTGGTTTAGCTCTAGATGTTGTGTCCTTCTAGCGGCAAGTCTTTCTACTCGGCAGCCATCATGAAACATTTTTGGACATTTATTTGTAAGGTCATTTTGAACTATTATATCATAAGGATATAAATACGAAATGCATCTCGAGTCAAATATGTGAAAATGGTTATCTTCCTCTATCTTCCAATACACTACTGGTGGAGTTCTGAATATATTTTTGCTCCACATTATGTTTACAGTTCAGGGATGCAGCTGAAAATCGCATCCAGTGACCACAAAAACCATTTCTGGTCTGCTGGTACAGTGAACTACTTTCACAGTATTTCTTTTGAAAGTCTCTGAACATCATTGTCTTATCATCCAAGCTTCAGATAAGTGAGGTTAAAAGTGAAAAAGGTTGATAGGCTTGAATTTTGCAGCAGTCTTAAAATTGACTTGCTCTGCCCTGAGTTTCACCTCTCAGACTACCTTGCTACACCTTCTTATGACTTTGCTACACTTTACGAGGCACCAAACACAACTTGTGCTGTATTGCCATCTCATTTTCTAATTAAAAAGCCTATATATTTATTTTTAATTTACAGTACTTTATATATGTTCATAAAAAGGCAAAAAGATACGGTATCCGTTAAAGATAAGACAGAAGAGGTGTGTCTGTGTGCTAAAGACATCATTATTATTTTGTAGATAGATATGCAGATCCCAGTAACTCAATTTATTATAATATGTAATGAGACAATGTAACTACGAGTTTCCCAACTCATTACATAGTGACTGCTTAGTCAGACACATTGGATTAGAGGCACAGAAACAGACAAATAGCCGTTTAGCATGTTTTTTATGTTGTGAATCCAAATCACACTTTCCCCTCCGAACCTAACCACTTCATTTTATGCCCAAATCTAAACATGCAGTTTAACATCTTAACACCTAAGCCTAACCAAACAATTAGAAAAAAAGGGGAAAAAAGAAAAAGAAAAGTGATACCAGAAAAACTAGAACTTTCCCGTTTGGAGGGTGTGCGATTTTTACCGTTCCTAACATTAGAAATCGATGATAAAATGGTATCTTTGACTTACACAACGGCACCGTGTTAAAACATAACACAGTGAGGGGGTTCCTGACCGAGCGTCAGTGTGGGACGAGTTACAAGTCAGAACTTTAACAGGAAGTGTATTTTCTTTCATAACTGATTTTTATGCCTGTGTGAGATGGTGAGTGGGCAGGTGGCTGGATACACAACATTTTTTTGGGCAGAGATTGTGTGTTTGTGCATGCGTGTGTGTGTGTGTGTGTGTGTGTTGCTAAGAGCAGCTCTGAAGAGCATTTAACAAGCTGGGATGGCGATCAGGACCCCCAGTGCCCTGCAAACACAAGCGTGAGTCAGCCTGGACCACAGGCCTGTAGTCCTGATCATTTCAGCACAGATCACACAAACAGTACAAAATACTAACTGGATGGAATCATACACACTGGTGCTGCTTTTAAATTATTTCAGCATCCACTGAATGGACTGCTATAAACCTTTCCACAGACATTTGTGATTACTTAATAACAAAGTTTAGCATTTTAACACATTAATAGATGTTGAATTTTATGTGCCTTTAACATTAGTTAGCACCGTCAGTGATCTGGCAGAGCCTCACCACCCTCGTGACAGTCTTGTAACTTTTTTATTCCGGGAACTTGAACAATGCTGGTTTTTACTTTGTTTGTGGTCTTGTAAATAGTTTATATTTTATTTACCATACACTGACAGTGGGCGGTGAGCACTGTGCTTGAGTTCCAGTTTCTTCCCACACATGCGTTTCTGTTTATCCGTTAGCCCTGTGGTAAACTGACAACCTTTCCAGAGTGTACCCAGCCTCACATGCTGGTCAGATAGGCACTTGAGAGAATTGATGGATAGATGGGTGGGTGACTGGGTGAATGATGTGAAACTGGGTGATTGCTTCTTGTGCTGGTGACATAATTTGAAACCACAGTTTCTGCATTAGTTACAGGGTTTAGACACATAATACTGCGGTCCTACTTCCTGCTGGGCCAAAATACCTAATCATTTTCTACATAAAAAGTGATTATCTCATTAGCTATCAATTATAATGACTCCCCACCCTAACCTCCACCCCATATGGTAGCAGAATGAGGGGGACGTTTTTGGCTGACTGCAGCCAGCTACTGTAACTAGGAGTTATTGATTTTGGCTTAATTTCTGGCAACTTTCATTCACCAGATCACAACAACAGTCGACTCAAGGTGCTGTATTTCACTCATAAAGTCTTTAGCGACTTTATCTCACTATACTTGCATGTCATTCATGCAGTCCATGCACTTATTTATCCTGCTGTTGTGCGCTATGTGCACCCTGTAACAGGGCCGTGCTCTTTGACCCTATTACCCAGCATGCCCTGGGAGCATTACTGACTTTCTTTCTCTTTATTTACATTTACATTTACATTACATTTTAATTGACACCTTATTCAAAGTGACTTCTCTGGGTGAATGGGTTGATGGTTCAGTGTCTTGCCCAAGGACACACAGACAGAAGGTCTCCATTAATCTGCAGAATAATGTTTACACGTTTACAGTATTAAAATAAAATAACCTTAATTGACACAGAACTGGATTGTAGCTGAAAAAGTAGATTTTTATGATACTATAATACAGTAGTGTTTTATTTTCTTTGGTTGTGGATGATCAGGTAATATATTAAATTCACATAAAATAGTATTTTAATCTCTGTTCCTATATTTAACCACCTGCTGAGACAGAAAGTAAAACTCATGCTACCTTTTTGAGTACCATACTTTTGTGCAGAGGCTTAGTTACTCGAGTAATTGATTAGTCATCTCTTTTATATAATTGTTTGGGTAATTTTAAGGATTGTCTACTCTTATAGGATCATAAATTCAGCAGCTGCATTGATTTGGACTGATGATGTGGCAAACAAGGAATTTGGAGGCATCAGTTTCTATTTAACTGAGCAAACGATCAATCTCTTAATTAAGAAAATAATCAGCGCATTAATCAGTTAGTAAAATAGCCATTAGTTGAGGTCGATTCCTCCAAACAAAGAAATTCTCAAATAAATTCTGAAAAGCACAAATCACGATGAAATGCACAGATCTTTCTTTTTCCAATTTAAGATATTTTAATAAGATTAACCACAAAATGTTTTCGTCTTTGGTAATAATAGTAGCAGGCCTGTTTCATTTTTCCTGTCTCGCTGCTCATGCAGTTATAATCCAGAGAAACAGCTGCATCGACTGCCTTTGATTTGTGATCTTTTACAGTCGGCAGTAAAAATAACCACACTCCCACCCTGCAGATTTGTCCGCAAGTGTTCCTGCCGTTATTAATGGTGGTCAGGAGTCCAGTTGATTTAAATAAGAGTGCGGCACGTTCATAAGATCAATGGGCAGCTGTTTTAAGAGGGAATTTATAACGACCACAGACTGTCCTGCTGTGCTCACTGTGCACATTTTGCGCTTATACCGTGAGCTCCCTTGCAGGGGATGTGATGTAAATCATAGAAAAAGGCCAGCAGCGGAGGTCAGATCATTTAGGATTTCATCACAGCCAAAAGAGCATCAGCAACTACTTCATCATCACAAGCGCAGAGAGGTGAACAATCCACGGCGCAGATACCTCAGCGCTGCTGCCAGTTTATTAAACTGAGCGGAATTGAGTGTGATGTTTTCCAGGCTGTGCATATAAACCCGAGGTGAGAAAGTTTAAAGGACGCTTTGTTCTCCCGCTCAGATGCAAAAGCACAGTTGCGAGCTTCACCACGAACACAGAGAGATTAGAGCTCAACACACGCAAGGAGCATTACGTTGCCCTCGTTTCTGCGCAAAAAAAAGTTTGACAAGTTGATCTGATTAGCTTCAGCCAACCTAAAGCGATAAAAGCAAAGACGCACGAGTTAAAAATGGACAAGAGAAGATATCGATCGCTACTTGTTTGTGAGGAGGATGAAGGGTTGCTTCAGAAATGATGTGGGCCTGAACTTGAAATACACTTACAGCAACTTTCTAAAAGTTCTTCTGAGCTGAGGTGTGTGTAAACTGTATTTATTCGATCTTGTGTGGAGTTTATGCTGCTCAGATTTAATTAGTCATTTTTAGCAGAAAATCTGAGCATCAGATGGTTTTAAATTAAATTTCATTGAAAAAAATCCAGGATAAAATTAGTTTAGATACCTTCAAGTGCCTTGATATGGACTTAAAAACTACATTAGAATGCTGATACTAAGGTGGCTGCATTAGTGGGTCCAAATTTCACATAGTACACTCGAAGGTTGTGGACCAATCAGTTCAGTAAGTGAATGGATTAAGGGACTTGTTCTCAAGAAAAATGCTAAATAATGACCACTTCTGATGACCCAGTGTGAGTGTTTCTGCCGTTTTCTTTGTCTTCTAAGTTCATAGATGGATGACTTGGAGTTTTTTAGGAGCAAATTTGAGTATTTAGTCTTGGGCTTTAGGAGCATTTTCTGGCAATTAACAGACCAGACAGAATAATTGATTACACAATTTTGAGAAACTGAGTAGTCTGTATCTAAGGCTGGAACTACAATTGTTTTCATTGATTTATCAATTCATTTATGTGGTGTTAAAAAAAAAAAAAAGCTCTAATAGCAAAAATCTGCATTATTCAACATATTACTTATTTCATCTGCTCCTACTGGGGCTCAGCTACCTCCATCTCCCCTGATCTCAAACAGCCTCTTCTGTCACACCAATGCCCTGCATGCCCTGCCTGGCAGCTCCATATTCAATGCCCTTTGTCCAGTGTAGCCACTATCTCTCCTCTGCATATGTCCAAACCAGAGGTGTGGACTCGAGTCACATGACTTGGACTCGAGTCAGACTCGAGTCATTAATTTTATGACTTTAGACTTGACTTGAAAAATGTTCTAAGACTTGTGACTTGACTTGGACTTTTACACCAATGACCTGGGACTTGAATTGGACTTGAACCGGTTTACTTGAAAAGACTTGATATTTTACCCCAAATATAAAATTTAACATGCATATTATATAGAGATTGAAAATGTGACGTCATTCACGGGTAGAACCGCAAAGGATTCTGGGAACTCGTGGCAAGCGGTACTAGCGCACACAGGCTTTTAATTAAAATCAGTTATACAGCGATAAAAAGAAACACAAAAATGTCAAGAAGCTGTTGTATTATTAACTGCAATAGCCGGTCGCATGACAGCCACTGGAAGCCGACGGGTAAAGAGATCGGTTGTTATCGGATTACGTCGTTGAAGAGAAATTGTTCGAGCCATGTTTCCGAAGTAACAAAGACGCGACTGGATTGCAGCCATTCAAAGACCAAATATAACGTCCCAGAACACTCCAGCTCACAGGTTAGTCTGCTCCAAGCATTTCCACAAAGGTCAGTCTGCTGTTGTAGTTAATGCGTCATTTTTCTTAACATAATTGGTGATATAGGTTACAAGCAAGTCTGGCGCTGAACAGAAATTGTCGCGCTATGCTCCTTTGTTTATTGTGCATAAATAGTGAATTGTCCTGACACAATATTGCGTTTCGCTTCTGTTATTATGGTACATTGACAAAAACATACTTTTATTCACAGGGTAAAACAGTTGTTTTGTATCACTAATTGCCCAGTACGATTACAGCATACAGTATTATTGTCACTGCTACATTTCTGTAACGCGTACCAGAAATTATTTCCACTACTAATTAATTACCGTTGAGCTCAAAGGTCCTATTAATAAACGGTTAAGGAATGTGTATTTATGACGACGATTTGTGAGACTGGTAAACTTATGATACGTACGATGGTCTTTCGTTCTACACGGTGCATTTCAAGGTCCTGCACCCATCCGTCGGTAAACTGTACCTGGGCATGTTGCAGTGACCTGAAGTTACTAAACTTCATGAGTGTATGCACTCACTCCAAGAACCGTATGATTATAAATATGCATATAAATATGCTACGATGAGATAGCTGACTTCATCTAACTAGCAAATGTTGTCCAGGCTACGTTGGTGATACAGTTTTTTTTTAATATGTATGATATTTTTAAAAAAAAATCATTTATTTATGTATGATATTTTTGTCATGCGATTTTAAAGCCGGTCCTACAAGCGCATCCAAGAATAACATGCAGCTTATCTCAGAACTGTCGGTGAAAATTATTCTTGGAGCTAGGTTTAATTGAGCTGCATTTTAAAGAGGTGCAATTTCACAATTTGTGTATATTTTCTAAGTTCACTATTTTGTCATGTGTTGAGAAAAACACAGATTTAAAAATTACATGGTCTAATATTTACATTTAGCATAACTGCAACATGCTTTTTTTCTGGGTTTTTTAAAGACTCGAAAGGACTTGAAATTCAAAGTTTCAGACTTGTGACTTGACTCGGACTTTTACACCAGTGACTTGAGACTCGACTCTGACTTGCCTGACATTACTTGAGACTTGACTTGAGACTTGAGGATAAAGACTTGAGACTTACTTGAGACTTGCAAAACAATGACTTGGTCCCACCTCTGGTCCAAACCATCTCTAACTTTGTCTTTCATGACTAAAAAACAATAGCAAAGGAGACCAGGGAGGGTTTTTTTCTGGAGAAATAGCTGAAATTATGGGTGATTAATATTTAGTAATGTAAATAATGTATTAATTGGTCTGCCTCTTCTCCATTTGTTGCCCCTCATTTTACTGGCCACAGTCAGGGGTGCTGTCACAGTTTTTATAAGAACTAACACTATTCTTTTTTTTTTTCATTTTGTTATTTTTTTTCAATCAGTGATGAAGCCCATTAAATAATAAGCAACTGTTATGTGTGGGTGATAATCCCTAGCCAATCCCTTGGCTCTGGCATAGCTAATAAATTCATGAAAAGCCCTGAAAAAATTATTTAAAATTATTTAAAAAACAATAATAATTAATTTTTGCATTGACCCATCAGTCACACATTTGCAGGGCAAGCCTTGGTTGTTTAATTAAAAATGACTCATGCAGTTCTAGGATGTGTGTTGTACAGTAAAGGGTGTGTTTTTTGTTTTTTTAGATTGTTGTTGCCCTGGACTGCCAGACAAAGCTTTTAAATTCATGCCACTCCATTAATTCAGGTCTAAGGGATTAAGAGTCGGTTTGTTGGAGTGCGGCACTGTGCAGCAGGCAGGAGGCATCTCAGTCATGCAGAGAAGATGTTTTATGTCCTGTAGCAGCATGGCGTGTATCCTGTACCTGCCCAGTTTCTAATTCTTTTCTCTTTCCTTTTTTTTTTCATGTTGGCCAACAGCTATTAGAGTATTCTGCCCATTTACACAGCACCTGCACTGAAAACAGGGGCATGTCTTTTGTCTTCTGTCCATAATTTAGTTCCTCCACCAAAGTCTTTCTCGCAAATGGAGTTTGCAGGAGAGATTTCATAGAATTAGAAGACTGTGTTATTCATGCTTTATTCCCCATATTTAAGCAACGATGACCGTCACTATCTGATGAGGAGTTGTACTGGATGAGTTCTGGCGCCCTCAGAAGAGCTGTTAGAAACAGAAACATGAAACAATGACTAGTTACACTGTGGTATTAGCAACATTCATGTTACAATTAAACTGATCCCTGTTGCAGAGTATAAAAATGGAGGAAGCATCCATGCAGCTGTTATTAAGACTAAGCTGTTTTAAAACCAAGTTCTGTGAATAAACGCGCACTGGTTCCATCAATTTCCATCAATTTTAGATGGTGTGGAGTCATCAGCCCTGGTTAACTATGAAAATGTCACTTTTTAAGTTTTATTATGACTGTAAAATGCTACATTTTATCTAATAATCATTTCTGATACTTAAGCACACACACAGGTAAATTTAGCCTCTGTCTTGAGCACTTCGGTCATTCCCAGGTTGGTCTTTGAAAAGCAGCTTGCTCTGCAGCATGTCCTGCTTTATCATGTATTTTACTGCAAATTGATTTAATAAATAAATATCATTTTGTATTCAGTAAAATCTGAAACTAGTCATTGAGACCATTAACTGATAAGGAAAGTGTTTACTGAAGTCATGGATCTAGTGAGAAGTTGTGTAATATTTTCATACATTTCTATGACTAGATGCTTCCTTTGCAACAAAATGAGTCGCCCCCTGCTGGCCATTAGATAGAAGGCAGGTTTAAGGTAAATGCAGTCAATGGCTAATCAAACAGTGTGAAAACTAAAAATGTTTGCAGAAAACTGCCAAATGTCAGCCTCTTTGTCAGTAGTTTTGTGTGCCTGTAACTCCTTCACCCTTTTCAAATTTCAGACTGCAGGAACAAATATCCTTTAAAATCGTCCTGTTGGAAATAACTTCACCTGAAATCTTAATTCTCTGTGTTAATGAGTCTACTGTAACTGCAGATCATTTTTGTCTTTTGAGAAAACCTCACCCGTGAGCATGTTTATGTTTACATGTTCTCATCGTACTTGGGAATCTGAAGGGTGAGTTGTGAATTCGATTGGCTGATGTGATGCTGTGATGTCATAACACGAGAAGTGAAATACTCATACACAACAGCAAGTACAGAGCAAACACCAAGCCATTAGGACTGGTTGTTGTGATTGACTCTTCGTTTTCCCTGCATAATGAGTGATTTGGGTTGACATCACCCCATTTATGAGTCAGTGTAAGTTACTTCTAAGCATCCTAATTTTCATTCTAACGCTGAATTCTCATGATTTTACACCAAGTTTGGCAGACTGATGCTAAATGCTGTTTGTCAGTGTTGCTGCTGAGGAACAAATTATCCTGCTCACCACTCTATATAAATTTGCCTCTTTTTTTCTGTTTCCCGGTTGCCTCACACTTTCCACCTGCAGCAAAACTGCATCCACCTCATTGCAGGGATCTGTTTGCCTGTGCTTGTGTGCATGGTGTGCTTAACACTAAAATAAGTGATTTTACTGGTCAGCGACATCCCTAAAACTCTAAAACTACTTTACTGCTGAGCACATGTGAAACAGCTTTTTAAAGCATGCTTTATGCTTTAAGTTTCTAAAGAGGACCAAAAAGATTCAACCCCCCCCCCCCCCAATGGAGATCATTATATGATTGTGACTGGTGTAGGTGAGGTGTTGCTTTTCCAATTGTTGTTATTCGTGTGAAGTGTTTACTTGGCCTGTGTTCTGGGAATGCCTCTCCCTGTGGGTGCTGCTGAGGGACTCTTCTAAGAACTGGACAGCTTTCACCCCGTCTGACCAGAAGGCTGTGACGCACTCGGCTGCAGCTCCAGTGACTCACTGGTACTCCTGTTCCTGGATCTGTGAAAGCTTGTTCTCTCCTTCATGGCGGTTCCTGCCCTCCCTGACCTAACAGGTCCTGGTGTTTCCACACGTCTCGGCTGTGATGCACAGATGGACCACAGGCAGGAGAAATCCTTCCTACTTCCTCTGAACATGAGGGTGATGGTGCTCATCTTGTCTTCACTTATAATACAGCAGGAAGCCAAACAGTCCACATTGAAAGCAAATAAAGAATTGCATTTAGCAGAAATTCATCAAAATATGAGCTCTAAGCTGCTGACTGACAGCTTTTAGCTTTTTCTAAGCCTGTTTTAATTTATATGCCTGCCAGAAGCACCTTAATCATTGGCCTCAGCTTCTTAAACAAGAGCCAATCAGTTCCCAGATTGCTGTGTAGTACCATAGTGTAATGGCCACATAGTTTACTTGAGGGACAGACAACAGTATCTTGGCCACAGATACTTTGACGTGCAGAAAGGAGCAGTCACAGAATCAATCCACGGACTTTCTGGCTGGTAAATGACCCATTCTACCTCCTGAGCCACAGCTGCCCTAATTAAGTTTTAGACTTTTTGATATCACTTTCATTTCACTAAACCAGCAACTATGTTTGACCTCTGAAAACTATCCAAAATGTCTAACAAACCGTCAGATTTTTCTGGTGTTCCTTTAAAGAAATCCACTTCAAATCAGCAGCACCTCCAGCAGCTTCAACAGTAATGCTGCACAGCGATGGTTCAATATTAATAATCTAATGATGTCATCCCATATAGAGGGATAAAACTAGCACTTTGATTTTTCATGCAAGGTATTTGCTTCTGGAGTGTTTTACATTGCTCTTTATTATTTGTAGTGTCATACTCCAACTGTTATCTATTATGCTCCTACTGTCCTGCCAGACTAATAATATTCTAATCTAATAAAATACTGTGCAGTTTACATAGCCAAATAATGAGTGAATGAGTTGTCAAATATAAATGGCATGTTTTCTGATCAAATGCCCCTTCCTGTTGTCGCAGCTACCATTTATCTGTGATTCCAGTGCTGGAAAATAAGAGCACTTCTAGATTAGATACGATTAATCTACACCGTGCCTGAAAATGATCCTCCCACTCATTTCACAGCTCCTTTCTGGCCAGAGTTCGCGTCACATTAATTTTTGTGAAATCAATTCTAAACTATGAAATGCGATATAGATATATATATCGCAAGGACAGATAGTGGTGTCTGTTGTGAGTGGTCAGATCTGCTGTTTGTCTACATTCATACTGAGAGAACAGTATGAGAGAGCACATTTAATTAGAGGATGTGAACGTCTTTGCTCTTGTCAATTTTCCTTTTGCAAAAAATATTTTTAAGTGAAAAAAAGAGAAAACATAACAAAACAAAACGCTGTGTAGGTTGGACGTGGAAAACAAGCAACACTTTCCACTAAACACCAATGTTTTGTTGATCCATCCACCACCTCGACCTCCACACAGACTACATGCTTTATGAAAGAATCAGCTGTCTTCCATGTAATCTCCCAATATCATCTCCCAATATAATTTCTATAAAAAGCAGAGGGTGGTGACACTTGCAAAAGGCAACTACACCCTTTCCTGTTGCATAAAACAGCTTCTTTTTTTTACCATCAAACTGGCAACTGGCCCATTTTACAAGCTCTCTTTAAATGGCTATAACCCCATCACCATTTGTGTTAGAAACAAAATTCAAATGGTTTCAGAAAGAAGAGACAATGAGCATTTGGGGCATATTTGGTGTATCACAGTAGTACAAAGCATTCACAAGGTACTGTTGTCTGAACACAGACAACTCTTGCTCTCTGTGCACGTGGTAAAATCCGCTCTTTCTAGATTTTACCATGGCCTACAATAGCCTGTATAATATCTGAGTGATAAAGGGTTAACATAAGACACATTCATTTCAAATTTTGAGCAGTATTGAAAGTTAATAAATTAACTCCTGAAGATGGTTGAGATGATAAAAACTAAACAGAACCTGTGACAGTGGCTACATATTGAGCTCTTCTTGTGCAATAGGGCAGCAAGCAGAATATAAAAGTAGAACACTATAAATAAGGATGGCTTGAAGAGAGGAATCAAGAAAGCAGTGAGAAGAAACAAGTATGACTGAGAGGGTCTGGCCTCCCTGAGGGTTCGCAGTTCCTTTGGTAGTGTATCACAGGTGATCTCCTCCCTATTTCTTTTCCATCAACACATCAACTCAGGAGTAAACAGACACACAGTGCTGCAGCGGCTCACAGACAGACGCAGATGTGGCGTTTCAGATCAAAAGCAGTAGACAACTCAGCCATTCAGGACAGAGAAGAACGCCTTTGTTGGGCAAGCGCTCGAGCCGAGCTGTGGGAGGTCAAATGACTGTCTAACATCTGTCAGTCATCCTCCAACGAGCCGAAACCTGACGGCACCTTGCTGCCTCCATTAGTCTGCCTCCCACATCACCTGCAGCTACAGCTGCTGCGTTACATACCTGCCAACCTCTCAGCCTGCAAGATGCATCTTTATTTGGCCAGGCTGCTAATATTGTATTCCTTTTGCTTTCTGGTTAACTTTTCACAGCTAAGACTCCAAATGTCCATGACAAATGTCTTAAAGAGTCATTTCCAACTCCATATTAGAGGTCTGCGCGGGAATGTTTTTTTAGTCCCGCTCCCGCCCGCTCCCGCAAGGTTTTGTACCGCACCCGACCGCTCCCGCTGTATATTCAGTCTTTGTTCACCCGCTGCCCGCTTAGAATAATTTTCTACCCGACCCGACCGTTCCCGCTAAATTTAGATCTGGTTTCCAAAATCTCACATTTAAATGGGGTACCACCAAAAAATAGAGATAACAGATAAAACTGCAGGTTGTGCAATGATTGTATTTATTTTTCTTAAACAAGATGCATTTATCTGTCAACATGCAACATTTATCTTTTAACATGGAAAACGTGTTGCAAAAATAAAATAAATAAAAACGAATACAGCATTGTGGCCTACTGCAAAAAGCACTGATCCATGCGCTCAGTGCGTGTAACAGGCGTGAGCACTGGCTGTACCAGTGCTCAATTAGAATGAGGAAATCACAGATATGCTGTTCCGAAAAAATGTCGGGCACGCTATATTTTCAGACCGCCCGCTCCCGTTCAAATTACACCAGAGTTACCGACCGCTACCGCATTTTATTTGGAAATTTATTCCCGCGCCGCAAGAAATCTGGTCGGGTCCCGCGGCTCCCGCGGGACAGCCGCGGGAATGCAGACCTCTACTCCATATTGTTCATTTGTAACATCTACTAGAGCACCTTTGTATTCAGAGACTATAAGATAATGGTCTCTTTCTAATCATCTGCTTACAGGTGTCCACTATTATGGACATGTCCAATATGGGCACAGATGTCCATTATAGTTACTGTTTTTTACTAGACTTGTTTAGGTCTCAGTCACACAGGTCTAGAGACCAGTCAGGAACTCCATGGCAACCTCTGGCAACAGGGGAAAAATGTTTATTCCCCAACTGGCTGGCAAACAGTTGCTAACTGTAACCAGGTCAAACTGGTCACCAAGGTGCAGGAACCAAAGTGGTTGTTTTAATCACTAGATGATTGCCACTGTCGATGCTGACAAATTGCCGTCCTCCAAAACAAACTACAGGTTACTGCAGCAGCTTGCTAGAATCACATCAATCAAAATGAGGTTTTCAGTGCAACACTATATGCATTTGCAACTAATTTTACCTAGCTGACTCCAGCAACCACTTTCCCAGCAACTGGTGGTTACTAGGGTGTCACTGACCTCTCTCTGGGTCAAACTTCATCAGCTGATTTCGCCGCTACGTCAGCAACCCTTTCCAGCCCATCACAGAATTGTAATTTTTCCCTCACAACCTGTTTTTGCTAGATGAATTCAAATTCAAATTCAAATTCAAATTTTTTATTTGTCACGTACACAGTCATACACAGTACGATATGTAGTGAAATGCTTGGACAACTGCTCGTGACCTAAAGAAAACAAAAAAGGAAAAGGCTATGAATAAGAAAGGAAATAAATATGAAAAATTAAAAAGGGTAAATTTAACTAGGAAGGAATAAAATATAAATTAAGGTTAAAAATGAAATAACTGTACAACACAAATTAGAATGAAGGGTAAATTTAACTGGGAAGAATAAGATAAAGATAAATATATAAATTAAAGTTGAAAATAAAATAACTGTACAACAAAATACACAATACACAATATAGAACTATATAAGAATGTATGAAGAAATCTAAATATAAATAAATATATACACAATAACAGCAGCTGTACAAGTATTAACTGGAAATGAAGAATATAGTGACCAGTGTTGTGCAAAACCAAAGTCCAGAAAGTCCAGTGTGTGTGTAAGAACCATATGTGTGGGTCAGTACTGTGTGGTGGTGTGATTGAGAGACCGTATCGCCTGCGGGAAGAAGCTCCTCCTCAGTCTCTCTGTGTTGGTCTTCAGGGAGCGGAATCGCTTTCCTGACCTCAGCAGAGAGAACAGTCTGTTGTTGGGATGGCTGAGGTCCTTCACGATCTTCCTGGCCTTGGTCCAGCACCGCCTGCTGTAGATTGAGTGCAGGTCAGGGAGCTCGGAGCGGATGGTGCGCTCAGCTGACCGCACAACCCTCTGTAGAGCTCGTCTGTCCTGCATGGTGCTGTTCCCGAACCAGGTTAAGATGTTTCCCGTCAGGATGCTCTCTATGGTGCACGAGTAAAAGTTCCTGAGCACCTTGGAGGGCAGTTGGAAGTCTCTCAAGCGTCTGAGGTGGTAGAGACGCTGTCGGGCCTTTTTCACCACGGTGTTGATGTGACAGGACCATGACAGGTCCTGCGTGATGTGAACTCCGAGGTATTTGAAGCTGTCCACTCTCTCCACTGGGCACTCGTTGATGACGGGGGTCTGGTAGTTCCTCTCCTGCTTAGTGCTGAAGTCCACTATCAGCTCCTTTGTCTTACTGACGTTTAGAAGGAGGTTGTTCCTCTGGCACCAGTTCTCCAGATTCCTAATGTCCTTCAGGTAGGCCGTCTCGTTGTTATCAGAGATCAGGCCCACCACGACGGTGTCGTCAGCAAACTTGATGATGGTGGTGGAGCTGGTAGTGGCCACACAGTCATATGTGTACAAAGAGTACAGCAGGGGGCTCAGAACACACCCCTGGGGGGCTCCAGTGCTGAGAGTGGTGGAGGCTGAGACATGTCCGCCCATCCTTACTGCCTGTGGTCTGCCAGTTAGGAAGTTGGAGATCCACTGACACATAGATGAGCTGAGTCCCAGATGCTCCAGCTTGGTGGTGAGTGTGGAGGGAATTATGGTGTTAAATGCAGAGCTGTAGTCTATGAAGAGCATTTTAACATAATTCCCCCTTCTAGTGTCCAAGTGAGTGAGTGATGTGTGGAGGAGATGAGAGATGGCATCGTCTGTGGAACGATTTGGACGGTAAGCGAACTGTAGTGGGTCCAGTGTGTCTGGTAGTGAAGAAATGATGAAGTCTCTGACCAGGCGTTCAAAGCACTTCATCACTACTGAGGTGAGGGCTACAGGGCGATAGTCATTGAGAGAAGCAGGGTGGGGTTTCTTCGGGACAGGAACAATGATGGACTCTTTGAAGCATGTGGGGATCACCGACTGAGATAAAGAGATGTTGAATATCTCAGTGAACACAGGAGCTAGCTGGTATGCGCAGTCTCTTAGGATACGACCTGGGATGCCGTCTGGTCCTGCTGCTTTCCTGGTGTTCACTCTCTTGAAGGCTCTCCTTACTTCATGCTCTGAGATGACGAGCACGTTTCCGGATGGTTGCAACTGGTCACTAGGCTTGTGTGACTGAGCTGAACTGGACCTCTCCTCCATGTTGAAGCATTGGTTTGCTCTGAAATTAATCGAACTACCAGGTTGTCCAAGAAGTCTGCTCTTCTTTGATTTTTTGATTAAAATTCTAGTGCTATTTGTGTATTTGTTAGTGCAACAGGATTCTGTGATTTTGCAACCTGTGAATGCACTTTGTTAACTAGCATTACTGATAATATACCATGCCACCTTCTCATCCAAATGACCCTTTAGAACTTCAGGCTCCAAGAAAAACCCAGGTGGTCAAGTTCAAGCCTTTAGAAATGTAGTGCAAAAACCAAATAGTTGTGACAACAACCAAGGCTTTTTTCGTACAGTTTGTGGGTAACGACAAAAAATTGAGCCTTATGTATGTAACTAGATAAGATCGGTAAATTTCACAGATTCATTTAGTGTGTTTTCTCTTAGCCTTGTGAGTTTGTGTGTACATGTGCAATGTTTTTAACTTTTAGTTACACAAATTAATTATTACATTCCCCCCAAAATCAGTTGGCATTAGCAGCTCAGTTTCACTTACAATTTGGAAAGCAAAGATCAGAAACTATAATTACAGTTTATAAAAAGAACGATGAAAGACAAACTGAATGAGGAGTTAGTGATTATAGGAATTGATATTAGTGGCATTCTGTAAAAGAACAAAAACATTTTACATTAATTATTTGTACTGTGATTGGTTGGAGCTGTGTTTAGATGCCAGCTTACAAAATACCAATTTTGCACTTCTAAAATTGAATGTGTGTGATTTAAGTGCCATTTGAGCCTCTTCCTCTGCCTCCTTGATTCACCAACACAGGTGAGGGTGGTGTGGGTGGAGGCAAAAAAGCCTTCACTGTATCCAGATCTGAAGTCAGGCCCCATTTTGCAGCTATCAAATGAAATCTCTTGATGGCTGATCCTCACTGCAGTGATACCTTATCTGCATATTTAAAATATGTTACAAAACTGCATAAACTGTCATTTAACTGCATCTTTAAGTGTTAGCAACAGTTCTGCTCCAGTGCTGACATGGAAAAAGACCCAGTATTGTGTGTGTGTGTGTGTGTTCGTATTGGGAGCGATGGTGCACATGAGCCTCCCAGCCTTAGCAGGGTCATTACCAAGATGAATATAGTGATTATAAGGATGAATAAGGTGTGATTATGATGATGAATAAGACGATTAGGGATCTTGTCATTGCTGCTAGGATGGCTGTTCATTAGGAGGGAGATGATGTCAATGTGTAACATGCATGAACCCATTACCTTTTCATCCACAGGGGATTTATTTGCTCATACCTGTGCATGCATCCACATGGGAATGCCGCAATAGTGTAACTGCAGACTAGAGGAGACCATTTGTGTTCATTTGTGAAGTTAAATGACCCATATAAGCAATATATCTTTTTCCATCCGTGGTGTAATCCAACAGTAAGTTTATACGTTTGACCCGAAAGGACACAAGCATACCTGACTGCCTTTGCAGGCCTCTGTGTGGAGTCAGCGCTAGCTTACAGGCTGCCGTGCTGGTACTATAACAGCTGCTGACTAATACTGCATGCTGTGTCACTGAAGCCGCTTTGTGTCCAGGGGTTAAAGACACCTCACCGGCTCCAACCATGTGATCCCAGATAGCTATATCCATGGCAACCGCAGCGAATGGTTCTGATGTCCACATGGCAACGGCTGCTGTAGGGACTGAGGATGGAGGTGGGAGGAGGAGGATATGGAGGAGGGGAAGGAGGGGTTTCTGGATGCTGACGCACTCAGTGGCTGCCTGGAAAGTTTTCGAGAATGCCACCCACTGGCAAATCAGAAGTGGGCTTGAATCTCTCTGTCTCTAACTCTTTCTCTTTAAACTGCACCTCCTACTCAGTCAAGTCCTCCTGACCCCCCCTGCAGCCCCCCAACCCCCCACCCTCCCCTTCCCATCATGCACCTCCTACGTGTTTGTGTCTCATCAGACCTTTGTCTCAGTTTGCAGCAATGTGGCAGCAGTTATCGTGCTTGATCACTGTTAGAGGGTTTCATGTGTGGGCAGGCGTGACCCGGACGTCTCTCTCCTCTGCCATCCAGGAAAGATTTGTCCAGTTCTGTGTAATTGTTAAGATACTGCTGGTACCACCACTTACTGCAGACACCGATGAAAGTTTGTGACGGTCTGTTTATTTAGGTTTAATCTTAACCCACGTTACATTTGATTATTACTAATTTGATCATCACATCATTAGATATTGATCAACATTAGCTAACTGGAGCCTTATGTTTGCTTTTCATGTTGCTCAATAACCAGCCCACATACCAGTAAAAAAAAAAGTTACCTCAGTAAAGGTCCATATATACATTATTTTAGCTTTAAATTTTATTTTCCTTCGAAGTGAAGAACTCTAGACTGCTGTTAAGTTTCCAAAGCAAGACAAAACATGGTGGACGGAGCAGCCATTTTTTCCTGCAAAGTCCGCTCTGGGGGGGCAGAGCTTCTGGAGATAAAACATGACTACTCCGTTTCATTTCAACATAATTCAGTCTGATAAACTGATAAGCCTTGGTTCCTTAAACAATATATAACAATTACAAGATAGGGAGTTCCTTATATGCAAATTCAGCATCTGGCTTATTGCACTTTTTTCAGTGTGCAGTGTTATAGTTTTCAGTGCATTATGGCAGCAAGCAGAGGTCCAATTCCATCAACAGTTAGTAACGCCCTATCTCCAGCATTTTGGCCACTTTTAATTTGAAAAACAGATATAAATAATGAGTGAAGGTTGAAACTGACTGCACGTTTTTACACTAGAACTTGTCAATCTCAAGTTAAAACAGACTATAAATCACAACTTGCTTTATCCCCTGTTTCACTCTTTATAGGAACCAGATTTTAAAAACTAGCATCATGGTGTATTGAAGCATACTTGCAACAACTTATTAAGACCATAATCTCATCATATAGATCAAAAGAGAGCAAGGCCATTTTTCCACAGATTGGATCATAAACAGCTTTTTGCAGCCAGAGCAGTTTCCGCAGGTTGTAGGCACTTCTGCATAAGATTCACTTGACCACACAACTGATCTTTCATATATCATCTATGCTTCTTTGTTATTAGAAACACTTTATTTTAAACAGAGCTTAGTTTGAAGTTAGGCAGTACTTTAGGAAATCATGCTCTTTAAATAACACAGCGATAGGGAGGCTTTTCAGTCAGCTTGATAGATGAGATGAATTTGTATTTAAAGAACTACTCTAGCAAAATAGTGTTGGGGGACTCGTTAGGTTAACGTGTTACTCTAAATTGGCCGATATGATTGCAAATGGATGTCTGCATCTCTGTAATAGACCTAACTGATCACCTGTCCAGTGTGTCCCCTGTCCCTCACCCACTGTAAGCAGCGTAGACTCCATCCCATAAACATCCCTATTTGTGTAAACAGCTAAAAAGAGGGATAGGAGTCATCTTGGGTGTGTAGAAAGTGTAACTGAGCTTTTTGTTCTTTTATATCAGATAAATTAATCAGCTACTCAATGAAGATAATTGTTAGCACAAATTCGTTTGATTCAACTTAGTAAACCAATGATGAGGAATTTCTGCAAATTTTAAAGCAGGTTTCACTCATTTCTTCCCCACTTCTCACTGAGGTATGAAAGTCCAACTCAACCCTCTTTATTTAGACCAATGATAAGTGATCCCCCTTGAGTCGCTCTCTCAGATGAAACTTCTCCAAAGACACACAAGTAAACTGATCTTCATGTGTCAAATAACTGGAAAGCTCAAGCAGGAATATTGATGCTCTTCTGCGCTGGATATAAAACCAGATAGATGAATCATACGTGGTCATGTTCCCTGTTACTGTTATTTCATCTGCATTTGAGGATCTCACCTACTGCTGATGATACTGTTGTGTGATATGTTGGTTTAATCACTCAGAAAAAGAAGGAAAGTAAGCTAAAATCCCTCCGTGTGTGTTCTGTCAGGCTTTGTGCAGTGACTTCGATCATACTATATGCAGCAAAATGGAGATTAACTCACAGTCGAGGAGGAAGAAATGACTCAAAGCGGCCTTAAAACTTGAAGAAATTTCTCAGCAGCAGGCCAGAAATCTGCCTGCGAGAATGATGGCAAGAGAGAAAATAGGAGTTAGTGTTTCCTGTTCCTGTAATAACCAGGGGCCAGGGCCCATGCTTGTGCTATCAGTGGCATTAGAAAAACTTTCTCAGCTTCGTCACGGACCTTTTTTAACCAGTCAACACCTAAACTTTGGAACAGATCCACATTGGGTTGAGCTCTGCCTCAGCTGGAGCTGGTCCAATATCCTGCACCTAAATGTGAACATCACCCTGGGGAAAGCTTGAATAAAGAGCAACATGGCAACATCACCAGACCAACAAGAGCTCCTCCTCGGTGTTATGTGTATGTGCTGTGTAAGGGCCGTGAAAATGAGCCTGATGCCGGCTGGATAAGCTCCGGCCCCTCAGGACTAGACCCTGAGCCTTGCTGCTGTGGGCAACTGTAAATCTGTACGTTCACCTTCTTACCCCCTCTCATTGCCACACACACACACACACTGTACTTCACTCCTGAGTGTTTCTGCCACTCCAGGCTCTGTGGTAATGAGGTGCTTTATGGCTGCAGGGGATGGGAGGGGACACAGAGGACATGGGGTTAGCCCATAGCTCATTTCCAGTATAGGAGGGAACGGCGGTCAGTGGTGTCTGGGCTGATTGACTTAGTCAGGATAACACCCTCTCTGGACAACACTCAAAGACTTTCCTCAACCACAGCTAAGGGTCCGTGGAGGGACTGGTGATGGCTCACTCCCAGCAAGAGATCACAGATAAACCTGCTCTATCGTTTTATGGCGGCAGCTCAATAAATCATGGTCACTTGCTGCTTTTCAGTCCGGCTGAGCAGGCTGTGGTTATTTCAATATTCAGAAGTGTCAGAAAGTTTCATTTTTCATCTATTCTGTTAAGTTATCTGAAGTCCTTTGAGGATTTTGTTTTTCATTTTATCTGTTCATCCTTCATGTTATAATGCTTCTCTGCAGAGAAATTGGTTTTTATATTAAAATTCCTCTAATTTTACTCCTTGTTAAACACACTGACATCCACCGGACAACACACATTAAACCTCCAGCGTGTTTTACAGCGAAAGATCAGTTCCCATTTTAATTTTAGCTTGTTTTTAGCATTGCTTGAGGCCTGACTTTGAGCTGCTAATATGGCTAAAATCAGTAGTACTTGTTGAACCATAAGTAGAGTCATTTTGGTCCAGGATGAAAAAATACTAAACGCCTCGTCATTTAATTCAGTACAGCAATTCATGGATGACTTGTTAATTGTTTGTTTTAAAAAAGGGTATCATTACATACTACATACTTTCTGCTGTACTTTACAAAGCTAATAGCTAGATCTTTATACTCTAAAAAGCTAAATAAAGCACAATAAATTTCATACACACTGGTATGCACATGATATTCAAGAGACATGCTAAAAACTTGGCAAACAAGTTAGATTCAACTGGTGAAGTGTAACCGTGCATTCTTGTGGTTTCGTCTGCTAGTGTGTGTTTGATTCGTGGTGCTCCAGCATATAAGAGGCCTGCAGCATGCCCTGCCCCTCACACATAGGCTTCTATAGAAGGAAGCTTTTTTTGATTGGGGAATAAATCTTTTTCATCTTATTCAATGAAAAATATTATTATAAATATTATAATTATATCAATATTATTAAGTAACACGCTATTGCTATTTTTTTCCACTTACTTCACTGACTTTATGAAGTTTAGACTTGAGCCATACTGAAATTTTCTAAAGTCCTTGGCTTCTTTTGGGTCTTGATAGTTAATAGCTGACAACCCACTCCAGGGTAAATACTGGGATTCTCAGACGACAGGTGAAATATCTTCAAGAACCAAATGAAGTCCAGTTGCTTTGACTTGAGCACTTCAACCAACCATGAACTGTAGGATTGAGAATCTACATCAACATAAAGGCACAGTGAAAGTGCAAAGTTGGAAAGGAGAGCATGTTGGAGTTCAGTTTAGGGTGAAGCATCGTACCTGCTAGACATGAGCATATTTGCAAAGTAAACATCGATTTCACCAGTTTTGTTGTAACGCTGAACATCTTAGCTGATGGTTGAACATTCAGAGATTCTGTTTAGTGTTGACCACCTCCTGCTCCTGTTGGTAGTTGCTTCAGTTGCTGAGTTGAAAATTGTTAAAAGTTTAACTCAGTACCACCCACTTCACTTCACTTTTTTTTTTACCTGTTGTTGCTACAAGTGACTGAATTTCCCCGACATTTTTTGGTTTTTGAATACTAAATCACTGCAGTCTCTTCTCGAGAGGATGCGCCTTAAAGCTGCTTGCAGTGCGGTGCACTGACTATGTTCAGGATGTGTTAAATTGTACTCAACACACTGCAGTTTGTGCACCAATTAATCTAAACACAAACTTTGTCTGAAAAATATTGCCAAGGTATTTCTGAAGTTATTTCAAGATCACCTGCAATTTACTGTACTTTTTTCACTCTGTGTAGAAGAACTGTGCAAGCAATATGTGTGACGTTTCAATTAAGAATACTCTATTTTGTAATTTTTAAAATAACACCAACTTGAATTCTGCAGGAAACACCATTAACTTCATTGCATTGTTAAAGAATTTAGGATCTTTTAAAAAAATGTTTGTACCTTCATCCTGGCTCATGGTGGAAAAATATGATTTTCCAGCCGCCTTGTGATTTTAAACACAGAGCTCTTTGGTTACTCGGCATACTGCGCTGAAAGTACAAGAGCTGCTCAGTGCACACAGGTGTTTCTCTTCAAAGTGATAAGTGTTTTGACCCACTGAACACCTGAGTCTTCAGTAATACCTTCCCATTCACCAGTAGTCCCCCTGCCAAAGCTCCTAATGGCCAAACGGATCGCTCCGCGTTGTGCCCCTGCATTCACACTCACGTGGGGAGGCCTCTGAAATGAAAATGCCATTATAAAACATTTACCAGCCTGCTGAGTTTACATGTCTTACAAGAAAAGGACCGTTTGGAGCGGTTAAGTGTCACATAAATCTTTCAGCACGCTAATTGAAGTGGTTCCCCCAATAGGCCACTCTCCACAGCTGGTATTACAAATCACACTACTGTGGATAGGCCAGCCAGCTGCAAACCAAATCTTACACCCACTTGATAACGCTGTTAAGACACACACATGGTGCTCTGTGGGTTGCTGCTGCTGCTGCTAGTTTGCTCAGACAGCTCCACTGGGAGTGTGTAATGTAGTCGTATGTAAACACAAGTCATCTTTCAGTGAAATATGCTCTGAGAGGAGGCACAAGTGTGTCCCCCCTTGCCTCTCTTCCCCCAGAAATGCAACTTATTTAAAGCTTCTTTAAGCAGGTATGTTGAAGAGGTACTGACTGGGGGTAGTAGTTGCAGAAGGTGGTGAGGTTACACCTGCAGTAGTCACCAACTCACTACTGAAACTAGCATGCTAGAAGCTTTGGTGGATTATTTTCCTTCAGCTTCAGTTATCTTTAGTGAAAAGAAATCACCCAACAGCTGACTGGAAATTTGGTCCGCCATCCAAAGAGGAGCTTCACATCATATATCAGAGCATCAAGTGCAAAACTGTGGAGGACCGGTAAACTCTGGAGGCCCTATTCATGGCTCAGCAATTACACTGACACTCAGACTTGATGTATTCCACCTCCTGCTCCATCTTCCCTCGCTGTCCTTCAAAACCTCTCTGTTACCTGCCCTTCCTATATTTATCTCTCCTCCTCCTTCCCATTAATTGTCTTTCTGCCTGCTTTTCTCTCTTTTTGTCTTCCCCCCTCTTTGCCACAGAGCCTGTTGATGAAAATCCTTTTTATTTCGTTGTTTATTAATGGATTAGAAGCGATAAATGAGTGGTACACTGTTTCACACCTTTTGAATGTCTGAATTTATTAGAGTAGTTTTGTATGAGAAGTGCAGCTCCTCAGTTCATCCAGCGTGTGATATGTGAACTTTAGCTCCTCTTCCATTAAGCTGACTTTATTCTGATAAACACCAGGTGGGTGGAGCTTCTGTACTTCTGTCTAAATGATCCACATAGGTGACCATATTCAGAAATCCTGCAGATCCTAGAATAGAAAAATAAAAGTTTAGAGCTGAGAACAGGAATGGACTGACGACTCTCAATTTGTACTTTGAATTTGGCGTAAAAAGCATAAAGTCATCCTTCCGTGCATCAGTGGGTCAGGATGCTGCTGGTGGGGGTGGTGATGTAATGGTGTACGGGATATTTTGTTAACACACTTTGACCACCTTAGTGCCTGAGCATTGTTATTGACTATGTAAATCCCTTTATGACCAGTTAGTGATCTTCTGATTAACAGGGAACCGTGTCACAAAGATCAAATGAGTTTCAGTTTCAGTTACAAAGCCTCTCTTCACCTCACTACAGTTGTATTTTTATTGTAACTTCTTAGTCAAAGAAGGACTAAATATTAGGACTACATCAATGTTTTAAAGAGTTGACCTCATTCTTTAGCAACTTTTTATAGCCTCTTCTTTTCTTAGTAATCAGACCTCTTTCAGAACTCTGAAGGGGAATATGGCGCGTGCCAAATGGCTGACTGCAAATTTTCCATAGATATTTATAAAAATTATATTTATAGATATTTAAATTAAATGATTTTATAATCCTTTAGAGAAAACCTGATATATAAAAGCTTATATATAAAAATTCTTTAGGGGGAAAAGTGCAAAATAGTTTCAGGTTTGGCTGAAATGAAAGAAACGTGGCAGAGTGACTAAATACGACACAATTTAAAAGCAGTTCTTATTGAGCTTTATTTTGAACACTGGTACCCAGACTTCCTTAAAGAAAACATCTGTGTGAACTGGTGATTCTCACATATATCACATGTTTTTTACCATTCAGGTCTGACCTGTGCTTTTTAAATTGCATCAGCTCATCTATTTCTCGTGTTTTCCAGTAGTTTAATGGCTTTGTTAGTACCTGCGAATGTTCATTCATTACAAAATAAGCCCGTTTTTATTTTTACTGAATTATGGTAGTATTTTTGCTACATCTGTAGGCAAACTTTACAAGTGACAATGAGGCAATCAGATGAACATTTCTCCATTCAATACTCGTACCAGACACCGGCTGGCGCTAACCCACAGGTCATGATGAGAGAGTCGATCGAGGGTGCTTTGATGGCTTGTTTTGTCAGGTGACGCTCTCTTTAATATCTGAGTGGTCATCACCAGGGGTCCCCTTCCCACCGCTGTATGTGGGCCATTCACAGAGCAATAACTGCATCCCGCTGTGCCCATCATGCCTCGCTGCCAAGACCTCCTCAGCACCATGGTAACCAACACCTGTTCCCCTAATTAGAGGGACACTGGAGGGAAAGGAGATGAAGAAGTTAATGAAACACTAATCTGGTCCAATCAAACGGCCAGGCATCTGCCTCCTCGCTGCAGCAGCAGGTGACCATAATGGATGCCTTATGGGTGCCTCCCCCGCCACGTCACCCTGAGTGACCTCATCAATGCCAGATCTCTGCACGGAGCAGACAGGCAGGGAAGAGCTGGAGGGAGGGGAGAGGAGAGGGATGCTGTTTCCTGGATGGACAGCATACCTGAACGGCGAGGTGTCAGCCAAAAAGAGATGAGGTTCTCTCTGCACGGCAGTTGGAGCAGCTCCAGGTCGCACCAGCTGCACAGCTCTTGTTTACAAGCTGCCAACTGCTGCCAGAGAGGCCTGATGCTCAGGTGTGCTTTCTAAAGAGATCAGTCCACTCATATGAGCTGTTATGACACTGTCTGTGTTGACCATTAAAAGAACAAAAGTTTTGTGCATGATCATAAACAGTTTGTGTTTAATTAATAGTTAATATTAAACTCTGGCTCTTTTCCACAGTGGGACTTTTGTCCTGTGTCGCTTCCCTCAGCCCCTTCCCAAGCCTGGATCAGCCGGAGGCTTCCTTCCTGTTAAAAGGGAGTTTTTCCTTCCCACTGTCGCCAAGTGCTTGTTCACTGGGGGTTGTCTGATTGTTGGGTTTTCTCTTTATTACTGTAGGATCTTTACCTTACAGTATAAAGCACCTTGAGGTACATGTTTGAAACCTAAAATATTCAGTTAACTTACAGTAAAGACCAAAAGGACCTTTGAACCTGTCCTCCAAGTTGTGGAGCTGTGAAAATGATATTTTAAAAAGTCAGACTGAGAAAAGCTGAAGAACAAAAACATGAACATGCAAAACGGTTTTTACCTTTATCTACTTCACTTATACAACAAAACAAGTAATGTTGGCATGGCCCACGTGTTAGATTCAGTCTGGTACACCAGTAGTAACTGGTTGAGGAAAGTCAAATTCCCTCCTCAATAGAACTGAGGATACATAGTCTGTTGATGATATGGAGTGTAAAAGGTCGACGTGTCTGTCTGATATCAAACTGACTCCAGTTGTAGATTTTTGCAGTGTTTCGTTTAGAGCTCTCCTGAACCCTCTTTCTGTTTTCACTCAACAGGAAACTTCAAAGGCATGTGTAAACAGATAGACCACTTTCCCGAGGAAACAGATTATGAAGCAGACCCATCTGAGTACTTCTTACGTAAGTATATATTCAGTCTTTACTTTCACACACAGAAACATTGTGACTTTTTTCTGTTTGTCTTTAAAGTGACCACACGAGAAAAAAAATCACTTCAGGAATTTTGCTTCTCCTTCTATAATTTCTTTTTGAAATTCTTTCCACTTTTTGCTCAGACTGGAGCACGGTGCCAGTCGCTGCTCTTGGCCCGTGTGTCAGCACCGTCTCTTCCTGCCTTTAGCGTGAGGCTGGCCAGGCTGAGCCCTGCCAAGCAGCTCGTCTGTTTTTACTGCTTGGCTGTGTGTAACATAACGTGCAGTGTTACAGTCGGCTGTGTACCCTGTAAACACAGCCCATTGATTTCTGCTCTCTTTTTCTTTGTGCAAGCAAGACAGAGATGCTTGTCGGACTCATTTGCCTGCTAATCCTAAAAATCACAACAGGTGCTGTTACTATCACTAGGTCAATAGTCCCATTAATCTTTGTATTTGCTTAAAAGATAAGAAATTCAATTTAGAGATTTAGATCAGTAACTAATTGTTAATACTTTTATGAGCACACCTAAGCTTTAAATCCTTTTTTCTTTGAGTGGATTTAATTTGGTTTGTTTTTTTGGAAGGACAGAGAAGAAATTTTTATGAGCTGCCTTCTTTCTTGTAATGCAATCTGTTAACACAGCTTTCATAGAGAAACTTTTTTGGAGTGTAATACTGATTTTGGAAACGCATTGGCTGGAGTCCTCATATCCACACTGAAAAGTTTATATGGACACTTGTAACTTTGTGACTGCTCCAGGCCTGCTGATAGCTGATAGTGACTGTACATGTTTCTGTTCTGCTGAAGTGTGTGGTGCAGCTGTCACTCATGAACTGTAGATACGGAGGTACAGTTCTTCATTGCACAGCAGGAAATATTCGCACTACTCAAACTTCTCCGTGTGCACTCTGTGTGCAAAAGTGCCCCACTGCATCCCCTTGGTTCTGAATATCATTACCTCTGTCTCAGAGGTAATGATTTTTTTCTTGAATTGCCGTGAGTGTCTCACTCACGGCAATTCAAGAAAAAAATCATAATTTTGGCACCAATGTTGATATGAGAAAACACTAACAGACTACTAGAAAAAGCATAAGACAGATTGAGGGCAAAAAGCATGTGATCATTTGACCGAAAATGAGACTTTAAGTCATAATATCCAGAAACGATTTGTCATTTTTTAACTAAAGGCAACATAATTTTAAGTAAGTAAGAATGAATTATGTTTAAATATAAAGGTTAAAGTAAAAGGAAAGGTGTAGGACCTTCCCTCTTACTTTTTTGTTTTCTTTACAAATCTTTACATTTTTGTTTTTTAATTTCATTGCAATCCTGATGTTTTTGTGTCTCATAGTGTTGTGGAAAACTCTAAATAAAGAACAAATGGCAATAAAAATAAACATTCTGAATAGTAATAGTAGTAGTAGAAGGAGTAGAAGTATTCATTTTTATAGTATTCAAGATTTGTTTTTAAACTTCCAAAGAAAGCCAGGCCTTTGTCATCTTTTCGTACATATGGTTTGAACTTCTAACGCATTTTGTGCAACGTGCAAATAAATTCAGGTACAGAAATATTGATAAATCACTGATTTACATACAGATTTGCGTATATGCACTGCTAATAAATGAGGCCTAATAGCTTGATACAGAAGGCGGGTGTGAGCTTCATCTGAGTTAAAAAATATTTGTACTCTACTCTCTAAAGTTTGCTACAAATAGATGTGTAGATGACTTGGTCATACAACTATATTTTTCTGTAAGTACTGACATCTAGAATTTTTACGTTTCATTAACACTCATCATAATTAAACATAGGTGCCAGCTTTAACGCTCTGTCATACTTCATAAAAATGCCAATGTCCCGAGCCCTGGTTGACCTCATTCCCCCTGCAGCCTGCAGTGATTTGAAACTGTAAGTCAGAAAGTGTCCATCCTCTCGTCTTCGTCTGCAGGGATTGTAATCGAGGCCTGACAGACAGCCTAACGGTGTGTGCCAGTGCTGGATATTAACCCCGGCCAATTAGGCTGCGTTTGACTCAGCACTCTGAGCGGTTGTTCCCGCCTGTATGCACCACGGTTACGATAACAGTTCTGGTAATGATTCTAACAATGCCATAGCCCTGGCAAAAGCAGATCACACTCATAACAAGGCATCTCTCAGGCTGAGGATGACAGTCATGGGGTAGAAGCAGCGGTCTGGCCCTCAGACCACTGATGCTCTGTGCACGTTAACCTCTTCCCAGGCTGTGACTGGAGGAGAAGGCCGCATTGCTCCCAGTAGCTTGCCAATTAGGACACTCACATCCATAAATATTTCAGCCTCCTTCTTATATAGGTCAGGCCTCTCTCGGTCGTTGTCTCTCTCACTCTCTCTGCATCTCTTCACCCTCACACCTCACACTCATAGTTTTACATGTCAGGAGTTGCACAGTGCCTCATGTCATCTCAGTCACGATGATTTGCAGCATTGCATGTTTTTTTTTTATCCCGTATGCAAGATAAGGTCATGTGGGATGCAGTATGCGTGTCTTTCATGTTAAACCCCAGTGATGCTTTTATACATCGGCGCTTTTCCCTTTCACGGACACACCTGGCATTTCCATAATGAGGAGTTTCACGGTGCCTCTGGGTGGCCAAAGATGGAGAAAAGCTGCCTTTGCTCTCACAGCTGAGGGAGAGAGGGGATAGTTATGCAACAGGAATGATGTCACTTCAGGTGAAGGCCCGACGGAAGTGACATCACCGGCGAGCACGGCGTCCAAAATCAAGGGGACACATTGGTGATGTCATCAGACAGCATAGTGAGGAGGAGGGAGTGAGAAATTCGGTGATGTGGCTGCCGAGCATAAAACAGACAAATCTGACTTTACTGTGCTCAACATACACCCCCGCTCCACCGCACATGCACAGATCTGCTGTCCTCATGCCGACATCCACGCATGTACAAATACATACGAGCATGCCACATGTCAGTAGCTTCTCTCTGTGCGTGTTTGTGTGCGCGTGTGTGTCTGCTCCGTGAGTCCAGCCCTCCCAATAGCAAGGCAGTTTGCGCATCCACACGGGGTTATATAAGCCAGCTGAGGCACACTAAAGCGCCACTGGGTTTTTAGATCATGCCGTGTTGGAGCTCCCATCATCGGCTGCTCTACTGGGTGCTAAGCAGCTGAGAGAGAAGAAACAGAGGAAGAAAACGCCTAGTTATGCAATCTGCTAATACTAAAACCGAACAACGTGTAGCAATGAGAGGGAAAAATCATGTGCGGGGAGGAGATGTGGATGCCCGTGGATCCACGCTGGAGCAGGAAATTAACTGTTAGTCACAGGCAGGCATTTTAGTCTCTTGATATTATTTTTAGCAGTATTTATTCTATTCAATTCAATTCAATTCAATTTTATTTATATAGCGCCAAATCACAACAAAAGTCGCCTCAAGGCGCTTCATAGATACAGAGAAAAACCTAACAATCATATGACCCCCTATGAGCAGCACTTTGGCGACAGTGGGAAGGAAAAACTCCCTTTTAATAGGAAGAAACCTCCGCCAGAACCAGGCTATGGGAGGGGCGGCCATCTGTTGTGATTGGTTGGGGTGAGAGAAGGAAGACAGGATAAAAGACATGCTGTGGAAGAGAGACAGAGGTTAATAACAGATATGATTCAATGCAGAGAGGTCTATTAATACATAGTGAGTGAGAAAGGTGACAGGAAAGAAAAAACTCAATGCATCATGGGAGTCCCCCAGCAGCCTACGTCTATTGCAGCATAACTAAGGGAGGATTCAGGGTCACCTGGTCCAGCCCTAACTATATGCTTTAGCAAAAAGGAAAGTTTGAAGCCTAATCTTGAAAGTAGAGATAGTGTCTGTCTCCCGAATCCAAACTGGAAGCTGGTTCCACAGAAGAGGGGCCTGAAAACTGAAGGCTCTCCCTCCCATTCTACTTTTAAATACTCTAGGAACAACAAGTAGGCCTGCAGAGCGAGAGCGAAGTGCTCTAATAGGGTGATATGGTTCTACAAGGTCATTAAGATAAGATGGGGCCTGATTATTTAAGACCTTGTATGTGAGGAGCAGGATTTTGAATTCAATTCTGTATTTAACAGGAAGCCAATGAAGGGAACCAAAACAGGAGAAATCTGCTCTCTCTTTCTAGTCCCTGTCAGGACTCTTGCTGCAGCATTTTGGATTAGCTGAAGGCTTTTCAGCGAGGTTTTAGGACTTCCTGATAATAATGAATTGCAGTAGTCCAGCCTGGAAGTAATAAATGCATTCAGCGTCACTCTGAGACAGGATATTTCTAATTTTAGAGATGTTGCGCAAATGGAAGAACGCAGTCTTACATATTTGTTTAATATGTGCGCTGAAGGACATGTCCTGGTCAAAAATGACTCCAACGTTCCTCATGGCATTACTGGAGGCCAAGGTAATGCCATCCAGAGTAAGAATCTGCTTAGATACCATATTTCTAAGATGTTCAGGGCCGAGTACAATAACCTCAGTTTTATCTGAATCAAGAAGCAGAAAGTTAGCGGCCATCCAGGTCTTTATGTCTTTAAGACATTCCTGCAGTTTAACTAATTGGTGTGTGTTAGCTGGCTTCATAGATAGATAGAGCTGGGTGTCATCTGCATAGCAGTGAACATTTATGCTATGTCTTCTAATGATGCTGCCTAAGGGAAGTATGTATAATGTAAACAGAATTGGTCCTAGCACTAAACTCTGCGGAACACCATAATTGACCTCAGTGTGTGAAGAGGACTCTCCATTTACATGCACAAACTGGAGTCTATTAGATAGAGACAATACAAACCACTGCAGTGCAGTACCTGTAATACCTACAGCATGTTCTAGTCGCTCTAATAGGATATTATGGTCAACAGTATCGAACGCTGCACTAAGGTATAGCAGGACAAGCACAGAGATGAGTCCACTGTCAGAAGCCATAAGAAGATCATTTGTAACCTTCACTAAAGCTGTTTCTGTGCTGTGATGAGCTCTGAAACCTGACTGAAACTCTTCAAATAAACCTCTGCAGATGATCTGTTAGCTGTTTGACGACTACTCTTTCAAGGATTTTTGATATGAAAGGGAGGTTGGAGATTGGCCTATAATTAGCTAAGACTGCTGGGTCTAGAGATGCTTTTTGAGTAAAGGTTTAACTACAGCCAGCTTGAAGGCCTGTGGTACATAGCCGATTATTAGAGATAGGTTGATCATATTTAAGATCGAAGAATTAATTAATGGCAGGACTTCTTTGAGCAGTTTTGTAGGAATGGGGTCTAAAAGACACGTTGATGGTTTGGAGGAAGTAATTATTGAAGTTAACTCAGAAAGATCAATTAGAGAAAAAGAGTCTAACTTAACATCAATGGTACTAAGAGTAGCTGTAGATAATATTACATCCGTGGGATGATTACTGGTAATTTTTTCTCTAATGATAAAAATTTTATTTGTGAAGAAGTTCATGAAGTCATTACTAGTTAACGTTAAAGGGATTGTTGGCTCAAAAGAGCTCTGACTTTTTGTCAGCCTGGCTACAGTGCTGAAGAGAAACCTGGGGTTGTTCTTATTTTCTTCAATCAGTGACGAATAGTAAGATCTGGCTTTGCGGAGGGCTTTCTTATAAAGCAGCAAACTATTTCTCCAGGCTAAATGATGATCCTCTAGATTTGTGACACGCCATTTCCTCTCCAGATTACGAGTCATCTGCTTTAGGCTACGTGTTTGAGAATTATACCACGGAGTCAGGTACTTCTGATTTGAGGCCTTAGTTTTCACAGGAGCTACAGTATCCAGAGTCGTACGTAGTGAGGAGGTGAAATTATTAACAAGATGATCGACCTCTGTTGGAGTAGCGTTCAGATAGCTGCTCTGCTCTATGTTGGTACAGGGCATTGAAGATGATAACAGTGGGTGGATTATATTCTTAAACTTAGTTACAGCGCTTTCAGAAAGACATCTACTTTGATAAAGTCTACTCTTCACCGCTGTGTAATCAATTATTGTAAATGTAAATGTTATCAGGAAATGATCAGACAGGAGAGGGTTTTCAGGAAACACTGTTAAATGTTCAGTTTCTATGCCATATGTTAAAAAAAGATCTAGAGTGTGATTAAAGTGGTGGGTGGGTTCTTTTACATTTTGAGAGAAGCCAATTGAGTCTAATAACAGATTAAATGCCTTGTTGAGGCTGTCACTTTTAGCATCTACATGGATGTTAAAATCACCCACAATAATTATTTTATCTGAGCTGAGCACTAAATTAGATATAAAGTCTGAGAAATCAGACAGAAACTCTGTGTAAGGCCCAGGTGGACGATAGATGATAACAAGTAAGACTGGTTTCTGAGTTTCACAGCTGGGGTGGACGAGGCTAAGCATCAGGCTTTCACTGAACTAAAAGTCTGTCTTGGTCTTTCATTAATTAATAGGCTGGTGTGAAAAATTGCTGCCACACCGCCCCCTCGGCCTGTGCTTCGAGATTTCTGATAGTTAGAATGACTCGGGGGTGTTGATTCATTTAAACTAACATAATCATCCTGCTGCAACCAGGTTTCTGTAAGGCAGAGTAAATCAATTTGTTGATCAATTATTAAGTCATGTACTAACAGAGACTTGGAGGAGAGAGACCTAATATTTAATAATCCACATTTCACTGTTTTACTCTTTGGTTCAGATGTGGATACTGTATTGTTCTTTCTTTGTAATTGTTTATGTTTAAGTTGTTTGTTGCTGGTTTTTAGTTTATTTTTTGTGTTTTTGGGAGCTGACACAGTCTCAATGGAAATGGGGGGTTTTTTTTGCGACAAAGTTCCTCACCAGACTTCTGTACTCCTCTTCCTGATCATCCCAGATACACCCCATGATGGCCGTGTCATCTGCAAACTTCTGAATATAAGCAAAAAGCAGAGTTCATACAACATGCTTGAAGGACACAGTCTGATCCCGCTCAGGCAAGCTGTCTTGTAATTTTTTTAAGCAGTCTTCAAAAAAAGTTCTCCAGACTTCTTGAAGAGCATTAAAAAAACTTGGCTGTTGGCTGCCTTTTAGTGAGTTCTCTGCTGAGATGATACCACACTGCTTCAATGATGTTGAGGTCTTTTGTTCCTGATACTTCTTATCTACAAGTTGACCAAATTTCAGGTAAAAGTAGGACTTTTTTAAGAAAGCAATAAGCATTTAATAATTTTAAAATGTCTTTAATTGTACTTATTTACTTATAATATAAATTTAAGGTGGTTGGAAGATTATTTGCATGCATACCTTTGAATTTCAGTATTAGCTTACTTAGTTAACTAGTTACATATCCAACCTATAAATCATTGAAAACATGCAAAACATTAAGCATTGTAAAATCATTTTAAAGCAGACTAAATGCAAATGTTAATACTGGCATGTTCTTAGCTCTAGATTAGACATTGATTTTGCTTTATTCACAAATCATGTTAATTTACATATTTTAGAATGTCAATAATTAAAAGTGACAAAAATCAATGTCTTTATAGTACAAATGAGCCATAGAGTCAGACTGAGTTTATTTGTTTATGAGGTTGTTACAAATATGACAGCAGTTAACTTAGAAGACATATCACATTTTAAAAAGGAGTTTATGAATCAGTGTTGTGTTTATACCATTTTACAAAAATCAGTTATTGTAGGTTTACATAAGAACAATAATACCATTTGTATTTCTGTTTTTTTTTCTTATATTGTTTCTTCAAAGATCAATCCCACATTCAATTCAAGTTTGTTTGTTTTTTTCTGTGTGAATGTATTAGTCTGATAAGTGTACACTGTAGAATGAGGGCACAGCTGTGAGCGCCCACTATTTATTTACAGTGGCCCACAGTCGAGTAGTTTCAGCATGTGAAGTCAATGAAAACCAATATCACATGCAAAATGTTTTCCATTTAGGAGGAGACTTTAATCACAGATTTTTTTGTTTGTCCAGATCCAGCCTTGAGTCTTCTGCTTGCATGCGTTGATCTGGAAGTATTCGCTGACATTGATGACAGAAGGACAGGCTTCTCATGGCCTATGTCACCCTAAGGCCTTGCGGCAGACTGGACGCTGGCCTAAACTGGCTTTGGTGTCGCCCAATAAAATCAATGGGTCTGGGGGAGGACACACAGGGGCTTGTAGGGCACAGGCAGGGGGTAGCAATCACACCAGCTTGCAGAGCAGTGCAGTGAGTCTCTAGTATGAGTTTTGATAGTGTCTGTGTATGTGTGTGTAGAGATAGATAGGGGAGGGATGGGCTATCAAACGGGTATAAAATATGTTAATAGGTGGTGGTAGTTAGTATCCAGCCTGAGTGTTTGCTTCAGCAGCTTCCTAGTTGGTCACACTGACCTTGAGCATCCTGTACTTTTTGCAGTATCCAAGGCAACAAATAAGGAATCCGTTGCCTAATACATAAAACATACAGTGCTTAGACACGGGCCAATAAATTAATAGCCAATCATTTTTGTCCTGGGTGACCGAGTGAATGTTAGCCCTCTAACTTTATATCTTATTAAGGGAGAATATAGAGGAAGCTCAGCTTGTAAAACACAGAGGTGAGGAAGTGCGTCCTCACATTAAAATGAGATTAGCGTATGCGGGACGAGCCACAGTGGTCCGCTGTCACCGGGACATTTGAAAAGACGGCCACACCCTCTCAGATCAGTTTTACACATTTATTCATCAGTTGTGAGGGCTGAAATTTCCAATACGCGCCTTCTTTTTATCTTCAAACATTGAGCGGTAAAAGGGTCAGTGTTGACAGTTTGTGGGCTTTTTGTGCAGCACATAACCAAAGTGAAAATGTTTCATGCAGTGATGCAAGACAGAGAGAAAGCTGATCCATATGCAATCAAAAGAGAAAAAAATACCTCTGGGTACTAAAGAAGAAACTGGTTCAATACATGAATTCCGTATGAGATAAATTTGTGGATTTGAGCTTCTAAGTAAAAGGTAATTTGTGTTGAAAGTATTTAGTTTTTCTGTAGTTTACATAATAATTACAATGATTTTATTCAACTCAATTTGACTTGCGTTTAGCAGGAGGTACTTATGTGGCCCTTAGCCTGTTGTCTCTGTCATGGAGTCATGGAGGGCTTTGAGAGGGACGAGCAGACTCTTGTATTGGATGTGCTGGAGAATGGGGAGCCAGTGATGCTGGATGAGGAGAGGTTCTGTCAAATTTGAATCTTTTTTAAGAAGACCAAAATGGCACTACAGCAATCTTACGTGAGAACTTCAGAATCAGAATCTTTACTGCCATTACACAAAAAGTACAAAAGAATTGTTTGCAGGCTCTTTCATTGCAAAGAGAGCAATATAACTATCTTAATAAACATTTTTTTCTATATATAGGGATTGGATATTTTTACTTGAGTTCTATGATGTTTGGGTATGAGAAAGAAAGGGGCGGAGTCTTGTTGGACTAAAGTAAGCTAAACATGAGGCATTAGTGATGTTGGCAGTGAAGAAGAGTATTATCCAAGACCACACCAAGACTTTTGAAATGGGGGCAGGTGTGGACTGGACAGCCATCTATGTAAAAAGTAACCGTTGAGGATGATGTCACTTTATTTATTGTTTAGTTTGACTGTCAGTGATCATCATACAGATGGTGAATGCCTTAAGGTGTTGGGTTTTGTAGACACATAAAGTATAAAAAAATATAACTGTATTCCAGAATGATGAATATTTCAAAGAGGAAGTAGATCAATTATAAAGAACAGGGGTCTTAACACTAATTTCAGAGGGATGCTGTGTATAGCGTGGAGTTTTAGACATCTAGTACTATTACGCTGTGTAAATAGCAGGTTCCTCGTTTTGTGACATGTGAGTATGATAGGCTTATTGCCCATTGCTTTGTAGATGATCAAAAAGTTCTGTGAAACAGCCATTTAGATTATGCTAAACTCCCATTAAGATCATCTCTGACAGTTTTCAGCACAGCAGCTATTTTCAGATTGCTTTTTTAGATTTTTAGAGCTCACAATTTCCAAGCTTCAGAGCAGAACCTCAGGTGAGGAGACCAGGATAATGCTCTTTAGTTCTTAAACTGATCTTCCAGGAGCTTGCAGTCAACAAGAAGTTCCACTCTAACGTCTTAAGCACCTTCCTAATGGAGACCATTCAGAGGAAACGATCTGAACTTTACTCTGTGTCCTTGTTGCTCATTGTAAATGAACTCTCAGTAATCTTTGGACCACCTGGATCACCTGTGACACCATCCACTTCCCAAAAAAATGAAAATCAAGATGAAAGATTAGTTTTTATCTGGAGGAGATTCAGCACGAGTGAAAGAAGATATCAGGGATCTCTACAGAGAGATCTATAAATAGTATACTCACTGAAAACAGTCCAGAGGTGCCAGCGAACATATTTAAATCAGGTATTGTGGACATTCCTGGTTGCATTAGAAGTCTTCTGATAGATTTTCCACCCTGACAGTATCTAACACTCTGATCAACACAAGTCAGTAAATCTATTCATCATTCAAGCTTCTAGATGTGTGTAGAAACTTTGAGAAGAACATTAAGATGAGTTAAGCAACAAGGATTAAGGAAACCTGAGGAGCAGCACAGTTTGGTTCATATATCTCTGTTTTTTTATGTGATCACACAGGAAACATGGTAACAATGTCCCCTTCTGTTTTTGAGTTATAGCTTTGAAGAATGTATTGAAATGTGTTTTTGCAAAGCTTTATGACATCACTGTGTAGTTAACCTTTGACATTTTCATAAAATCTTGATCTTTGGGACCATTTTTGTCTCCATGTGAAAAGATTCTTAGCACCGTTTTGGCCACATCATGCCTCTGTATGTTGTTCTTGATTCCAGTTTGATGCATGATGTAAGCAAACTTTCATCAAATCTATTTAAAGTAAAATATGTTGTAATGTTGATTAAAATATTGGGTTTATAAAGCAGCTGCAAGCACACAAGCTTTGTACTGCTCATGATATATGTATACTTTCAAACCTGTTTTGAGGCAGCTCAGTGGGGCGTTTCCTTCCCCGCATGTGTGCTGTTGGTCATGCTAAGGTCTGGCAGCGAGCCAGACGTCATCACACACACATTGAGGCGTGATCTGTGGGGACATCAGCAGTGGAGTGGAGGGTAATTACAGTAATTGAAATGTGTTCTGTGAAGGGAACTTTAGCTGTGAGAGCAGGCCTGTCACATGAACTGATTTCTCTTTTACAGTCCACCACGGATCGGCCTGCATGCATTGGTATGTTAATGTGACGGTGCAGTGCTCGGTAGGAGAACTGCTTGGCTTTAATGACAGCAGGGTGAATATGAGAAGATCATGGGATTGTATTCAGATCTTTGTCATCTGGTGGTTCAAATCAGTGTTTCAAACAAACAACAAAACGTGAGCGTATCCATGAAAAGATTTTGCATCCCTATCATACTAATATGTGCTGTAAACCTGTTCAGAGTTTTCTTTTTTAAACGTGCGCCAAGGTTACCATCACAGAGATCAGATAATCTCAACTATCACAAAACAAAAATACAAGAAACTGATGTTTTTAAAAGGCTTGATAAGGAGTTTTTTTTAGAAACTGTCAACCAAATTAGCCAAATTTTATATGTACAAAACTCTAGAAACTTTATAAAAAATAAGTCAAAAGAGCAAAAACATGATTAATTTCCTGAGTTTACATCAAAATATAAACTTGGGAAATTCAGCACTACTTACTTATGCTGCAAAATGGTTGGGAAACCATTTTTTTTGGCAATTAAAAAATGTTTTTCATAACAGTTTTTGCTATTTTAGAGGGAATAGTGCAGCGGTCCCTAACCCCCGGGCCACGGACCGAGAGTTGAGGCTCAGGTGTGAAATTCATGGTTTTCAGGGGTTTTATCGTTTTTTATCGTTATTTTTTTTTATCGTTTTTATCATTAACTCAGTTTCCCTGGGTCTTTTCTCGTGTGTTATGAATAAATCTTCCTTTTTTTTGGTACCGGTACTGGTTTTATTTTGTTGTATTTATCCGCAACACAGTAAGGCCGGTCCGTGAAAATATTGTCGGACATAAACCGGTCCATGGCGCAAAAAAGGTTGGGGGCCGCTGCCATTGTGCACCCATAACATGCACATTAGGGCTGCACTTAAAAAAATGATGCCTTCAGGGCCCAATTTTATGACAAAAAGCTTTGTACCAAAAAGTGGTAAGGCATGGATAATGTTGTCATTAAAGTAGTCATATTATGCTTTTTCGTATTTTTTGTCATATATAAAGTCATAGAGGTGGATGTGCATGCTAACCATGTTAAACATTTCAAGTACTGAGGTCAGCATGAAAAAGAAAGTTCAGGTTTCAGGAGAGTTTTTTTCTACTCTGCTCTGTATGATGTATGATGGGAGAGGATATTCTTGGTGATCTCAGATAGAGAGTTGACTCTGATTAGCCTGACTTAAAAGTTGTGTGGCTTCAAAAAGGGAAGAGCAAAAACAGCTTGTGTCAGTGAGTGAATGACCTGACAAACAGCATCAAGTCCCATTTAAGGTAAATAAGGATTATGTGAAACTCTGAATCATTCAAACCTACTTTCTCATTGCTATTTGTTTCACATGGGACTCAAGTCCCAGTAACCTATGTGACAGTCTGCTGCTTGACTCCACCTCCTGTTGTTGTGGACTCGGCCCTCTTTCTACCATCTCACAGCACTTCATTAAAGCTGTCTGACAGTCTGCATTAATGCAGTTATCTATGGTCCATCTTTGCGTTACCATCCTTCAGCTGTGACTTGAAACAGATTAAAAGTGTGGAAGATCCTCAAATGATGTGACTAACTGTAGCTTAGCTGTGGGTGGGGGGGTTCTGCTAACACAAGCTGTGGCTTTTGCTTGAAATCTGTCGGCCAGCTGGGGTCTTTCTGTTTAGAATTGCATGTTCTCCATGTGCTTCCGTGGGTTCTCTCTGCATTCCCGCTTGCTCCCACAGTCCGAAGACAAGCATGGTAGGTTAATTGGTGATTCTAAGTAGACCATATGTGAAATATTATTGCTGGTGGCTGGTAACCTATTCAGGGTGTATCAAAACTGTCCTGTGAGACTTTGGGTATTTTCATGGTCCTTTTGACGTCATTCACTTCCAATGTTTGCTAATATGCAGTCACAAGTAGTTAATTTTTGTTGTTTTGCTTAAAGTGACTTAAATAAAAAACATACAAAAATTAACAATACATAAATAAGAGGGGTCTTCAGCATCAATTGTGAATAACTCTAATGTTCTTGTGCCACTTTACAATTGCCAGTGAGTAGAACCTGCATCCATTTTTCAGTCATTTCAAGTTGAATTGCATTGTGCCTGCGACGCGTGTTGTCAAGACGGATAAGCTTTCAGAAACAGGATGAAAGCTGTGCAAGCACTCTCTCAAATTTTATATTTAGCCACCAAAGCTAATTTCTGTTGTCTGTGCACACATCGTTTTACACTGTATATTTTTTGTGTGTGATTGATGCGAGGTAGATGAGGAGGGGGGAACCTCACGGCCAGGACGAGGACGGTGCAAGGGCTCGGTATTGAGGAAGAGGAGGGGAGAGATGTGGAGGGGGATTAATAAGCGTTTGTAGTATTAAGTCAATGTGCCTGGGAGCTGAGGCACCTGATTAGCATGACCCCATCCTGCACATCAGCACATTTAGGGCTGGGGGAGGCTGATTAAGAGCCAATGCTAATTTCCTCTCAGCCCTGTCAATGAAAGAGAGAGGGGGGAAGACAGGGGGGAGGGATAGAAGGTGCAGGGAGATGCATTTGTAAAGAGGACAGTGTGCATGTTTAGACACGTGAATATGTTATACAATGCAATACAGCATATGAACAAAACTACTGGATCATCTAAATGTACAGAAACTGCTCAGCTATAGAAGCCCATGCCATGAAGTTCCCAATGTACAGTGTTTGTCCTGACGTCAATACCAGAGAAGGCTTGCTTCTCTACAGTCGTTTATATATGTTATGTTATATATATAAAATATATAAAAGCTGAGGCAAAAGATACAGTTTATGTTCCCATATGAGTTTTTACTGAGATAAAAATAATGAAAAAGTGCAGTTTAGTCATTTGTACTTTTAGTTTAGCCTAATTTATCACCATTTAGCTTCATTTCAGAACATACAGAGCACTCAATAGCATTTTACAGACATCCCTCAACATGTCAGGTAGTCAAGTTGCTCAGGAATTATAGAGCAACTTGCTGAGAGAGGAGAACTTTTAAGCTTTGTTTAATTTGATCTTTTTATCAGTTTAATTCAGATTTATTTATATAGCACCGAATCACAACAATAGTTACCTGGAGGTATTTTACATTTTAAGGTAAAGACCCTACAATTATTACAGAGAAAAGACTTACTTTAGATAATCCCCTATGAGCAAACACTTGGCAACAGGGGGAAGGAAAAACTCCCTCTTAACAGTAAGAAACCTCCAGCAGAACTGGGCTCAGGGAGGGGGCGACCATCTGCTGCAACTGGTTGGAGGTGAGGAGAGGAAGACAGGACAAAAGCATCACTAACTATATGCTTTATCAAAAAGAAAAGTTTTAAGCCTAATCTTAAAAGTAGAGACAGTGTCTGACTCCTGAATCCAAACTGGGATCTGGTTCCACAGAAGAGGCAGCTGAAGCTGAAGCTCTCCCTCCCACTCAACTTCCAAATATCCCAGGAACCACAAGTAAGCCCGCAGTCTGAGAGTGAAGTGCTCTATAGGGATGATATGGTACTATGAGGACTTTAAAATTAAATGGGCCCTGATTACTTGTATGTGTATTTTGTGTGTTGTCAAAAAACAAAGATTTAAATATATTTTAAAATATGTTGCATTTTTTCCCCAGAACATTTTTATGTAGTCCGTAGACAGTATGACAGAATGTAGCCACATGGGACATCACCCGCTAGGTTATAAAGTTCCATGATGAAGCCTTGGCTTGAGCACTGAAATTTCAAATATAACACGTCTCATTTTACTAGAATAGGAGAATTCTTAAGAATAAGACGTCTTGGTTAAAAAAAAAAAAAAAAAAGGTACACATATACTGCAGTTTTATAGGAATCTGACTAGAACTCTGACTTGTATATTCTCAGTTTGCTTTGTGAGGCCTCAGTGGTAGTAGTTTTGGGTTTTTTCTTTTGGACAAAGGTTGCAAGTGTGGAACCACTGTGACATGAGCAGGACCAGCTGCTGGTGAAGCCCAGCCATGGGTGTGCATGGGTGTTGAGTCTCATTAAGTTGTTTGTCAGCCAGTGCAGAAGAGTGCTAGAGCTCGGACACCAGCCCGAGCTGCAGCCGTGCCAATCAATACAGTACACACAGTATCCGCTCTCACCCTGGGTCTCTGCGAGCAGGTTGGCACGCATGATAGCAGGATGGCAGGGATGGGCGGGGCTACCCCGCTTCCATAATTCCCATCATGCTGAAGCCAGGATGTCTGCACAGAGAAAGAAAAAAGAGAAAAAACTGCACACAGTGTTACTCAAGCCTTAAAAAATAATATATTATCACTACACTGTAATGATACTTTCCTTGCTAGCCTACTTTTCTGTTGTCATAAGAGAAACCAAATAGCAGCGATATACAGTGTTCCGGCTCAATAAAATCACAGTAGGTGGGATTTAGTCCATCTGGGGAAAGTAAACTTATGCGGCATTTCTCATTTCAGCTCCTGACAGAAGAAGAAGGGAAAAAAACAGTCATATTGTTGGTAAATAGAAAAGTGCCAATCATCACAAGGCAAACAGACACCAAGCAGTAGGAGAAGAAATCAATTAAAGTTTGAGAAAAGCAGTGACTTTTAATTTTATTGGTCTTTACAGAACAATTTATACTTTAAACTGGCATCTGCATCATCAAATGTAGATAAGAAATGGATGTATAACAGAGAGGTAGTGTAAAGTACTGTGCTGGTGCCATACAGAGCTTTCCAAATGTATCAAAAACAGGTTTACCATCCTGAAGTTTCTGGAAATCAAACTCAGCCTCCTCAAACCAAATTATCAGCAGACAGCACAGCTAAAGTCAAATATAGTATAAGCCATGATACAGCTTTTAATGTAAGTGCAAGTGAGAGCTGCAAGAAGCATTCATCACCAGAAAAGTTCCTAAACTTATGTCACGACATAAAACAGTCGAGATGCTCCGCTCTCTGTGACGGTGACCTCAACCTAAATCAAAACTGTGACCTCGGTGCTAATCACAGGACTCCAGAGAGTATCCTTTCATGTGCTCTGAAGTCAGGGCTTCAGAAACAAAATGCACCGCGAAGGTCACTGCCGTCATTACATATTAGCACAGAGGTTAAAGCTGTCATTTGGATGGGATTGTTGAGATTGGCAGTGATTTGCCACTCATTTTACCCTCCTCTCTTAGCAGCTGTCTGTCAGAATTAAGCCACTTTGCTTGATAATAATTATCAATGAGACCTTTTCTATTTGCTGTGAAGATATAGCACTTGTGTAGATCATAAGCATCACTAAATGTGCACAAACAGTCATATAAAGCTAGCAGACCTTTGTATGAACCTTTCTTGGTTTCTGTAAAAGAGTTAAACTTCATTCACCAAGGTCAGGATTGTCAAATGCACGGCCTGCAAGCCAGAACTGGCACACGGCTGGGTTTAATGTGGCAGGTGTGCAGAAGAGAATAACTTTTCCTTTTTTGCAGTAAAAACGCTAAGCCCTGATCAACAGAATCAACTTTTCAGGATTTCCTTACCTGGATGATTAAGTGTGCATCAAGACTTTTTTAACAGTAATTTCATCCAGAAAAGCACTTGTAGTTTATGGATCATGACTTGTGATGATGTCATGATCCAAGTTCTATCTTTTCATCTGAGCCAGAGGTGTGAGTAATTGTCACTTTTACAGCCGTCTTGCTGTCACAGACATGCAGTGCCTGCTATTCAGACACATTCATTTGATTGACAACAGCTGTCTTTTGTTTTTGTTTATTGTTGGGGGGGGGGGGGGGGGATTTAATAGCAGATTGACTGAATATAGACAGTCAGATTTGTTCATTAAATCTGAACATTTTCTCCATGCAGCTATACTTCCTTATGATGAAAAACAAAGCTTGTTTCTTTGTTTGTTGTACATAGCTTACAGTACAACAGTTTCACTGGTCTTACCCACTAAAACTTTGGCTGCATGCTGCCCATGAACTAAAATCAGTTTGAATGTGCTGACCTAGACTACTTACAGTATCACAGTGCATCAGTATTTGCAGTGCAATCACTGACAAGGGGGAATGCATGCACAATTCAACTGTCTAAATAATGTTTTTGTTCCTAATTTGCTTTCTTTTTGTGTTTGTTTGTTTATTTTTACATCGTTGTAACAGTACCTTTACTTGTCCTGATGCACGCTCAGTCATCCAGCACCTTTACAGATTCTTCCAATCGTCATTTATCTTGGCCTTGGTGCAGTTCCTCATTTCATCCTCTAACTGAATAAAGTCATTTGAGGCCATGCCTTTAAGGTAGTAGTTTTCAAACTGGTGAGATTTATGTAACTAAAATTTTGTTTAACTGTTTATGGGTTCATTTGTTAATTAAGGATGGATGTGTGTCAGCCCTGCGACAGAGTGATGACCTTTCCAGGGTGTATCCCACCTCTTGCCTATAGATGGATGGATGGCTTTCATTATCTGGAACTATTTAAAGCCATGTTTAAATAATCCACTAAAATTTATTTAAAAAACAGTTTGTGCAGATACAAATTTCTAATCAGTAAGAAATCATGTATGTATATCAGAGACAGCATGCATTAATTGTAAATGTGTAAAAGAAGGACAAAGAGGTGGCGTATCATAGACCTGTCCTTTCACCACTCACCCATCCACAGCAGTGACTATTCCCCGTGTATCTGTCAGCCTGTCAGTCTCTCTGCCTGCGTCCCCCTGGGGATGCTTCTCTGCTTAAGCATCCCTCCAGGCAGGATCCAAAACTCTGACGGGGGCTCAGCTGATCCTATAAAGATGGAAAGTGAAGATGTGAAATCCTGAGAATGTAGTTTGAGAAAGGACTGGTTTTAAATAGGTGGCCTCTCAGACATGCAGCCTCACTGCCTGGGGGCATAGTTATTTGCCCAGTCTTTATCCAACAATTCCCATCCTCTGTCCTCACTGCAGGCAACAAGCTGCTCGGAGACACAGCTATGTGAGCTTCATACAAACGATAAGTGAGCACTGACACACTCAGTATTACACGGGAGAACAGAGTGCATCCTGGCATGAAAAATCTGCAGGGACTTCAGCCTTTCTTTCTGAGATAGCGCGTGGTCAGCCAAACCCAGGGGCATGTTGGCGCAGCCTGATCCCAGTGAAGGCTCACTGCATGCTGGGAGGTCACTCTGAAGGTCGCTGCACTTTTCAGCGCACTGCTAAACATGGATGTTAGCACATGGGATGCAGAGGACCGGAGTGGCACTGCAGGCCAGCTGACCTTCGAAGCCATGCAAATGAGTTGGAGCTTCTCGTCTTGGAACTACACAGCATCCCTTTCATTGCTTTCAGGATTTCACAGAAGCTCTCATACCTGAGGCACTCGTTCTGCAGAGACAAGAAGGGCTCAAATATTAAAGGCTTATAAAGGGTCTGCTTACATTTGCTAATGCTTATTGTGCTGTTGACTATACACTGAAAGGATTAGTTTGCTTGTTTAAGGGTTCATAAGGTGTTGCTTCATTACTATATATAAAATAACATGTTTATAAGCATTTATTTTTGGATTAATAAAAGCACATCTAATATTAGATATCTAACCAATTGCCTTTGGGGCTGAATGCTTGTTTATAACCCAGTCATTCCTTTCTGGGTTTCATGTCTTGAATTTCACAGCTTGAGTACCCAATCAGTCGTGAATTTTCATGTTCATAATAAGCTTGTCAACACTAATTGTTTATTTATTCAGTTGTTAATTTTGTAGCAATTAAATTTCACATTTAGATTCAAATACTGATGGACATTTAAATTAATAAATACAATCTGTAAAGGCTTAGCAGCAGCTTTAGGAATCAAAGCCGTCGGCTGTTGTTCTGGACTAAGATGGACAAAATTCTCAGTTACATTTTGTTGCTAACCAATGTGCGTATCAGCTGATTAGTGAAATAAAGTCAAAATCGGCTTCCTTTTCCTCTCTAAGTTTGTCTGCAACTGAGCCTCTCTGAGGTTTCCTCAACTTTGGTGTCACCTTGAGATCCCGCACCGTTAAACAGCCCCACTGTCAACAATCAATAAATTTGGTTGGCCCTCTGTCCCTCTTTTGTCCCTGCAAATGAAGCTGATGGATGAAAAAGAGCCCCCGTGCCCTCACGCAGGTAATGTGCTGTGAATGGCCAGGTCAATACTTTTGGGGTTAACGGGAGAGGTGGTGAGGGAGGCAGAGAGTGAGGGGGAGGCATTTAGGAAGAGTGGTGCGTTTAGAGTGGGACACAGGAGCGGGGTCAACTCTCAGGACAACTTAATATTTAATCATCCCCCCTCACTGGTTACTCAAAACCCCACAATCCCCTGTGGATGAGCAAGGAGACAAGCGGGAGAGAGGGGGGAGGGCGAGATGACACTTTATCTCTCAAACTGCCTTGTGCTTTGACTGAGTGCAAATTAAGTGAGAGAGAGAGAGAAATGGGGGGGAAGACAAAGAAAAAATGAGATGTGGGACGTTTGCTGTGTGACAAAGTTGGCGAGATGACTGTGTGCAGCAGACAGAGACAGACACATGAAAGAAAAATGGAAGGTGGCGAATAACGGCATTAAAGTCTTCTTCATCATACAGATTGGAGCTCAGTGGCCGGGCAAGGTTAAATATAACGATAAGTACATCGTGATGTTGAATGATGGCATGATGGATGTGGGTGGGGCAGGGAGCAGAGACATTACAATGTCAGGTCAGAAACAGTTTCATAAAGGTGCTACTGATCCGTGAATCTCTTCAGCTCAGTCATTTTCATCCTATTATCCAAAACCAGGTGCTCCAGGTCTTTTGTTTTGATCAGCTAGGATGAATTTAAAGGAAATGTCAGAAACATGAATGCTCTCTAGGTCCTTTATAGATCAAGCACTAAGGTTTCACATATTAAATCGTTTCTATCCATGTTGCTCATAGCAGAGAAATTTTAACAAATACCACCTCATTGAAGCTCTCCGTAGATTTTTCCACTTAATTGTTCTCATTTCAATGCCCAAAAGAGTTCTTCCTGTAATTTCTGGCACCCATGTGACACCACAAATGGAAAGTAACTTTAATGGCGGGATGTTTAGTTTTAGAATCATTTGCTTGTCTTTGGTATGCTGGATGATTAACTTGAATTTTTAACTAAAATTTAAGGGTCTGATTTTATGTTTTGCCTGTACCCTACCAGAGGGTAGAATCAGGAGATGCTGGAGTGATTATATCTCTCAGCTGTCTTAGGAACACCTCGGTGTCCCCTCAGAAGTCTCTGTGTTTGCTTAGACTGCTTCCCGCGAAATCTGGAGCAGCAGGAAATAGATGGATGGAATATATCGGATTTTTTATTTTTTGTAATTGAATTCATCAGCATTGATTTTACAATATAAAAGGTAAAAAAAATAAAGTCAAACAGTTTTTTGTTTCCATGCAGTATCTCATAATTTCTTTTTTTAAGTACATTACAAGTTGTTTAAATAGTAACATCCTAAATAAAAAGTATGGCAGCGCATTCTTACATCATTTAAAAATATACAAGTGAATCCATAAATCCTAAAGTAAAGAGCATTTGTGTGACAGTGTGGGCCTTGCATTCATTGTCCCAGATGGCCATTCAGACAAACATTATTTAAACAAATCCAGTCTGCATTTTTTGAACAGATTTTTCTGTGTAAAATGTAAAAGCAGCAGTTTTTTTATTGTAATTTATTTGATAACTGTCGTCTCATCCATGTACAGCGCAGAACAGAATGAACATCGTACTTTATTTAATTTTTTTCAGGCTGTTGGCAGTTTTGGAGATAAAAAAATAATAATTGTTTGTCAGCTCTGGGATCATTATAATTAATTCTATATATATGTTTGGATCTATTAACAAACCCACCAAATGTCATATACTCATTAAAATTTAAAATATCAAATAATGCATGAAAGTGTGAATCCTCTAGGGATGAGGAGCGGTTTCGCTTTGTTTTTGTTTTGGCCTCGTAATGCCCGGAACAGAAAGGTCATGGGGTCACCAAAAATCATTAGCATTCATCCTCTGGGGGAGCACAAATCACCATACTGAATTTCAGGTCAGTGTGGTCACTAGATGTTGAAATATCTGCTCTGGACCAGCAGTGTTGGATGACACTGCTGTCCGTTACACCACTTTACATAACATCCAAAAATACAGTCATAGGCTGTTATCCAAATAGGTGCTATTTTCATACAATGGTACCTTTCACACCAAAGCTGAATGTTCAGTCTATGAAACCTGTGAACAATGTGCCTCCTCCTGTGCGCTGTCAGTGGGATGTGGATCTATAATGTAAGTATTTTTATTATTTTCTCACCTGCTCCCTACCTGCTTTTTGCCACTTTAACAGCCTTTTTATGTGAAAACCTGATGAAGACATATCCTTAAATTTTGTTGCTGATTATTTTTCATATTAGCTAATTGTCACGCAATCATTACTTGTTGTTAGTTTGTGGTTAGGTCCTCGTTACCTGGCTATACCCTTTCCACACTTTATATGCTGAAAATCTTAGTTGCCAATGTCAGAGAAAGGATGCATGTCCTATCCAAACCTCTGTGTGCTCACTTCACTTTCTGCACCACTGCTTATGCAGTGTAGCCCACTCCGGCACTGCTGCTGCCAACCATGCACTGAGCTCAGCGTGAGTTTCAGTTGGTTTAGAGATACAGGAGGGAATTAGACCAAAACCCTTTGTCATGGTCTCAACAGACTATCAGCACCATGTTATCTTTCTTGTGTTTGTCCATATCTCAGCTTTATGCTAAACAAGACCTCAATTCTTGATTTTTGGCTGATGTAACCAATGCGTCCTCAAGCTTAGCTTTGCCATTACCACCTTGGTGTTTTGAAAGGGAAAAGGGTGGATATGAGTGAGAAACTAAGAGACAGTGTACTGTTTTAATCCAGCAACTTGTCAATAGTTGTTCCATCTTTAAACTTTATCATGCTTTTTGGCCTTAGTTGGGCCCATTATTCACAAAATCAACATTATGTTGTGTTGACTATAACTTGAGACTAACAGTTGAAACTGTGACCTTATCAGGAAATTGTCTGCTAAAGTCATAGATTAAGTTAACCAGTGATTGTTTTTCCCCTTAGATTTCAAACAGACATTTTTTCTGCACTCACAGGAGTCGCCCTCTGCTGGCTATTAGAAATAATGCAGCTTTAAGGCACTTCCTCACTGGCCTTCACTTTTCAGTCTGAGGAGTTATGGCCTATATCAGTTTATTCAGCCAATTAAATTACTAAGAGACTAATCACAGCATGGTTACAATTTGACAAGAACTTCTGTTTTGCCCTTAGTGAATTTCCAAGTTGTTGAGCTTCTATAAGAGCTATTCAAACTGGAGCTCTGTATTATTGTGGATGATATGAGATATATGTTTTTAAATACATGCCTTTTTACTTACCAACAGACTTACTGTATTTCAGTTTTGTCACAAGTGTCATATCAAAACTTTGTGGGTTTTTGTCATCTTTGCCTATAAAACTTTAGAAGAATTCATGACTGAATTTATCAATGTTTTCAGGTCTGAATGTCAGAAAACACCCTAGGGCATTATCACAAAGATAGACATAGCTATTATATTATCACCTATTAGTTTTAGACACTCGCATCTCTTTTTCCTTTCAGAGTTAGATATAATTATATTGGGATAAGAGGGTGAAGGGATAACTTATCAGCCAAGAGTAGAAAGATTGCTGCACACATAGAGTGTAGGTTGCAATGCACAGACACAGATACCTGCTAATTAGTGCAAAGTGACATACAAATAATGTACTGGAATTGCCCTCTATCAAAACAAAGGTACATCCTTTTTGAATGCCAGAGCTGCAGTTTTTGACACATTGATGCTGCCTTCATTTATCAGCTGTAGAGTTTGCTGCTTGGATTAAATTGATGAAGATAGTCTTGAGTGAGATCAAGAAATCAAGCAGCCAACTCTTTTCTAATTGTTATTCATTTTTTATTATGACGGCATCCATCGCATACACTTTGCAGAGCCTCAGCAGTCACCTATCTTGCTGTAGTTACCAGTGAGAGCCCAGTGGAGGGTGAACGCCCTGCCAGCTGTGGCCACCACTGGCATTGCAGCTGTTAGCTGATGCCAACCAGCCCACCTGAGGGCACAAGGTAGCTTTCCCACTGAGCCAGCAATCAGCCAAGAAGTCTCACGGTGCTCAGCGGGAAGGAGACAAACGGATCCAGGATAGAGATCAAGTGAGGAGGGAAGTGATGAATGGCGGCGGGTAGGCAGGCAGAAGGGCCGCTGGGACCTCCAGCTGGTCCCCATGGAGGTGCAAGCGGCCAAGCTCCACACAGAGCCACCCAGCCCCGTGTCAGCACTTTGGGGAGAAGCTGAGAAAAGTGCTGAGGCGGCAACAACGTGGGGAGATGAGGTGAAGTGGTGAAAATTTAACCACCCTGATGAAAGTCTAAGTGTGCATGTTAAACAGGCGAGAGGGGGAGGGATGGGGGAAATTGAAGTGTGAGAGGCAAAAGTATGGCAGGAGGTGACTGTTAGAGAGAAACTGTGTGCTTCTCAAACTCTAATTTTACCTGACACCCCAGGGTGCAGTGCAGCTCTTTTATGACCCTGGTTTGACCTCAAAAGTAACATCTTATCCCGTTTCCATTTTTTTTCCTCATGATAATTAGCTGCAAGGACACTGTTTTGTTTCAAAGACAGAGGCTGTATCCCTCTGCACTGCGGCCTGGCTCATATACATGCCAGAGTCTCGTAGCGCTTTTGTGGACCGCCTTTCACATGAAGCAACCGGTTTGCTCTGTGGTGTGTGGAGAAGTGTGCAAAGGAAGAGAGAGGTAGAGTCAAGCAGTGTGATTACATAAGGTTGGGTAACAGGCTCACTGTGGGGATACACACTCACTAGACAGTGTTGATGGAGTCTTTCACAGGCCTGCTGGGGTGTTGATTAGGATGTGCTCACAAACAAGGACCAGATGCTGAAATGGATCTTAATATGCTTTTCTGTCTTTGTTTGTCGCTCCCTCTGATTTATGCTCATCCCTGCCATTTCCCCCACTTTCTTTTTTGCCCTTTTGGCTGTCCTCCCTCTGTGTGTACACCAAATCACATCCCATTCTCCATTGGCCTCCCTCTCCCCAATTTTTTCCCTCTCCCGTCTTCCACTGATTTCCAGGTGCGGTGCGAGCCTCCAGCATCTTCCCCATCCTCAGCGTCATCCTGCTCTTCATGGGAGGCCTGTGTATAGCTGCCAGTGAGTTCTACAAGTCACGCCACAACATCATCCTCAGCGCAGGGATCTTCTTTGTGTCTGCAGGTCAGTCAAACACCCGCAAAATGAAACAAAAGCTTGAGAATTTGTCAAACCATCTTCACTAATTTTGAACTGGCTGCAGACAATCATTCGCACTCACAGTCAAGCAGGCCAATTTAGAATCAGTTAACTTAGCATGCATGCCTTTGATATGTATGTTTAGTTAACTTGGAGAAACCAATGCAAACACAGAAAGGTGGTACATAAGAACCCAGGGGTTTCTTTGAGGCAATAGTGCTAACTAATGCACTGCTCTTTTTCTATGTTATGTTCTGTCATAAAGTATTCACACTGGCATTTACTGGACAACATATATTTAAGTACTGTGTTTGATATGGCAGTATCAGCCCAATGTATCAGTCAACCCTCTGTATTTATAACCCCATTTTTGAATTCATCATTCATCTGTTTCATGAAAAACATGGCATCTTTTCACCCCAAAGCAAATAAATAACATCAGAATGCACTGACATGTAGATGAAATGTACATTTAGTTTGGGTACAAGCATATGTGCTCTAATTACAAAGCAGACAAGTACAACGCACGTAAAATTGCTTTTACTGAGCAACAAATTCACTATTTTGATACAATACAAGAAATCAATCAAACATATTGTCTTTGCTTTTGCAAACTGATGGTCACTTTACCTTAAATGCCACATAACAGTTGAAACCAGCAGGTATTATTCATAATCTGTTACGATTATCTGCTTAAAGAAGGGATAAACATTAAACTGTTGGAAGCTGGAGGTTAGACTACATCTACACTGTAAACCAAATGTTCAAAGTAATTAAATACATTAAGAAAATGTCAACTTAATTTTTTAAAAACAGTCCTACTAACTCAAATAGCTTATGTTCATCTAAAATTTTCTTACATTTGAATTAGTTCATAATTTATTGTTTTGGATCAACTTCAACTATTTTGGCTATTAAGTGCTCGCTACTTTTACTAATTTATTTAAATTATATGGCCGACATCTTTGGAAGGTTTTGATTCCTGGTGTCAGTTTGAACCCCAAATATAAAAGATATTTGTTTTTAGTCTGCTATAGCAGCTGGGTTGATTCAGATTCTGGGAAAAGACAATGAGTGAACAGGGACCGAGAATTAAAGTGTCCTTGTCTTTTATTAGTTGCTCACAGGTTCTTTCACTAACATTATCCACAAAGTTTAACAAATTGTTTTTGTTTGGGGTTTTGTTTTGTTTTGTTTTTTGGGGGTTTTTTGCTCTTTTTTTGTCGCTTTTATTTTTTTTTTGGAACATTTCATAAACATTTTAAACATTTAAAAAACAATTGAAAATTATTCATTTAGTGCAGTGCAGTTATTAGGCCATTATAAAAATCTGCATCAACTGCAAGCTTTAAAAACAATAACCTGACCTTTTTATCTAGGTTTGTTTTGTACTAATAAAGACTCCACTAATGCTGTAATTTCCTGTCAAATATGGAGGTCCGCCCATGTGTCTGCAGTAGTTTGATTTTAAAATGTGAGTGGGTGGGACTGAAGACTCATTGAACCACCAATGTTTGTATCACAGTAAGTATTCTACTTTTCTTTAGATCTCACTTTTTTCCAACCCATTTTAGTGAAATGTCAGCAAAGCAATTCTCATTCAGTGACACCGTTAGCTAACAGTTAATAAGCTAACAGCTAATAAGATGAGTTCACCGTGGTAGCTGAGACAGACTGCTACATTTTTACTATAGACAATGTGTTATTCTGAGGTATTTGATTTTTTTTGTCCTTTTTTGATACAATGCTCTCTGTCCTATATAAACATTATGATGAAGTCTTTCAAACTTAAGGGGACGGAATTAATGAAAATTTCAGAACTGGAGAAAAAGTGACATAAGCTGGTAAAAGCAAAGAGAAGTTAACCTTTCGTGATATGACCATGTAGAGCAGGGGTGTCCAACTCCAGGCCTCAAGGGCCGGTGTCCTGCAGGTTTTAGACGTGTCCAGCTGATTTAAATGGCTAAATGAGCTCCTCAACATGTCTTGAAGTTCTCCAGAGGCCTGGTAATGAACCAGGTGTGTTGACACAGGGTGATATCTAAAACCTGCAGGACACCGGCCCTTGAGGCCTGGACTTGGACACCCCTGATGTAGAGAGATGGATAAACTTTTTAGGGGGGGGATATGTTACTTCAGCCTTTTGAAAGTCAGAATTCTCGTTTCAGTGTCTTTCAACAACATCTAATATTACCAGAATCCAAATGTGTTAGCTACTTCACTCAATTTGATGAGAGGCATAGGTTCTTGTTCTCACCATAGCAAAGGTCATAACTTGCACTTTTTTTCCGATGTAGGTGTACTCAAAGCACCAACCTTCAAAGGGGTTCAAACAGAACATGCCCAACACGTTCCACGCCAAACCTAATGGCCATCTGATTCAGTCAATTACTTTTTTCAAATAGAAGTATCCTAATACAGGTAAGACAGCAAAAGTTTTGGCTGAAATGTAAAATGTTAATAATGAAAAGAGATTTGAAATGAACCTCAAACTGAGACTTTGAATTCTATTCTTGAATTCACTTTGCTTTAATTTTTAGCTTTCCTCTTTCTTTTCTCCAGCCTTACAGCTCAACCTTCAACATCATCTGTCCACTATATCCAATATTCCTCCTCTGCACACGCCCAGACCATCTCAGCTTTTCCTCTTTATTTGTCACTGGGGTTCAGTGGACTCAGAACAGATTACAGTCTAGAACACAGATCATCTGTTTTTACCTACCCACGTGTAGTTTGTTCTCAAAACAACTACAAAATGCAGAGTTGTAGCTAAAATAATACATGGCTTTTGAACATAACTCCGACACAACAAAGGTTCCTGGATGGTGCTTAAAGACTTAACGTATTATAAAGATTTGCAGAATCTCCTGCGTCACAACAAGTATAAACCACTTTTCTGATGAAGATGATTATGATGATTAACTGGAGAGGTGATCTGTCATACAATAGTCCTGTGAATTAGAGAATTAGTTTGTGATCACATTCTCTGATTCATTCAGGACGAATCAAATGAGCCATATCTGAGATGATGCCACGGCCCTCGTTATAGTAATCTTTGCCAAAAACCCACTTCATTACCAGACTGTGAAAGTCCTTCAGAGTGACTTTGTGGAGGTCTCCCAAGAACTGCTGATGAACTTCTTAGTCATGTTTGGAGTGATCTGTGCACTACACCTACTACTACAACTATTACCAAGGGACTGAACAACACTGTATTCCTTGAGAGTACTCTGTAATCTGGTAAACTGTTCCCCAAAAGTGTGCATCACCGTCTCAGAGCACAGTATTGTTTTTGTTGTTTTATTTTATTATTTTTGTTGCAATAACTGAACTTCAAGACATTTCTGATGGTCATTATTTTGAATATGAATGTTAACAAAGCAGGTTGTAAAATAACAGAACCAGGACGGTTGTACATAAGCATTTAAAAATGTAGCATTTCATCAGTTTACAGTGTAATTAGTCACATCTGCTATTTGAAAAAGACATATGTCTTTAGCATTTGATATTTTTGAATATTAACAGTGCAGTGTGTCATCAGTGGAGGCCAAGAAAATACTGTTGAACTGAAGAAATGTGCTTTTAAATTTTGAAGTACACAATTGGTTTTTGTACAGTTTGTGTGACATGTTTTTGAGTTTTCAGTGTCCAGATCTTTGAGTTTTGTGTAATTAAAAAAGATCACAAAAGTGAACAACAAATGTGACTGTGTTTCACTCATTCCTTTTAGGTAATGTCAACTTGTTCTCATGGCAGATATGAATGAAAACTTTAAGTTCTAGTTACTAAATATTTTTCAATGTAATTATTAAACATTTTACTTTTATTTTAGTGAAAAGGGTAAATGTGAAATGTACACAATATAGTAGAGTTCTGATAAACTGAAACATTTAAGTTCATCAACAAGTTCTGCTAAATTCTTTGGGTTTACAGTGTACTTCAAAATGAGATCAAGTGAATATGTTCCCATAGAGTGTAAATGAGGGAAGCTGCTTGCTTGGCTCTGTGTAAAGGTAACAAAATCTCAGATGCACCCTAATTTTTACTGCACAGACACGATGTTGGTGTTTTTCCTCTCAGTATTTGCTATAAAGTACTTTTTTAAAACTTAATGTTCTACACCATGAATTCAAAAGGCCATGCTGAAAACTCTCGGGCTGCTGGTCACGTCTGTCACTGCAGCTACAAGTCACTTCTTCTCTTCCCTTCCTTTCATTTCTCTTGGTCCTGTTGCTAGGCTAAAAACCACCCGTTGGGACTCATCTCTAAAAATATGGTGTCCCTGACACACTTTCCCTACAATCCATCTTCCCAGAAATACCATGTCAAACATTTCTGTGTGTGTGACTAAACTAAAAAGGCAAAGTAAGATATATAGATGGAGACGTAAATATATATAAAGAGATCATATATTTGGATATATGTTCAGACACAGAATATATGCTTTATTTCAATCTAGACAAGACATAAATGTCCTTTTTTGCCACAGAAAGGGCAAAGATTAAGACTGTAACATCAGCCGTGTTGGATGAGGAGTTGGACAGGATTAGCAGACTGTGTACAGTGCCTGAATCAGCACTCTAAACATATTTGGTGTGAGCGTGAATGGTAAGTTACCAGGATTAAAGGCTTGAGTTCATCTTGACTGATACTTTGTGTCTTGTTTTCTCTTTGTCTTTTTTCCTCTATCTTTTTTTCCCAATAAATCGACAATTCTTCCCTTATTTTGTGCCCATCTTACATCTCCCAACACGTCAGGCCTGAGCAACATCATCGGGATCATTGTGTACATATCAGCCAACGCAGGAGACCCTTCAAAAAGTGACTCGAAGAAGAACAGCTACTCTTACGGCTGGTCTTTCTACTTCGGTGCCCTCTCCTTCATCATGGCTGAGATGGTGGGCGTCTTGGCCGTGCACATGTTCATCGACCGCCATCGACAGCTGCGAATAGGGGCGCGCGCGGCCGACTACCTCCAAGGCTCGGCCATAACACGGATCCCCAGCTACCGCTACCGCTACAGACGCCGCTCGCGCTCCTCCTCCCGCTCCACAGACCCGTCACATTCTCGCGACACCTCGCCGATGGGCCTCAAGGGCTTCAGCGCGCTGCCATCCACGGAGATCTCCATGTACACGCTTCCCCGGGACACCCTCAAATCCTCCGGCACACCAACCGCCACCTACAACTCTGAGAGGGACCACAACTTCCTGCAAGTCCACAACTGCATCCAGAAGGACTTGAAAGACTCGAGCCACACCAACACAGCGAACCGCCGCACCACGCCTGTATGAGAGAGTCGACACAGGCCAGGCCAGCACGGCGGAGACCAGGAGACACGGAAACCCCTGTGGGTGGAGAACGCCCCAGGAGAAGATGGATTTCCATGTTTATAGACATTTGTTCTTTTTGTTCAGCTGCATGACTTTTCCATTACCATTGTTGAGAGAGTTTCAACAAGTCTGCTGTGTTCCTGGATTGAATGGCAGAGGACTGAGAGTGGGACAGGATGTCCCAAGGAAGTGAGCTCTGTCAGGTATTTTTGAGCAGGATTTGTTTGTGAGGTTTGGGGCGCTGACAGGGAGGGTGGGCATTTATGAGACAAAGAATTGGTTTCATCATTTCATTGCCCTTATGGTTGACAGTATTGCCCCACAAGTTTGGTTGGAGCAACAGGTCAAGCTCCCCCCTCAGCCAGCCTGCCACCTCTTTTATTTACTGACTGATTTGTTCATTTTTTTTGCATTAAAACTGTGAATTGTTACAGCTTGGGATTCAGTAAGAATTACCCCAATCTGTAATCTCTAACAAAGGTACTATGTATACATATATATATGTATTACTTTTATAAATAAATTATTACGTTAATAATCAAGAGATACAGACTTTACCGAAGCAAAAAAAGAGAAAAAAAACACACACATACACAAAAAAAATCGAGTTAACTAAACCAAGTGCTGTTGTTAATATGAGAAAAGACTCTTTTAGTATGCTTTCATTCGAAGGTCGAGAACAAGAGATGGTCCTTCAGGTAGCAGCAGTACAGCAGCCACCACAGGCAGACGCAGACAGTAGAATAATATCTTTTAATAGAACCTTCTCGTCTTTTTCTTGGTCCCTGTTCACTTTCTTTTTTTATATGGGGGGGTCGTAACGCGAGAGTCGAAACCCCTTAACAGAAAGAGCCAACAAAAGGGGGTTAAAGGTCACACAAAGCGAAGACTCCAAACACGACTTCTGCTAAATAAGAAAGGAAGGAGCAGAGGGCAAGGAAAAGAAGAGGACGCCAAACACAAAAATAAAAACAAGTTAAATATGAAATAGTACAAGAGAAGCTAAGTGACTCACAATTTCAGAAATTAAATGCATGCTATAAAATTACAGCAAATCTGCTCTTGAGAAACTTAAGTTTTAAAGGTTAATAATTATAAAGGGGGGGGGGAAAGCCAAGGCGCTAAAGTATTAATGTTTTCATGTGTATTTTTCTTATGTTTCTTATTTATTTATTTATTTAGTTCATTACTGCTTTTGTGAGACGAACCAAACAATCTACATGGAACAAAACTGCTTTTTTAAATGGTTTGGTCGATTTCTTTATAAATATATAAATATATGTATGTATGTATGTATTTTATTTTTAAAACTCACACAGCCTTAGTCATTTCTTTGTTTCGTTTGATTTTTAATGTGTTGTTCAAATTGAAGGTGCCAAAACCGAATGATCCTATACTTGGATGCATCAAGTCCTGATGAATAAAATACGAACCCTAGGGGGAACAAATCATCACGTTTCACTGCGTGTCTCTACAACACCTTCTTGTTTGTCGCACTTGTCTGTCTGTCACATTTTGATATCTGAAATGTTGGTCCTTATTAGAGAAGAAAAGAAATACAAACAGAATCAGGCTTGAAAGGAAAGTATTTGTCAAACAGAGCTGTGGTTTTTAGCATTTATAATGTTTTGACTTCATTGTGAATGTGACTTTTTAGCCTTTTATCTAAAATAGATAAGTTCAGGAAAACACATGTCTCGAAGTGCTTGATAACATGACCTAGACCCCATGATATTACAGAGAAAACAATAACAATTCCCAACAAGCAGAGCTTGGCAACTGTGAGGAGTAAGAACTCACTTTTAACAGGAAGCGACCACCTGCAGAAGCAGGAGAAGCAGAGATGTATGACATGCCATGTGATTAACAATGGCATGTAAGCTATGCCTTCTGCTTCCCATAATGAATAAAAGGGAAGCAGAGAAGAAATGCTAAGTGCATCATGCGAAGTTTCCTCAGCAGCTCGAGCCTATAGCAGCATAACTAAAGGCTGATTCAGGGTTCTAAGCATAATCTTAAAAGTAGATGACCTACCGCTGTTCTAGCTGGTGCACCATGGCAGGAGCCTGGTAACTAAAGGCCCCGCCTCCCACTAGAAACTCTACGAACTACAAGTCTGCAGTCTTTTTGGGGAGAAAGATCTTGGACCTGGATTTACAGGAAGCCAATATTTAAGAAAAGAGACATATAATCACTCTGTGGTTGCTCACTGTGACGTTATGATTCAGAGATTTTTAGGGCAGCATATGATAATTCAGTATTTAGAATAGTTTAACTAATTTATTTGTGTTGTCTGGCTTCGTAGAGAACTACAAGTGCACATTTAATGTATGCAGTGGTTTCTGTTTTCTGTTGTTTGTTTGTTTTTTCAATAATATCAGCTAAAGTTTTAATATATATAACGAGAGAGGAATCAGTCCTTGTGCAGAACCCTGGTGAACTCTGACTCTGACTAACTTTTAAGGACTTTTGAAGAGTCCTGATTTATTGGAAGAAACTGGAATGTATCAGATAAACAGGATTTAAACCAACATTATTTATTACTGTGGTGGACTGAAGTCTCTGTAGTAAAATGTCAAATAAGGGAGGACAAGCGCTGAGGTGAGTAACATCCACATAATTATTGTCTCATATTTTTTTTATTTTCAGGTTTACTTATTTAAGAGTTTGGCAAATCCAGTATTTCACAAGGAAAGATGAAAACTACAATAGATGCAGATGCTATAATTACAAAACAAGATTAGGTGAAATGTGAAAAATATTGTGAAATTATGGGGAATAATGTAGGCTACTCCTTTTCAACACGCAAGGCTGTAAAAGGAAGGCCTTTGTAATAAAGGGTTGAAATCCGTTTTTTATACCAATCAGCATTTACAAGATCTCACATCTGCCTATAGCCAAAGACACAAACAGGTCCAGGATCAGAAATCCTGTCAAACTTGTGGTCTGAAGCTTGAGCTGTCAGAGAGAGATTATATTTTTCTGCATTTTGGAAGGTACACTGAACAAACTATAAACTGTTTCTGTTTACTGTTAGCCATCAAATACACTGATGATGAAATTCAGAAAAAATGATTAAGTCCACTTTAAGCACACACTGCTTACAACAAAAGTCACTCGGATTAAATAGGTAACTGGATAATTTCTGGAGTGATTAATATGCTTAGGATGGCAACAGGATATTTAACACTTCTCAATCATGACTCCTTTCTACCATACGCTAATCTCAGGTTTCTTCAGCTGATCGGGTCTTCAGCAACGTTATGTGGCGAAAAAATTAGGTCACCTGACCACCTAGATATACTGAATGACCAGGCTTTTCCATCAATTGATTTGTTTTCTTCCCTGATGGCACAGACATATTCTAAGATGGCAATGCCAGGATTCATCAGGCTCAAATTGGGACCGTGTGGTTCAGGGAGCATGGGGCATCATTTTTCACACAAGGATCGGCCACCACAGAGTGTAGACCTTAAGTCCAATGAGAATATTGAAAATCTAGCATCAATACAAGATTTTGGTAAATAAATAAATAAATAAATAATGCAACATTGGACAGAAATAAATGTTTTAACTCAGTATACAGACATTTTTTCCATCTTTTCTTTACAGAACCATTTTGGTGTTAACCTTATATAGTATATGGAATAAAGAAATGCCAGGAGTTTGATAGAGGGCTATTTTTCAGACACTGAATATCTATACAAAATATTTGCTATTTGGCATCTTCCTTCTAAAAAATATTGGCATCAGCCTTCATACACCCATAAAAATAAAAGCTGAGCTGTCAGACATAAAACCATGTGTGCTCTGCTAAAATCAGGGCCTCAGCCTGCTGTTGTAAAATTGTGATAACACGCTGTAATCGACCACTGGGAGCTGCAATCCAAAAAATATCACCATTGCCCATCAAATGTCTGACTTTACCTCGTTTAAAGCATGGCAATATCTCTGTTTAACAAAAAGCAGCTCAAACCATAAATTTACAAAACAGGCTGTCTGGGAGTTTTATCTCTTGTGCTTTACAAACACAGCTCTTTTACACAGTAGTGAGCACATTTGTTCCTTTCTTTCTAAAAAGCCTCAGAGAAGCCTGCATGTTCGATGCAAACAGCAGTGGCATCTTTCTGCATCGAGGCATCCCCAAGAAAGAAACACGGGTTTGCAATAATACAGTTCTACCAGAGGTTTGCCTGCAAAAAGAACATCCAAAACCTTTCTACACCACCAGCCTAAAAGCATTGCTTTCAGAGCCTAAAACACTGCTGCAAGCGTGTGAAGTGCTAACTGTACGCTGTTGAAGCAGGTGTACAAAGCAAATCTATTTGTGAGACAAAAGGCAGATTGTTCTTCAGCATGTGTTTCTTGTGCAGAGACAAGTCAAACCACTGAAATACATATAAATCAAAGGATTTGCAGACTTCTCTGTGAAATTATGCTCTTAGATATCCTCTAAGCTCTGGACACTTTCAGATTCATCAAATAAGAGGGCAAAGAAAAGTTTCTCTTTAAAAATGTGCTGAGATCCTAATAAGCCATTATCTGAGTTCATGGACACGAGCTGCTCCCCATAAATTTGAGGGGAAAATGTGTCAACGTAGCAGTCCAAATGAATAGGGCTTCTTTATGTATAGCTTCCTTTATTCAGAATTCATAAGCAGAAGCCATTTTACAAGCCTGGATTACATTAAAGAGAAAGTATGTGTGTGTGTGTGTGTGTGTGTGTGTGTGTGTGTGTGTGTGTGTGTGTGTGTGTGTGTGTGTGTGTGTGTGTGTGCGTGTGCGCGCGCGTCCTGTGGAGGCGCCTTAGAGGTACAGCTTCCTCACAAAGCAGCACCTGGCCTCGGTGCAGCTGTCTGAATGTCACATTTTTAATATGTTTTAGGAATGAATAAGTTTTTTTTCTTTTTTTTACTTTCCCCTCTCAGCTTTGCCCGAGTATATCATCTTCATTTTGTCATGCTGTCTTCTCTGACTTCTCTCTCATAACTTTTTCCAAATCAGTGTCTTGGCTTGTCACGCTATGCAGTGATTTGGACCTGCCAGACAGTAGGCAGACACAGGGCCATAAATGTCCGTGAAACAATACATCAACTGTGGTATCGCAGATTGGAAGGGCACGGACAAGTTCAGCCCTTATTTCTAATTTGGAGAGAGTTTAAGTTGTCACCTTTTAAATCATTGTTATTCAGGAAAGGTGTCCTCAGGCTTCGCTCTTGGTTTCAGTCTTATTTTACACAAATGCTGGCAGTGCCTGCTAGTTCTAATACATAAATTGTGGTTGGAAACCAAAGACTGTTAACACTCATTGGCCACGTTATTAGGTAAACTTCTTCAGCTACTTGTTAAAGCAAATAATAATCAATCACAAGTGAGCAAGATAACAGGATGATGTTCATGGCATGGTTAGTAGACACGCTGGAGGAGTTTTGTCAGAGAAAAATGGTCCGACTGCTTTAAACTGACAGGAACTCAAATAACCACTTGTTACAACTAAAGTATGCAGAAGAGCATTTCTGAATGCATAAAACGGTCTTGAAGCAGCAGAAGACTACGCCAAGTGGAAAAGTCCACATTCACCAGATCTCAGTCCAACAGAGCACCGTCAGGATGTGGTGCAACAGGAGATTCACATCCTCTGTAGCTCACAGATCTGTAGCAGCTGTGTGATGCTATCATGTCAACATGGACAACAGTGCCCTTGCCCATAGAAAACCCATATAGAAGCAAGAATTCCCAGAGTCCATGTAGGATAAATATAACTTTGCCCCATCCACATAGCTCCACAGTTCAGCTACACGCTGTGGGCCCACAGAGGCAATTTTATTCATATAGCGCCAAATCTCAACAACAACAACCCAGCCTCAAGGCGCTGTATATTGTAAGGTTAAGACCATACAATGATACAAAGAAAATCTCAACAATCATATGACTCCTTATGTGCAAGTGCTTTGGTGACAGTGGAAAGGAAAAACTCACTTTTAACAGGAAGAAACCTCCAGTAGAACCAGGCTCAATTCTGGATTTTACAGGGCCAACGAAAAGAAATGAATATAGGAGAAATCTGCTCTCTGTTTCTAGTCCCTGTAAGTACTCTTGCTGCAGCATTTTGGATTAACTGAAGGTTTTTTTGGACATATTGAGTAGTTCTATATATTTAATAAATACGCATTGGAGGACATATCCTGATCAAAAATGACTTCAAGATTCCTCACAGTGTTACTAGAGGCCAGTGTAAAGAGGAAACATCTGGCTAGACCCTGCATTTCTAAGATTTTTAGGACCAAGTACAATAACCTCAGTTTTATCTGAATTTAGAAGCAGAACATTAGATGTCATTCAGGTCTTTATGTCTTTAAAGCATTCCTGCAGTTTAACTAATTGGTGTGTGTTATCTGGCTCCATGGATAGATAGAGTTGGGTGTCATCTGCATAGCAGTGGAAATGTAAGCTATGCCTTCTAATTATAGTGCCTAAGGGAAGCATGTATAATGTAAACAGAATTGGTCCTAGCACTGAACCCTGTGGAACTCCATAATTAACCTTTGTGTTTGAAGAGGACTCTCCATTTACATGAACAAACTGGAGTCTGTTACATAGATATGATTCAAACCACTGCAGCGCAATACCTTTAATACCTACCGCATACTCTAAATGCTGTAATAAAATGTGTTTTTAGTATCGAATGCTACAGTATCTAAAGTTGTACGCAGTGAAGAAGTAAAGATCTTAACAAGATATTCACATCTGCAGGAGTAGCAGTTCTGCTCTGTGTTGGAGGTGAAGATGATAACAGCGGGTGAATTATATTGTTAAACTTAATTACATCACTTTCAGAAAGACGTCTACTGTGATGAAATCCATTTCAATGCTGTGTAATCCATTATTGTAAATTTAAATTTTATTAGGAAATGATCAGACGAAAGAGGGTTTTCAGCAAATACTGTTAAATGTTCAGTTTCTATGCTATTGGTCAGAACAAGCTGTAGACTGTGATTAAAGTGGTGGGCGGGTTCTTTTACATTTTGAAAGAAGCCACTTGAGTCTAATAATTATTTTATTTAAAAAAAACCAATCCTGAGATTCAGGCAGAAGCTCTGAGTAAGACCCAGGTGGACAATAGAACAGCAACAAATGAAACTTTTTGGGGGGGGGGAGTTTTCTGGCTAGGGTGGTCAAAGCTAAGCATTGGGCTTTCAAATGAATTAAAACTCTGTCTGGGTCTTTAGTTGATTAACAAGCTAAACAAGTCACTGCTGGTACAACTGGGGAGGGAACCAGAGAAAAGAGTCTGACATTGTTTTGGTAAAGTTACACAACGACTCAGTATTAATTTTAGTGACCTCCAATTGACGTAACCAGCTGTCATTACTGCCAAAGTGAATTATAATTTTATGGAATTTATGTTTACCCTTAGCCAGCAGTTTTAAATTTCCCTCAGTGTCGCCTGTTCTGGCCCCTGGAAGACAGTTGACTATTAGAGGAAGAGCAGTTTTCCATTTGCTGAATGACAACTGTAAAGTAGAACAAGTGGGAAGACTTTCAATGTTTACATATTTGTTAAAACATCCTCCTCTTTTCTTCAGTTTCATACAGAGAGTAACTAGATGAGTACACAGTTTTGTTTTCTTTGTATAGCAGGAGTTGTGCAGAGGGCCTGTATTGAGCGCTCTTGCACCAAAACTAATGACAGCTTCACCCTGCAGATGCACTAAATCATCACTAAAGTTTGTCCATGCTTTAACAATTAAGACAGAGAGTACAGTCTGAGTCTAAGAAAGCAAATAAATAATCCTGAAAGTCAATGAAAAGTCCTCAGATTTGACATCCAGGTAAATGGGAGTGCAAATTAGTCGACATCGCCAGGCTCCCCTGCATTTAACCCCCTGCTCTCCTTCATTTTCCCCTAAGCTTCCTTTTCTCCCCTCCCTCTCTTTCTTTTGTTCCTGCTGTGGCGATCAAAGTGTCTCTGCAGAGCTGCACGATCAAAGACGTGGAGGGAGGGACTCCGGAGGAGGTGAAGAGGCCTCACCCTGCCTGGGTTGGCAATATTAACATGGAACACACTGGTTTTGTCTTTTTGCCAGAGCTTGGCTCTATGTCTCTGGCACGTTGCAAGGTTACCTAACCATCAAACCCACTGGTGACCTTTGTGTGACTTTACTGGACAATATTCTGGAACTGAGGAGCAAGCTCCCACTGGAGCTGTTCCTCCCAAGATGCCACCAATGTTATAACTGCTGAGAAGCTCACAGTAGAAGTCCCACATTTACTCTCTGAGAATTAAATGTGTGTGCAGATATCCATGCGTGGGAATGTTTGTATTTTTTCCCCATTTCATGCAAACAGTGGATCTGCATGAGCAAGCATGTGTGCGGGTACATGTGTGTGTTGTTTGTGCTGACCATGGAGGAGTTGCTGACAGCGCTTACCTCGGGTTATTTTTGGGTCATGTAGAGTTGAATAGCAATGGAGAGCTTTAAGCAACCAGCTGAAAAGAAAAAAAAATCAGTGGAGCAAACATAGTCTGAAATGACACATTCACATCACCCCCACTGCTGATACGTACAAGCAGCAAGAAGCTTCATCATATGGACCAAAGAGCAGTCTAGGCCGTGTCACTGCTGTTTCACCAACCATCTAATGTTTTTAAATCCAACTCTGAATAGAGGACTTTTTTTTTTTTAAAGAGGGGGATATAAAGAGGAAGAACCTAAGTAGGCTACAGCACACAAAGTGCTCTGGGACGCGTGAAGAAAATGCAGTGTTGTGCTCTGCCCTCTGGTGGTACAATGGGAGAAGGGTGCAGAGATGCTGCCTGCTCCATCAGCTCAGGGAACGCCGTGTCCATGAACGGGCCTGGAATACTGATGCCACAGTGCAGGGGTGCAGGAGCTGCAGTCTGGCAGGCCCCAGAGAAGCACTCAGTTTCATTGTCCTCTACAGAGACACAGACAAAAGAAGACCACTGACTTGTCTGTGAGGCCTTATAGTCCTAATCAATGCTGAACGCGATATGGTTGAAGAGTTTTAAGCCTCAAAAAAGCCAAAAATGTCTACATCATTTGATGCCTCGGAGGAAGAAGAGAAAATGCTCTCTGCTTGTTTATGCCTTTTTTCCACACTTTGAATTTAAGCTGAAGGACGCCCCAAAAATACTGTAAAATAAACTTCATAACAGTAAAATAAAAGTCCCAACAGCTGTGATGAAGCTCACAGTTAAACTGTAACACTGTAGCAGCACACTTGTCTGACGTCTGCATACCAGTTCAACTGACTGGAGGAATAAATACTGGAAAAGTAAAGACATCACCTCATATTGTCTAATATCCTATAACCTTACAAAATAGAGGTCCCTCAACATTGTATGTTAAGGTAGGAGAAAGATGCTAAGATACATTCGGCCACGTGAAGGAGGGAATGATGCTGAAAAAAATACTTTAAGGTTTTTCATAACTCAAATAATAAAGTAACTGAACATTGTTACTGATGAACAATGTGTGGGGATGTCTTTGATTTCATTGGGATTGTCCTGTGGTTTCTTCTAGCTGGTTGGAAGGGGTTCTGAAGATGATCAATAATCAGTTACAGGTTTATTTTGATTTTAGTCATATTTATTTGGAGCATGAACTGACTGAATTAAAAAAAAAAAAAAAAACAAGACAGCCACTTATAGCCTTCAACTAAGAAGGCTTCAGATACATAAAAACACTCTAGTTAATACTAGTTAATTACTAGTTAATCTGTGAAATGGAGCAACTAACCTTCTCCCTGAAACTTGAGACTGCAAGGTTTGGAACGCACTGGGAAAAATGGACATTCTACCAGACTGTGAAATAAATAATTTGAAAGTTTTGCCTGTTTGTTGTGTCAACCAGTACCTTCTTATGCTCTAAACAACGAGCACAAATGAACTGCGGACCTTTTTGCATAATGATGTGATCCATTTCTTAACTGTTTTTCTTTTTTGGTTTCTGATGGCAGATGAATTTTGTAGTGTGACTCATGTCCTGCCTGTTGCTGTGTGATGGTTCAGATGTTCATAACACAATGAAGTGTAAAATGTGTTTGAGAGTATCAGGATAATCGCATACTGACGATAATACAGAATGATTTATCGATACTGTGTCAAAATTGAACTTATAATATTGGAAATAACTGCTTTATCACAACTGTGCTACATCCATGCATGTGCATTTTAATGTAACCACACAAGAAATGGAAAAGATGAGGTCCTGACTGATTCTGTGTCTGTGTCAGAAATAATTAGGAGTTGGGGTTTAGGGTTCTTAGTGAATATACAGTATATCTGGGCTTTGGAGTTCAGGATGTCCTCCTGCATCCGACAGCTTGGTCCTCACCCTTTATCTCCACACACTGTGACATTACTGCTGTTTGTCACATGCCAAATACATTTTCTAACCTTCATGTTGGAAATTTAGCCAGGAGAGGAGCCACAAAAACACATCCTTAGGCCCTGTGAAAGCTACACAGCCAAGGAACATGCTGCTACAAAATACTCTTTTTTTAAATTTGTGTTGTATTTTTGATTGGAGGTTAAAAATGATTGGAAAAGGCTCTCCATAACTTTATAATGGAGAGATAAAAAACATAAAAGTATAAAAGCAAAAACTGGAAATTTTAAATGTTTGGTCATTTTGGTGATAATTCTTTAGAAGTTTAAACATTAATAGTCAGAAGTAGAGTTTGGTAGAGAGAATTTGTTTTGTAAAAGTGCTTCGTGGCTTTATTTAGATTTGATCATTACTGATGAAACAGTCTACATGGCGTCCATCAGGTTAGCTTACACACATTACAAAATCCTGATCACTGAAGAGAGACGCATCGCCTTTTCCTTGAAGAGCCCTGCTACCTTTCATCTGTATGCAGATACAGAAAAACAAATGCAGAAAGCCCTGATTAAGATGATTAAGATTTTCCAAAGTTGGCAAAAAAAATTTGTGTAGGAGCTGAAAGTAAGAAAAGGACGAACGTAACAGGTTTTAAAGGCTTTCACGAGATTAATAAATACAAAAAACTGTTGATCATGTATCTGTTGAAAAAGGGTCTTAGAGGGATAAAGCAGTGTGAGAGTCACTGTTGGACCAGTTGTTGCCTGTGGCCTCCTCCGTGTGTAATAATGGTCCTGAGCGTGTGGTCGTCCCCTCCGACAGTCTGTCCTCCTGTCAGACGCCACGCCACGGCGCCACCCAGCCACTTCCCCGACGCTGCAGGACGGCGTGCCTCTGACTCTCTGCCAGCCGGACGTTGACGATGCCAGCAGGCACACCAACACACAGTTGCACACACCTACTTATATGTGCAAGCAACTGCGCACACTCTCACACACTCACATAAATCAAATGCTTGGCCCTCCTCTCCACTGTCCCAGCATGCACCCTGGTTACCTGGCTGCTGTCCCACTAAGAACAGCTGCTACCACAAGACTGGACTGGAGGTTCCACTGCATGGTAGCTCACACACACATGCATACACACAAAGAATCACATAAAAGAGCCACAAACAGTACTGGCTTCATTCATCCCCAGCTCTGATGCAAGCTCATTTCAGGTGATGGAAGACTAAACCAGAAGGTAATAACTTTTTATGGGAAGATAATCAACAAAAACTGCCACAACAAACAGACATAAGCACAAAAAGATGATTATAAAGATACAAAAAACCAACAACAACAACAACAACAAAAAAAAAAGCAAAAACAACAAACAGAGGAAAAAGAGACAGAAATTGATACAAAATAACCAGATTTGTTATGATAATAATGTATGCAGAATTAATGTAAAAGACACAAAATACACACAATTGCTAAAACATTGATACAGAGTGTCCACATAGGCAATAAAATGACAATGAAATAACATAAAATTACTGAGACACAAACAGGCACAGATGTATAATTACCATTAAAGGATGCAAAGCAATCAAAGACCGCACAGATAGAAAATAAACCCAGCTTGATGCAAAATGACTAAGAAGAGATACAAAAATTACCACAAAACACAAACAGTTATAACAAATAGGCAAAAATCACCACAGAGATGCAAAACAGAGGCCAACTGATTCCAATAGTGAGTAAAAAGTGAAACAGAATAACAATATGATAGAACGTGGAAACAAAATGAGAAAGTGGTGCAAAGTAACCAAAAACTGATCCCAAATTATAAGGAAAATATATCTTTTTTTGCAAAGGACCTAATCATAACCATAAAATTTTGCAAGACGACTGAGACATAAAGTAAGAGAGAAGAAGAACAAGCACAAACTAACAAACACGGCCCAAAAGCAACGTCCATAATGTGACCTGACCACAAACAACTGCAAGTACGACAAATATGTGTTTATTTCTTTCAGTCTGGTGTGTTGCTCGTCTGTAGGAGGGTCGAGGCCTTTTCCATGCCACAGTGCAGCCGTGTCTGCTTTCTTAAATCCTTTCCTACCTGCTTTCTTCATCCTCAGCTCTAAAGAGAGCTCATTTGAGATGATGTAGGACTGGACTAATAGAGTGAAATGGTGCAGGGAGGGCTTTATGAAAAGTGCACAGAGATGCTGTTTGAGCAGATGCACGGGGTCATAAAGTTAGTGCCTGCTGGGACACCTGGACTCATCTGAATGGGATACAGGGAGCAATTAACGGCATTATAATTCTTGCCCTTTCAGCGTCACATTTAGCGGGGAGGCTGTGGGGGGGTGGGGTTACGTAAAGCCGAGCTCTGCCACTGCTTTGATCTGCAGCGCTGCTTGTGCTGCAGCAGGGCAGAGGTCAGAGCCCCTGGAGGTGATTATGTAAGAGCAGGCCCATCTCCATGACTGTCCTCTGGCCACAGTGACACGGGGCTTCAGCATGCTTCCTCCTCCTGCTGCTTCTACATGTACATCAGAAACACTTCACCACAAGTGTCCTTTGGAGGATGTGGAACTGCTTTGGTAGAGAAAATGTCAAATTCTTGAAATGCGGCTGAACAGAGAACCATCGTACGTCAACTCTTTGGGCTTTCAGGTTAATAGGACGTGGGAGGGACCTTGAAAGTCTTCACAGTAGATCCACATTTTTGCTAAAAGTGCTTAATATTATGCAGGGATGTCTCAGAGAGGCGTTTTGGGGGCATCTAAATGGCCTGTAGAACCCTCTCAGGGTCTTCCTCATTACCAGCGGAAGAGGTTTTTTCAGTTTTTTAGCAGTGATGAGTCGGACTGGATGATGCTGGGGCTTAATTACCGTACAGCAACTGCTCGAGTTCTGATGTCAGCTGAATGCAAGCATTACAGCTCAAGGACACATATAGCCTGTTAAAACATGCCATGTTAGCGAAACTCTGTCTTTCCGTCCATCAGTTCTGCATAGGTGGCTGCTCTCATCACAGCTGACGCCGACCTTTTCAGCTGCAGAGACGGGACGCACTTAACAAGCTCAGTGGGCACATGAAACTGTACGTAACTCACTGTATGTGTATTCACTCATTCCCTGAAGTGTAATGACGTACACTCTGTTCATTTTCATTCTGCTTTATGAGATTTTTTGCACTTTCAGGCTTCTTCACCTTGAAGTTAAGAGGTTTTTTGTTTGCTTTGCTTTGAATAAGGTCTATTCCTAACACAAGCTTTAGAAATGTTCACATTTTGTTCTACAACATGAGGTGTGGAAGTAAATACTTCACCTGTGAATTGTGAAGCTATTCCAAAGCTGTGCCAGAGAAGGAGTTTCATAACAAGATAATGACACTAAAAAGGTTTTCAGGGACATTCAGCGTCATCACACCATGGAGATGGTGACCTTGAAGTCAGCATTGTGTAGTTTATAATTTTTCTTCTTGCCATTGCATTTATGTGTCAAAAAAAATCACGATATTATCAGATTATCTTGTTGAATAAAATAAGTATCATAACATCTTTTTTCCTCACTGCTTATTTTTGTGATCAGCTTGTGGAAAAATCCAACCAGCTTGTGTAGTGATGGAACCAGGGCTACGCTAATTTCTGTTGGCCTTGCAGTACTCTCTCTGTACCCACCAAACTACTGAGTTTGGTGAATATTTGTACACGTCATTATTAGTGGGGATGCCAGGTTCACAATACAACTACTTGCATTGTGTTGTTTTTCCTGTTCATCACTGTGTCGGGCTGCTTTAATCCTTCACTCACTGGCCACTTTATTAGGTTCAACTGCTCATTAATGCAATTAATGTATTTTATTGACCAATCACATTGCAGTAACTTGGTGCATTTAGACGTGAACACATGGTCAAGATCACCTGCTCAAGTTCAAATCAAGTGTGGGGAAGAAAGGTGATTTAAATGTCTTTGAATGTGGCACAGTTGTTGGTGCCAGACTGCCTGCTCTGATTTAGAAACTGCAAATCTTCTGGGATTTTCTTGCACAACCATCTCCAGGGTTTACAGAGAATGGTCTGAAAACCAGAACATATCTGGGTGAATATACTTTGTTAATGTCAGCGCTCAAAGACGACATCTCATACACCTTGTATAAGCAGTTCAGGCTGCTGCTGCTGGAGGAATGATGTTGGGTGCATTTTCAGCCCTTAGTAGCAACGGAGCATCACAGCCTGCTTTTAGATTACAGTGTACATCATGTTCCAGTAGTTTCCAAAATGATTTCTTGGACCTGAAAATGAGTTCACTGCACTGTTATGGCCTCCAGTCACCACATCTCAATCCAATGGGATGTAGTGCAACATGAGATTTGTGTCCTGGATCTGCAGTGATATCCTATCAGGACCATCTCATTTCTTTGTTCCAATTATTTTAAAGCACTTCTGATAGAAAATGCAAGCACAACTCAGTACAAGTATACTCGAAGTGACCAGTTAGTAAATGTGCAAGGTCAACTTCATTCACTTAACTGCACATCTCAACCATCATTTGAATTTAAATTATTTGAGGCGACTTGCTGCGAGATGCAGCCCGTTTAGTTTACCTTAAGCTTTTGATATAACACCTGTTAGCTGAACCCTGTCAGCTTTTCCTTCATGTCCAAAATGGCCAGGTCTGGCTGCAAACATGGCAGCTGATAAAAGTGCAAATTTCAGGCCTCGAAATAGAATTTCAGCACCTGTTGATATCAACGTAGCAACATAATAGCTGAAGTTCTTACTTGTAATGCAAGCTCTTTTTGTAGCTTAATGTATGTTAATTAAAAAAAAAGACAAGGCTGTTATTCCATCTTTTGTTTTTATTGAACAACTCTGCAGAACAGTGAAGATGGTGACAGTCAAAGTAGCAGAGACATTGTAGTCCGGGACTTTAAGCAGTCTCTTCCTTGGCAATGCGGTCTTTCTTGAGGGGTCCCTGTGGAAGAGAGAAACAGAACCATCAATCATGTGACAAAACTTAATGGTCTTCCTGTTGGCTCGAAGCAGACGTGTTCCCAGAGAGTGAACAGGGAGCCAGCACAGAGAGGCACTGCTCCCCTGCCTCACTGGAGCTCACTGTGGCACTGGAATGGAACCCAGAGTTCATACTGAAGACTGAACCAGGTTACGAACAGTGCAGGACAACTCAAAAACTAACTGCCGTATTACAAAGCTTTTACTTTCAGGTGGTCAATCTTTAAAGGGGAACTTATTGGACTCATTTCCAGCTTCACCACTTTATTCATTAATTCTAGAGTAGCTTTGCATGGCTCAGATCAAAATCATCCGCACACGTCTTATCCTGGGCCTGTCGTCTGCTTAACCAGTCTGAAACTAGCCATTATAGAACAAAGTCTTACCATGAAAACTTTCTTTTCCTCCACGGTCTGGAAGCGACCATGACCGAACTTGGAGGTGGTGTCGATAAACTTGAGGTCGATCTTCTCCTGGGCACGACGGCTTGTCTGCACCAGCAGAGACTGGAGGGAGAGAGAACAAGAATCAAGTCTTTATATCCCAGAGCTTGCTTAACCAACTTTGTCTAAGAAAAGAAAAATCCTCCTAGTATGAAACTGGTCAATTACCACAACTAATTGCTTCACTTTAGTCTCACCTTGCGCAGAGTCAGCACCCTCTTCTTGGTCCCCACAACACAGCCCTTCAACATGACAAAGTCATTCCTCACTTCTCCGTAATGGACAAATCCACCCTGTAATTAAAACACAAGGTCAATCACAGCTTCCAGGCTGGAGTGCTGACACAAAGTACAGATGTGTCTAAGATCCTACCATGGGGTTGATGCTCTTGTTGGACAGATCGTACTCTGTGGAGGCGTTGTTCTTCACCACCTTTCCGTCCTTCTGGTGGTAGCCCTGACCAATCTTGTAGATCTTCTTGTTGATCTCTGTGCGGTGGTGGTAACCCTTCTGACCAGCACGGGCCACAGAGAAGGCCACACGGGCAGGATGCCAGGCACCGATACAGGCCACCTTACGTAGACCACGATGGGTTTTGCGAGGCAGCTTCTTTGTGTGCCAACGGCTGGTGACACCTAAGAGTTGAGACATTCGGTCAGCGTCATGATAAATTCAGGTTCAACCAGCAGCTGATGCTGTGAAAGAGGCTCAAGTATCTTACCCTTGTATCCGTGACCCTTAGTGACACCAATGATGTCGATCATCTCGTCCTGGGTGAAAACTTTGTTGACAACCACAGCCTGCTCCAGCTTCTCACGGGCCCAGTCCACCTTATCAGAGATGGTGCCTCCGTTCACCTGCACCTCCATGAGATGAGCTTTCTTCTGCCTCAGGGGCAGCATACGCATCTGCAAAGAACAAAGCCTGGTTAGGACAGAAAATATGCAGTGCTCAAAAGCACACCGATAATTCTAGCTATGTAGTCTCAGAAGGAAGGCAGCATGGAAGATATCCTCATAAGTTTCGGGCGCCATGCCTGACGCGAGTTCCGTGGTCTCTTCACTGACAGACATTCAAGAAAAATCAACAGAAAATCAAGGGAACAAACCAACCTGTGTGTGGCAAATGACACGGATGACCTGGCAGTATTTTTTCATGGCTGCAAAGTCTTTCTCCAGCTGCTTCTTGCCCTCCTCATCCTGCCATTTCTTGCAGTATTTAGTGAAAGCCTTCTTCTTGGACTTGTACCTGAGAGCATGAAGCAACACATAGGTTGGCACAGGTCCTTCATAACCCCCATGAGGGGCAGCGGAAGAACGCAGTGCATAGCTGCTTGCCCTGCCTCCGTGTGGACAGAAGGGCTGTATCAGCTAGTGAGGGTTTCGGCTCATGGCACAGTTTCTAAGAAGCACTTTCCACTGGCCAGAGGAGCCCGGAGCTCATCAGGGCACAGGGCACCTGAGCGGAGCTGCCACAGAGGGCCACCGTGATGTTAGACTCGCTCAGTGAAAATGCAGTTCCTAACATTTCCACCAGCAACTAACATCTGCTTCAAGCACTTTCATTGCAACGGGATGAGCTTCATTTTGTCCCCAAGACTCACCAGTTCTTGTAGAAGCGACGCTTGCACTCATCACTCATGTGCTCAGCGAAGACTGTCTTGAAGGAGCGCAGACCACGAGGTGTGTTGACGTAACCCACAACACCAACCACGATCATGGGAGGAGTCTCCACAATGGTCACTGCCTCAACCACTTCCTTCTTGTTCACCTCTGTAAGAGAAAGCGTTGATTAATTTTGACTAATAGTTGATATAATCAGTAACTTCTTCAACTCATTAGATTTGTTTACTCATGGTAGAAACTGCGCTCAGTGCTCGACATTCAGCAAGGGGCTATAGACCCATTCTGTCCGCCCGTCGAGGGAATCATCACAGGCAGAACACCATAACTAACCCTAGACCTTTTTCACTGCAGACGAGGCTTGTTTTACAAAAAAAAATTAAATTAAAATGAGAATGACAGCCGATTAAACTTATTCAGGTTTTTAGTTTTAAAGTATCTGTATATTGTAAGATCCCCTAGGAAGGTATTAAATACTCACTTCCCATAGATATAAATGACCATCTACACAATTAGTATCATTAATTACATTTTCTTTGTTATAAGTATTATTACAGTGATATTTCAACAGAACCTGCCAAATAGTGCTTAATCTGCCATTAATGGCAGTCACTTATTTTTTCTCTGGCTGTCAAACTTTCAGGAAATAATTTAAAACTGCGTTTTTCTTTTTAATTCCAAACTTTAACACTAATGCTGAAAAAGGAGGCGATTGGTAGCTTTCATTAACTTTACCACCATCAGCAACAATGATCAAGTTAAGATGCATCGTCATGCATTTATTACACTTGCTTCTCTTGCAGACAGAAGCTAAAGTTGCTACTGTGAAAAAGGTCCAATCACCAACTATGACTTCTCTTTTTAAATTCGAGGGTTTGCTGTATTACATTTGCAGTCTAATTGCACTTACTTGAGCCAGGTCTGTCCACCTCCCGGACGATGTGAGTCATGCCGGCCTTGTAGCCCAGGAAGGCAGTCAGGTGAACGGGTTTGCTGGGGTCATCCTTGGGGAAGCTCTTGACCTTACCGCGGTGACGACGACTCCTCTTGCGGGGCAGGAAGCCCAGGGATCCGTGTCGCGGAGCCGAAAACTTACGGTGGGACTGCCAAGAGTGAAGAAGAAGAAAAAAAATTTAATCTTGTGTATCCAAGAAGTGTCCGTTATACACACGGTTCCTAGCACCTGTGAGGTGAATTTTCCACCGAAACCAGCGTGGACTCTCATTTACCACGCTAGATTCGACGTGCTAGATTAGCTAACCGCCTTTAGCACTTCGCAGCGTGCGGCTGTCAAAACCGAATCCACACAATAGGAACCCTAGCTTTAAGACAATCCATTTTATCCACAACTTTAATAAAATAAGTTACTGGAGACTGAGGCGGTAATAGGCAAAATAAGTACGGCCTAATTAAAGCAGCCATTTTGGCCCCAGAGTCGCTCAACACGCATACCGAAATCTTATATTTGGGATGAAAATAGCAGTGAAATCTACACAAGACTGTCATAAAATATACACTGAAATCAAACTGCATTTCTTATACATGTCAAATAGGTGGGATGCATGAGATAGAAAATGGATTGGTGCTCCGAGTACAAGCAGCAAAAGAGGATTACTCACCATTTCGTCTCCGATCCGATTGAAAGAGGCCCGGTGACGGGCAAACTGCCTGTATATACCAGAGCAAATATCGCGAGAGTCAGCGTGAAAATCTTCCAAGAAGCTCCACCCCTGGTTGGTAACGAGTATCTGTAGTAAAATAAATAAACCACTAGATGCCGCTGTTTGCTTTCACAAATTTTGCGTTACGCTCATACACAGTATGAACAATCTTTTATGTTATACTAGTCATCAGTAGCGGTTTTAGATACGGGCGACACGGGCGGTTGCCCGGGGCGGCAACCGATCGGTGCCTATGACCCCGAATGTCATAGGCACCGATCGGTTTTCTATCGCCCATTTGCTGGGAGTAAGGGCGCCCTTCGTTTGCGAGGTGCGCCTGCTGCTTGCGGCGCAGAGAGGAGAGGGCGGGGCGGCGGGGGATTCTCTGACCGGCTGGAGCAGCATCTAATAACCAACTCGCAAAATAAAACAAAATAAAAACAAACCAACAAACACGAAAATACCAGACATTATAATACAGACTTATAATTTGCACCGATGTTTTTTTCGAAATTCTATACACGAAAAGTGAGCGCGAGAGCCCTCGGTGCGCCTCCTTGCTGCTGAAGTCAAAGTAAACTTTATTGTCATCTCCGCTAGAGTCCAGTATATAGAGAGACGACAAGGCTCCAGTTACAGCAGTGCAAGTAAACAAACAACATATATAAGAAGAGTAAGAAAATAAATATACACTTTAGGACTCGAGATAAAGGGATCAATAACAATTTAAAATTTACAGTTTGATGATTTAAAGTCTCACACACAACCCGTCGAAAAGGCCGGCTGCTTCCAAATTTCATTTATAATGTTGTAAATCCAAGACCATTATGTATTCATGATTTGAATCCTGGGTTGTGTGAAATCTCAGAAATGCACCCTAGACAAAGTGAATCTGTGAACTAAGGTGTAGGTGTGTTAGATCATGTTGTGGTGATCCTTGGGTTGAGGGATGGGTGTTCATACTGGAGTGCAAAATTAAAACCAATGGAAGATGGACAAGAAAAGTTCAAAGCCATCAGGTCCTCAGTTTAGAAAAAAGAGAAAAGCAGAGGAGGAGAAACGAGCAAAAGATACAGGTAAGCAGATGTGTCATTGGATAATGGCAGGACATCCTGAAACAATCAGAATCAGAATACTTTATTAATCCCTAAGGAAATTATGTGGGTTACAGTTGCTCCAAGAAGAAATGGTAAAAAAATAGTAACAGTAACAGACTAAACTCCAAACAATACATTATGTTACAGATCTTAATATTAATTAGTCATTGTCAATTGTTGATTTGTCCTGTTCTCATTGTATGACGAATTATGATGGCTGTTTGGTAGCCGTTTGCATACTATGCATACTCTCTCTCTCTTCATATGTGTGTGTGTGTACAACAGCTTTATGTTAATGTACAATCCTTAATATGTTTTGTCTGTGTGTTGGGGACTTATTAATATTTATACAAGTAGAAATAAGCATTTATCCTTATGTTTGCTGCTAATGTGGTGAGGTAAAATTTGCGGTTTAATGAGGAAGTACAAGAAAATATTCTAAGTCGGATAGTAAAATGCAGAAAGTAAACAGGAGTACTGGGAGGCTAGTTGCATACAAATAGAGAGAGGTGGCAGAGGAAAAGGCTTATAGCGAGTTGGATGTGAGGGTGGAAGCTGTAGTGCCTCTTCACCTCACTGTACAATACCTTGTGCAATACTTTTTGTAAATAGTCAATGGTGCAATAGACCTCAATACTTGAAATGTGCAATTCACTTTATTTTTATTTTTATTCCTATTTATTCTATTTATCCCCTTCGTATATTTTATTTATATTTGTCTCTGTATTTATATATGTGTGTGTATGTGTGTGTGTGTGTGTGTATATATATATATATATATATATATATATATATATATATATATATATATAATATTCTGTAACTCTGTAACTTCTGTTGGTGCTGTGCTTTTTGGAAATCAAATTTCCCAGAGGAACCCACCCGAGGGATTAATAAAGTTCAATCTTATCTTATCTTAACTAAGGAAGATTAAAAGGACTTCTACTGACTGGCTAAGAAGAAACGGAAAAGCTGCACGGCAGGATAGGCTAAGGAGATGGAAATGCACTAAAAAGTGAGGAGTGTCTTGAAAAGATGGAAAGAGTATTTTGGAGGAGCTGATGAATGAAGAAAATGAGAGAAAGAAGACAGACGGAGGTGCCTGAGGAATGGAGGTGAAGTGTACCATTGCTGGAGTGGGTGGAGCGGTCAAACAAAAGTGTAAGCGAAGGTTTACTAGATGGTTGTGAGAGCTGCTGTGATGGTTTGGAGATGGTGGCACTAATAAAATGTCAGGCAGCAGAGCAGAAGACTTTATGATTTTCATCAGCAGTGACCAGAATGGAGATTAGAAATGAGTACATCAGAGGGAGAGCTCAGGTCAAATGGTTTGAGGTGCTTTGGACATTTACAGAGGAGGGATAGTAGATACTGGACAAAGGATCCTGAAAATGGAGCTGCCAGGAAAAGAGCAAAACCTTGGAGGTTCATGGAAATATGAGGACATGCAGAGGACTGGTGTAACAGATGCTAGGGACAGGACGAGAGCATCCAGACAATCAGCCAAAGATTTCAAACTTTCTGTTTGGTGATTTAAAAGGAAAATTACTTTTATCCCAAATCAATGTGTGTGCCCATTGGGTAATCTAATAAATAGTGAGCCAACATAACTTAACGCATAAGTGAAATTTTATTAAATAGTGGTCATTTACAATACCACATCATAGGAAATAAGTCACTCATTGCATAAAGATGAAGCCACCTTCAGATTTCACACATACAAAAAAGAAAACACAAAGGACACACAATCACATTTAGCTTGCAATTTAAGGCAGAAATATTTTGTTTCATGACCCAGTGTTTTTGTTCATTGCAGATAAGAAGTCCAAAACTTTTATGAGCAGAGATTTTCTCCTTTTTGTTATTGCTTTTTGTAACAAGCCTCCCAACATTTTTTGGTGACATCTGTGACTTTTGAGAAGTTTGCTGCAGTGGTTTTCACAGAAGATTATGTCACGTAATTGGAATAATCGTATTATTTATTCCAATAAGGCCTGCTTCAATTTAGCCAAACTAATGTAAGGTTATCCTTGAAAACCCACAGTATGGCTTTCCTCATTTACAAACATTTTTTAAAAAGAAGCTTAAGTTGCTTTTTATGATTTCATTTCACAGCACTTGTTTTGCAAACGTAAGAGTGCTCCGAATCTATCCAGCATACGAACCATATCGTTTACTCATCTACACAGCAGATAAATGTCAAAATTGTCATGCTTTACATTGACAGGAAGTCTTCAGGCCTGCACACACCATGCAGTCTGTCGCACAATCCAAAGTGCAGGAAAAGAAACATTTTCCTTTCACCCGATAAGGATGCAGTCTTTAAGGTGGTTTCCCTCCCCCACTGTCCTGGATAGCAGGTGAGCAGGTTCAGGGTCTTCACTGAGATTTACTCCTCATTTCCTCCGTTTCATTGGAAAAATGAGAGCACAATAAGACTACAATGATTTGGTACATGTTCCTTTACATAACCACTAAACTTTACTCCATTAAGCACACAAAGTTTGTGGTCCCAGAAAATCTCTGCCTGGGATTCAGGCTCCTTATTGTGTCCAGGGATGCGGGGTAAGTGGTGAGGTGCGTGGATCTGCAAAAAAAAGAAATCTCCACAAATGGGCTGACTCTTCAGACTTGTCCTGAATTATTCTCTGCATGTTTTGCTGTGACAAACAACCAGCGGCACAGTGACCGCCTTCACAATGCCAGCTGCTCTCGATCAAGGTTCATCTTTTGGAAGAAGGCCTTTCCAAACTCATAGCTGCTTATCATAACAGCGCAGGCTGGGGCCACTTTGATCACCCTGGGCATGAAACCTGGGGAAAATAAACATGTTATTTTTATGCAAAGCACACATTATAAGTTTCAGTTGGCATACAATCGGATAAATGTGTACCTGCAAAAAGGCCCCTGTAGCCCAACTCGGCCCGTATTTCCTTCATGATGTGCCAGGTGGATGACGTTCTCTTCACAGAAACTAGAGGGCATAAGAAGAACATCAGTATGTAAATTTCACACAACGTAAGTGCCTACATCATGAACGCATGTCATGTGCAGACCTCCCAAAGTGTCCATCTCTCCCAGCTCGATCTGTCTGCGAGTCTTCACAACATCGAAGGGCAGCGTCAGGATTGCAGCGATCTAAACACAGCAGACGGAAAGAGTCATAAACTGTGCTATATGCAATATGACTAAGTGCCAGTTTAGTTCAGGGCAACACAGGAAACATTTACTCAGCAATGATTGGTTTACTGGGCAGTAAGAGCCATCACAAAAGGAGTTAGATACACATCTGCATGAATGTTTTACAGGCAGCAAAGTTAGACTTTTATTCCCTTAAACAATGGATCTGTAGAGTTTCAGACTCTTAATGTTTCTGCACAAAGATCAGTCCATAAAGAAAACAAACAGTGCAGTATTGCAGACATTGGTGCATGTTACGTGGATTTCCACCATGATTAAAAGTTCTTTTTCATGAATTGCAGTAGATGTTAGCTGTACTTGAAAGGAAACTATTTATATCACCAGTTGGGTAATTATTGCTCGAGTAACATCACAGTGTGAATGTGTGACCGACACTGGCCTGATTCCCCCAAGTTATCCAATGCAGTCTCTCAGACTTTGGTATCAGGTGCTTTAGTGTTATAAAGTCATTCACATAAATTTATGAGCATGGTAATCGCAGTAGGTGAGCAAAAGAAAGCACTGTTTTCCATAGCGGCACATTTTTTAAAGTTTATTATCATTTGGGTTCAAGCAGAAACTAACTCTGCTTCAGCGATATCAGTACAGGTGTCAGATATCCTAACATTTAACATGCTTAACAACTGTAACAAAGGGCAGGTGTGCAGAGTACTCACTGCTCCAGAAACAGCTCCTGCAGTAAAGCTGATAGAGAAGTTGGCCTGAGGAACTTCAGACTGTTCACAAAGCCGGGCCTTCACCATTTCATAGTTAAACCAGTACAAAGCTGCAAACACAGAGATTGGTAATTTGTTACTTTGGTCCACATTAGAGTCAAACTACTGTCTTTTCAGCTGCTCTTCTGTGGATTTCTACATTTAGAAATTCTCTGAAATAAACCAACACTTAACTTTGACCAGTACGAGCTCCTCATCAGCAGCACGCTAGAGAATTTATGGAAGCCAATCGCTCTCCGTGTCCCAATTACCAGGACAAAGAGCAGCATAAATTGACGTTTTTACTTCCTCCTTATCAAAATAGTTAAATGAAGTGGAAATAGAAGCCTTACAGTCAATAAATACTGGTAAAGAGAAAATCTATTCTGCAGCTCAAATGCGGTGCAGTAAAAATTAAGCACAATGCTACACCTATTTTGTTACCAGGGGGCCTCTATAAGATTTTCAAGGCGAAAAGGGTTAGAGGTTATTATGGGAGACTAAATCGAAGGTCTAGGATAAATGTTCTCCTTGTCAAATCCGTGGAGATAATTTATGATTTATGGCAGTGAGCTTCATAAGCTTATGGTTATGAGGCTTCTGGAAGAGTTTCATCGATGACAACAAGGAAAGAGTCCTATTTTAACAAAAAGACGTCTGTTTAGAACAGACGGAAGGGAGTGGTGGAATAACAATGCTGCAGGAGTGGTTAGACAAGTTTCTGTGGCGCACTGGTAGGGATGGGTATCGAAAACCAGTTCTTGTTGAGAACCAGTTCCCACTGTTTCAATTCCTTGGAATTGTTTGCCATTTTTGCAAACGATTCCCTTATCGATTCCAGTCGCCCCGAATTACGTTACCACGTTGCGGAGCGTCATTTACCTGGCAGGAAACACGGCACCTAAGCAGCTCAAACGCTCAAAAGTTTGGTTATATTTTACGAGAACAGATGACAACAGGGCAACTTGCAATACTTGCAAAGTAGATATTTCATTTAAGGGAGGAAACACTACGAATATGCAAAAGCATTTGCTCACAAAACACATGATAACCTTAGATGAATGTCGTGTTTTTAATTCCGCTCCGGACTCGTGAATCTCAACCCAGCAGCAGCGGTAACGTTTGCACGTCCTCTCCCGTTAATGCGGCAGGTAAATAATCAACTAACAGTGCATATTATGTTAGCGCGATCTGCCTTATTACAAAACCTGCCATTACTGTGCATTTAGGTGACCATGATGAGACAGACAGAGTCTGGCTCAGATGCTGCCAGTTCTCGCTGCAGTCTACCGGTAGCGTCTCCTTTCAGGCCAGGATAGACGAATGTCACCGAGCAGTGACTAAGTTTGTGGTAAAAGGCTTGAACACATTTGCCACAGCAGATGCCCCCGATTTTCATTAAGTGAATGTGTTTAATTGTAGGCAGGGACATTACTGGATATTCTTGTGTAATTGCTACTGAATAATTTATGTTATACTTTGTTATTGCTAGAGAAGAATATTTATTTTACATTTACAATTTTTTTTCCTGGGGACCCTGTGACACCCCATTGATCTCACTGTTGGGTTTGTAAGGCCATGTTACTCCTAAATTTCTATCTTGTTCAAAGAGAAGATATAAAACAAACTTCTGAGCTAATCGACCTTAGTGTTCTCCTTTTTTAAAAAGAATCGATAAAGAATCGAATCGTTAAACAGAATCGAAAATGGAATCGGAATCGTGAAAATCTTATCAATACCCATCCCTACGCACTAGCATGTTAAGTGTAATCAACATGATGTGTCACACCTGAAAAGGGTACATCTCTGAGAACGGTGGGTCCCCAGCCCCTCCACAGGGACAGAAGTCCATTCTGGGCCACAGCAGAGCGGATACATGTCCGCAGCTCGCTGTAGGACAGCTGACGGGACTGCATCTTGGTCCTGACCAGTTCCAGTGGGCTAATCACCGTCACGGCTCCCACTGCAAAACAGACACAAAGGTTTCACTTAAAGAGCACTGTCAGTACTTTGCTGTGATTTCTGTGTGGGGAGCTTTTGTTTTATTCCATGCACTTACATCTGGCAAGACCCCCAGCAACAAGAGGGACATGACTGCCCTGAAGACCCACACCGAATGTCAGGAAGTCCCGCAACTGGTCGTAGCAGGTGAAGTAAATGACAGTGGCAGGTACTGCCATCACCCTGTTAACATAAACAAACAAAGGTTTCGAACAGAGGAACTGCACACTTTGCAACATATCAATGGAAAGTTCTCATAAAATTATAATAATATGCAAATTTTTTTACTAGAATGAGACTGACGTGTCAGGTACTAAAATGCAGCTTTAGCGCAAGGAAGTACTTTATTAAACCAAGTTCTGCTATTTATTTTTTGTTTTTTTAATTTCTTCTCTTTTCTCCAAGACACTCCCGGTTTCCTTTTCTCTAAAACTCAGTGATATTTAATTCAGTTGAAGCTATGCACATTGAGTGCAATGCTCCAAATACTACACTCTTTCAAAATAAAACTGTACTTACTTAAAGTTTAAGAAATTTAATTCTGAATTTAGGTCTTCTTACACTTCAGTTCTGTGTCTATTCTACGAGTACTGAAACTTTACTAGATGTTACTCACAAAGTTGGTGGTAGCCCGCTCCACAGAGACCGAAGACCTTCATGGCGAGTGATTTTCACAAATGCATCCTGTCGCACAAACAAAAAACAAAAAAGAGAGCTTATATGATGTTAATTGTAAACCAATTGTAGGAAAAACAAAGCCACTAATGCATGACTACTCACAAGAGTCCCGCTGAACTGAGTTGGCTTTTTGTACCAGCTGGTGCAACTGGTTCTATTCTGACAAACATAGATGTGATCCATCAGCCCATTACAATACAGGAAACACTTCCCTGTGAGGAGGCACATGAGGTGGTCAGAGGAAGAGAAAACCACACTCAGATTATTAGCTATTAAAAAGACAAACAAACAAAAAACAACTATGATTAAAAAACAAAATTAGCACATCTCACAATAGCAATGTGAAACTACAAGTGTTTCCTAAACTGAGTCACACAAGCCTTCACACAGGAGAGAAATGTCATTAATAATACAGGCAAAAGCAATGACCGCACAGCTGCTCTGTAGATAACACAGTCCTGTCCTTGCCTCTGCCGGTTTATTTAGTGCCGATTACCGAGAAACCTTTCAAATAAAGTCTAAAAAAAAAAAAAAAAAAAAAAAAGGAGGCAGAATTCACATGAATGTATTTACAAGGGGAACTTTCTGTTTTCACTACCAGAAGACATTTGTTTTTAAAGCAGAAAACCAGGTATGCTAATCTACATCTGATCAAGTGTTAGCAACGGCGGGGCAAATACTTACACTTGGAATGACGTGAGACACCATCCCACGGAGCAGAAAAAGACGCTGAAGCTATGAAAGCGAAGGACAGAGCACAAACACAGGAGGACAGGTTTAGTGGGGTTAATGTTAAGAGCAAAGCATCACAGTAAAACATGTTAAAAGCAAACTCAGTAAACCACAAAAGAACAAGAGGTCCTACCTTGGTGGAACGGTGTCTGCTGAGCCTGCAGCCTGATCTTCACAACGTCTAGTGGCGTGACTGCAAACACAAGAATGAATTTAGTTATCACAACCACACAAGAGCTGATAAACAATTAACTGAGTGCCAATGCTAAGACACAGAGAACAACTCCAGCCTTTGTTTCTTTCTCACCAAACAGAGATGTGATGAGGGCTCCAGTGCCAGAGGCCAGCATCTGCTGCACTGGAGAGATCGCAGCCACGGGGCCACTGCCGCCTCGCTCGCCCATCCTGCCAACCTGTCAAGACCAAGAGAAACAGCATGTCACACCAAGGTTTCAATCACATTAATATTTAAAACCATAGCTTTAAAAAATGCTCTCCACCCTTAAAAAAGTTGTAGTGGTTCAAACATGGTCTTGCACTTAAACTAATTGATCAATTATCAGCAGCAGTTTGAGATTAATTTAATAGTTATTATTCAATAACCTGTCTAATCCTTGCAGTTCTGGAGTCAAGAATAGTGTAATTATGTTGTAATACCCATCTTGAAAAATAAACTACAACTAAAAGTTTTCAGACAATAAAAACTTGGGTCAAAAAGCTAAAAAAGCAAATCTAAATGTGAAATTTAAAAGTATAATTACACATGTGTGAGAATGTAAACTGAGATAACACGAGGTGTATATTAACTAAACTTGACAGAGCTGCCTTACCATTTTACACAACACTATCTCCCTGTTATGTAAAACTGTGAGGAAGGAGTGTCAGTGACTCAAAGGATCAGTAACCAAACACTGAGTTTGCAGCTGGATCAGTATCCGGTTAGATCACAATTCCTAGTGTGTGACTCCTGCTCCTGAGAGCCTTCAAATTACTGTCACTAAAACCCTTTTAAAAAGTCTTTTCAAGTTTCACAGACTTTGTATTCGTCTCCATGCATTACGAAGAGTTAAACTGTCATATAATGCTCAGAATTCACTCTGAGAAGCTTGAATTTAAGGAAATTAAGAAATATAAACCAGACAAAACTGGAAGCCAGGTTTCTTTTTTTGGGCTTATTTATATGATGATAAAAAGAAACAACTTAAAGGAAGTGGAACATCTGGAGGAGGAAAAGCACTGTTATTGACAGTATTTCAGTTCATTGTTAAGACACAGTTCATCATTTCTATTTGACACAAATTTAAGTGCAAAAAGAACAACTATGTGAGTAGGAAGGGTGAGTCTACAGTAGGTGGAGTTGTTAAAGCATTATGATAACTTATCTATAACACGCATGCCTTGTCTTCTTGCCCACTCCTAAATGATGGAGCATGTTGCAGAAAAAAAACCCAGACAACTTTGTTTAAACAAAATAAAGTTAAAGAAAACATGCACTGCATTGTGAAAACTTCCTTACTGTGTAGTTGACCTCTGCTTCCTTGGCTAACTTTATTATAGTTTAGAGTGACAAGAATAGCCCTCAGCCTTGGTCTTCCCAATAAGCTTCTTTGTCTGGCCAAGTCTCCTTCCACCAAGTGCCCACAACACACATGCAGCTCAACAGCTCCTTCTCCCTTTTTAATCTCTCTTACACAATGCTGCATGGATAATTGTCACGTCTGACGCCAGATAAACATTTCACATGTGCTGACAGAACATGAGAAACTGCAGATTACATGCTTCTCTGCAAACAAAACAAAACAAAACAAAAAAACTGCTGCATAACACAGCGGATGCACGAAGACATCGCGTGCTAGGACATTGTGTTCTTTCCCCCACTTAAGTTAGCTGACTTTGGTTGTAATAGAATTAAAACATGTGAAGTCCAGATAGATAAGAGGAGGAATAGCTGCCTTTCAAGGCAGCTGTGAATGCAGTGATCACATTCACTGAAGCAAACCTTTCTGAAATGTGCTGTCAGCCACCTGCGTTTCACTGCACATTATCTGAGTCGCTAGCTAGCTAGCTGTTTACAAGCGACGTTTCTCACCTCTGCTTTAGCTATGAGCGTTGCCGGGAAACACACAGGTGTCTTCACCCATATCAGTTAAGAGCTACACCATTCTGCCGTGCTTCGTCTGATTATTCGGGTGCTCCACCGTGGATAACCCGTAAACATCTTGTTGGAGGCAGCTTAGCTCGCCTCAGAGTGCAGGTTACAAGCTATGCACGTCGACTTCATAATCATGAACGCGCAGTCATGGGCGTATCATAACCGCAGGAGGCCTGTGCGCATGATTTGTAGATCCGGACTGATCAGGAATGGACTCGCTTGGCCCCGCCCCGCCGCCCCCCGCCCCCCCCCCCTGTCGCTACCGTTGCTTTGGCGCCACCTGGAGGACCCATTGCACTTCGCTGACACATGAAAAACAGTTTTTCCGTTAGTCAGGCGTATCCGTATCCTGAACAACGAAGCATCACACTTTACACAAGAAAAAAAAGGGACATCCATTCATTACACTGTAATTAAAGTGCCGCGTTTAAATCCTCCCAGACGTTTACATTGATAAATAAACTGTAGTCAACATGATTTATGAAAGGGTTACAAAATAAAGACATGATCTATTTAGCATGACTTTGCTTTATTCTGTCTCCATTCCAATTAACCCGCTACTTTTTCTTCAGTTACAATATCTTGATAGAAGTGTTATGTTATAAGATAAGATAAGATAAGATAAGATAAGATAAGATAGAACTTTATTAATCCCTCGGGTGGGTTCCTCTGGGAAATTCGACTTCCAAAAAGCACAGCAACGACCGAAGTTACAGTTACAGAATTGTTATATATATATATATATATATATATATATATATATATATATATATATATATATATATATATATATATATATATATATATATATATATATATATATATATATATATATACACACACACACACACACACACACACACATATATAAATACAGAGACAAATATAAATAAAATATACAAAGGGGATAAATAGAATAAATAGGAATAAAAAATAAAAATACAAGTGAATTGCACATTTCAAGTATTGAGTCTATTGCACTGTTGACTATTTACAAAAAGTATTGCACAAGGTATTGTACAGTGAGGTGAAGAGGCACTACAGCTTAGTTGTTCCCCCCTCCTTTGTCCTCCTGTTTCCCCTCCCTCTCCCCTCCAGAGAGGAGTTAAACAGTTTGATGGCGTGTGGGACAAAGGAGTTTTTAAGTCTGTTAGTTCTTGTCTTGGGGAGAAGCAACCTGTCACTGAACAGACTCTTCTGATTGTTTATGGCCGTGTGCAGAGGATGCCCAGCATTGTTCATAATGTCCATCAGTTTCTTTAATGTCCTTATAAGTTATGTTGTGTGTCTGCTGTCCTCTTGGCCAAATGTCTCTTGAAAAGTAGATAGATAGATAGATAGATAGATAGATAGATAGATAGATAGATAGATAGATAGATAGATAGATAGATAGATAGATAGATAGATAGATAGATAGATAGATAGATAGATAGATAGATAGATAGATAGATTAAGAGTCACTTTTGCAAAAACCGAAATTGCAAATAGTATTATTGTTATTATTATTTTTGACAGATTATAGACAAAAAACTCTTGCACAACCGTCTGAATATGGCCGATCATTTTCGGGCAAATACCGGAAACTTTTTGGCAGCCAAACACTGTACCACACAAACAGCGTGATATCGTTAGCAATCCGTATTTTCTTATTAGTCACAGGCTCTTATTGCATTTTTAATGGCTGTAAATAAATATGCTTCTTTGAAATTCTCAACTATGCCTGTACTACGTTGTTTTATGAATATTAAAAACTGATTCATTGAAGAGACAGAGCTGGCGTTAAAAGGTGTACAGCAACATTAAGGCACCTCCTCTCCCTCCCCTTTCGGGGTGTGTTCAAGACTGCAGGCTATCATTTGTGTCATTTTGTGGCGAGACTCTTGTGAAACACCTGCTCACAACAGCCCTTCTGTTCATTTTTTTTCAATAAAGGTAAGAGCATCAAAAACTTTATTTCGTCTATCATTGCATTTATGCATGTATCGGTGCGGGCCTTATAAAAAGCTGTTTTAAGTTTCACAGTCTGTGTATTTATCTTGCAATATAAAGAGTTCAACTGTGTCGCTCAGAATTTCCCCTGAGAGGCTAGATTTTTAGGTTAAATAAGGAATATAAACCAGACGAAAGTGAAAGTGGATTTATTTCATTTTAGACTGTGCATTTGTTTTGCTTATTCATATGACGATAAAAGAAACATCTTCAATAAAGTTGAACATCTGGAGAAAGAAGAAAACCACTATTTTGTCAAAGACAACATTTGAGCTCAGTGTTTAGACCCGGTTCATCACTTTTATTTGACATTTTCCCTTTAAAACTCGAACCGAGCTGACCAGATAGCCGAGATTCGGTTTTTTTGGAGACAGACATAAGGAATATAACGAGACACCACTGGCATGACTGCCCGAGCATGGTTATCAAACTCTTTGTGACCTGATAAGATCAAGAATGTGTGCAGAATTTTAATGTACAAATATCATTTATCGTGGTGGTCAGTGAAAGAGAAATCCCCCCCTTCCGCCAGTTTCACTTTCCATTTGTGTGCCTTTTGCTTTTCCCCCTCCAGATGCAGAAGTGGGTTGTGATCTGCTGGGCCGCCCTGGCTGTGGTTGGTGCTGATGTGTGTCCAGATGGAGGGCTGTGTAAAGAAGGGGAAACCTGCTGCAACAGCCCAGCAAACGGTTACGGGTGTTGCCGATATGAAAACGTAAGGCCAGGTGTTATTATACCATCATGCAACTTGAGTGTTCACGACAATGTAATTATATTTATTGTACTTGTTTTAATTGGCTTCCTTTTTGCAGTAAGAGTGGGGGGGGGGGGGGGACCCCAACGGATATCCATTTGGGTTCATGTTCTGCTAGTAACTCATTTAAACCAAGTTTTGATGTATGAAAATCTCACAATCTCTAAAAACAAAACAAAAAACAAATGTATAGAAACGTTTCTGAGAGACGTCGGACATCTACAATTATAATCAGAAGAAATGATTGCTGTTATTGATGAGTTGGTTTACTTAAAACCAGAATCAGACCTGTTGTAAATTATTTTGCTATATGACATTTGTTTAAATCAATAAAAATCTATTAGCTTTATATATTAGTATGAACAGTTTCATTCACATCAACTAAATGCATTCCTATAGACTAAAAACAGCCCAGCTTATTAGTCATCAAGTATGTAAATATTAAAGAGTAAAATGTGTAGTGTTCACATCTTCATGGTAACTGGACAAAATCTTCTATAGATTTCTGTTTTAAAATAACTCCAAAAGTGCAAAAGGGAGGAATTCCATCCTAACCTACTGAGCAAAGCTGCAGTACGTCACCTTCAGTGTAGGTAAATTGTCCCTTTGTCTATAGTTAAATGTACATGTGAGATAACCCTTCACTTATACTTTAAAGTAAATATAATTATGCAGCGATACTATTCACCCTCAGCTGTGTTTTACTACTTTGAAATCCAGATAGAAGGACGTGCCGCTTTCCCTCAATGTGATAGCTGTTTCAAACTTTGGTAGTCAAAGTGTTTCTACTACTGCTGTCTCCTCAGGCTGAGTGCTGTGATGATCACATCCACTGCTGTCCAGAGGGCACAGTCTGTAATAAAGCCTTATCTGGCTGTATTAATACCACCCTGACCATCCCCTGGGTGAAAAGAACCCCTGCTGATCAGCCCAAAGTCTCTAAAGTAAGCGTCGTCACACGTTAGTTGTTTTCTGTCACAAAGTCAGATTAAATAATCGTGGTGGATTAAAAGAAGTAATACTGTCCTCTTTCCCACCTTCTGACCACTCAGTCCTTCAGGATGATCAAGACATACGAGAGTCAGGAAGACGACAACATCTGCCCCGACCTGTCACGATGCCCTGCTGAGTATTCCTGTCTGAAGGGTTTGACGAAGTTTGGCTGCTGTCCTCTAACTCAGGTAAGCTAACCACCACAAATAAGACGTGCTTCACATACTTAAGTAGCACTGAGTGGAAAAACAAAGTGAGTGATGACACTAATCTTTTATTTGTGGTTCATTCCTTTGAAGGAATCTTGAATCTAGGAGGGGATTTCCATACATACACACCGATCAACCACATGATTAAAACTCGTTATTCTAATATTGTGCAGCCAAAAGAGCTCTGATCAGAAGGGGTACTCACTCAGGGTCTCTGAAAGTTTTCACTACCAGGAAATTGGTGGCAGAGTTAGTCTGCAAATTTTTGGGTGACTGGTACATATCAGATTAACTTGCATATGATTACTAAGTACATGGCAACAAGATGGTTGTCTATTCACTTCACCTGTCAGTAGCTTTGATGTTTTGGATAACAGGTTCACGTATTTTGTCCCCTTGTCATATTTAGTTATTGTCATATTCATTTCCAGCATCATCTCACTTCCTTTAAAGCTCCCTGGTTGTTACTGTACTTTGGGTACGGCATGTTTAAACATCTTTCACTTCTGTTTTGCATCTTGAATCACACCACTATAACAAAGGTCGGTGCTGAACAACATAGTACAGTTTGGTAAAACTACACCTCCCTTCTCTTTGCTTTTCTAAAGAGTCACTCTAAATAAATCTTAACTTTTTTTTGCAAACTGCATTTAAGCTGTTAACAACTCCACCTGCTGTTACAGAACATCCATTAGGAAAGCTATGGATATTTCCCTTACCCACCCCACAGGCTCTCGTGGGAAAAAGTAAAAAGATGTCTTTATGTCACTGGGTTACAGTAGGAAGTCGAATCTATTTAAACAACATGCACTTTAGAAGACTTTTGTTTATCATCTTGAGTCTTCTGTTTAAAGGGAAAGCTCTAACAGAAATTGGCTCAGATCTACAAATCCTTTTGTTATGTATGACCAATACTTCAGTATCTTTCACCAGCACCAACGCAACAATTATTTATGTCTCGTCTCATTTTTTTTTTCTGCTTGTATTTTATTTTAATTTCAATTTAGGGATTTATCTTTTTTAATTTCCAGATTTATAGCTAACGGTCTTTCAACTGATAAACAGCAAAGTCCCTAACCATTTAATCGATGCCATGAAAAAGACACTTGCACAGTGATAGAGCTTACTTCCTCTCAAAAGAGGATCTTTCTTTGATGCTTTGTTTGCATAGCTGGTTGACCCACTAAGCTTCTACACTTTACCGAGGACATTCAGTGCTTTGGAATAGATTTTTGCTCTTGTTACAAGTTTAATGTAAACTTACCTGCCACTTAATTAGCTACACCTTCTAGCTTGGTCAAGCCCCTCATTTCAAAAAGCCAAACCTCCATGGCGCATAACATGCTTGTTGTATAATTGCAGTCTCCTCATATAACAAGCACCTTTAGTTACTAACTAAATATCTTTTTGCATCTTGAACTTTGCAAAGAGATGTTTCTCAGAGATTCTGGTACATTGACATGATAACATCAGATTCAGATCCATGATGTAAACCTCCTCTTCCACCATATTCAAAAAGTGTTCTGTTGGACCCAGATTTATGACTGTGGAGATCTTTTGAGTGCATTGACCTCATTGTCATGTCAAGAAACTACGTTGAGCTGGTCTGAGCTTTTGTGGTGTGGTGCATTAACCGGCTGGAGGCAGCCATCAGGAGTTAGGTATATTGCAGCCATACGAGGATGGACACGGTCAGCAGCACACAGGCTGTGGCATTTAAAAGATATTCAGTTAGTACTAAATGCACCACGAAAACATCCTCCAAACATCACACCACCACCAGCTTTAATATATTAGTAGAATGGCAGCTGAAAAAGTGTCCCTAATAAACTGGCTGGAGATTGTAAAAGCGGTTTCTGCTTGCACTAAAACAGCAGCTGGTCGTTTGTTACTCTTTATTTCACTGAACCTTTTTTCCTCTTTGAAATCTTTCATTTACTGCATGAATAGATAAACAGTTCCAATGCTTTTGTTTAATTCTTAATTCTTGATTTCCTCACTGCTATCAGGGAATCTCCTGCCCCGATGGCAAACACTGCTGCCCTGAGGGCCACGACTGCAGCTCAGACAGCCGAGGCTGCATCAAAAAAGGTTCAACTTCCCCGCCAAAGTATCATAATTCAGTCGTATCACTATTCCTTTTCCTGTTTTGAGTTTTGATGTTCATGTGATATTGTTGCAGAGCTCGTGGTTACAGTTCTATGCAGCGATGGCATTTCAGAGTGCCCAGATGGTACCACCTGCTGTGAAACAAATGACGGGAAATGGGCATGCTGTCCACTATCAAAGGTACAAAATGCTACTCCATACCATGAGTGAGATCATGAATGACAAAAAAGTCAAATTATGGATTTGCATGTCCTGCATTGACGTCCAGTTATCGTGACTTAATGGTGTTTTATTATTTTCCATGTGAACAGGCCGTGTGCTGCGCTGACAAGATACACTGCTGCTCTGAAGGGACCACATGTGATGTCGAGCATTCCAAATGCATTGACTCTTCTACCAAGAAAGAGATGCCAATGTGGGCAAAGCTCCCTGCCAGAGTGAGAGCAGCTTGGGAAAACCAGAAAGGTCAGAAATTTTTAATAGACTGTTTTGCTGTGAACGTTAAGCTTAGTTCCTTGTTCTCACTAAGTATTTGAAAGTGTGTGTGTGTGTGTTTATCTTAATCTTTGTGTTTTTCTGTTCCCAGAAGAAGTGCCAGTTGAAGCAGTGAATAACACAGGAACAGAAAACGCCCCCAAAGTCACCACAGCCAATCTGCTTCCTCCATCTGGTAAGACAGTAAATGTGTCATCAGTTGCTAAGGCAGCTGCAGGTGAGACTATCCCCATGAAACAAATAATGTAGAACAATGAGACTGGAAAAAAAAGCACATGATTTATCACAAGACACATAAAGGTGATTCCATCTCAAGTTTCAACATCTTAAAATGACTGCTGAGAATTTTTTGCTTCGTATGTCAAATGCTTTCCAAGATATTATTTTTTAAAAGGTGGTCCACTGACTCACTTTCGGGCCATTTTTTTTGGCATTGTCGGTTTTTAGGTGTGCCAGTGCGTGCATGATTAATGGTTCAGGTAAATCTTTTTTTCTCTTACCAGTTTCATTATTTCCTGGTAATGACAAGACAAATCTGGCGCTGATAGGCAGGTCTATCCAGCTATAATTAAATGTTGCAACACCCCGTCTTCAATGAATGTTTTTGTTTGGTGGTAGTTTTTCCCTTACCAAGCCTGCTAACTATTACAACATATTTATAATGCTTGTTCAGAAACATCACTGTAACTCATGAAAAACGTCAAAATATTACAGTGCAGGCAGCCCAGTTTGAACTTTTAATATGATATTGAAGGTAAAAGGGGGAGCCGCTGCAACGACCCACTCTGAAATCAGTGGAAGCATTTTGGTGGGACAAGCCGGAATGCTAAGAACAAATAACGCACAGATACAGATACCTGCTAAGTAACATGCAAATAGAATTTTACACTTTTTGGATGTGCTGTTACTACAAATAACCACACAGAAAGCCACATTTTTTATTTTTATGTGTCAATTCTTGTGTGTATTAAAAAAACAAAAACAACTTTGTATGGCAAGTATGGTCAAGAGGTCCAGTTCTGTGAATCAACAGTTTAGCAGTCCTGTCTGCATTCACCAGTCACTCAAATCAGCCACAGCCTAACTTTAAGTTTCAATAAACAATAAATAATCTAAACTCTTACCAGAAGAGCTGAAGCTGTTATAGCTGCAAATGGTGGGCCGACATCATATTAAACCCTTTGGGTTAAGAACAGGATGTCACTGAAGTTCATATGCGTGTGAAGAGAGATGAGTGAATACTTTTGGCAATATACATCATTGGTTCTGCTGTTAGTCCAATATGCATTTTCAATTCAAATATATATTTTTAATGTGATGATTTTTGTTGCAATGTCATGGAACAAAAAAACACTGAGGCTGAGGGGCAGAAACCTGAAGCACCACATGGTTTGTTTGACAGATCAAACTTGACAGTCAACCTTTAAAAGTACTTGGAAAAAGGAGAAGTTTTATTTTTAAAGAATGGCTTTTGTAGCATGACATCTAAATTGTTCCAGTATGTGTGACTGTATTGGTAAATACTTCCTCATATAACACAGACTGCTCCAAACTGACTCTGATTTGGCTACAAGAGAAAGGAATAGTGGTGAATGCAGCTGTCTTAATATAACAGTGCTTTTGCCTGCATTACTTCTGCCCAAAACAGCTCTGTTCCTCCTCAGTTCCTGCCAACTATAAATGAGTTATATCTTTATTTAGACAGGAATTATTTATCTTTCCTCCATGAGCCAATCAAATGGTTCACAATAAATTCGCTGTGTTTTGTGCACAGCAGGACACACATCTCTGATTAGCTTTAACTATGGTGCATCCTCTTCATTCTCATATTTCCACCATTTGGTCTGAATTTAATGTCATCATTACATCTCTATCATGGTACAACACAAATGACCGTATTGGAGTCATTTGGACAGTTGCCCCTTGTGACTTAAAGCAGGCTTCTTTAGACCAAGGAAGTTATTCAATTCAGTTAAAGTTTTAGTACAGTTTTATTTATATAGCACCGATTCAAAACAAAAGTCGCCTCACTATAAGCTTTATTAAAAGAAATGTTTTAACAGTAAACACGGTGTTTGCCCCCTCAATCCAAACTGGGATTGAGGGCTCCCAGTCTACTTCGAAAAACCCTACGAACCACAAGTAAACCTGCAGTCCGAAAGTGAAATGCACTATTGGAATAATATGGTTTTATGAGGTGTGGATAACATATGACAGGCCCTGATCATTCAGGACTTTGTGTTTCAGGAGAAACATTTTATATTTAATTTGCAGTTGTGTAATTGTTTTAGTCTTTTATTTAAATACAATTAAAATGTTTACAGTTTCGAGTTCATGAATTCTTAGTCAGAGAATGGATGTCTTTACTGACAGGTATTTAAGTAAAACAAAAATATTGAAAGACGTGTCCCTAGTCTGTGGTAAATTATACTAGTTTTTATGTTATATGCATTTTTTTACTGTCATAACTCAGAAATAATATTTAATTGATTGGGGCGTCTTCATTTTCTTTAATTTTGTTCGTGTTCAAACTCACTGACAACTGACATTGCTCCATAACACTGCGAGTGGTCAAAGAGTGCACCAGGTAATTTTAGTAATTATAACATGGAACTGTTATTGTCGTCAATTCCAAATTTGACAAAATCTCATGATGATCTCGCTGGTTGTTCGTATCACTTATCAAATGGTTCATGAGGATGATTATTACATTCAGTCAGTGGAAGTGAGGGCTCACAACGATGGCAGTCATGAAACATTAGTGGATTAATTTTTTTCTCAATGTCTTTTCTCCAGCAAACGATGTTCCATGTGACGATACATCAGCCTGTCCTGATGGCACCACCTGCTGTAAAACCCAAGAAGGTGGCTGGGCCTGCTGTCCAATGCCAGAGGTACAGTATTACCATCTATACATCCATTTTCTTAGCTGGCTTCCTTTGTTGGGAGAGGAAGAGGGGAGAGAAGATGGGTGATGGGATGGCAGGGCACAAGCATCAAAGCCCTGACTGCCATTTATTTAACAGTTTCTCTTTAGCATTTCAGGTGTTTTTAGTATATTGACAGCTTTCTGTCTGTGCTGTGATTTCATTTCCAGGCTGTTTGTTGTGAAGACTTCATACACTGTTGTCCCAAAGGGAAGAAATGTAACTTGAAGGCTCAAACCTGTGAAGACGGCCTGATCTCTGTCCCCTGGGCCAAGAAGGTTCCTGCAATCATAAAGCAGAAGGTAGAGGTGAAGGATGTTCCATGTGACGATACATCAGCCTGTCCTGATGGCACCACCTGCTGTAAAACCCAAGAAGGTGGCTGGGCCTGCTGTCCAATGCCAGAGGTACAGTATTACCATCTATCCGTCAATTTTCTTAACTGGCTTTCTTTGTCAGGCTTGGAGGGGCAAGGGGAGGGCAGGGCAGGGCACAAGCAAACATCAAAGCCTTGTCTGATATTTATTTAACAGTTTCTGTTTAACATTTCAGGTGTTTTTAGTATATTGACAGCTTTCTGTCTGTGCTGTCATTTTGTTTCCAGGCTGTTTGTTGTGAAGACTTCATACACTGTTGTCCAAAGGGGAAGAAATGTAACTTGGAGGCTCAAACCTGTGAAGGCGGCGTGATCTCTGTGCCCTGGGCCAAGAAGGTTCCTGCAATCATAAAGCAGAAGGTAGAGGTGAAGGATGTTCCATGTGACGATACATCAGCCTGTCCTGATGGCACCACCTGCTGTAAAACCCAAGAAGGTGGCTGGGCCTGCTGTCCAATGCCAGAGGTACAGTGTTACCATCTATCCATCCATATTCTTAAACACTTGTCCACTTCATGGATGAGGGAATGGCTTGAACCTATCCTGGCTCTCATGGGATGGGATAAGGGGCAGATTACACCTTGGATAGGTCTCCTGTCTATTGCAGGGCTAACACATACCACACAGCCTCGTCTCACATGTGTTTCAAAGTTCCTATTTATATATGTAACTACTTGTAGTTTAAAGTGTTTTTTTATCCTGTAATTTCATTTCCAGGCTGTTTGTTGTGAAGACTTCATACACTGTTGTCCCAAAGGGAAGAAATGTAACTTGAAGGCTCAAACCTGTGAAGACGGCCTGATCTCTGTCCCCTGGGCCAAGAAGGTTCCTGCAATCATAAAGCAGAAGGTAGAGGTGAAGGATGTTCCATGTGACGATACATCAGCCTGTCCTGATGGCACCACCTGCTGTAAAACCCAAGAAGGTGGCTGGGCCTGCTGTCCAATGCCAGAGGTACAGTGTTACCATCTATCCATCCATATTCTTAAACACTTGTCCACTTCATGGATGAGGGAATGGCTTGAACCTATCCTGGCTCTCATGGGATGGGATAAGGGGCAGATTACACCTTGGATAGGTCTCCTGTCTATTGCAGGGCTAACACATACCACACAGCCTCGTCTCACATGTGTTTCAAAGTTCCTATTTATATATGTAACTACTTGTAGTTTAAAGTGTTTTTTTATCCTGTAATTTCATTTCCAGGCTGTTTGTTGTGAAGACTTCATACACTGTTGTCCCAAAGGGAAGAAATGTAACTTGAAGGCTCAAACCTGTGAAGACGGCCTGATCTCTGTCCCCTGGGCCAAGAAGGTTCCTGCAATCATAAAGCAGAAGGTAGAGGTGAAGGATGTTCCATGTGACGATACATCAGCCTGTCCTGATGGCACCACCTGCTGTAAAACCCAAGAAGGTGGCTGGGCCTGCTGTCCAATGCCAGAGGTACAGTATTACCATCTATACATCCATTTTCTTAAATGCTTGTCAATTTCAGGGTTGGCGGGGAGAGGGGAGGGCAGGATGAACACATATTACACAGCTCTGTCTGCCATTTATTTAGACATTTCTGTTTAAATGTATAATTACTTGCAGTTTAAGGTCATTTTAGTATATTGATGGTATTCTGTTCGCCCTAATTCCAGGCTGTTTGCTGTGAAGACTTCATACACTGTTGTCCCAAAGGGAAGAAATGTAACTTGGAGGCTCAAACCTGTGAAGGCGGCGTGATCTCTGTGCCCTGGGCCAAGAAGGTTCCTGCAATCATAAAGCAGAAGGTAGAGGTGAAGGATGTTCCATGTGACGATACATCAGCCTGTCCTGATGGCACCACCTGCTGTAAAACCCAAGAAGGTGGCTGGGCCTGCTGTCCAATGCCAGAGGTACAGTGTTACCATCTATCCATCCATATTCTTAAACACTTGTCCACTTCATGGATGAGGGAATGGCTTGAACCTATCCTGGCTCTCATGGGATGGGATAAGGGGCAGATTACACCTTGGATAGGTCTCCTGTCTATTGCAGGGCTAACACATACCACACAGCCTCGTCTCACATGTGTTTCAAAGTTCCTATTTATATATGTAACTACTTGTAGTTTAAAGTGTTTTTTTATCCTGTAATTTCATTTCCAGGCTGTTTGTTGTGAAGACTTCATACACTGTTGTCCCAAAGGGAAGAAATGTAACTTGAAGGCTCAAACCTGTGAAGACGGCCTGATCTCTGTGCCCTGGGCCAAGAAGGTTCCTGCAATCATAAAGCAGAAGGTAGAGGTGAAGGATGTTCCATGTGACGATACATCAGCCTGTCCTGATGGCACAACCTGCTGTAAAACCCAAGAAGGTGGCTGGGCCTGCTGTCCAATGCCAGAGGTACAGTATTACCATCTATCCGTCAATTTTCTTAACTGGCTTTCTTTGTCAGGCTTGGAGGGGCAAGGGGAGGGCAGGGCAGGGCACAAGCAAACATCAAAGCCTCGCCTGATATTTATTTAACAGTTTCTGTTTAACATTTCAGGTGTTTTTAGTATATTGACAGCTTTCTGTCTGTGCTGTCATTTTGTTTCCAGGCTGTTTGTTGTGACGACTTCATACACTGTTGTCCAAAGGGGAAGAAATGTAACTTGGAGGCTCAAACCTGTGAAGACGGCCTGATGTCTGTGCCCTGGGCCAAGAAGGTTCCTGCAATCATAAAGCAGAAGGTAGAGGTGAAGGATGTTCCATGTGACGATACATCAGCCTGTCCTGATGGCACCACCTGCTGTAAAACCAAAGAAGGTGGCTGGGCCTGCTGTCCAATGCCAGAGGTACAGTGTTACCATCTATTAATTTGTCTTGATGCATGCCTAATCATGCAGGTACCGTCAAGTGGTCTTAAATGTACACCCTGTTGATGTATCTTCGGTACACTATACAGACTTGGTGTAGATTCCCCGGGCATAGCCTGTGGCATGAAGTCCGGTCAATAGTATTGCCTTGTTGTAACTGCTTCAGACAATCTATCACCCTCGTAATGGGAAGGGGGCTAAGGAAAGCTCCAGCCAATCCAGGAGAGAAGGACAACTGGTTGCCTAAGCGAAAATCCTTAGTGATCCATTATGTGTCAGGAGGATCGTAACAGTTGAAACAAATTTTTTTTAAACGCTGCGTCTCTGTGGCTTTAAAACCCCAAAACACGGTGGACCAAAAATTGGCCCACCCCAAGGATCAGGTCCCCCGACACAAACAGAATAATTTAGTGTACACTGTTAGGTGACAGGAGGATTGTCATGATTTATATCATGGGGGAACCCAAACAACCTGTGGCGAAACCGTTGGCACAACACAGAAGAGCTAACTCGTCAGGCCAGGACTCCGCAGTCTATTTACACCTACAGGTCAATGGACACTCTTTCAGTGATGAGGATGTACACATCCTGGACAGTGAGGAACACTCGTTTAAGCGGGGATTCAAGGAGGCTATTTGGGTGAAAAGGGAAAGACCATCTCTGAATCGAGGGGGAGGTCTAAGGGTACATCTTTCACCATCGTACAATGCTGTGATTACAGCCTTCCCCAACTCTCTGTGACTGGAGTGGTTGTTAATCAATAGTCATGACAATTTGCATAGTAACGATCAAGGAACTGACCTCACAGCCCATTGTTCATTCAGTGGGCTAGTTTCAGACATTGTGCAAATGTACTGTTTATAAGGTTGGGGAAACCTGCAGTCAGCTGAGACCGAAGAAGTCACTTGGATGAGTGATGAAATGTTTCTCCCACTGAAAACGCTACGTCCAGATGAGCAGAATCAAACTTCTGGGGCATCTATTAATTCATTTCCCTAACTGCTTTACTTTGTCAGGCTTGAAGGGTAAAAGGCAGAGGAGGCGAGGACAGGGCATAAGCATACACCACAGCCTCGTCTGATATTTATTTAACAGTTTCTGTTTAACATTTCAGGTGTTTTTAGTATATTGACACCTTTCTGTCTGTGCTGTCATTTCATTTCCAGGCTGTTTGTTGTGACGACTTCATACACTGTTGTCCCAAAGGGAAGAAATGTAACTTGGAGGCTCAAACCTGTGAAGACGGCCTGATCTCTGTGCCCTGGGCCAAGAAGGTTCCTGCAATCATAAAGCAGAAGGTAGAGGTGAAGGATGTTCCATGTGACGATACATCAGCCTGTCCTGATGGCACCACCTGCTGTAAAACCCAAGAAGGTGGCTGGGCCTGCTGTCCAATGCCAGAGGTACAGTATTACCATCTATCCATCCATTTTTTTAAATGCTTTTCAATTTGGAGGAGAGAGGGGAGTGCAGTGCGAACAAACACTACTGAGTCTCGTCTGCCATTTATTTAGACATTTCTGCTTAAATGTATAATTACTTGCAGTTTAAGGTGTTTTAAATATATTGATGGTGTTCTGTTTGCCCTAATTCCAGGCTGTTTGTTGTGAAGACTTCATACACTGTTGTCCCAAAGGGAAGAAATGTAACTTGGAGGCTCAAACCTGTGAAGACGGCCTGATGTCTGTGCCCTGGGCCAAGAAGCTTCCTGCAATCATAAAGCAGAAGGCAGAGGAGAAGAAAGTTCCTTGTGATCACACAGCAGCCTGTCCTGATGGCACCACCTGCTGTAAAACCCAAGAAGGTCGCTGGGCCTGCTGTCCATTGCCAGAGGTTAGCATTGGACTGAAATCGGTTTTTAGACCACATTTCTCAAAAGTACTTTATTAACACACACAGAATGTCAAATTTACACCAAACAGAAAACTGTTGGTAACCTAAAGTTCCGTCACTCTGGATGGCTGCATGCAGCTATCACCAGGAACCTGTTAGTTAAAGGAGCTTAAACTGCTGTACGTGCTGTATGTCCTGCATCTTTTACAAAAACTGAAGACCACTTGAGTATCATATTGATGAGGTAAAAGTTGACTTACAGTGACAAAGCTACCAATACATGCCTAAGCATGTTGCTGGCTAAGTTACAGCTAGTAAAGCGAATATTCTTTACACCACCACGGTGACACAGTGGTTTCGTGGTTGATGATGGAGTGATGTAGATAAAGTGTACAGAAAATAAAGAGTCTGTGGTTAAAAATGTGACTTGTTAAGAGTGTAAAATTACTCTGAGGTCAGTAAGACTGGACAAGTGCGTTGTAACGGTGAGTGTGTTACATGATTTACTGCTGCACCCACTTTACTTAAAAACAAAAGAAAGTTCTGTGACTGCACTAACCCTTGTCTTTGCTAGCCTCTGCACAGACACAGTTTGTTTGTGTAGTGCGTGACAAAAAATAAAAGCAGGTTGTTGTATTTCTAGAAATATCAAATAATATCTTTAATCTACATTGCATTTAACCTGTTTTATTTTTGTCAACATTGCTCTGCCAAGCATTGTCAGGCTTCTGTTTGTATTTGAACTTGACTATCTGTGACTGACTGCACTTTTGTCTTTTTGCATAAAAGGCGGTCTGCTGTGACGATCACAAACACTGCTGCCCGAGCGGCACCACCTGTGACCCGACCGCCGTGTCTTGCAATGGCCCATCAGGCTCAACTCCCATGCTACAGAAGGTACCTGCGTTCACTACTGAAGCACCTACTACTGTGCAGCCTACAACTGAGAGTCCAACAACAAGCGCTAAATCGGAGGAGGAGGACAAAGAAGAAGAAGGCATGATTAACTGTGATGCCCACACCAGCTGCCCTCAGTCGACCACCTGCTGCTACATGAAGAATTTTAAAAAGTGGGGCTGCTGTCCGCTGCCTGAGGTGAGCTCTGCTTTTTCACAGCATCACTGACCTCGTGTCTCCTCCATCTGTTATTAAACATCAATATGCAGCAGCCCAGCGCATATTTGTCGCAGTTTAATTTTATAATGACAGGAGGACATACAGAAAGTGTCAATAAGGTCTTGTTCTCATCCATCTTTTCTAAAATGGTTGCTTCTATTGGCAGTCATTGGAAGAGTCAACATTAACGTCACTATTACTTTGCATCCTAACAATGCTTACACGTATGTGTCACATCTATGAGTCATACTTCCACTCCTGATATAAACGGCGGTTTTGGAAGAGAATGCAAATTTGTAATTTTTTTCACACAACACAATTGAGGCAGTTGATGTTTACTATGATTACCAGCCAGTCCACAAACACCAATCAAACATATTGCTTGAATAAGTTGTGCAGTACAGCACAGTTTCATTTGCAAAGCTGTTGTCATTTAATCCTCCAATATGTAAAGAAATGCTTCACTAACTCTACACTAACACACTGTCAGTTATTACACACCTTGGGCCGTCAGTAACATTTCCCAGGTTTTGAAAAAAAGCTTATTTTTACACCACAGTGGTTTTGTTGATGTCTTTTGTGTAGCTGAAGATTATTTGTCCTTCTACAATACAAGAAAGAGAAAAATCCAGTACAAGAAAATAAGATAGTTTAGATCATTTTAAAAGCCAACCTCTTTTAGGACCTGGCAAGATTCAAAACATCCTGAAGAAGTTGCAAGAGATCTTAAAAGAGGATTAGATGGTTTATTTTAGACCATGTGGTGTGAGGTATGTGTGTGAGTGTGTGTGTGGAGGGCGGGGGAACCACACAGATCACCAAGCAGTTTTTAGGCCGGCTGAGTTTTTTCATTCCTAAAACTTCCTTTGAAGCTTATGAAAGAAAAACCTGCCGCCCACACTGCAGTCACGGAAGATGTTAACTGAATGTCACCTGTTCATCAAGCCCCAAAAAAGCACACATCATCTTTAGCCCTAATTTGCATGGTGATATCCTGTTTTTCTGTTTCACATCTTTTCTCATATTCCTGTTGAGAACTGGCGACTTTAGCAGCTTACAGGCCACAGTCACTCAAATGAACTCGAATGAACTTTATTTTGGTTGCCACTCTGAATTTATAATAGTCATTTATAAACTGATGTGTCTTTAAGTTTCTAGAATAGAATTTCAGCATCTTCTTCAGACTCTCTATAACCTTTATATATACACCAATGAAAAAAGAAGTGAAACAGCAGAATTGATGAAGTGAAAGCCACTGCTCATGTTTTCACTTCTCCCCAGGCGGTGTGCTGTGAGGATGGGAGTCACTGCTGTCCTAACCAGTACAAATGTGACAATAGCCGCACGTCGTGCATAAAAGGAGAAGTTGTGATTCCATGGTACACCAAAATTCCAGCCATTACCAGCGACGAGGCCGAGCCCTACTCTGTCCAGTGCGAAGGTGCAAGCCAGTGTCCTGAACAAACCAGCTGCTGCAAGCTGTTCACAGGCGAGTGGGGCTGCTGTCCACTCAAAAATGTGAGTGCATGAAAATATCATATACCCTGGTAGCCGTCTCATCAGGTCAGGCTTTGCCTATGCAAACTGGGGACTATAATTTGCACCAACTATGTGTCTGCAGGCTGTTTGCTGTCCGGATAAGGAGCACTGTTGCCCGCAGGGTTACACCTGTGACATCTTATCCAGATCCTGCCAGAAGCTCATCATGATGCAGCTGGAGAGAGTCCCACTGACACCGGTGTATCTACTTGAGCCTCAACCCCAGCTCAGCCCAACAAAGCACAAAGACATCAAGTGCGATAAACAGACCAATTGCGGGCATGATGAAACTTGCTGCAGGACTTCTGCCACTTCCTGGGGCTGCTGTCCATCTTCTAACGTATGATTTACAGAAACTAGTCCTGCTTCCTTCCTCCTGCTTTATGTTAACTGTCAGGGAGAGCTGAGAACTGTCAGTAAGCCAAGGGCTCCAAAATTTTTCATATGCTTACCTCAGAAAAGGGAGGCTGCACCTCTTGACTGCCTTCAGGCTCACTGCTATTTTGAGATCACTCCTGGAAAGTCCAGTTTTAGGTCAGCAGATGAAAGTAATTTTATTTTACAGCCAAAGTAGTATTTCCTCATTTTGTACTATATACAGTAATTCCCTAGATTTCAGTTCCATCCTTCAGTGAAATTATAACCCTTTACACAGTTAGGTTACCTTTTACCAGACTGCAAACTCAACCATTTTACCCTCTAATTAGTTTGTAAACATATATTCACTGCTCGAGATTCAACATGAGCTCCATTGTAAACAAATTAGTAGGTTAAACCACTGTTGACATGAATAGGTTTTAAACTAATATGTTGTATAAATATGTAGGCCTCTAAACAGAGCCATAAGGAGAACTTTGCTACTTAAAAAAATTAGTGGTATTACTGTTGTGTTTTCATGTAATACTAAAAGGCAAATCTGTACTTACATTGCAGCATCTTTTTTTAAAAATGCCTTATAAAGCATCACAACGTCTGAATTGTGAGGTTTTGTGCCAATAAAAAGGGAGCGTGTATGAGTTAAGTAAACCATTCAGTTTTTTTTACAGACTTTCCTCCCTCTGTCCTCCCTCTAGGCGGTGTGCTGCAGCAACATGAAGCACTGCTGCCCGACCGGGTACACCTGTACGGAAGAAAACTCCTGCATCCAGAACTCCAAGCTTTACTGGCCCAACTGGCACGTGTTCGTCGCCAACAAAAAAAGAGCCCTAATTGTGTGAAAACACCACCTCTAAACTGTTACTAGTTTTAGTTTTTGCATATAACGCACTAATGGAGAAAGAATTCTACATTAATTTCAAAATGCTTTGTTTTTAAATGACACTTTGAAAACGATTTGCACCTCAGTTGCTAAGATGTTTGCAATCTTGAAGTTGAACATTTTGGTCTGAATGCACCTAATTATATAGATGACCGTGTGACTAATGTATTTAAGGAGTTATCTTTGTTATTCCAAGCACACTCAGTTTGTCACTTGAAATGCTACTCCATCCACAATAGAAGACAATCGAAACACTCCACTTGTCAGTCATCTGTTTCTTTAAGACTTGCTGCAGCTGCCTTCTGTTGAAAAGGTTATTTCTTTATCAATAATAATCAATCAGTCAAAACCTGATTCAATATCTTTCATCATTCTGAACATTCAGTCTGATCATTTAATGATTTTGTGGTGTAATTACTCATTAAATCTTGGGTTCATAATTTTGTGCATTGGATTAGTAATCTGTGTTAATGAGGCAAAGGTGAAGAAATTCATGCTTGGATGATCTTATCCTGTCAAAGTGTCACATTATCCATTAAATCAATAAAAAAGAAGTGACATTATTAAAAGTTGTCCAGTCACTTATTGTGGTTTATTAGAAAGGGCTGTGAAAAAAGAAAATGCAGTTTATGAATGCTGTTATATTTAGTTTTATATTTATTTTACAGTGCCAATGTCTGCTATAAATAACATTATAATATATATTTTGTTCTTTGGTATAAGTAGAAATAATTGTTCTCCTTTGTCACATTTCAAAAAGGCCATGCAAATGATAAAAAGAAAACAGGTGTTACAATAAGGAAGTCCACTACAATTTCACGTAAAAGACTACCTGGCCTGTTTTCCTTTATCCTTACTTCCGGCACAGAATTTCACTTTTTAGGCTGACGTCGGACTGCTGGAGATTTGACTTTTTTTTTTTTTTTTTTTTGAAACCGTGATTTCAGCTTTTATGTGGGCTCGTGCTGCCTCCTGTCTACCAGCAGTAAAAATTACAGCTTAAGTGGAAATCCAAACATCCGATTCTACGTTTCAAAATAATAGTCTAACCCGGAGAAGTAAGTTTCTTGATTAAATATCAAAACTGTTTTTTTAAAGAGCTAAAACAACAAATAAAAATAAAATATTTAAAAACAAATGATAAAAATACGACACTTAAATGAACTGTGAAATTATTTATTACATTAATCGAAAGCTTAAAGTTACATGTTCGCAGTAATGGTGTGTTTTATACATTGTATAAATATATAGAGGGACGTTAAAATGGGATTTGGCAGGTGGGGTAATTAATGAAAAGTAAGTCACAGAATTATTTCGTTTGTGAGGTCCAGTAGATTTTCCTTTGAGTGCAGAATGGGATCAGCTGATCTGCTCCTCCGGTACTCAGTGCAATTACATTCAAGATATAATTAAATGTTTCATTTCCAACGGGGTCCCTTTAGCTCATTTAGCTCATCCTTTTATGCACGTATGCATTTCCGATATTAAGGTAAACGTTTATTTAAACTTTTATTTTGAAGACATGCGAGCCCAGTTTCCGGCAATTGACTCCGTTTACTTGACGTGCCTGCGTTTTGACGTGTGAATCATCCTTCCTCCTAAGATGGCGTTGCACCTGTTCTGTCTGTGTTGATTCTACTTGTTTTCGGCTCGGCATTAGAAAATAAACGATCTTCCAAGCGTCGACATTAAAGCGGACACGGTTCCGAAGCGAGGTCGGCTGTTCAAAGATGTCCACAGACGAGCTGTCAGCCTCGGATAGCGAGGCTGTGCTAGCCGGAGCAGGGGAGCGGTGGGCTCCGGTGGGCGCTGTGGCTAGCCCCGAGGATGAGAGCGGGAGCTGCGGCAGGGGCGCTCATTCGAGGCAGAGATGCTCGACGTCGGCCAGCGAGGAGGAAATGACCTCCCGGCTGAGGAGGCTCGAGGAGGAGCAGGACTTACTAAACTCCTCTCTCCTCGCACTCACCTCTCACTTCGCTCAGGTCCAGTTCAGACTGAAGCAGATCGTTCACGCACAGAGCGAGGAGAAGGAGAGGATGCTGGCAGACCTGGAGGAGTTCGCCTTCAGGGGATGCCCGCATGTGGTGGGCTGCAGGGCTCAGGACACCAAGCAGCTGGAGAACTCGGTGAGGACTCTGATTTTATACTTCCTCCAGACAGTGCGCAGACGAGAAGTGTCATAATTTTAAAATAAATATTTCCTTGTGTTGCTCTGTAATTGATTCCTATTATTACTCACATTCACTCCATATATTAGGATTGCTGTATATTATTGGTATTTTGTACCAAAAGGTTGAAAAGCTGTTTCTGTGTCAGCATTAAAATTGGATAAACATTGCATACCTGTACTAATTGGTTTCGTTTTCCAGCCTCCTCCTTTTCTGTCTTTTCTGATGGGTAAATGCTCATAGCGCTATTAAACTGCCCAACATGCACACATTTACTCTCTAGCAGCCAGTTATTCTGATTAAAGTGTCTTTATTGCATCACAGGATTGCCTGCTGCGCCCACCTGTGTGTTCCTGCAGAACTCTTATCTCTCATGGAAAAAAAATGTCTCCTATTGTCTTTTGTCACAGGCGTGTGAGTCACAGCGGCGCAGGCTCAATAAAAATGCCTCGAGCAGATCTCAGTCTGTTTAATAAAGGCTTGTGTTTGCACAGGGAAATTGAAGCCACCTGCTTTGTTCCTTTTCTTCTTCTTCTTTTTAACCCCTCTTCGGCCACAGCCTTGTCCTCGTTAGCTGCTGTGTGTGTGACTATAGATTTTCCTCATGTGTTTGACCTAAAAGCCCTTTTTCTTTGTCTCCCCTGTTGCATGCTTTGCTTGCAGGGCGATCTGGTGAGTATGAAGCGATACCTGATGTCTCGTTGAGAGTTTGGTTTGTGTAAAAGTCCTGTTCAGTGTTTGTCAGACCTTGAAGTGGCCCAAATATTCTGTTTTTTTTGTGTGTTTTCATCTTAACTGGAAAATGCTGGGAACAAAATTTCCGTTTGTTGATGCTGGCAAAGCGTCCACACTGGTGTCTGTTTGTTACATGGGGCGATCGTGGCTCAAGAGTTAGGAGTTCACCTTGTAATCGGAAGGTTGCCGGTTCGAGCCCCAGCTTGGACAGTCTCGGTCGTTGTGTCCTTGGGCAAGACACTTCACCCGTTGCCTACTGGTGGTGGTCAGAGGGCCGGGTGGCGCCAGTGTCCGGCAGCCTCGCCTCTGTCAGTGCGCCCCAGGGTGGCTGTGGCTACAATGTAGCTTGCCATCACCAGTGTGTGAATGTGTGTGTGAATGGGTGGATGACTGGATATGTAAAGCGCTTTGGGGTCCTTAGGGACTAGTAAAGTGCTATATAAATACAGGCCATTTACCATGTTACATGCTGTTTCAGTGTTGTGATGCTCACACTGTCAGCTCCTCCTGTCTGTAAAATCTAGAGTGACTGTTTGTGTTTTTCTCCTGTCAGAGTGAGAGGGAGAAGAGGGAACGTCTGGAAGCACAGAGGGAAAAACAGAAGGATCTCATTTTCCAGCTGAAGACGCAGCTGGATGATCTTGAGCGCTTTGCCTACCAGGAGGGAAGCTACGACTCACTGCCGCAGTCCGTCGTCATGGAGAGACAGAAGGTGGGTTTGTGTCAATGCAAACATCACAGCACTTAAATGCTGTTTACAGGTTTTCCTGACAGCCTTCAATCCCTGTTTCTCTTTTAATCTTTACAACCTCCAAAGTGCAAATAAAAACTTCAGGCTCTTCCACCGTCTGAAGTGTCTTCGAGTACTTTCATAAACATTACATTATGCTGAGCAATATAATGTGATGTTTGCGTGTTTCAGTTCAGGTCAAATATCTGACCTCAGCGTGCCCCAGGTTTTGTAAGGATAAGCTGTTTCTCTCATACCTATTAATACTTATTAAAAAGTACAGAGGTTATCCTGTAATCACAAAGCTGTACAAGTAGTTATATTTATATTTGAGTTATTTTTGTGCCATTTCTTTGTTAGCATATATGAAGGTTATATAACAGGAAATCAAAGTTGGTTTGATCTGGAAGGGTGAGGAACTTGAGACTAAAGCGAAAGATTTCGCTGTCAGGAAGATGGCTCTTTTATCTAGGGGAGATCACTGTTAGATAACCTGCTCGAGATCACATTATGTTCAGAAGGGGTTTTTTTTAAAATAAGGGTTTTTTTTAAAAGTACAACATTTCCACAGATTAATTCGCGACTATAAGCTCTAAGAGCAAAAGAGTTTCTCAGCTGAGCCAATCCATTATTCATTAGACTTTTGAACTGTGTGTTAGTGATGCCACTGAATGAAGCCATGCAAACATGAGAAAGTCGAAGTGATCTCCATGATGTCATCGGCCAAATTTGGAGCGATTGTGGCTCAAGAGTTGGGAGTTCGCTGGAAGGTTGCCAGTTCGAGCCCTGGCTTAGACAGTCTCAGTCGTTGTGTCCTTGGGCAAGACACTTCACCTGTTGCCTACTGGTGGTGGTCAGAGGGCCCGGTGGCGCCAGTGTCCGGGAGCCTCGCCTCTGTCAGTGCGCCCCAGGGTGGCTGTGGCTACAATGTAGCTGCCATCACCAGTGTGTGAATGGGTGGATGACTGGATGTGTAAAGCGCTTTGGGGTCCTTAGGGACTAGTAATGCGCTATACAAATACAGGCCATTTATCTGTTGAGTGTGCAAATAAGCAACTTTCAACAGCAACATATTTAAACAGCCATCAAGTTTAAATTTAAGAATGCCCTTAACATTCAAAAGCTTCTACTCCCTCTTGGAGGCAGTGACAATACGCAAAAGGCGTTTAAGCTTCAGCCTGTCTTGTGCTTTCCAGGTCATCATTGACGAGTTGATCAAAAAGTTGGATGTAAACCTGAACGAGGACATCGGGAACTTGTCACCTGAGGAGCTGAGGCAGAGAGTGGACGCTGCCATCGCTCAGATAGTGAACCCAGCCAGAGTCAAAGAGCAGCTGGTGGAGCAGCTCAAAACGCAAATCAGGGATCTGGAGATGTTCATCAACTTCATCCAGGGTACACAGCCTTCTGAGCCGTGGTTTTACTAGCAATGAGATTCATTTTTAATTTCATTCACATGATAACTTTGACATTTTCTTCCACAAGATGAGGTGGGGAACCCTCTTTTGTCAGATGGACGCAGCCAGCAGCCACGTGCAGCAGGGACCAATACCAGATCTCCAGGAGCAAAGAAGAAAGGTCAGACACTCTGTGTGTTTGTTGTATACAGAGATTTCTTAACTGTAGCTTTGATAACACAGGGTACAGTTTTTTTTGCTTTGTAGCGTTTGTAAAATAAAGTCTTTAAAATGTGTGCGTTCCTAATATGCGTTTTTCTTGTGGTTCTTCCTGCTGCAGTGGACCCAGAGCAGGCCCAGAAGATGCGAGAGACCGGCCTGCAGCTGATCCAGAAGGCCCTGGCCGTGCTGCAAATCTTCGCTGCCAGCCAATTTGGCTGCGCGACCGGACACGTCCCCCAGAGCATGTGGCCTCAGGATCTGTGCGGGCAGGACTACGGACCCCTGCTGCAGCGTCTGGAGGCAGCTGTGGAGAAGGTGCGAGTTCTGGGATCGCATAGGCACCCATCTGTCGAACACGTGGTCAATTACACCAGCAGCTCCACACTGGGGGCCCGAGACGAGCTGACGACGTCTGTGAGGAAGGAGCTGGCCATTGCTCTGAAAGACTTGTTGGCTCACGGCCTCTTTTCACCCTCTCAGACCATGAGCGTAGTGCTGGCACCCATCTCCTGCCTTCTGCCTTACAGACCGGTCTCACAAACCATGCACCCATGGGAACTCTTTGTGAAGTACTACCACTCCAAAAACGGGAAGGCCTTCGTAGAGTCACCGGCCCGCCAGCTCTCTCAGTCCTTCGGCCTGCACGTTGGTAGCGGCCCGGTAACCGTCACGCCTAAGCAGTCTCTGCTGTGGGCCGTTCACACTGTGCTGAAGGAGCATGGACGTTACAAGCGAGGACCGGACTCGGAGTTCAAAGCTCTGGTGTGCATGGCTCTGAATGAGCAGCGGCTCGTATCGTGGCTCAACCTGCTGTGCAAGTCGGGCACTCTGATACACCCGCACTATCACTCCTGGAGTTACATGGCGCAGACCGGCTTCGAAGGAGCCCTGCGCATCCTGGGTCGCATCAGCCACCTCAGGTTCAACCTCCCTGTGGATCTGGCTGTTCGGCAGCTGAAGAACATTAAAGATGCTTTCTGAGGATGAGAGTGTTTGTTTTATCAGCTGAACTAAACTGCTCTTACCAAACATTCAGGACCAAAAGCATGACTTTGCTTTAAGTATGTAGCCTTTTAAAGGTTATCTAAGCAGCAACCCTTCTAAAGTTAAGTGCAAGTATGTGATGTCTACACTACATGCATGGGTGATAATGTCGTGTTAGTCTGCATTCCTGCTATATTAAAATATCAAAGACTCAGCTGCTTGTACTGTAAAAATGCCTTATTGTGGAGATGGAGATTACCTCATCTTTAGCCTTCCTGACCTTAGCGACCTGTGCTGCTCATCATACTGTATCATTCCCCTGTCGTACCTGTTAGTGGCCTGAGCTATGCAGCAAACATTGTGTGAGAGTTTTACAGTAATCACTACTGTAATTTCCAGTCTGACAATCCAGGAAGCAAATGAACGAGCAGGAAGTTTGCTCTACCGTGGCCTCTCCATGGTAAACAAGAGCTGTCACGGGTGCTTGTTCTCAGTGAAAAGTGCAGTGGCTTCTGTTTGCGAATGAATAATTCAGCTGGTAAATCATGTGTAGCAAACTGGCTAAACGGCAGCACTTAGGTCAGCCCGTAAAGGAAAACGTGCGATATGGTTTCCTCTGCTGAGGAAAACCCAGATGTGGGTGGTGTTATGTAAGAAATATGCAGCTGTAGCAGATGAAGCTGGTGTCACTTCTGGTGTTTCAGGTTTGAAAAAGCATTTTGACCCTGTATAAACTGCTGCTTTCCTCCTCCTTTCAGGTGTAGTTCAATCCTGCTCATATGGATGAGAATATCCCAAAACTGACATAATTGTAGGATGTAAACTTTTGTTTTGTTTTTTTTTCCATCATCCTGAGACCAGCTCAGTTGCGCGTCCTATATAACTGAATGTATAAACCGTAGATGCTATTAAGTCAGAGTTCACCCCAAAATTGAGTTTCTATATGCTATCGTTTGGCTGTTAGTGCTGCTTGTTATGATTTGAAGCCAAAACATCGTGAGATTCATTGGGAATTCCCCCACCCTGTGACCCTGTGACATGCTAGCTTCAAGAGGAGGGCCAGACTGCACAGTTCCTGAACCCACCTCCTGCCTGGTAGTTGGCACCGACGGTACAAAAGATGGACGTAGCCACGGTGACCCGTTGGTTTGTGCAGTGTTGTCATAAAGCCTCGAGCACCATCTTCATCTCTGTCTTTTGGAACTGGGAATTGACTGTCAATCACAGGTTAAATGCATTACTGCCACCTTCTGGCGTTTTGCTGATTAAAGATATTTTACCAAGAATTTTTGGTAAGAACTAGTTTAGTGGAAGGAAAAAGGTTCCTACACAAAGGATAACTAGTAGGGAAGGTCATGATCTTCAAACATTTGAATAGCAATTCATATATATTGTAAAAATCCATTTATGGGACCAACTGTGTCATTTAGTTTCTATTCAACATAAGCAGATATTTCTACAGCTGAGCAGGGATCTCTCTTAAACCGCTGCAAACCAAAACCATTTAGAAGGACAAATCGCACTAAACACCAGAGGACTGTTGTGTAAATTTGATTTTGGGGTGAACTGCACCTGCAAACTGAGTGTAGTTTAAGTCTTGTTTTCGGGACTAAAGCTTCAGTGTTCCTGTGACCACAAGTATGTATCAAACCTCTGAGTTTGTTTCCTGCACGAGACCATGTGTGCACAATGTGTTACGTGAATAGCAAAGTGTGTTTGGGATAGGTTTGTTATGGTTTTCTCATTCTTTCCCCTGTTTTTGCTTTTTGTTCAGCTGTTGTGTTATTTATGTATTGACACATTTATTTATTCAATAGCTTAGCTCAACAGTTAAAGGGTTAAAGTAGCAGCTGTACTGTAACTGTAGCAGTTCAGTCTGGTAACAGTAGAAACACTGGGTCATCTGTTTATGTTTTATTATATATTGGGATATGAACGATGTTTATCTTTTAGTTTTTAATCTTATTTAATGGAACCTGGTCTGTAAATGAATTAAATGTAATAAATGAACTGCTGAGCTTCTCACAAGGCTTTATCTCTTCTGTTACTAAAAGCCTAATGGTAATGCCTGTTGGGAGATGGCTTAATCTGGGTTATTTATTTATAGCTACAGTCTATAGATTAGACTCTGATGCCAATGTTTTGAAGAGAGACTGGCTATGAGAATGCATCCAATCTTTATGTCCTGCTGTGCACAACAGATTGAGCAGACTGTGGGTTGCAGCTGTCTGAAAACAGCTCATCCAAATGAGAGTGACTGAAGAAGAGGAAAAAGTAAGCCGAATAAAAACAGTTTCAGTTTCAAGCCACCAGAGTGCGTAAATTTAAGACTTGGTAAAATGTGATCGTGAATGCATTAATATGAATGACAGGTATTCAAAGAGAGGAGGGAGCAGTCACTCTAGTGGACACTGTGATAGCAGGATAACTTTAAGCCAAATGACTGCACTCACACAGGTACCCATCAGCAATGCAGAGCAGTGGATTGGTTGAACAGTTGGGTTAGGTTTCTGATTCACTGAATTAACAGATTTTACTGAAATTTCTTTAGGAATTTCGAGATAAATTAAATCAGATCTACAGCTTCATGTGTCTGTGCAGTTAATGGTACAGTTTCCCTTCAAACTCCTACAATAAACCACCATGAATGCATTCAGTTCTGCCTACTGATTGATGATTTCTTCACCAGTAAGTGAAACTGCATCCAAACTTTGCATCCACTCGGCTTGGGGATCATATACAGTGAGTGTGGAGGTATTGTGCCCCTTCCCCCTGTCCTCCTCATATGTGGCTTCCTGTTTCAGTGTGTGCATGCTTTGCCTCTCTGCTCCTGTTTTTTTTCCCACACAATGTTCAAACAATGTGACATTTCAAGCACCTGTCACGGGAAAAAGAAAACACAAATATTTTAGAAAACTATCAAAAACTTTAAAACTGATGTTCTTGTTTATGAGGAAAATAGACTAATTTTATGTTTTTATACACAAATTTGAACCAAGTATGAATGGAAGAGGATTAGGGCCAGTGGGGAAAAAAGTGGGCACGTCTTTTTTTTTCTTTTCCAGAATTCTGAGAAAAAAGTCAAAAAAATTCTTGCTATTTCCTCCTTTTTTGTAAAGCAGTAAATTTCAAAATTCATGGATAACAACAATAATTGTAATGCACATTTTACCCCTCTGTCTTATGAGAAGGATCTATAGCAGGGGTCCCTAATTCCAGTCCACAAGGGCCGGTGTCCCTACAGGTTTTAGATCTCACCCTGGTTCAACACACCTGAATCACATGATTAGTTCATTACCAGGCCTCTGAAGAACTTCAAGACATGTTGAGAAGGTAATCTATCCATTTAAATCAGCTGTGATGGATCAAGGACACATCTGCAGGGACACCGGACCTCGTGGACTGGGATTGGGGACCCCTGATCTATAGTTTCTCATACTCGGTCCCAGCTGCAAATCAAGGGTGATGCACAACCTAAGATTGTCTGCCCCGAGAGCTTCAGTGACTTTACAAGGCAGTATGATGAAGTTTTTAGAACATGGTTGCTTTCATCTTTATTAGATAAGACAGATAAGAAAGAAAACAAAATAGTTCTCTTCATAAAAGGAGAGAAGTAAACACCAAATAATAACCATGTATGTGATCTGTATTGCTTGGAATTGGAATAAGTACAAATCTGTTAGGTATTTGTACATAAATTGCTATGGGTGGATAGATTTAATAGCTCAGCAATGTCTTGGGTCCACCAGACCCGCCAACAATATCTGAGTAACAAACATTTGAACACCACAAAAGGTTTAATGGAGCAAAGCATGTGGATGACTGTCGGGGGACTGAATGCTGCTGTAGATGGTGCAAATAATAAAATAATAATAAATCTACCTGACTTTTCTTGTTACCCTAATTACACTAATTTCTTTTATTTAGATTTCATAACTGAGTCTCTATGCCACCGACTGAAACATTTCTGTGTCCCACGTCTTTTTTTTACTCTGAAATAACTTTGTTCAATACCGTGAAAATCTAAAGAAAGGTAATAATCTACCTCTGGTGTCTTTTTTCTTTAGGTTCCTATTTTTTAAAAAGAAGTGCTAAAATAATAACTTTTATTTAATGATCGAGTTCTGGTGAATTGTTTGTTTAATAAAAATTAATAAACAAAAAAAACATTCGCTTGCTGATACTTACGGATGTGACGTAGGCAGACCGATGGGTCAAAGTTCAGCTAAACCTTGTGGACTTCCTTTCCTGTTAGCGGTGGCCGTAGAACAGCATCAGTGAGTGCGATTTCCCTTCAAACAATCTTCATCCATCGCTCCAAATGCGCCTAATTTTATCATTTTTTTCATGATACATAGACGGCACCGACTCTGTTAGTTCAGATGTGGCCGTTAGTTTGTAGATTTTGTTTGCTAAAGAAAGAAAATGAGCAGATTTATCGCAGCGCTTCGTCCCCAGCTGTGCTCTTTTCAACATGGCAGCTTCCTTGATGTGTAGACGCTCAGAGTCCCATTGAACCGACTGTTTATGTGTGTAGGCATCTTATTGAGCTGTATTCGTTTTGCTATAAGTAAAGGGGCTTATGCGGTGCACTTAATAATGTGTCCGAGCAAAATAATTAAAATGAAAACTGCTTGAAAGCTGTTAGCCTAGCTGAAAGCTAATGCTAATGTAGCATAAACGAGAGGCCGACTTGGAGACGTGTTGGCGGATTGACGGGTTTGATATGATATTGACACTGAGTTCAAATGTGCCCTCTCTTTCTGGCAGAAATGGGCAAGTTCATGAAGCCTGGGAAGGTGGTGATGGTCCTAGCTGGACGCTACGCTGGGCGCAAAGCTGTCATCGTCAAGGTAAGACCGAAGAGCTTCTGGGAGTTTGCTGATTGTATGGCACATGTGCCTGAATATGTACACACCAAGCTCTTACCAGAGTTGTCCATCTGAAAGCCAAATTGCCATTTGTCTGCATGTTGAATTTCCAAGAATACAGTATTCAGGCCATGCGATGAGGGATGGAAAATAAGTCCTATTACAGTCCGTGTATTATGTGTTTCCCATGTGTTTCAGTAAGACAGCCTACAAACGTTTTGTTATAACTACAGTTGGGCTTTGTGCTCAGAGCTCGTCACTTCATGTATATATATTGGATGTAAAACTAGAAAGTGGTGAGTAAATATCTCTGTGGGTGCTGGGGAGCATGTTGCCTGTGGAGCACAGCTCAAGCTCCTTGCTTAAACTGACTTTGCTTTAGTAGTGTTTGGATTTGTACACACATGTGTGTGCTGTGTGGAAGGAGGCATCTCTTTTTCAGAAGATATTCTAAGATGGTCAAGTTGGCGTAAGTCCATAGTTAAGGTAGCTGAATGATAATTGGAATGCTACGACATACCTGACCAGCTGGAAGGGAAAACATGAGATGGGAAGAAACTGAGTTTACATAATTTCCTTTGGGATTAAAAAAAGTATACTGACTCTGATAACAATACCAGATGGTGTCATTCCCTCAGGTGGAAAGAAAAATAAAATAAAAGGCTGGGTAACTCACCAGAACTGCTCTAACTGGCTTTACTTGGGTGGGCAGCACATTAAAGGAAAACTGATACGTGGGGAAACACTGATACATTTCTTTGCCTTCAAATACATACTGCGGTGGTAATTCAGCTTTTCGTCTTGTGTTTCGTGTCTCTGATGTCACATCCTCCTGCTAATGTCTGCCTGCAGAACATTGATGATGGCACCGCTGACCGCCCCTACAGCCACGCTCTGGTCGCCGGCATCGACCGCTATCCCCGTAAGGTGACCACATCCATGGGCAAGAAGAAGATCGCCAAAAGGTCCAAGATCAAGGCCTTCGTTAAGGTGTTCAACTACAACCACCTCATGCCCACCAGGTCAGTGTCTCATCTACATTGACATAATTAGGTTTTCCTGTAAAGAAAATAAAGTGGTGGTGACAGATGAAGTCTTTTGGAATGTCTTATAAAAAGTGTCCAACAGCTGTAACATGATTGGATACCATATTATTAATGCTAAATCAAGAAAGGCTGTCATTTTTAAAAACATCTGGTTGATTAAATGTTTTGAGTTTAATCGAGGAGGCTGGTTATTCTTTTTTCAAAAATCCAATCAAATCTATGGGCTGAAATCTGACATGGTGTTCTTCCCATTATTATTTATGTGTCTGTGAAGACATTTACAGATAATCAATGATAATCAATATTGTGAAACTTGTGTAATGACAGTTTCTGTGAGTCTCATATTCATAAATCCACCCATCAAACTCGGTGAGGTGCAAATAAATACAGTGCGTGTCTGAATCTGAACTGTGCATTCATTAGAAGTTTAAATATTATATTGCTTGCAGTTATTTAAGCAGAGAGTTGGAATGTGTGGCGTCTTCAGATCAAAGTTTTATTACTGGAGATGTTTTTGTTGCTTTTTGTCCTTTCCAGCTGTTAACAGCTGTTCTTTGCTTCTTCTGCTTTTGGATCCACTTGTTTTAAACGACCAACATGCTTGACTTGCCTTATGCGTTTGATCTGAATAATTGTTACTACTTCAGGGTGAACGAGCCACTTAAGCAAAAAGTACTCTGTTTTTTTAGGACGGCTGTTTTGCTCCGTAAAATGACTGATCCCTTTAAGTACATAAATAGGTCTGTTAAACGCTGCTGTCACTTTATCTGAACAGATGCTCTTCAGACATCTTTGGTGCTCAAAACCTATAAAAACTATAAAACTTTATCTTGATGACGAAAAGAGATTTTGCTTAATTTTTTATTTATTTCTTAACTGGCGCCTGGTTTTCAGAACGTGGGCCAGTTATAGTTTTGTTCCAGTGATTTTCATTTTTAGACTGAGGTATAAAAAGGTCTGACAGTCATCCTGCTGATGCTCTGATGCAGGAATATGTGATGTTCAGCTGTTGATCGAAGATGTGATCAAATTGTAATTTGTAGAAGAATGTTGAACAAGAGGAGTCATTTTTATCAAACAGCAGTTAGTTGCTGGTTGACATCAGTGGCTTTTCACCCACACAGGCTGCCTTAAGTGCTTGATGTGTCTGATTCAGTGTAACGTTGAACAAAGTTGATGCAACGCTGAGGGAGAACGTCGACTTGAACATTGAGCAGGTTTATGATCCATTTGTAATTTATGAATCTGGAAGCTAGTAAAGCGATACTGATTGTTCATATCGTACAGGTATGAAGGTGCTCAGCAGAGCGAGCTGCAGTCAGCCATTGGTGTCAATTTAAAAAAAAGTCTTTAACATGTTTTTACTCCTTCAGATACTCTGTGGATATTCCTCTGGACAAAACTGTTGTGAACAAGGATGTCTTCAGGGATCCAGCTCTCAAACGCAAAGCCAGGCGGGAGGCCAAGGTCAAGTTTGAGGAGAGGTGAGTCTCCCTGATTTCCTTTTGATTTAACATCAGAGGATTTATGTCTCAATTTTAATAAAGTACATCAGGGTTACATCTTTCATGATTTCAAAATGAGTATGTTTTGTAAAGTAGAGTTAAGTGGACAAAAAGTCCGGCGGCAGCACAATCATGGGAAAAAAGATCCCATTATGATCAAAATAAACCCGTTCTTTGAAACATTTTGTAATTTCCTCTTAGCAAGCAGTTGGTGTGTGCACGTCCAGATTGTAATCAGTGATGTTTGTTCTGTTTGATCAGAGAAAATGACTTCACCTCCTGTTTGTTGTTTCAGGTACAAGACGGGCAAGAACAAGTGGTTCTTCCAGAAGCTCAGATTCTAAATTCACTCGGTTTCACAAATAAATGTTTAAAAACTGATTTTCACTCTTGACTCATCGTGTTTGTGTGGGGTGTGTTTTCTCATACTGAAAATTCATGAAATATTCTTAAGGATTCCATCTGGAAAACTGTGGAAATAGACTTGTAATATTCACCAGCTGCTGAAAAAGTAATCGGAGTTACTCTTGGTTACGAGGACTTAGTCGCACCAAATTACCCTGTAACGTAGTGCAGATGTCTGACCTTGGCACAAAGTCATCACTCACCTTTTTTCAATCTTTGAAACAGGTTGTATGATATCTTACTGCCTGCTTTCAACAGTGGTTGGAACTAAACGGCACCAATAATGTGAACTTTACAAGACTGATACTGGAATCAGACACGAGTTCACATTTTCTGCTGAAAGAAATCATTCACTGCTGCTTCTGTGTGAATTTGATCAGCTGGAACAGCTAAATACAAACTTAAAGGTTGAACAAAATGTAAGCCTGACTAATTATTCAATGAACATTTTAGCATGAAAGATTCTCGGGAACTTTCAGAGGCGTATGGCTCGAATACTTGAACATTCAATGAGGGTGTATGAATGTGGCAGTGAGATGTGGTTGCATTTTCATTTTTAATTTTTTTTAAGCATCTGAATTAAAGGCAGACTGCAATGATAGAAAATCTTCATTTAGCTGTTGGTACGTTGTATTGTGATCAGAGCTCATCAGACAATTTGTATAGTGTTTAGCAGTTTCAGGCAAATTTTGATTTTAAGAAACTTGACTGCACATGAGAAATCTTAAATATTGAATATTTGTTCAACATTTTAATATTGAAGTAATTGATCACTGGTTACAGGTGTATTGATGCGGGGATGAACTTTAAACGGGTGAAAAACAATATTTTAAGTTTTTGAAAAACATGAAAATGGCTGAAACAATATTCTTACAAAGATACAATAAAAATATACAGGAAATATCTGGATTTGTCAGCAATCATCAGATCAGACTGATGTGTGCTTTGATCCTGACATAACGTGCCTGCACTGCAATACCTGTTCTCAAGTTCCTAGATTTGCCCCTAACGAATACCATCCACATTATTATATTTAAAAATATATTTGTCTCTTTGGTTTGTAAAATAAAATAAAAAAAGTAATTTAATAATTAATTTTAAAAAACACGCTGGCATACATGTGCGGACTGATCATCACCGCTAAAACATAAAAGAAAAGGAAATATGACGTAATTTATATGTGTGTGTGTGTGTGTGTGTGTGTATTTATATTTATTTATATCAGAAGTTAAATGAATCGGAAACTTGAAGATGTTCCAAAAACAGAATCTGAATTATTTTTTCCTCTCATGAAGTGCTTCGCAGCTGATGTAAGGTTCCGTATTTCCCACAGGAATTAAATGCAGCGTTTTGTTTATTTTGGATGCAGCTCCCCCTGCTGGTGGGAAGCGGCATTAATTATACGTAAAGACGCAGGGGATCCTCCTGCGGGGAAAGAGAAACTGAAAGAACCAGTGTGAGTTCAGAGCAGTGATCGTCGGGAGGAGGTAGGTTCACTGCGGCTGCTTTTTTTTAAAATAAGAAATAAACCTTGATAAAAACACGCAAATTCATGTGAAATGTGGGAGTTTTCATCAGAGGCTTGATTTAGGTGATTTATTTCCAGGTTCAGAGTAATTCAACTTACTGAGATGTCATCTGTGTGTGGTTTAAAGCAGGCCTGCGGTACATTTTGTTGTTGTGAAGTTTACTTGAGCTGTGTTTTAGCTGTTTGACTCTCAGTCTGTGTCGATCCTCTGTTAAAAACCTCATTTGGCTGTTCAATGAGTGACAGTGTGTCACATCTGTAATGTTTTGTAAACTTTTTTTCCAGGTTACTTTCACTATGTCGTCAGACGAGGTGAGAGCTCGTTTTGCTTCTTCCTGTTGTTGTTGTCGTTATTATCAAAGCGTTTTAAACCACACGCGTAATGCTGCTCTCCCTGCCAACATTTATTAAGTGTGTTAAAGATATCTATTTAACCCACTGTGTTACACAGCCTGAGTGTAGGCGTTTACTTACCTTCCGGCATTCCGTGTCTCCATGTTGTGTTTCAGGACTTCTCTCTGGTTCCGGATTCACAATCCGAGGACACCTTGGAGGGGATTAAGGCTTCAATCAAAAACTACAAGGTGCATTGAGAATTTATGAGTGCGGCTTCATTACACTTGGGCAGTTTACCTCCAGTTACACGCAGGGCTCCTAAACTATTCATATGTCTCTGAATACAACCCAGTCCTAAAATGAGATCCAAGTATGCTGCGGGTGCTTCGGTTTCTGTGGTCCTTTTTTGTGGAACAAGCCACCTGCTGACCTGAGATCAGTTACATATGTGTGTATATTCAAAAAACAGACTAAAAACCTTTTTTATTTTGAGACAGGCATTCTAAACGTACACAAGTTTCATGTTTTTATCTTCTGCTGTAAGCATGTTGACTTCCTAAAACTGCTATTTCTAGTAGGGAGAAAGCTCTCTGTCAGGTCCAGTTCTCGATCTCGTGATTTCTACCTCCACTAAAGAGGCTGTGTGATTAGTTCTGTTTAGTATGGAGCACTATTACCCAAGAGGTTGCATGAACATTTTACCACAGGGGTGGTGTCGCCAAACATAGAAGTGGTTAAAGTTCTGGAGTCAATCCCGATCTGCATCCTGGACATTTTGGGAATATTATTTACTGTTACGAGAAAGATCAGGAGTGCACATTTTGCATCATATGATCACAAACGTATATCAAACTTCTCAAAAAACTGCAAGTTAGCATTCTGAATCCAAGTTCTCGTTCATCCACGCTGTGGAGGGAACACGCTTTTATCACGAAATCATACAATTTAATTAAACCTTCATGGCTTAATGGGTCAAAAATGGAAGAGTATAATAATGTAGACATAATGTAAAGGAGACTTTAACGTATGTTGCACTACAGTGTAGTAATGTCCTTGATGAGGTGAGCAGCAATTCTGTTTCTGGTGTTTTAACACAAAACAGGAGAAATGTTTACAATAACCAGCAGGCGCTCGGGTGAAAAGAAAACTGAATGTGCAGGTGTGTGAGGTCCACTGCATGTCTCTGTCCAGGTCCTGCCTTTGACCATAGGTTCAGCTTTAAAATCAGAAACACTTCCACTAAAGGTGTGTGTGTGTTGTTCTGTAAACACTGCAGATTGAGCTGCTGTCTATCTTAGCTGAATGCTCACACACAGATTCAGTTTTGGTTAAATAAAGGCTGAAATACATATACACAGCATAAGCATGCTGTATTTATTAGGAGCAGAAGAACAAAACTCAGAAGAGATTACGTGTTATTAAAATAACTGTTTTAACATTTATTAAACTCCGAGAAGAGTTGTTCTGTTGTTCTGCACAAAATACAACCACAAAAGTTCGTGTTTAAAGAGATGTTACATGTCATGCTGATTAGACATCAATAATAACAACAGCCTGGACTCAGCTCTCCCTCTGTGTCCACAGAAAAAGTATGACCAGCTGATGGAGGAGACAAAGGAGCTGACTAAAACTATACAAGACCGGCGAGATCTGAAGCAGCAGTTCAAACACCGCACTGACAAACTGACCCAGGATCTGGAAGCTGACAAACGCTCCTACGGAGACCAGCTAGCCAATGAAAAGGTAAAGCATGTGTGACATAAACATGCTTATTTCTCAGTGTTACTCTGAGTTTTTCCACCACCATTTAAAGCACTGCGAATAAGTATAGAGTAAAACCCAAGGAATTTCCTCACTGCACTTCCCCTCAAGGGAAAAATGTTGGTCAGATGGCAGAGGTTCAATAACAGGAAGGAAACAAGGAGTCAAGAGGACAGATAATAGTTATTCCCTGAATTTTAAGGTTGCGCCTTTGAAAACAAGGTGGGAGTTAAATATGAAATGGAAAATTTTAAGTGACAATAACTCATAAAAATATATATTAACAATAGGACAAGCAACGCAATGGCATTAAACAACAATTAACAAAATAGTACATGTTATTGTTAATATTGAGTGAATGTAAATACTTGTAATTGCTTTCCTAACAGTGTAAATTAAGAAACTGAATCACTAGAAAACAGCACATTAGAATCCCACAAAACCTTAAATGCTTTTTGATTTCTGTGTCTTCTAGTCGAAGCTGGATCTGCTAAAGCAGGAGGAGCTCAAACTGGTGGCGGAGATCAAGGAAACTAATGCTGCTATTAAGGAGGAAGAGGCCAATAAGAAGCACCTGATGCAACAGGCCGACGTACGTTAACCTGATGAGACACACCCCCTTCTGCAGCCCGACACGCCGTGACCTCACCCCGTTAACCTGTACCTGCTGATTTCAGGTGTTCACCTCTGTACCAGAGAGGGACATGGTCTTCAAGGGAGCGACTGGAAATGCAAACAACAAGCAAGAGTTTGAGATGAAGCCACATATCGTTTACCCGATGGATGGCGGGACAGCGCTGATTACCTTCGAGGAGGAAGTCGGTGAGTTTTTGCCGGCACTGGCGTGGTTCAGATTTATCTGCGTTTGTTAAAAGGAAGCAGGTGATTAGATCTTATTTTTAACAGAAACATTAAAAAGTGTGCATAAAGTATTAAAATGCTAATTTCCATATTTTTATTCATGCACTGTACCGGAGGAGCTTTGCGTGATTTGCTGTTCAAAATAATTTTTATTTTTCTTACTTTGGGGTTTGGTGCAGGACTTCTAAATTAAACAAGCTGCTTTAGCTCCTCCCCCTTTAACCTTCTGTAGGTGGCTTAAACAGCAGGTAGATGGATCGCACTCACGTTTTTGTGCCACATTCAACAGAAAAATTCAAAAAGTATGTTGATAAATGTATCTACCTTCAGCTGCAGGGCAAAACTGAGCCACTAGGGGGCCTAATGTCACTTTTCAAAACCAGCTACTAAGCTGCAAGCAGGAAGATGCTTTTTGCAGCTTATTTGGCTTTAAACTGGAGCCAAATAAAATTATTAGTTCTTTATTATTAGATTATTAGGGCTCCAAAATGAAATAAATAATCTGCAAGATGAATCTTCAGGCTCTCATCATCACTTTCGGCTATTTTCAAAAATATAAATTAAATTTAAAATTCCGGATCTTTCTGTTTCATTTTCCAGTGGCAAGGAAGATTCTGGAACTGAAGAAGCATCAGGTGGATCTGGGAGGAGAGTGCAGCATCACAGTGGAGGCCAGGCCGGTTCATCTGATGCTGCCCAAGCTGGTGGAGGTAAAACAAACGACCACAGCGAATCAAAGACGGCGTCGGCCCAGGTTTAGCTGATCTGCTCACGTGTCCCGTCTGTTCCCGCAGATCGACTCTGAGGTTTCTTCTCAGCGTATTTTAATCTCCAACCTGCCCAGAATGGAGACCGAGACTCTGGTGGACAAGCTGGAGATCCATTTCTCCAAAACTAAAAATGGAGGCGGTGAGGTGGCGGACTGTGAATACCTGTCTGACTCTGAGACGGTGGTCCTCACGTTTGCGGAGAACAGTGAGCATCGAATATTTTACCCTCATGTCACAGGGCACAGTTTGTTTAAATGAAACTTCAGAGACAAGAATAACTCTGTGTTTGGTGGATTATGATGTTCTGAGCTGTGCATATAAAGAGTAATCAGGATTGTTGTTGTTGACCACCAGCTGATGGACTGTTTCTTTTGTATTAGTTGCCAAACGTGTGGTACAAAATGAGTTCCATGACTTGAGTGTCCAAAAGAAGAAGCACACAGTGAGAGTGACGCCTTTCCTCAACGGGAAAATTTCAAACCTGAAGGTAAGCACATTTATCAGATTATCTGTATCTGCTCTTACTGAAATTCTAATAAAATATATTTTAATAAATTTGAGGGTTTTGTGTGTGTGTGTGTGTGTGTGTGTGTGTGTGTGTGTGTGTGTGTGTGTGTGTGTGTGTGTGTGTGTGTGTGTGTGTGTGTGTGTGTGTGTGTGTGTGTGTGTGTGTGTGTGTGTGTGTGGTGGATTGTCCATCAGACCAAGATGACGCAGTGTCCTCGGGCGGTAATGCTGACAGGAATACCCGACATCATGGAGCGGGAAACTCTGCAGGACCTGCTAGAAATCCACTTCCAGAAAAACACCAACGGCGGGGGAGAAATCGAAGCTTTCCTCTACAACCCGCTGGGAGAGCACACCTCTGCTGTGTTTGGAGGCGTCACACCAGACTCTGAGGATGAGGAACAGTAGATCCACCACTGCTGCTTGGACAAAGGTTCAGGGTTAATATCATCTACCAGAAATGAGGACCGGAACTTGTTTTTGTCCCTTGCATGAGGGAAGTCAGCATAAATTTATAAAAGTTATTATTCAAAGGGGATTTTTGGCGTCAGAAAAAGTGGGTGGTAATTTTTCTATGATTGCAGAGATTCAAGTGAAAGTGCATCTATAAAGTATTTAACCTGGGTAAATACTGTGGTATTATAGTCATGCAATACAGCTTGATTATATTGCATTTACATAAACTGCTGATGAAACAATTTCCAGTCTTAGTGCAGACAAATGTAAAATATTAAACTGTATGAAATGAAGTTTTTTTCCTGCTAAAATAGAAAAAAAAAAGTTTAGTAGTTGTGCCATATCTCATTTTTTTTCTTTCTGTGAAAAAGATGGCGGCGTCCATCTTTAGTTACTGGAGAAGCGTCTGGATTTCTGAATGCAAAGCAACTGAATTACTTATTTTTAAGAAGATTGCCTTGTTGGATGTCGTGGGCTCCATTTTATTGTATTCATAAAAGAATAAAAGTTAATTGTGAGAAAATCCTCTTTGGACATTTGGTGCTTTTTGACACGCTTGTATTTGATAGTGGACAGATAACCCCGACCAATTAAATTAATCAAAGATAAAAAGGCAACTTATAAAGCCAATTTCACACCGTGTCTTTAGGCACTTTGTTACTAGCAGCCTGTCACATAAACAGTAATTTGTTCCCATTTTTTCAGATCAACCACAAAAGATGCCAAAGATAACTGACAAGCACGAAATTGTAATTTTGCACCAACAAGGATTTCCCAGAGTTTTTAGCTGAAAACATGGTGTGCATGCAGTCTGTCCTTAAAATTACAAACTAAAAAAAGTGGAGGGGAAAAACAAAATAAAAAAAAAACCCTGACAGCAGATGCCATGTTTTAAGGGAAAAAGACAATCCAGCAAAGACTTGGCAGAAGACCTGAGAGATCTGGACCTTCAGCTGGTCCATCTACTGCTCACTGAAGCCTCGACACAAACGTCTTGTAGATGAGCAGCTGTGAAGAGGCTATTCTTAAGGAAAGTGGGGGAAAAGTCAGAGATATTCCAAATTACACAAGAACTGGACTGAAAATCTGTGGCAAAAGATCTGATGGAGTGAAGAATCCAAATTTTAAATATTTGGTTTAATCTTTGTCAGTATTTACAGACGAGGCACAACAGACGTACGACAGGAAGCGTCTACAGCCATCTGTAAACACAATGGAGCCTCTGTCGTGGTTTCAGCCTGTGGTCTTGGAGATTTTGTCAAAATTGATGGAATTACAAACACAGAAAAGTACCACGTTTTGATCCATCTGGAAAGCATCAGGGTTTGACCTCCTCACAGTCTGGACGTATGAGATCATCTTGACAGGATGGAACAACTTGCAGAGGTCTGAATGTCCTTCCACAAGCCCGAAGAATTCATTCTGAAGACTACTTAAAGAAATCACAAGAAAGCGCACCTACGACAGTTCAGGATGTGTTGAGGAATAAAGGCGGTCACAGCAAACATTGACTTTCAAGCTTGTTAGAATTGGTTTTGCACAATAACATGACAGACATTCACCAGCCACTTTATCAGGTGCACACATTCAACTGCTTGTTAAGGCTGCTGATGCTGCTGTAAGTGTGAGGGATTGCATCTGTTTGATCGCCACAGCCTGAGTATTGCTGCTCACCGCATTGTACCCATCTTCTAATGGTTCCTTCAGTCACACCACAAAGCTTAAATCATAAATTCATCACCAAAACACTGATTAAATGATTATTATTAATATCATCTAGAAGAACTTTTAATCAAATGCTAAATTTAAATACAGATGATTTTTAAAAAAAACCCCAAAAACAAACAAAGGACCCACTGAACTCAACCTTGCTTTATTGTAAAAACAAAAACAGCCAAATAAAGCTAACAGCACATTTAAAAAACTAAACAGATATTGCTTTACATATCCAGCTACATCCCCTAAAGACAAAATCAGCAGCTTTAAATGGACAGATGAAGAAGAAGCTGACAGACAGATCAGGCACTTGGACAGAGGAGACTTACAGCGTGTACAAATATAGCAGAGAAAGTCACAGCTAAACACATGGTGACACAGTCAAGTACTCTGGAAGACAGTCGGCTGAATTTCACATCACAACGAGGAGGAAAAATTATAATTTAAAACTCTCTAAAATAACAGGTCTATTTGCTACCGTACAGTATTTTTCAGGAGTGCAGCATCTAACAGTCTCTCTCGTCTGCAGCGTGTCGGCGTTCAGCAGTCCTTCTGTTTGTGCGTGCTGCTGCTTGCTCAAATCTTTTTTTGTGCTGTCAAAGTCTTTACAAATAAAACCAACAAACATTAAAACCCACTCATGATTATTTTCTAAAAAGCTGAGTCACACACAGATGTTACAACTAAGCTTAGTGCAAACTCTGGTGTCCAAGCGACGTGGCCCCATGAAAAATTACAGATCAGTTCGCCAAGTACACGACAATAAGAAATAACACATCCTTACAAGGTTGGCTATTCCAGTTTTGGCTACTCACATGTAACAGTTAAAGGTTTTAGGTTAAATACCACGAGCTAATATCAACTGCTGTTGTGACATTCACCTTAATTCATTTGTTGATGAGTAACAGCAACTACCAAAGTCTTAAACACCAAATACAAACCTGTAGCTTGTGACTACGACACCTGAAACATGTCAAATTATGTGCCTGTTTGTTAATGCTGGGCTGATTAAAATGAAAGTACGAGCATCTGAGTGAAGTTTAGTCTGTATTAATGCTGTGAATCATGTTAATATTTAAAATCTCTTTTTTCCCCTCCAACAATTAAAATTTTCTTCGGACTTGATATCGGCAAACGTCGCCGTTAGTATTGCTGCATTCAAACCACCAACTGGTTTTCTGAGACAGTAACATCCGTGAAAGGCGTCCAAAAAGACAGGAAGAGAGAGGCGTCTGTGTCCCCGAGTGACAAAGCAGGAGTGCATTCATTGGATGAAAGGAGTGCGGTGGGTGCGGGGGGAGGGGATGGGTCGCTGTTGGTTGTCCCAAACTGAAATCAGCGGATTAAATGTTGATACAACCGGCATGTGCAAAGTAGCTGTTTAAACAACCAGTGGAGCCCATTCACTTGGTGTGCGTCCGTACTGCAGGAAACACAAGGAAGCAAAAGAGGAGAGGGAAACAAATAAATACAGAGGAAGGAAATGTGGGCGTGAAATAAAAAATAAATTCACATATAGAAAGTCACAGGATAAGCTAGGCCTGCAACAAGTGCTGTTATTCCAATAGCAGACTGTCATAAAACAAGTCATAAATAAATACTCTTTCAATATCATGTTTTACTGATTATTGATCTGAGAAAGAAGAATATCTGTCGGACTGATCGGCATCAAGGTCGGATGTGTTAAAGAAAAACAAAACATGCATGGGTGTGTTTTGCGTCTTTTCCCTCACATAAACTAAACGGGCACAGCTCTGAGGCCTAAAGAGTGTAGCCAGTGCAGAAGAGCTTTAAGCCAGAGTTCTTTTTAATGGCCAGCAGGGGGCGACTTCTCTGGCTGCAAAGAGTTGATGTTTATGGGAATTTGATCGTCCTTGCTCAGTGATCTCAGTGACTTCATAGGCTCGGGTTCTAGTTAAATATTTAATAGAACCTGAAATCTTTCGTAAACATTGGTCCTTCTACAACTAAAAGGAGAGTTATCTATAATATGCTCACATGCCACAGTGGCTACGTCCATCTTCTATTCTGTGGGTGAGAGAGTATGCATAGACAATAGCTTCTTGTGACTCAGCATGCACACGTTTGGAGTTTTGGTTCTGTTTACATTCACTAAATTTAATCTGAAGCCTAATAATTCTGCACATCTGTGCGCATGCCTTGCTGAAAGAGAACAGTGTGCAGAAGAGGTCTAATGAAAATACTACACATTTCTGCCTTCGTGTGGATACACTTTAGGAATCTGGACCCTGTATTTTTCAGTTCCCTCTTGCTGCCACTTGGAAGCAGCAGCATTCAAGTTCCCTTGATCACTTTAAAGATGCTCCAAGTGCCTAATACTTAGATTTGGGATATAAATGTGGTGACGCTCTTACCTGAATATCAGTAAGCTCTTTGTAGAACCTTTTGGCCAGATCTGGACCGTTCTGCATGGTGGGGATCTGGTACATCTGAGAGAAAACAGAAGGAAATATTGACGTTATTGGTGATTTCCATGGATTCCTCACACCGTCAAACATGAATATTTAAAAACGAACACTTTCCACATAATTATTTGTCCACAAATGTTGCCTGATGACTCAGCAAAGCAGAAAAATTAAATATTCATGTTTGATAATGGGCCACAGGAAACCCCGCAACGTCACTATTACTCATGAAAAATAAGCAGCATCAGAACCAGGAGATGAACTCCCACCTTTCCTTTGTAGAGGAGGCTGCCGACGGGGCAGACGACGCAGGCCGTCCCTGCACCAAACACCTCCAGGACTCGCCCGGCATCCAGAGCTCCAAGCAGCTCCTTCATGCCCATAGTCCGCTCCGTGACTTTAAACTCTCCCTGACAGAAACACACAAAGAAAGAATTTTTTTTATTTTATTTTTTTTTATTGCTGCACTACATTCAAATGTAGAAGTTGGAAATCCCAATCGTAATCTTTCAGCTGGAATGCCTCATTAAATTCCCACCTGGCAACCCGGAGAAGCCCGACCAACCAAAATAATTTGTTCAAGACAATTTCTGAAACTAGGAAACGCTCGTCTGCAAAAAAATGACACCACTGAACATCATGCTGGGAAATGCTAACAAGCACTGGGATGCTACAAACTAACTAAGACTCAGACTAAAAATGAGACTCCTTTTGTTCTATTTCTGCTTATCCTGCATCTGTGCTGGACTTTCAGTGTGGGCGGGGCTCCGGCAGCTGTCTTGTTGACCTAACAGCGGTCTCTTACCCAGGATCTTCCCAGGTCCAGCAGCGACTGTCTGGTCACTCCTGGGAGAATAATGCCATCCAGCGGCGGGGTCACCAGCTCTTTCTCTGCATCCACAGAGGAAAAATTCACAAGAGCAGGTTTAAACTGTGTGAACAATAAAAAGATGACTGGGTGAAAAAACAACCAAATATGAACAAAAAGAATCTGACCTCCTTTCTCATTGGTCCAGTAGATAAAGAGGTTCATGGTGCCGACCTCGGTGATCTCCTCATCTTGTCCATACAGCCAGAGGACCTGCTGACAGCCTCGCTTCACTGCCTCGTTCTGCACCGCTATTGTGGGGCCGTAGTTACTGGAAAGAAGTTAAATAAGACAGACAGCCTGATTTATTACATATGAACAGAGCGGCTTGGACTGAAAAACATAATATAAAGACATTGGTGTAATGCATGTTTTGCACACCAGGTGGCAGTCAGTGGTAGTGGGGCCATACATCTATGAATGGGGCTATTCTGAGGGTGACTCGTGCAGGTGCGTTGCATGGCAGGAGGCACGCAGGTAAGAAGCAAGATACAACATGCAAATAATAAATGAAAACTGCTGATGTCGACAAGACGGGTCAGACATCAGTGCCAACATGCAGCACCGGTGATTTACAAATAAAACTCTACAACATCCTCCACAGAGACTGAAATGAACACAAGAGTATTAGCACATTTTCTCTCCTTGTTTTTCATTTAAATAACATATTTAGTCATCAATTAGAAGCCTTACACCGCCAAGATCACAACCTGTAACCAAAGTAAAGTCACACAATCCAACAATAATTAATTTCAAGAAGTGAGGAAGACACGGTGACATGTCAGGTTTTCAGTCCAAAGAATGATGACAGAGCAACCGTTGTTGTGCACAGGCACCAGCACCCAAAGAAAAGGTGTTTGTGCTGACGAGGAAGCATCCTGTTAATGTCACGACTGTTAGAAGGAACATTGTGAGAACCACAGAACCGCAATCATTTCTGGATTGACAACAATAAACAATGAACAATGGTGTTAAGAACCCAGCCTTGAGTTGTGCTCGGCTGCCAGCTCTTTCTGAGCGTCACTAAGTTCAAGCTGCGTTAGCTTTGAGTGAAGGATACAGACACCCTGACGTACAGCCCTCTGTGATATTCTGCTTTAATGTCAGGAATGCAGACCGGCTCGACTGACGTAGCAGAGCTGTAGCTCTGTGCTTTGAAATATGTCTCCATGAGTTCAACACAGTGTATGGTGTGCAGTGCAGCGAGGAGTCCCTCAGACATCTACACTGGAGAAACTAAACAGCCACTCCATGAACGCATGGCACAACATAGAAGAGCCACCTCGATGGGACAAGACTAAGATGTACATATGCATCTAAAGGTCAAAGGTCACTCTTTCGAGGATGCAAACGTTCACATTTTGGACCAAGAACACAGATGGTTTGAAAGGAGAGTGAAAGAAGCCATCTATGCCCACTGCGAACGACCTTCTTCGAACACACATGATAAGGTGAGGCAAGGTCTCACAACGGTTTCACCTGTGACCTCAGCTGATAATGACCCACAGCTTTTTTCACACCTCATGTGGTGATGCAAACAATCAATAGTGGGTCAACAACCCTTTTAAGTGAAAACTCCCTCAAGGGCTTAAATACCTGAAATCTTCACCTTTCGTCTTAGAACTGAGGAAACGTCTCGAACGAGAGGTGAAACGTCTTCAAGCAGCAGTGCAGACACGTTGTGATGAAAGCACGAATGAGACATTCACAAATCTTCAAAGATAAAATGGATTTGATTCTGGATAAAAGCCTCAAATGATAAAAACAAATAGCTTTAATAAAGGATTTTATCTGCTTGTCTAGTATAAAAATCACAGTCCAGTTCCAACTACACTGCTCGACTGATGTGCTCTGGCTTTAGTGATCATATCTAAAACGTCAGCATCAATCAGGCTCTACTTTCTGTACCAGTAAATGCACAATAACATTTAAACAATTAGCTAAACAAGACTGCAAAGCTCTTAATCTACACAGACTAGAAACCTCCAGCTAGGCTGAAAATTCCCTTCAGACCATGCATGAAGTGAGTCCTGGGATCTAAAAGGAAACCTGGATCTGGATTAGTTTTTGATATTTTCTTCAGAGCACTGAGATGAAATTTCACAGTGTTTCTTATTTCAGTTTGATATGAATATGTGAAGATATAAGTAAAATTTTGCCATATCTTGTACTAAAAAGTAACCAATAAAATAAACTCCTTAGCAGAGGTAACAAACAACGTAAGCCCACCGAATTACTCTCAGCTCCACTGGAGTCATGTGACTACTGCTGCTAAATCAGGCCCGACAGCTGAAGTGTTTACTCCACTTTGATGGAGGAGAGCAGATTTGTTGGCTTAGCGAATCGAGTGGGTGTTCAGCGGTGTTACGTAATCACGCCGGAGCCGAGCAGGTGCTGATGTAGGACAGCAGAGTCATGTGGAAGCAGGGCCGTGATTACAGGCTGCATGGAATCAGGGGAGATTATAGGAACGCCGATTTGTCTCCTCAGTCTCGTGATTATTTTTGACCTAACTGCAGATGTTTTCAAAAGCACAGGTGATGGTCCAGACCATTAATGTTCCAGCTGAAGCCATTGTACGGTTAATGCTGAATATTTTAAGGCTGATTTTAATGCAAATACACCACCTAAAATATCACACAAGCTCTTTCCTTTTTGACACTCAGGCCGGCTTTCTCATCTCCACCAGGAAAGTGAATAATCTGCACAGCTGGGCTCCATCCAGATCCACTGCTGAATGAAAACACAGCTGTGGTGTGGAGCACTGCAGAAAGTCCACCTGAACATTACAGAGCCGTGAAGCTGGTAAACTGCCTCAGATTTTTTAAAATACTTTTTAAAAATGTATTTTATACTGTTTTTTTTATACTTCTTTCTGCTTGTTTGGGTTCCATATCGTCAGTAAATTAGTTTCAACTTTGTTTACCGGTTTCTCTCAGAAGTCCTTCAAACTCAATTGTGTTGAATTGTTCTTTTTATGCACAAAATCGACTCATAACCACAGCAAGACAGACACCAAATGCACACTTAAGGGTAAAAACTTACCCTCCCATCTTGTAGGCCCCAACACCTCCTTTCCAAGCTCTCACAAACGCAGGGTCTGCCAGCAGGGACACTGGGTTGAAGGACCCCGTTGAAAAGTACGGCCCGACTGGGCCGATGATGACGAAGATCATAGCTTTTCCTGGACGAGACACGCCAAGAGACGGCTGGATGTGAGGTAAGAAAAGACAAGAGGAGACTGTTAATGAGGAGAAGGACATTTCAAGCACATCCTGGCTGACGTGGAACCTGCACAGGCCTTTTAGTGAAACTAAAGCTCACCTCGGTTCCAATGTAAGTGGGTCTGATATAGAGGCTGGCATCCTGGGAGTAGGGGACCCACTCCTGGTCGATCTCCACCAGCTTCTTGATGCACTCCAGCAGTTCTCCTTTATCAAACAGCTGCACAAGGAAAAGACATTCAACAGTAAGCTTTCACCATTAATCTGGCTAATATAATATCATCCAAATGACTCTGGCTGTGGTGGAGAGGAGGTTGCTTACAAACTCTTATCCGTCTACTCCCGCGCTCTCTGCACTACTTACTTTCTCCGGCAGACGGTTTCATCTTGGCAGCCACGAGGACAGATACTAATCGCTGTCATTACCTCACGCCCTCACTTTATAAGCCATCTTATCTGTATAGTAGAGAATTACCTGTTCTCTCATATCATCATTCAGTGTATTTTCACCCTGCACTCTATCACACTGAGCTTCTTTAATGCTGACATTTGCTGGTGCTGGAATGACCAAATTTAAATGCAGATTAGATTAAATGTAATGATCCTTTATTATTTATCCTTTATGTAGTCAACATTTTACAAAGCATGTGACTGCATTTTATTTAGATTTTTATTTACTGAGAGTCTTTCTTCTTTTTGCAAATTTTCTTATATTTTATTGCTGTATTCTACTTTATTATAAGCTGTACTTAATTTTTTGGCTGCAGTAACACAAGAATATCCTATCTTTGGAGAAATATACATGAGGTAAAATCTTTTCAACACAAAAACACAAAAATTAAACAAGTGTCACAAATTAACATTATAATTCTCTCGGTTAATTTATTCATGACGTGTCAGTGATGGATTCTAGAGGGCATAAACATAAAGCATAAATAGAAAAACAGCTGAGCCCACATGTTCAGTATCTACGATCCTCCCTGTTTGTCTTTACTTCTAACAGCAGCCAGGCTCTCCATTGGAGGCAGAACAGAAAGACAAACAGAAGTCTTGTTCTCCAGAAGGCTATGTCTAGCGTGACATAGGGCTGGGCGATATGGCCTAAAATTCATATCGTGATATAATTTGAAGCATGTGCGGTAACGATATATATCGCGATATATTCTTTTCTTCTGTATAACATATTTCCCACACTATAAGGCACACTTAAAATCCTTTAATTTTCTCAAAAATTGAGAGTGTGCCTTATGTATGAATTCTGGTTGTGCTTACTGACCTCGAACCGATTTTGGCGTGCAGAAATCTGTTAAAAAATGTTTTGATGGATTGTCAGAGCATTACGGCTGCGTAGTGGGGAGCTTCGCGGAGTAATCTGGGTCCAAAACTCCGTCCACTTCAGGTCCCAAACGAACACTAAGAGTTAAAAACGGTCTAAATTCTTTCATCTTTAATTAAATCATCAGCGTTGCTGCTTTATCGGGTGTAACGATTAAGTTTTACATCCATGCATCCATGAAAACAGAATTTATTAAATTTAATGGAGTTAGAAGTTAACAGGAAGTTAGCTCGCTAGTTTACACCTAAACATTTCATACTATGTTCTGACTGAGAGATTTTTGAAACCAATTCAAACGTACAGCTCTGTTATCACTTCCAACATAAATGAAGACAGAAAACTAAACAGCAGTGGCGTTTGCAGGGTTACTGAAGTTGGACTACCTGGTATATAATGTTGTGTTACGTGATTGCTAGCGACACAGTTATGTTAGCATAACATTAGCACAGTGAAGCTGGAGGATGAACGCCAACGTTTTTCCACTCGATAAAAGTTAAGGTGAGGGATTCTGGTGGTCAGGGACAAATGTAATCGTATCGGAGGATGCTATACACGGGCCAAACTTCGTCAGGAGAACAACTAAGATTATTCATCCACAATACGAGGTTAGTTATTAATATACTGCAACAACATGGGAATAGAGCAGCTGCGAGAGAATTCAACATTAATGAATCAATGTTACGGAAGTGGAAGAAGCGCAGTTTTTGGCTTTCCCCATATTTCAAAAGTGCTTCATCTCTTTGCAGCCGCTGCGACGCTTTCGACCAAAACAGGCGCAGCTTGATGACATCATCAGCATGCACTATCGCGATAGAGCGATATAGTCAAACTCTCTATCGTTGGCCAAATTTATATAGTTTCTATCGTATATCGTTTATATCGCCCACCTCTAGTGTGACACTTTCAAGACTCTTCCAAATACATATATATTGCATACTCACAGTATCTTAGTTATACTCAAAGTTTGTTTCCCTGTGAAACAGTTTCACAATAATGAAGTGTGAACTCTGGTACCAGGACATCAGGAGGGTGTGTAAAAAACTCGTTTGTGAACTGTAAAGATAACCTATTCCTGTGTGGTGGTGGAAAGCTTTAGTTCGTTTCCAGCATAGACGCAAATCCCCTTTGGCGTTGCGTCAGGCGGGTTAAAACCCTGCCAAATCAAACATGCACATCTCCCGAGTGTAGTGAGTCTAAGGCAAGGGAGCAGCCAAATGTAGTTTTCTCAACCAAGTACACTCAAGTTTGAGCTTTTTAGATCCTTGCTAAAGAATTAGCATCGACAGCACATTTAGACCAACAGCAGCACTGAGATAAAGCAACACAGGGTGAGGTTAAAGCTCATAAAAGGCGATGAGACCCAAGTTTGAGACCCAGTTTGAATCATGGAGTTTTTCCACTCCAAAGAATGAATGACCAGCATTCTTCCTGCAAGAGGAATTTTTGGCACCTCCCTAATGAGGTTTAATCCAACCCCTCCCACAAATCTGGTTGCGGTGTTGTAATATGTATTTTACCTGTTTCATTTCCTCAAGTGTAACTGACATTTTGGGAATGAAGAGAAAATGCTCATCAACCTGATCTTTTATCTCCTATCTATTTTATCTTTTATCTTGGGAAGAAATGTGGCTTTGCTTTGAGAAAACGTGACACTTGACTTGCTGCCAGATGAAGGATTAAAAAAGCCTGGATCAACTTTTCTACCAGACCACGCTGTGTGTTTTTGCCAGAGCCGTCCGTGTGCTCAGCAGCCTCACTGCGCTGACTGGCTTCAAAGAATGAGCAGCGCTTTGTCATGCTGTGCCACAGTCTCTCTGAATAAGGCCTCAGTGTCTCACGATGGTCTAAAATCGCTTTTCTGAGGCGTTTCCACTCTGATTAAAATGATATACTGTGTGAAGGACAAACAAAATACTGATATCAATATATATTGCAAAGAGCAGCCTCCAGGGATAAAAAAATAGAACCACCAAGAAAACAACCAGACACCTTAAATACCCACATTTACAGCAAAGGTTAGCATGTTCATAACCTATTGATCTGGAAAGAGTATCCTGAAAATCAATGGATGGTATCCATCTTTTATATACAGTCTATGATATATTAGGGTCAAGGTTTCTGATGGTGTGCAAACTCACAGGAAGGCTGCTCCTGTCTGCACTGCGATGCATCCTCTCCATGTTCAGCATGGGTCTGAACAGGCGGATGTGGTTGTCGACGCCACGGTACGCCTTCATGCCTTCAAACAGCTGGAGAAGGTAGAAACAAATAACTTTTGTTAGTTACTATGTAGGTATAGATGAATGTGGCAGTGTTTCCCTTTTACTGAATGGTTATGGCGACTTTAAGCCCATTCTGGCACTGATATTCATCAAATTATCAGGTGAGAAGACAATACCTAACCATTTCATTGGCCAATATGTGTCAGCCATTGGCTGTTATTACAAGTTCCTGGTCTACAGGCTCACTTATATGTTACACTACAGCAGAGGGTGCTGCACCCAGTGAAAATATCATGCATGTTTATGTACTGCACGTTGGCAGAGTGCTCTTTACCTCTATGGAGTAGTGCAGGGCAGAGCTAGCTGGATGCAGCGACAGATTCTGGAAAGGTTTGATCTGAGGAGATTCCCAGCCGCCCTTCTCCGACCAGTTGATAGTCAACATGTGGTCAGAGAATTGTTTGCCGAAGAGCAGCGTGGAAGGCTCGGGCTTCGGCTTGCATTCTGTGTTGCGTTCAATGGTGAGACTTGCTGCCTGAGATGGAGACGGAAAGGCGAGCCGGACACGGGTGGAGAAAAAAAAGAAGGAAGGAGACGGACAAGAGCAGAGCAAGCGACGAAAACAGTGATTGTTTTTTTGAAATTGCTGTTATTGACACAGCATGCGCAAAAGGACAATTGGTGGTGGTTAAACATAGTCAGGTAAGGGTTAACAGATCACTTGGACACAATTAAACAGGTTAAATTAAACTGAATTAAATAATTACAACAGGCACAGAGTGAGGGGGACACAGAAATGGAAATAAACTGTAAATAAAAAGCAACTCGACCAAGCTAAAGAGACAAATCCCTCTAATGAACGTTACTTTCTTCTTTCTGTTACCATCATGTTCTCCATACCAAACCAGCCATTCACAGGCTCGCCAGACTGTAATTCAAGGTCTCACCTGGTGAAAAAAGAAAATGTTAACGTTTTCCTCATTACCTTAAAGGAGCTGGCGAACCGCTGCGAGCCGAAGGAAAAGGGGAAAGTCTGAAGTCGTCGTCCATGGAGTGCCTGCAAGGAATGCATGATGAAACTCTTTGCGAGATGATGTGGCAGCTTTCTTTAAATACCCATCAAAAAGTTTCAAAATGTTAACAGATAACAGTTTAATCTCTGATTTCCAGGTGACAATCATTGATCCACGTTTGGGAACACACAGGAAGACTATGTGCAATATTGTTTTTTTTTCTGAGGGGTGTGTGTGTGACTCAGCACCAATCATATTGTCTGCACATTCCAGAAGGAGACAGTCGTAAGAGCTGTAAACAGAATCAGATCACATGTGCAGGGTGCTCTCTGCAGAATGATATTATGTGGGCAACAAAGGGCTTCACAATAAGAAGAAAGCAACAGCCAACCATAAAAGCTTATTTCATAAAAACATATCATTAGTTTAGGTACATAAATTATCAGTGCCACTCCTTAACTGGCTTTGTAGATCTTGGCATTCATACTTGGAGTTCAGGCAAGGTAACATGAGAAATCTAAAGGTAATTCAGCCCTGGGGTAAGACAGGATGGGATATTATACTTTTACTTATTTAACCCGTATTAAGATCAACTGTCCTGGCAGTTTAATACTTATGGAAGCAATCTTCTAATTAATCTCGAAATTTCACATTTTAGTTTACCTTTCTTAATATGGTGCTGGGTTTCCCATATTTTAACTGATTTTAATTTTGCCAACTGAACAGCACGGAGTCTTTCATATATAGTCATCACACAAATGCCCCTCTGTGGTATGAAGCAGCAATTTGGAGCCCTGAGTAATTGAACCACTGGGAGCACAGCTACAGCTTCCATAGACTAAATGGAAATAATTAGCCTGACAAGTTCAGGGAAGAAAGAAAACAGAAATTACAATTTGACTGCTAAATCATGACTAGGTAAAAGTTGACCAGTTAGTAAATGATTGCGTTTAAAGTTAACAAGTGTGTTGAAATAAATGATTAAATATCAGTTAAATATTGGGTAAATAATTAATATACACAACTAGATTCTTTCTAACAATAAAAACAATGTTAAACAGTAGAAACATTTGGAAAAATAGTTAAATATTTAAAAAAGCAGAATGGATACAGGGCTAAAACATCCAGGTTGTGCTTCTAAATGGTTTTAACTTTACCAAACTAATAAGTACTGGGCTGTTAATTGTATGCATACAATTGAAACAACATTTAAAGAAGTTTAAAATCTAATTCCAATATTTGGTAGATGACAGCTGGCATTGATAAAGGGCCACAGGGCAGCTCACTTGACAGGCCAGTTCTGGCATGTTTGAAGGTCAAAGAGCTAAACCACTGACATTACAGACAGACAATATAATTATCACCTCGTGTCCATAATTTCTGCACAATGGAGCGTAGGGAAGCATTTTGGCGTAAAGGTGATGCAAGATTTTGTCTTTATTGCACAATGAGAGCTTAGCTATATTTTTTCCCCGAGTTGATTTTTGCCACACACAAACCTGATGAATGAAATATATCCCTATTTCCCAAAGCAACATTTAGTTTCTTGCATTCAATTGTGGCATTTAATACAGCAGGAAAGTAACTTATTCTATTCATTCTACATGTAAAACACAAGAGTAATAACGTGGTAGCAATGTACACAGACACTTTGCATTTTCTGTAAATGTGCATCAACTAAAAGCCCTTTAATATTTAAGTCGACGCACAAGACAGACTGACCAAAAACAAGACGTCACGCATGAAAACCTCAAAGTTCCTAAGCAGAAACAAATGATCCCAAAAAACATAAAATGTTTTCGTCTCTAAGTGAGCCGAATTTGTTAACCGCCTTTAAGGTTAACAATTGCATCTTCTTAGTGTTTTTATTTTGACCATAAGCAGAAGACATAAAATCTCCACATTTCTGCATTAAGTTTGGTCTTTTCCATGCTGTACAATTTTGCCACGCTCCGCGCTCGCGCCGAATTCTCCAGTAGCAGTGGGCCAGGATGTTTTACTGGCCTCTTATCTTCTTTAATGATTACCGGCCACCTTACCGCCCATTCAGGTTAATCATTTACCCACAACATCACAGCAACCTGGTAATAAACAGCACACAGACACTCAATCGACTCACCGTCCGGAGGGCTGCCATCTCCGCTACGCCAGTGATGATAAACAACTTTGTTAGTCCGTGTGGAAACAAACGCTCCAAGTCAGCTTGCGTTCCGCTTTGAAATACGAGACCTTCTTGCTCTCCCTGAACCCAGAAGCGTCAGGATACGAGCAGCGTGTGCCGACTTTGAAATATTCAGGATCTTCTATTCAACTTTTCTACCAGTTTAATAATTCAGAAAGAATTACACGTCTCAGAATAACGACACAACGATGTTAGTGTATTAAAAAAACCCCAAATCAATGTAATAATTAGCTCTGCAGTTGTTGTGACCGGTTTTATTGGCCAGCAGTCTCATTCAGGAAGTCCTTGGAAGCATGAGGGAAGAGAAAAAAAACAAAAAAACAAACAAACCTCTGATTGGGGTAGGCGAAAGCAGGTTATTATAGGTCAGAGAGGCTAGTGCTGATTGGCTAATCATAGGGGAGTGGTTCAGGTCCAGTTTCAAGGTTAGGATGCCAAAATTCTAAGCTTTAAATTTTCAACTTCAAGCACCAAACTACTTGAAATCAATTAATATAATTGCTTTCCTTATATCCAAAATTATTTAGTATTCATTTTAGTCATGTAACCAGCACATTTGCACATATCTCCACCACAAGGACACTCAGGATTGTTAGGACTGGATCTGACTCTTGAAGCCGTAGTTCAGTTCAGCTCCTCCACTGAGCAGCAGGTCAATCCCGGTGCAGAAAGTGGCCTCGGCAGCGAGATATAAAGCAGCCAGTCCACACTCAGCCTCAGTCCCCATTCGACCCATGAGCTGTTGGAGAAGAAAGTGTGTCACTTCTCAGTCCTAGACTGCATATTTCTGGGTGCACTGGGTAAATTCCTTTTGTTTTTGTGCTTCTACAGGCCTGCAGCTGTTACAACTGTTGCTTCCTAGCTCACAAGTATTTGCCAAGAAGGAGAAGCTTTTCAAAAAACTCCTGTACGACTTCCCATGCACCCCCCCCCCCCCCCCAAAAAAAAAACAAAAAAACTGGAGATTTCATAATTTCAGCTTTCTCAACTCATGAACAGGGAAAACTACAAACCTCCTAATGCGACAGAGGCTTAACAGAGGGTCTCCTATCCTCCATTATTTAGATAACAGGCATAATAAAAGTGTGAAAATGACAGATCCTAATTTAACAAAACATGTAGACAACAACAACACTTAAAGAACTGAAACAAACTTGTCTTTCACTCTTTTTCTATAAATGCGAAACTAAAAGGAGGTGGCTGTCTAGTTACTCCTCTTGTATTGCGTCAGCTTCAAACAGGCTTTCTTGCCTGAATCAAAGGAAACCTCTAATGGAAAAAATGCAGCCTGTTACACAAACTCGTTCAGCTGCGATCCAAGACTGAAGGCGTCGATGCTGACTGCCTGACAGAGAGATTCCAGTGTGTGGCAGTTTAGTTTTGCTTTTTCCAGTATATCCAGTGTTCCTCTTATGGGCAGGGATAGCTCAGTAGGTAGAGTGGTTCGATTCCCCTTAACAGCTACCCTGAGGTACCCCTGAGCAAGGTACCGTCCCTACACACTGCTCCCCGGGCGCCCAATGGCTGCCCACTGCTTCACTGAGTGAATGGGTTAAATGCAGAGAGCAATTTCCCCACGGGGCTCAATAAAGTGTAATAATAATAATAATGTCCAAACCATCTCAGCCTTGCCTCTCAGACTTTGACTTGTCCCTCTGATGTATTCATTTCTAATAATGTCCATCCTGGTAATTCCCGGTGAAAAATCTTAGCAACTTCCACTCTCTGTCCTGTTGCACTTTTGGCTTTCAAGCTCAATCTTTCTGCCTAGCGAACCGATAAAAGTTTCCTTCCTTAGTGTCCTGCCTCACATACAACTCACTAAAAGCCTTTTCCTCCTTTGCCACCTGTGTTTGCTGTACACCTAGCCTCCAAGTACTCCTATCAGCTGTCTGCATCTTCTTGACTATCCCGCTTTTTCCTTGCCAAACTCTTTGAACACTTTCCAATACTTTCTCATTCCTCTCCCAAGTGTCCTTGTTTTCATTCCCTCATCACTTCAGCTTTCCCCATCATCTGGTAACTCCTCCCTACCAGCCAGAGCTGTCGACATTCCTCTCTGAATTCTTTACATTTTTCCTTTTTCAACTTCCACCATTTGATCCTCGTCTCTATCTCATGCTGCCTAGCTACAATCTGCCATGACACCACCTTGCAGACTCTCATCTCTGTCAGACACTTGCTCTGAAAAATATCCGCCTTCCTTCTCTCCTTCATATCAGCTAGCTCCTCACATTAAGCCCCTATCTCTGACCTCCACACTCCTGCCTTTTCCTCGCTCACGCTGCCTCCTAACACACCTTCCTCCTCTCCTCTTCCATTGTTTTCAGGCAACAGTAGCACAGTTTCCACCAGCAGCCTGCTGACCAACAGCACCAGAGGCGTTCGCTGCCCTGATCCAATGTGGAGATTCTTTGTGATTTGATGATGGCACGGATCATTTTTATTACATTTTAATAACTTTTCATTAATGACTGCATAACTCAACTCTTCACTACTAACCAGCCCCCATAATCTGCACGGCTTCTGAACACCTTCCTGAACGTACCTGAGCATTTTCCCCCATTTTAATGGCGGCAGCTGCGTCTGGTGTCTGTGCTGCTAGTTGCTCCCACAGAGGTGTCATCACGTTACCCGGTGAAATGCTGCAACAAAAGCCAGACACTCCGATTAGAAAAAGAAAGGCATTATTAGATTAAAGGGAATGAAATACTTGTAGAATCTCTACAGTTTTTATATCACACCAGAATTCTTCTTTTTATTTATCAGAATCACATTTTTTATTTCACTGCGTAATTATAGTTGTTTGGTATCTTAGTCTTGTGGATTTATGAGAACAGAATGTGTAATTTTGAACTGTCTACTGTAGAAAAGCCCAAATAGTGAATCAGAGCTTATCAATGGCTACGAAATTAAGTTTTAAAAAAAGGGGAGGGGGGGGGGGCTGATATAAGAAAGTTGGGCTTTATGGTTTGTGGCAGTTATCACAGACAGCAGTGACTGAAGAGAAGTCCAAATAAGAAATACAGATTATGTTTTTCTGACTTCTGCTCCTATCAACCATCTCACAACCCCTCAGACTGATACTGGGACCATGTAAAGAGGCCAACCCTTAGCTTGGGAACCATTGGATGAGACTAGTTAACTCTATATAAAGCACACAAAGGTAACTGCATTTTAATATACTAGACACAAGCTGTCCCCTGCGATTCATTAATAGCATAACACATTTTTATATCTTATCCTTGTGATTAAATTGAAATCCAATTAATTTTTTGGGGGTGATAATTTTTTGCAGATGCCAGTTTGCCTCACCAGTTGACTCTCACATTGTAGCGACTCTCATCCACTGCCATTGCCTTTGTCATGGAAACGATCGCCCCCTTGTGGAGAAAACATCACATTACAATGCTATTCTTTTGGGCAGAGGGCTGAAATTTAGGAAACGAGGAAAGAAGCTCACCTTTGTGGCAACATACGGTGCAGCATCTTTCTGACCAATAGTTCCCACAAGACTGGAAATATTGATGATGTTTCCTTGGCGCTCTCGTAGGTAAGGTAACACATACTGCAGAGAGAGAGAGACTTTCAGGTGGTGCAAAGATCCTCTATACATAATGTTTCAATTACTCCAAGAGCTCAAACAGAAATGAAAAGTGTGAAGGGTTTATGTGTTATTAGTTAGTCAGACTGGCTTTGGCTAAAATCAATCAGTCAATGCAAAAATCCTGGAAACTCAAAAGTGATATTACAGGTGGTCTGTAGACACAAGGAAAGGGTAGATTCCATGTTAGGGGTATTCTTGTGTACTTTTAAGACCACTGAAAACATTTTTTCCTATATTGTTTTCCCGCCTGTCGTTTTAAAATAAAGTTATTTTTTTATTTATTTCATTCATCAGTGTTTAAATGTATCACTTTAATCCTTAAGGACTGTCTTTGTTACCACCGAAGACAGAAATTATTTGCACCCAAAGCTGTGAAAACGTACTTTAGACGCCAAAAAGTAGCTGACGAGGTTCAGATTCAACAAGTCTCTGAACTCCTCTGCTGTGGTGTCGTCAGTGGGTTTATGAGGAGGGTCTGAAGAGGAAGATTTCAAACACAAAAACAGACAGTAAGCAACACAGCCTTGTTGTCATGTCTCCTTGTTAGTAAAAAACAACAACACACACACAAAAGACTCACGCCAGCCTGCGTTGTTGACCAGGCAGTCGATGTGACCAAACTGCTCCACTGTGACTGCAATCAGCCTCTGCAGAGACAAGAGGAACCAACAAATGACAAATACACATCCGCAGTGAATGCAGGAGTCACTCTCTGAGTTCAGTGAGATCATCATGTGATCATCATGTGATCATGTGACTCTTTCCATTTCAGACCATACACCCACAAAGCTGCACTTCACCTTTATGTCTTCTTCCTTGGAGATGTCACTTTTGACAAACTTGCACGAGCCTGGTCCGGTCTTGTTAAGCTCCGCCTCTAAAGCTTCACCTGCTGCACCTACGAGACACGTCTGATCATGCCGCAAAACACTGCACCCCATTATTTTTCTTTTCATATATGCTGCCAAAAGTGAAATCGTGTAACTGTTTTACAAAGTAGCAGAATAAAAACAGCCTTACTAACTTTCTCTTCCACAAAACGCCACTTTGGCTCCGTTTTCCACTATAAAAGAACAACAAAAAAAGACGCAAAAATGTTCAGTGCGCCACTCCTCGCTGCATGCGCAAACTGCCAGCATAAATAAAGACATTTTCATACCAAACACTCTGACAATCCCTCTGCCAATCCCTTTGGATCCTCCTGTGACAACAGCCACTTTGTTGTAGTAGCGGAGGGACATTTTGTCTGCGGTTACGATGATAAATGTGACGCAAAGCGGCGCTGCTGTCAAACAGCGGACTAATAACGGTTACTTCTTACTTTGTCTGCTCGGAGTCATCACAGCAGGACTCCTCTGCCGCCAGCAGAAACGATCAGCCGCTGTCAGCATGTTTGTTTGTAAAGTTCAAAGTGCCACAAAATCATGCGGTTTGCTTTGCTGCGTTCAGGAGGACAGGGATAGTAGGAAATCTATACATTCACAAGAAAACTAGCTCTAGAGAGGGTTCTTGAACTTTTATAATAATTTCCTTTTTACTTCAACTGTGTCTGGACATCTGTGCTTGGGTGCCACTAACTTAGCCGCCCTAAGCTGATGTCAGCTTCCTTAGAAACCATCAGTCTGGACATGATTACTTTCGTTCAGTGAAAGGAAGCTCTTCCTACTCCCCGTTATCAAGCACTTGCAGGAATGGGATCGTCTGATTGTTTGAGATCTCTCTCCAATACTGCAGTGTCTTTACCTAACAGTATAATGAACCTGCTTTCCACTAAACTTGCTGATGCTATTATTCTAACGGTTATAAAGCAGATCTCCCATCTTTATAACGTTTTGAATCATTGCAGGAAGCTGATTTACTCTGCAATGCTCAGATGCCATTAAATATCTCAATGCTGCTTCAACTTAAAGATCAAGGAGACCTGGCCTTTTGTTAAAAGTATTCCTTTTTGTATACTTAATATTAAACGTAATTATTTCATTTCTTCATTTTCACGCCTCACTGGTCAACGTATTCATGTGAAAGGGTGCTGGGTCGATTGGAGGTAAAAAAAATAAAAAATAAAAAAAAATAAAAAAATCAGAGACACTAAACCTTTGAAGTTGGCTCAGGAAGGGCATGTGACTTAAAACATGTGGATAAGGTAGAAGCTGAAATGAACTTTAATCTAATTTCCTCATTTTACATGGCAAAACATTTTGTGTTTAAAAAAAAAACCCATTCGGAAATCATTAAACTTCCTGATTTTTTCAGGGATTCTTCTTCTTCTTATTATTATTAATAATAATAATAATAATAATAATAATAATAATAATAATTTTAAGGAAGAAAGTGCTTTAGTAACTTAAAATGAAGTGAGGCCATAAACTCATCAACTCACAAATTATTTTTAAATTGGGCTTCTTTCTGCAACCTGTGGCGTCAGCCCCCTGCTGGCCATTACAAAGAATACAGTTTAAGGCACACTGCTTCACATTTGCTTCACTTTTCAGACCTGGAAGCTACATCTATGTTTTTTTTATACAGAGCATAGCTTGCATGCTACCATACCACTCACTATGCCAGTAAAGGATTCAGCACATCTCACACAGTTTAATAAAGTGAGCCAAAAATACCAGGATCTCCAAGCGCCTTCAGCTGCAGCTTGCAGTAAACAAGCCAGCAGGTTTTCCCACACATTCAGACCTACAATCCTCTACACCAGCTACTCAACTTCAAAGTATCAAATTTGATTTGGAGATTTTTAATGCAAAGAGCAAACTTTACAAACCCTCTGTGAAAATAAACACTTAAAAGGTGTAAATTACTTGAAGTATTTGAAGGCAACAGTACATTTCAGAAAAGTCTTCCTGCACACAGACCCAGAGACTCGGAGATGTTTTGGTGTATAATTTAAGATGTCTAAAATAACCACAGAAATATATTATATGTTATATTTAACATAAAGTGAGTAATGGTGTGGGCACATTTCATGACAGATTTATCACTGCTCTGATCCAATTTGTGGATAATTCTGCACAAACCACAGTAACCTGCAAGTTTTAATTTATAGCTAAGCTGTAACAGCAAAAGAGGGAAAAAAATAAATACCAACCAAATGTTTGTGGTATGATTCTAGAGTGTAAATCATGTTCATCAGTGCAAACACTGCTCCCTTATTTAATTTTTTATTCTCCTTTTTAAACTTCTTAGTTCAGGTACAGATCAGGCTACAAGTGTATGTAAGAATGCACAGCATGTTTAAGACAGACTGAGGGTTGTAAGAGGTTGACATTTTTGAGCGAGGAGGCTTGTTGGGGTCAGAAAAAGTGGGCGAATAGGCAGCGTGCTCTTGGAAAAGGAGCAAGTCCAAGATTGAATTTCCGCCTAACAGCATTTCCCATGCTGAGAGCGAGAGACAGCGTAAGGGTGCAAGCGCAGACAGTGAGTGACCTACAAACAAGCTTAACAATTTTAACTTTACCCAGGGTGGCAGATTAACACCACAGCAGCCCCTGAAGAAGCTCCCTCTATCTCCTCCCCTCACCTCCTAAATGTGACTCAAGGGAGAATCAGGAGGGGTTGCCTGGATGGTGTGATGATGGGTCGGCCCAGAAGGCACATGGAGGTGAAGGAACAGCAGGAGAGTCATGGTCACTCGCCTGGGGTTTGAAGCATTAGCCTGAAGCGTTAGCTGCCAGTAGGGCAGGTGAAAGGAGGAGCTCAACTAAGGTGGGTTTACGCTAACAGCATGTCTTGGAATTTGTGCATGCAGTATGAAATCAATCTAAACAAACACACTGTATAGCATGTTTTAAGAAAAGTGGAGCTGACAGCAGTTTCTCTGACGTCTATGGATTATAGACAGATGAAATCATCTTAAAATCCATTTTGATTTAACCTAGAAGTCAGTTCAGGGAAGCTTGTACAGGTGTAACATTTTCTGGTGTTACATTAAAGTCTAACAGTAGAAAAATATGTAAAAAATGAAGACATTTGGTAAAATAATCAGCTCATAAATTTTTACTCATGTATACTTACAATGTACAATTGATTTTTTATACACCTTTTATACACAGTTATTAAGATGTTGTAACTATCTGTAAAGGTTGTTGAAGTGAACTTGTCAGGGTAACTTACATTTTTCTTCTTGCAGAACAAAGAAGCAGCAAAAAGTACTTTTTTTTTCTTTTCTTTTTAAAAAGGAACTATTCCAGGCTGAGACATGGACAATCATAAGGGGGGAGGTACAGATAGAGGTGGAGGTGAGACGAAAGATAAACAAAAATCCGAGGAGGTCAGTGATGAAGATAAGCAGGCCAAAAACAAGCAGAACAAGTTGGAGAAAGAGAGCAGCAAGGAGCCGAGAGCGCATCCCAGAAGGGAGAACCGCCGGCGGTGTCAGTGGGCTCTGACGGAGCGTCTGGCCATCAACGTGTCAGGGATGCGTTATGAGACCCAGCTGCGCACCCTTGCTCAGTTCCCAGACTCCCTGTTGGGTGACCCCCAGCGTCGAATTCGCTACTTCGACCCTCTGCGGAATGAAGTCTTCTTGGACAGAAACCGCATCTGCTTTGACGCCATCCTCTACTTCTATCAGTCAGGTGGGAGGCTGCGGAGGCCCGCCAACATCCCCCTGGACATGTTCTTGGAGGAGCTGCGGTTCTACGAGCTCGGAGAGGAGATCATCGACCACTTCAAAGAGGATGAAGGCTTCGCCAAAGAGGAGGAAAGACCTCTACCTGAAAAAAAGTGGCAGCAGCAAATCTGGATGCTGTTTGAGTATCCGGAATCTTCCAGCGGAGCCCGGATCATCGCCATCATCAGTGTCATGGTCATTGTGGTCTCCATTCTCATCTTCTGCCTGGAGACCCTGCCTGAGTTCAGAAATGAAAAGGAGCGTAGGGAGGTGAGGATGCTCATATCTACAAAACCGGTATTCACAGGGCTGCACAAGGAAAGTTATGTCAGTTGCAATAACCGCATGAGTGAGGGAGTAGGCTGACGACAGGGTGCTTAGAGAACACAGCGTAACACTGCAGGAAAGTGATGAGGTGAACAAATAAGCACAAGAAGTGCAGACAGATGTCACTTTGCAGCACAAGATGAAAATGTTTTTATCTCCTGAAGCAACACTGAGTGAAAAATGGAAAGGAAAGCAAAGGCTGAGGAAAGAAAGAAAGTAAAGGAGACTATCTGCTGAAATTATTTTGGAGTTGCCACTTAATCTGATCCAGTTAGACTGAGAGGAAAGAAGTACGAGATGAGGAGAGCAGTTAAACCACCAGTGGAAAAATATGAGGGATAAAAGAGAGCAGGTAAAGCGGCTTGAGAGTTTTACTTATTAGTTGATTAATTCAAATGAAGTGGATGCTTTAAAAGTAGGAAGAAGCACTAGAGAGTGGAAGGACTTAGACGAAGAGAAGCCAGCATGAAAAGCAGGAAAGGAGATGAGCTTGTCTCAGGTTACTCCTCGGAGATCTAAAGGTGCTATATATAGAGGAAGGACACCCCAAAGAGCCCATCAACACATAAACCAAAGCCCGTATTAATAAACACAGTGACTCATAGGCTACACACTGAAAACGGCATGGAAAAGATGGAGACGGATCGGTTTTTCTGATGACTACGGCAAAATTAAATTTGTCTTGCATGTGCTCCGGCAGCCTGGAGACGAGATGGATTGTGGAGGTTCAGGTAGCAGACGTGCATGCTTCCAAAGCACCACCACCACTCCCTCGTTACTCCAGTAAACAGAGATAGATATGTTGATGTATGGAGGACAAAAACTGCCAAAACAATTAACAAATAGAAAAATAAATGAATATTCCATGAAAGTTCTGAAGAATTTGGGCCCCCTTTCTTTACAGAGTTGCTTCACTTCATTGCGGGTCGTAAGAATTCATTTATGCACAGCTCTTTGAAGGGCTCGCCACAAGATTTTTAATTAGGTTGACATCTGGACTTTGACTGGTCCATTGTAACATTTTGTTTCAGCCATTCTGTTTGCAGACCCAGATTATGTCCAGACTCCAGTGGTGGATCTGTTATGTCTGGTATTCTATGGCAAATGCTAATCAGGCTCCACTGGTGGAGAAGTAGCACAGGGCCCATTTGAAGATGTCAGGCCTTCAGGCCATCCTCACAAAGTCTGTTACTGATTGTTTGGTCAGAGACATTTATACCAGTGGCCTGTTGGAGATTACTTTGTAGGGGTCTGGCAGCATTCCTCCTGTTCCTCCTTGCACAAAGGAGCAGACACTGGTCCCACTGATGGGTTATGGTTTTGCCCTGTCCAGCTCTCCAAAAGTAACTGCATGTCTCCTAGAATCTCATCCATGATCTTGAGACTGTTCTGGGAGACAGCCAAATGCAAAACTAATGAAAAGAAACAGAAAAGATTAGAGGTGGAAAAGTTGTCAGTAGCCTCCATCACGACTCCCAAACCATTCTTGTTTTGGGGGTTCTCTCATTGTTGCCCCTCTAGTGCACCTGTTGTTCATCCCATTACCACCAAAGCAGCCGAAACTGATGAACAACCTGCTCTGCCACTTAACTGACCAGCAGATTTGTCTTCCATACTAAAGTGATCAGAGCCTGCAATACTCTCGGATACAATGCAAGCCAAAATAAACATACATGCACAGCCATCTCCACGTTATCAGTCACTCACGAGATGGAAAATCTTACAAACAAAAATATCTCGAACCATGCATGTTGTTGGTTTTATGTGACAGCCTGGATCTAAGTGATGGACACTAACATCATTCAACCTGCCATTAGTATATTTCACCTTAATCTGAGCAGTGTCTGTTTAGAATTTGCTTTGCAAATGTCACAGGCAGTTCAAAGTATATATAAAGCAGCACACACGAGGACACAAGAAACATATGCTGTTTCCAGTTTATTAGGTCAACCTAGCTAAAGATAATGTAATTTAAGACGAACAGACTGCAGTAAACTCTCCCGTCGCCAAGGTTACAGTGTTTGGTTTGGGTTGATGTGGAATTAGGGAGATGCTGGTTGAGCTGAATGGTTATTTTAGTGGATAACCAAACATCTATCAGAATACAGTTCAAACCCACCACAAAGAGCTGAATCAAAACCAAGCCTGAACATTGTGACCTTGACGGAAGCAGGATTTACTGCAGGCTTGTTATACCAGACATTTTCAGCCAGGTGTATCTAATTAACAGGAAATAGGAAATAGAGTTGAGCACAGTATGTACTGCAAGGCCATCAAATGCTTAGAGTAACTTTAAATAAGTTGTTAAAAGACAGTTATTCCAAACTTGCACCTTGTTCCCAGAAAAAAAAAGCAGCTGGGTTAAATAAAGTGTCAGGTGGCTGTAATACAATCCTGAGTCACATGAGGTGAATGTTTTATGTTTAAATATAGAGAAACTGGTTTATAAAAGTCTGTGAGAGAAAAAAAAAGCATTAAAACTAAGAGAGCGAAAATGGAGAGGAGAGAGACTTTAGCACCGTATCAGAGATCTCACAAGATCCTGACAGATGTCATACTTCAAATGTGCTGAGGACAAACTTTGATAATAATCACTACTTCTCACTTTCCTCCTTATGTTTACTCTGTCCTTCTTGATTTCTCTCTGTTTACATTCATGCAAACATCATCTCCATGGAGCTGTTTACTACTGCCCTACCTTTCCTCTCTCTCTATTTTCCTATTTCTTCTTCCAAACCAACGAGTGTGTGAAAATAAGTTGAATCTTTTGGGCAGTGCAGGTTATATGCTTTGATTTTTCTTTTAATCTAATGTTTGAGTTTAATCTCTTCTACTTCCTTATTTATCTTGCAGCAATACTCCATCGCTCCTCACCCCAACATATCAAACAACACCATCTTGGTCTCACCTGGATTCACTGCCTTCCAGGACCCATTCTTCATAGTAGAGACAATCTGCATCTGCTGGTTCTCATTTGAACTCATCATGCGCTTCATTAGCGCTCCCAACAAGATGCACTTTTTTAAAGACATCATGAACATCATAGACTTCTTCGCCATCATGCCTTATTTTGTCACAGTGGGCACGGAGCTAGCAAAGGACAAAGGTACGCAGCCCTCCGTGTCTCTGGCTCTCATCAGAATCATCAGGTTAGTGAGAGTCTTCAGGATCTTCAAGCTCTCTCGTCACTCCAAGGGCCTCCAGATCCTGGGCCAGACGCTGAAGGCCAGCCTGAGAGAGCTTGCGCTGCTCATCTTCTTCCTCTTCATCGGCGTCATAATCTTTTCTAGCGCCGTCTACTTCGCTGAGGTGGACAGTTCTGGAACAAACTTCAAAAGCATCCCAGAGGCTTTCTGGTGGGCAGTCGTGACCATGACTACAGTCGGGTACGGCGATATGTGCCCAGGGACAGTTGGGGGAAAGCTGGTGGGCTCCATGTGTGCCATTGCTGGCGTGCTCACCATCTCTTTGCCTGTGCCTGTCATTGTGTCCAACTTCAGCTACTTTTACCACAGAGAGATGGAGTGCGAGGACACCAGGGTGTACCAGCATGTCTCCACATCGCTCTGGGAAAAGGAAGGAGATGATGATGAAGATGAGGAGGACGAGGATGGAATGGATGAGTGGCCTGAATATATGAGGGATTACGCACCACTGTATGGGCAGAACAGGGCTATTTGCCCTCCGATCAATGGGCCTCTTTTGACAGGCCTTTGTGCAGGACAGGTAGATGGGGATCAGAGAGGCATGGGGTTCCTCTTTAAGGAATCTCGTGTCACTCAGGTCTGACAGACTGCAGAGTGCTAAACTCATGGCAACACATCAAGAAAACAGAGCCAAGATATAAAAAGATACTGCTGAAAGGACACGCAGAGGGAGACATGAAAACCAAGAAGTGCAGTGACATGTGAACATAGTTTTATATGTGAAGCTTTTGCATGATTATACTCGACTCACAGCTACTCACGAAGCATCCGTTTTCCTCAGGAAATAAACAGAAAAAAGTAAAATGTTTCCAGATGCCTCAAAGCATTTTCTGTGCAACTCACATGACAAATATTCCACCAGCTGCAAAATGATTTAAATTACAACCACCCCCTCTGGTTCTTTAACCAAACACAGATGACAGTTACTTACATGTTTTGGTCACAGGAAGAATGAATGTAGAATGACTGTAATGAATGGACCTAGAATTTCCTTTAACCAGATAATTTCCGGAAAAAAAACTTTAGCACTAAATTCTGCTTCTCCTCATTTTCTGCCAAATCACTTTTATTTGTACAGCTTTCCAGTCAATATGTACGCTGTCATGTGTATAATATTACAATATCTTGTCTTAAATTATATGGAAACAGTATTCGACTACAGCTGTCTGAATTCAATCCCATTGACACAGGTGTATAAAATCAAGCAACTAGCCATGGTACTGGCATTAACATCAGCACAAAACCTGTGTGCTGGGAGTTTCGTGGAATGGGTTTTCATGGGCAAACAGGGGTGGCCCAGTACTTTTGTCTATATAGTCTATATACACGTTACATATTAAGCAACCAGCCAATCAGAATAAAGCATTCTGTACAGAGGATGAACTGAAAGGATGCACCATATAAAAAAAACGATGACTATTTTAGTCTATGTTTTACCTGATGGGGTACAATGTTGCTGTTGAGGGGTTGCTGCTGCTCCTGCTGCTGATAGTGCTAGAAGACAGGGCTCTATTGCTTTGAGACTGTAGATGTTAAAAAGTCCATAGGAGAGATGGTAGCTTATTAAACAAGTGCTATGAGATAATATTAAAATGCAAAGATTGGTAACAGTGCTTGAAATCATAAGGCAAGAATAAAAAGAACTGTGGGAAATAAACTAGGCTCTGCCTGTGACTCACTCTTCGCCTCTCTTCCTCCTTCCATCTCCTCATCTCATCTATCACTTTCTACTTGCTGTCCATCTGAGAACTAGGCATAATTTGCTATTGCATTAATCTATTATTTAATTGTCTACACTTAACAAGTCTTGCACCTAGTCCATGACAAAGTAATGATATAAAAATGTTATAGAACCAAAAGATTGCAATTGTGTTTATTATAGTTTTTGTACTTGAATACCTCTGCAATGTAACAACTGGTACATGTGTCATTGTTACCTGTGCCCTTTTTAATCCATCTGGTGAGGGACAGACACATGCAGTGACATTTTATACCTTCTCCAGAATACTGTGTTTACAGTACTATGGCCACAAGTTTTCATCATGGTGCTGATTCAGAATCCTTCTCTTATTATTTATTCCTAGTCTATAATAATAAAGTAATGAGAATAAAAAATACATATATAAATATAAAATATAAATCCATAATTATGTGGATATGCATGTTAGATCAGTTTTAGTGAAATGTAAGCCCTCCAGAAATGCAGGGAAAGCCCTGTAACTTACTTTAAAGGTAAATATGTTCACTAAAACGGTGGACAGAGCTACAGACCCATGACACCCTTACCCAGTTAGCTGGCAGCTAATGACCAGACTAGGACAGGTAATGATTGTTGCACACACAGCACGCTCATTTGTTTCAATTCGTCAGTTGCCACAACACAACTTACCAACGTGTAGTCAAAGGAGCTTGCAAAGAAAAGCGTCTAGCTTCTCTGCTAGCCATCGGGGCGGGGGGGGGAGGAGATGTTGGCTGTCCGATTGGCCTCCCTGCTGCTGCGGAGCCTGGGACGGTCTGCTTGCCTCCACCTCGGGGGGAAGGGTAACATCTCTTGGGTCTGGGTTCTGTTTCCCCCTCTGGGGGCGAGGGTACCTGGACCCGGGGTATAGAGTATGTTTGGGGAGTGTGATTGTGTGTACATGTCCATTTATGTCAATCCTTACGTTGGGTGAGTGCTGAGTGTTTGTATATGTGTGCATGAGGGTGGGAACGCATGTTTGTGTCTGTGTGTGCCTGTTTGTCTGTGTCTATATGTCAGGTCGGGTCTTAGACTCCACCTCTCTGGGAACTCCCAGGCCCTCCAAGGCCTATCTCCCCTCACCACACTCCCTGCCGGTGACTGATGCCCTCAGGGGTCGGTGCATTGGTGGTTCTTGGTGTCCAGGGCTGGGCACTCAGGTATGTACCGGCTCACTCCCGGTGGCTACCGGCGGGGCCTGGCGCCTGTTGCTCGGTCAGGCCTCCTCCGGGGTGCGGGGGGCCCTCGGGCCTCCGGCCTCTGGGCCTGCAGCTCGGTTCACTCTGGCACAGCTGGTTGCCGGCAGAGCCGGCGGGCACGCCGGTGCAGCCCCCTCTAGCTTCTGCTCGGTGGCTACTGGGTGACGCCTCGTCTGGGGATCCTCAGCCCTTCCCATGAGGGTGGCACGGATGCCCCTCCGGTGGTCCTCCTTGGGCTCTCGCACTCTGAGGCCTCTGGATGTCTGGGGCCTGGATCTCCTCCATGCCTGCTTCATGCCCTGGGGGACGGGGCTATGGCTCCCTACATCCTCTTGCAGACCATTACATGTGGAAACCATTTGAATACAAGCGCGCTGATCCACACAGGTGTGCACACGGGTGTTCACTGCTCGTAGACTTAAATTACACCTTTCTTGGCTGCTACTTCAAAGCACATTGTGCGCTGTCTGTCCTGCCTGCTGCACAACAACACTGAATTTTTAGTATTTACTGCTGTTTACACTTAGCTAGATTAATGCGATGGTGTTGTGTTTAGTATGTTGCTTTGGTTTGTTTGGTTTTTTTTTTGCTTGTTTTCTATTCTTCTTCTCTCAACAGGTGATCGAGGAGATTTTATTTTCTCCCCCCCTTTCTCGCTGTCCCTCTCCCCTTCTGTTTTTCTTTTCCTTCCTCTTTCTCTCTCCCTTTCCTATCCCTCACTCATGTCTGTCCCGTCTGTAACATCTGAAAATAAAATATAATAAATAATAAAAACAAAGGTCGATCAAATGGATCAATACGGCAATGCCACGATGATCCATTTGGCAAAGTAAATCCATTGGGTATCCTTGTTGGTCTTCAGACAACAATTCTGACGGCTAAAGAACCAAATGGGACAGGCAAAAAAAAAAAGCGTCTGGACTTCTTTAAGTTGCTTGAATATGTTTCACCTCTCATCTCACCTCTCATTTAGTTTAAATCTGGGACTCCCCACCATTTGACCTTAGAACTGAAGAAGCTTCTCGGATGAGAGGTGAAACGTCTTTAAGAAACTTAAAGAAGTCCAGACGCTTTACTTTGCAAGCTCCTTTGACTACAATGACCTGGATGACTGAGAACCTTCACAGACATCTTACCAACGTGTACATAATAACCTACTACTCCTATGTCGTACAGTCGCTACCGCCCAGGTGGCAAAAAATGCACGTGCTCTTTCTGAGTTTGGTCCGGCTCGTAACCAGCGGACTCTCCTGTCGAGGGTGAGCATTGGTAAATGGTGGTCATGTGACTGATGCAAGCCAGGTCCTTTTATTTAGCAAAATTATGATTAACAGTTAAATGATACTGTTGAGGGGCAAAGGCAGGACTCCACATGCACACACAAATTACAAAAAAATAAATAAATTAAAAATGCCTCAAGAAAAGGGCACTCATCAGGAAAGGGGCGGGTCTGAGGTCTAGTATAGACCTTCCCCTTTACTATATATATTAGTATAATATTATAGTAATAGTAGTAATGATAATGTATGTTAGTATTATTTTCTGACATTGACATTCTTCTAATGTTATATTTTGCCAACTTGGAGTCAGGAGAGAATGAAAACTGTGCAGTCTTGCTGATGTCATGATGTTACAGTGCGCTCACTCAGAGGTGTTGTAGCCTAAATCATTAGAGATTATTAGCTAATTCTAGCTTTCTGAGCCACTAGTCTGCTGGTATTACCAGCAAATGAGCTGATGTACTTTGTTATTTTAGTTTGTTAAAACATTTCTATTCCTGTTCTGTTGCTTGTTTACAGTACCGATCCTGATCCTGGTCAGTTCATGTTCAGTAGCACCCTGCTTTCAGTCTGAATATTGTTGTAAATTGAAATGGAGCAGTTTATGCCTTTTATTCATTTGTAAGTTGTGTTTCCCTGTTACATTTAACTTTTGGGTTACAGCACAAAGACTGAGAGAGGATGACAGTGTGGGCGAGAAATTCATGACGATGATTTCACATAACCAAGCTGTGTGCTATACTCATATCAAATATGGATTCCCAGCCTGCTCTTACAATAATTATCACATTATATTGTTATGTTTAGCTGAATGTAAAGTGTTTGTGTATGATTGTCAGTGCAAAGGAGGCAAGGACAGAGTGATTGCACAAGAGCAGGAAGAACCAGCTGAGTAAATGTGCAGATAATGAAGTTAGCTATAACAATATTTATTTTTCACCAAGTCATTTTAAAATCTTTTCACATATTTTGCTTGCGCAGCCTTTATACGTGGAGTTGCATGTTCTCCCTGTATCAGGATGGGATCTCTCCAGGTACTCTGACATCCTCCCACAATCTAAACTCCTAAACTCCCACTAACATGCAGTTAGTGGGATTACTGTGGGTCAGTTGGCAATTCTAATTTGCTTATAGGTTAGACTACTTTGTCTTTTTAATGCATGTCCATTTGCTGCACATTTGACTGAGTAAATTGGATATCCCATGAAGATAAAACTATTATAGAGCAGCTAAAAGTGGCGGGAGTGTTTAAGGTGTTGATGCCCTGCATTTGTCAGAGTTATGGCAGAAATGTGGCGCTGCAATCTTATGCTTATGAGGATAACAAAGAGCTTGCTCATCGGCTGGCAGTGGTGCAGACAGAGTTCATGTAGTTGGACCGGAGCCAGTTTATGTGTTATGTGTAACCGATACAGGGCAGAGGGGGTGGGTGGCAGAAATGGTATTTGCTGGGGGCAGAACAGCTTTCTGTCACGGGGTGTTCTGGATGAAGTAGTTACCACAACATAATCCTTGTGTCACTGATTTTCTTTGATACACTGCGCTGCGCAACGTCAGTTTGTCTTTATAGTAAATCTAAAATCTGTTCTTTGTCTCAAACACTCTTCGGGACTGAAGGGTGGCTGTAATAAAGCTAAAAGCATGATGTGGGTACAGAATAAATTTAGTCACAGCAGAAAGCAACAAAGAGGCAGCTGTTTAATAATCAGTGGATCAGTCATAGACTGTTTACAGAGAATCTAATTCAATGATTGTGATGTTAACTGCAACCAAAAGAAGATCAAAATAACATAAAAATATAATGGAAACATGAATCAGGTCATAAAATGTTACAAAGTTTATATTTCTGCCTCACCTTGCCTCTCAAGCATTTTTCCTTTCTTATTAATTCACCGAATTATCTTTATTTATCAAAATGTCATTGATTAATTATTTATTTATGTTTTGCATTGTTCCATCTTTTTATTTTCCCCAAACTTTTACTACTTTTCCTATGAATACAGAAGCAAGTCATCTGGATAATGTTTTATTTATGATTTTGGCTGGTTATGTCTTCCATAGCTGCTCGGCTGCAGCTCATTATTAAGGACAAACTAATTGTATAGCACTTGTGACACATGGGCTCGGGTCACAAGAGATCCCTCTCAGTCAGATCATTTATATGGTATTTTTAGGTTTTAGATTATTTTCCTGGTCTGTATTTTTCAGTCTATTCTTTTAACATGACTTTAGGATCGCAATAATAGAAAGTAACTAAAAATAAAAATAATACAATGAGGTATGGGTGAAGAGAGAGCTGAGTGTAAAAGCGAAGCTCTCAATTTACCGGTCGATCCTACCACCGCCAATCCGCCAGTCCTACCCTCACCTATGGTCACAAGCTGTGGGTAGTGACTGAAAGAGCAAGATCGCGGATACAAGCAGCAGAAATGAGCTTCCTCCGAAGGGTGCCTGGCCATTCTCTTAAGCTGGACAAACACTAGGATTTTTTCAGCTGCGTTATTCAGCCCCTGCTCAAACTGTACGACTGAATCTCGGGGGTTAGAAGTTCATGAGTCACGATGCAGGGCCTGATGCTCTGATGCGACCTGAGTGCTCACACTGTGCGTCCATAACATGAAGCTTAACACAAAATCTGCATCTTGCTCACCCTCTCTCTCTTTCACTAACACAGACACACACACCACCAATCAACTTTGCTAAATTGCTAATGAAAAACATTGACCAGGCAGCTGCAGTTGAGCAGCAGTGTCCATCCAACTCTTTTCACGGTTGTTGCGGTCGAAATGATTTTGTTAGACCACATCGAAAAGGCTCGGATGAGCTTGCCAAAGTTCTAACACTGCGCTGCCATGCTACTCCATCTTTTTTACTTTCATTTCTGTGTTTGCGCATGCGCAGTGTGAGAGGATGTGAGAGGTTGCATTGATATCCTGACGAGGGGCGACAGGATTTCAAACAGGTTTGATTTTCTTGCGACCATACGATTGCTGATCGGGAGCTGGTCGTGAGGTGTTAATCGCTTCTCGTTACCCCATGTATACTACACCATGCACGACACATGATTAAGGCGAAACTCGGGCCGATCCCCAAAACAGTCGCACAACTGAAAAATCGCCCAAAAATCGCACAGGTTATGCCCAGCTTTAGAGATAGGGTGAGAAGTTCGGCATCTGGGAGGGGCTCAGAGTAGAGCCACTGCTCCTCCACATTGAAAGGAGCCAGTTGAGGGGGTTCGGGCATGTCCCTCCGGGAGGAGGCCGCAGGGCAGACCCAGGACACGCTGGAGGGATTATATCTCTCGGCTGGCCTGCAGGACAAGCTGGAGGAGGTGTCTGGGGAGAGGGAGGTCTGGGCTTTTCTGCCGCTGCCCCCGCACCCAGCCCCAAATAAGTAGAAGAAGATGGATAATACAATGCGAAAGTCATGAAAATGTCTGTTTTTTTAAATTATAGACTTTATATTTATAGACTTTTATTGTAATTTTACAAATCAAATCGGTGCATTGCAATGATGTGCAGTGAACCATGGTCGACACACCTAAACCAGGAATCACCTAAATCTTGAAGTATATGTGGTTTCACAACTGAGTAACCACACCAGACAGGCTGGTTGTCCACATCTGTACAATGTTTGTAGCCCACTTACTCAAATATTGTCCTCTTAGTACTGAGTGGATGAAGAGTTGGCAACTTTCAGAGGCAGGTGCCGTTGCAGGAAATGCTTCCTCCCTAAACCAAGTATGGTATAAAGATCTGATTAGAACATTTTAGATGTAGCAAATTTAAAAAGGTACTCCCGTATGAGTTTAAAGAGCACATAAAAGGTAGTTTCAGCTGCTAAAACAGCATGGTTTCCATTCATCTTTATGTTTTTTTTTTTTTTTTATCAGTATGCATTATGAAATGAATCTTGTGTGAACGGGTCATTTGACGCACAATGAAATCAGCTAATGTCTTACACAGAAACTCATCTGAGAAGAATAGAAAACAGCTGACGCGAGCGTACACACTGTGTCGAATAAGAAAACCTTTGTGATAACAGGCAGTATTTACACAGAAAAAGGCATCGAAGCCGTGCATTCCTTTCTATACGTCAGTCTCAGAAGACATTACGTAAGTGGCAGATCTCACACAACAGACAGGGCATGTGAACTATGCAAGGTCTTTCCTCTAAAATTAGTAAAGAGGAGCTCTGGAGAAGTCTCCAGACGCCAAGTCATTACATTCTTACAGTAAGGCACCAGTGAGCGACCTCTGAGGGTGCCCTCTTCAGAATGACTCCCTGCGATCCTGCGTAAGAAAAAGAAAATTCCTTCAGAAGTATTTCTGGTGTAATCTATTGTGGCATGCGCTCGTGTGATGATATACAGTCGTACAGATTTCAGACTGTCTTCTGGCCAAACGATGTGGAAAACATATATTCAGAAATATTTTTTCAATCTTCAATCAATCTTAAGTATCAAGATGCCAAGATTACAGTGAGAGAAGAGAGATACGGGTCCTTGATTTTGTAACGAGTATTAGCTGAATAGAACAAGTAAGGAACATGAATCATTTCAGACTTTAAAAGCTGGTTTTGTAAGTTATCTTGAGCATGTGGGCATAGTGTTACCTGTTTGTATTCTGAGTGCAGATGATCATGTATACATCTTTCCTTACTGAACAAAGGTCGCATTTTATCACTCACGCATTTTCGAATTCCTTCTGCGTGACTCCGTGTGCAGCGACTGTGGGAAAATGTAATGACGAGTGCTCAAGTCTAAACATGTTTACAGAAGCATCACGAGGCATGTGTACAGGAGGCGATGGTACTGGACAAAGTGTGAGTCAGGTTCTTTGATAAAATTGTGAAATCTCAGAAATGTTCTGAGTCAGAGCTGCAGGCTGATGTGCCGAGCGATCCAGCCTCTAGATGTCAGACTGAGTTTTAAAACCAAACCAGGCTGCCAGGCTCACTCCTGCTTCTTGTGGGTCTGATTTAGAATATGCCAGAAAGACTTCAGATTAATGTGTTCCACCTTGAAATCATCACGTTTGTAAACCATCTCGAACTCAGAGCATAAATTATCTTTTATTTTTATACTACGCTACCAAAAAAAACACAATTTAGAATGTGAAGAGGGAAAGATGGAATTAGTTTAGAGTTCAAGACAAAATCTGTCTCTGTTATGTATTTATTTAAAAGAGATGTTGTAATTTTTTCACACGCAGCTTTTTAGAAATTGGCTATGATGCTGTGGGCTTCAATTTGAGCTTTGGAAAACTTTCAGGCCACATGATGATATATCAGATCATTATTTCTCAGAGCACTCAGCCATGAAAATAGTTACAAGATTCATACTTTGATTAATGTAATCATATAATTCTTTGTATTTCTGTTTATACTATAAGGAATACCTCTTAGCACCTGTAATTTTAAATACTGACTGCTTTAAATATATTTCTTTGCAAAAAGAGTTTTTCTCGTCTAGTTTGTGAAAATGGCTTCTGTGTCTTAAATTTTTGTCCTGATGTTATGTTGAAACAGAGCTGGAGTGAAGATAATAGAAAGGAGCAGATGATGCTCCTTGTGACCCGTGACCCCCCAAACCCCCAACACTCACACACAAACTGCTCTGAACAGTGATAGCTGCAGTGATTAAATTCCTGACCCTCGTTTCCCTTCAGATGGTGCGACATGATATTCCCACGTCATGCGCTGAAGGGGCAGCTCTCTCATGCCATAGGGCAGATTAGCGCTTTCTTCTTTGGACTCCATCAGCCGCAAATGTCGATCGAGACAAACTCGAATTTTAACGAACCTAAACGAGAGTTTTCGATTTTCAGTTTTTGCAGAAGCTCTTTGGGGGGGGGGGGTTCACCTTTCTGCTCAGCTTTCCTCTCTGACGTGTCCCTGAGCTAACGTCAGCCTTGCTTGCAATCACCCACAAAGCCCTTATGCTGTCTGGGAAGAATGAAAAGGATTGACGTCTTTCTGGCCATCTGCCGCCTACCGATTCCTCTCCCATCCATCACTCTCCCCTGCCTCGCCCATCTCTAACTCTTCACTGAGAGGATTAAGTGTGTTGGTATCTCTGTCTTTGTCTCATTACAGCCTCGTGTGTAATGTGTGCATTCTGCTTATGTGTGTGTTGCAATCTTTCCACTCAGTAATATCTTTGTCTGCAGGATTTTTCCACTGTCTTTAGTCACCAAACACTGACGCGTGTCCCCCTTTGACTGCAAATCCTCCCACAGATTGCACAAGTTCCTTTAGCAGCAGAGGAAACACAAGAGAAGTGCAGTTACTTTAAATAAATCTCTAAGATTTTATTACATACAGTATACACACAATCTGGACCTGTGACTCTGCATTGAGACTCAAGGATGTAGGGAGGCAGTTCATGAAGCTCAATTTGAAATGAAAGGCAGTTCAGTGGGACAGAAGATGATATTTTACAGCAATTAACAAATTTAAATAATAAGTAAGAGTAAAATAACAAGTAAATTTAAACAAACAACAAAATTGAAACAGCTTCTGGCCTAAAATTCATCATTTCACACACCAGACCACAACAAAGAAAATACAAACCCTAGATAATATAGACAATATTAACATCAACAGTGACTGATGTCAGAGGGAATAAGGTAAAAGAGCACTGAGGATAAACATGTAAAGAGAACTGTATAAAAATACTGCCTGCCAGATGTAAAGTATCAGTTGGCATTTTTAAAGGACTAGTTCAACATTTTGAAAGATATTTGCTGTCTTAAATAGGAAGATCTATTTGTCTCGCGGCTTTCACGCACAAACTCATCGCACATGATGAGTTTTCACGTGTAGCACAAAACAGGAAAAAAATCTGCTTTAGTCTGGTTCTCACTTTGGTTTGAATTCGAGTGGCGCCTGGGCATGCAGGAGGAAACCACATACCTTCTGTATTCTCATGCTGGCAAGTTATAGACTAATAAATGAAATGACTGAGATGCATTTTTATATTTCCACATTTACATTTGGTAACAGCTAGAAAAGCTTCATAGCTGCAGTCAGTTCACGTGTGAAAAACTCTACTTTCATTTCCGACAAGGTGACCCTGGAGCATCCGTTAGTTAAGTTGCAATAGGCTCAGACTGCAATAAGCATCTCGTTTTACTCCTTTGTTTCCTTTTCCCCAACCTCCCAGCCAGTCACGGCAGATGGCTTTCCTCCCTGAGTCTGGCACTGCTGGAGATTTCTTCCTGTCAGAAGAGAGTTTTTCCTTCCCACTGTCACCTGCTGCTTGTTCAAAGGGGATCATTGGATTCTGGAGTTTTTCGCTCCAAAATACGATAGGGTCTCAAACGTAGTCAACTCAAAGCACCTTGAGTTGACTACTGTTCTGATTTGGAACTATATCGATAAAGCAGAATTAAAACGAGTACTTTCTATCAGTATACTAATTATAAAGCTACAGTTTACCTGCTAGTTTTCTCAGCCAAAACACTAGTAGGAATCAGCTATCCTGGCTATCTCCAAAGTGAAGTAAATCCACCAGTACTGGTGACCACCTGCAATGCAAGACTTTGAAAGGATCAAACTGTCACTCTAGTGAAAAATTTAACATCCAGCAAAAGTGCACATTTTAAATTCAGCTTTTAAACTTGTTAGAAAAAGACATCACCTGTTAATTAATGAGATTTAAAGGTGCTAGTAAATGTTTTATGACCTTGAAAGAGAACCAGGCCAGCCGTTTTCCACTGAAAGCTACCTGAAGTTCTACATATATTTACAGTTAATGATATTAGTCTTTAACTGTGAATACATTTTTCCTCACTGCAAATGTCCTCAAAATGTCAAACTTTTCTTTTAAAAGTAAATTTTTTAAAACTTCCTTAAAGGGAAGCAAAGGGAATCTGAGCAAAATGAATTCCTGTTTGTGCGTTACAAGGCTGGTGAGAGCACCAGCAGACTTTTTTCATCAAGAGCAGACTCACATTCTCTGGCATCAGTTGAATTCGTGGACGTGTATGCGTTTGGGAACATTTTAGGTTTGGGTGGATTTCAGAAGAAAAATGATAAATCAAGACTGGAGTAGATAAGATAAGGAGGAAAAGAAACTCTTTCAGCATCCAACCACAGGGCAAAAGTCTCAGGCCTGGTTTTTAAGGGCCTTCTTGGGAATATTACACTGCATTGCCATCATGACATTTTAAGATCCGTGCATTGAAAAATTAGCAATGCAACCCACTCTGTACCTCCACTGAAGAGTGAAGCTGAAAGTGGTTAAAACCTGTCGTAAAAGTGGAAACAAATCGACTGTGAAACACGCTGGTGGTGAAATCTGATCACGGCAGGTCGCACGGCGGGATGGTGTGCCTTCGATCGTAAGCAGTGTCATCGCTCTCCTCACCGTCGCTTACTTCGCCCAGAACCCTCTCCCTCTCCTCTTCCTCCTCAGTTTCACTCTCTCGCCTCAGTCGCTCCCGCTCCCTGTCTCTTTCTCTCTCTCGGTCTCTCTCTCTCTCTCTGTAGGAGCGCGGCAGTGTGGGAATCTGAGAGTGTGAAGAGACCGAAATGAGATCATGCAGCCTGCACTGACTGACCAACATACTTAAATTAAACATGCTAAATGTTAAAGGTCTTTCCCAGGATGATGTCATCATAGTCATATTATTAGGTTCAAGGCTTTGTGTTTATCTGCATCCAGAAATATTTGATGCATTTTCAATATACATGATAAAGTGGGCATATTATATTAATTTCTCTGTAGTTTTATTTTTGGTTTTTTATACTCTATTAGAGTAGCTTTACATGATTTGCAGTTCAAAATACTCCTTAGTTATCTTAATGCATCCGAGGGTTTTAACAGCAGGTGAGTGGGGTTTCTGTGATGTCATACAGAGCTAAGAATTGAAAAAAAAAAGCCTTTAGAGTAGTGTCAAGGCTAAGCTTTTGGTATATTTATACTGAACTGGTAAAATGACCCTATTAAAACATTAAAACATCAAACATTTGGTCAATTACAAGTTACAAAACTATAGACACATATTCGTAATATTCAACAAACTCTATGCTAAATAACAAGGATAACAAGAAGATTTAGATTTCTAATGTATGTACTAACTGCCATCTGTCTTTAAAGTATAAGGTAGAAAGTACGTACCTGATTGTCATGGCTGGGCAGGACACAATATCCTGGCTCTGTCCTGCGCAGGAGGCGTGGGGAATGAGTACGGAAAGGCCTGGGAGAGTGGGAACAGACGGAACGCGGAGAGGGAGAACTGATGGAGCGTGGTGACGGAGACCGGACAGAACGGGATGGCGAGTAAGTGATGGAGTGGGATTGGGAGAGTATGTGACTGTGGTGGTTTTGTTTGGGTGGGCGAGGGGAACGAGGAGGCAGCTCGGGCGGTTTGAGAGGGTCGACCATGTCCATCTCCGTGAGGATTGGCGGCGGAGGGACGAAATCGAGCTCCCCCTCTTGCGGGAGCGTTTGCATTTCGGCTGCATCAAGTTCGGTGAGCTCCGTCTTTGACAAGTGATCCACAATCCCGGCACCAAATGAGTCGCCAACGACATTGATGGAGGTACGCATTCGGTCACTGAGTGGACAAATGGCATCAGTGTCAGTGAGTGAAACGACGTCTTAGTGATACCAACATTTTCACAACCTCTTGCATACGTTAATTCTAGCACCCTAACATGGATTGCAGAGCAGTGATTTGTTATTGCCTGCTCATCAGACACCTGACTCACAGCAGCCAGTCGACAGCGATCAGCAGACTGATGTCCTGGGTAGGCAGGCCGACAGCTGTCAGGATCAGTAGCATGGTTACCAGTCCAGCGCTAGGAATACTGGCGGCTCCAACACTGGCCAGTGTGGCGGTCATACTGGAGAGAAGAGATGGGAAAAAGGTATATTTAAATCATGCTTGCAGTAATGTGCTGTAGGCAGGCAGAGATAATCAAATCGTGATTTTAGTGACGATTCTGGCTTTTTCCCATTTTCACAGTTATGCACATATGGCCTTTTCCAATCAGTCAATCAATCAAGTGCAACCCTTTCATCACTCCCTAATAGTTCAGCTTGAGTCAAGTGTCAGACATCCCTGTAACTACTGTGCTGCCCTAGGCCTCTTTTTGCCTTTTTTTCCTATCTGCATAAATCAAAGGACACACTGGGTGTCTTTAAATTCTGTGTCTAGTACTACCTAGTAATACAGGTCTAAGCTAAAGCAAATTAAATAGCATGGCCTCCATCAGTTTTTCCAATAGATATCCTTTCTTTGATTACATAGCAGTTGTATCCGCTGAGTGATGTGGGCTGGCAACAGACATGACTTTTTTCATAGTTTTCTGAACACTCGCCAAAAATGGTAGACTGAAAAATGCAAAAGTGAACTAATTCCACATGCAAAAGGAGATGTGTGATGGAAAAAATATATGAAAAAATAATTAAACCCAACTGTAAAACCAGACCATTGTGCTCAAAAACCACTGAAACACCAGAAAAGGCTTAACCGAAACCACATTTAATATTGGAACTCACCAATTCATGCTTTCACTGCTGATTCAGCATGTTTAGTCAGTCATATGGCAGCCAAAAGCACAATTAGCTTAAAGTTAAAGACTTTAAATTGTAGCGAGAGGTGAGTTTTAGTTTTACGTGTTTATAATATCACCATATAAAAAAAATCAAAAACCCTAATCTGTCTCCACCCACAAAGATTTACACATGGAGTGGTCCAGTATTCTGTTTCTCAACATCACACACCAACAAGTCTCGGATTTATGTGAGCTCATTTACGTGTATTTCATCAATGCAATGCTTGTATAAAGTACATGAGGATAGAAAGGACTCAGTTCCTCTGTCCACAACAAAAGATGTTTCCTAAAGTAAAACTTTAAAGACTCTGAAAAATGCTGCTTGTCATTGCATGTCTGCAATTAGAGAATTATCAGTAACCACAGGGGCCTGCAGGCCAGCCAGTCTGGATACAGCTCTAAACTGTGATATTTACTGCATGAAGCTATTCATCTGTTATTAGTTACATCTCAATTGTGTCTGACAAACTGCAGTGCCAATTATCACCACGCTGTGACTGGGAGATTAAGTGGGGCAGATTTATGTAGTACATATGGATTTTATTTCAGTTTCATCACACAAAAACCATACAGCATTTTCTTAAAATTCGATTTCGTGGTAAACAGCCGTTGATGAAAGACACACAATAAACAACTTCAAAGTGCTGAGCGTTATTTGTAACCCGCGGCCACAACAAGCAGAATCTGATCCAAGCAGACTGGATCCAATCTCCTGCTCAAACCTCAGAAATGGGAGATGAATATTTCTTTACTTCCTTCCATATTTATTTCTATACCTCGTAACATACTTGATGCAAGTTGTTTGAAAATGAACTAAAGCATGCAGACTGTACACTTCTGTAAATGCAGAAAAGAAAATGAATGAACGAGTTCCAATGTGTTTGTGTTGCTGGTTTCTCGATAAAGATGCACCGAGACATTTGATGAGTGAAATTATTTGTAATTTATCTGAATGTTGCCTAACACTAATCAGCTGGTATTTGTGCAGGCATAAAAGCTACAGATGCAGATTGCTAAACAAGCTTTAGGTGTTAGCTGGAAACTTAGCGCTCCTCTTGTCCAGCTGCAGTCACTTCTGGTTCCAAAACATGTCCATCTTTTATATACAGTCAAGTCAAACGTCACTTTCCATTCATCTATGTTTGACGCAGGACGAGAGACTTCAGGATGAGTCAGAACATAATTGATATTTTTCCCTTTTTACTAATATTTGAATCAGAATGAACTTTGACACAAAAACCTTACAGCAGGACGGGCTGACACGGTATTCAGGGAATATTGTTTGTTAATATCCTTCTTAGGAAAAATAACAGAGAGCAGGACAAAAAAGGAACCTGTTCTGGTGCAATCAGGTGACAGAGACCGTGATGGAGGCTACTTACACTAATGTGCACATCGGTTTATGTTTACATTCACACCCCCACAATTTCCTGTCCCATCCTGCTTTTGGCCACAGCATGTGAGTAAATTGTGCCAGGTGCTTTTTCCTCTGGCTAAACACATGACCTTCTATCACCTAGTTTACTCAGCTGATGGCGTAAACAACAACAAAAAGACAACAAACAGCTTGTCACAAGGGCCTCAAAGGTGCTCCAACATCCATGCTTAAGCATTATGAAGCGTTTCACGTCAATATCAGCACAAATTTAAATGTATATGTAGAATCAGAATATATGCATAAAGTTTTATTATTTATTGCCATCTCATGTTGCGTCACTTCTGATTTTGTTGGTAACTAAAACATTCTGTGTGTTGAAATAATCAATGCAAATGTTTGTATACTGGATACTTTCTACAAAAGTCAGTCCATCCTCTTTATAAACTGCACGCCTAGCTAGCGTTGCAGGGTAGCTCAAGCTTCTCCCAGATGACACTGAGCGAGGGATGTTGGTTCCTGCAAAGGTCATCGGTTCATCACAGCGCTGCAAACCAGATAGACAAGACAACCATTCTTGCTCATATCCACACCCTGAGCCCATTCTGAGAGACCAATCAACCTAAAATGCAAGCCTTTGCACAGTGGAAGGAAGTTGGAGCACTCGGAGAAAACCCACGCAGGCACAGGGAAAACATGCAAACTCCACACGGGAAGGCCCCAGCTGACCTCGAGGTGCAGATCCAGAACTTTCTTGTGTGCAACTACATTGCTAACCACTGTACCGCTGTGTGGACTGGTTAAGGTCCAGTGTATAGATATTAAAACCACTTTGGTTTGTTCTGTTTCTTTTATGAAAAATGTAAATAGAAGAAAAAGCAGTGCTTGGAATCTGAGTAGGTTAAGTAGAAGATAAATGTTTTTTGCTCTTGGTTTTGGAAACGAATAGCTGGCTGGCAAAGATGCTGTAAGGCATCTTCAGAAGCAGCCAAGTAAGGAAACTATTAAAGGCTTATAGTTGATGTGGGAGAAAGAGCAGCGGCGCCCCAGCGGTGCTGCTTTCTGATAATGAAACCTGAGTCATGAGAGTCAAGTCACCATGTGGTTTACCTGACAGTAACGATCTGCCCAGAGTCCAGGGTGATGTCATTCATTTGGGCAATAAAGATGGCGGCCACGGCTTCGTACAAGGCAGTGCCGTCCATGTTAATGGTGGCACCTATGGGAAGTACGAAGCGAGTCACACGCTTATCAATCTTCAGATTTTCCTCAAGGCAGCGAAAGGTGACCGGCAATGTCCCCGCGCTGAAAGAAGAAGGCCACACAAGAAGGCGAGTTAGAGGGAAAAAAGGTGCAGATGTACTCGGAGCAGGCGCAAAGTGTCTGCTGAGGGATATAAAATAGGCAGACAGGTGGTGAAAGGCATAAGTGCAGAGGTGAGGGCGAAGGGAAGAGACAACAATTAAAAAAGGCAGGAGAAATTTGAGTCGGCCGACAGCCTCGTCCTAACAGCTGGGGTAGGCCACTGTTTCAATCCTCCAACATGTGAATTAAAGGAATTTGATTCCCGGCCCCGCTGAGGTCGGGTCATAATATAATTAGAGAAAACGTTGATAGGATTACCCATATTCACTAAAGCCTCAGTAATGTGCCAAAATAACAGTTGGTTTCAGCAGCAATGCTGAATCCCAGGCAGGCTGGGCCAAGCCAAGCCGGGCAGGATACAGCGGGGCCAGTTTGGCTGGTGGCAACTAATCCGAAGGCTTAGATACTTACAACACAGAATCTGTCCGACATGGACTCGTCTATGATAGCCTGCGCTTTGGCTCTGCTGTCCTGATTTGTCAGTGTAGCTGCATAAATACAGATTTTTGCCTTCAGGCCTTTCAGATTTAACCCAAATAGCTGAAAGCAAGTAGCAGGCTACGCCGATCAATCACGGTAACTACAACAGCTGTCCAAGCAATACGTGTTGTAAAAGAAATATGTGACACACATGTGTGAACACATGCCCAAACAGACGACTTCCAAACATACATATGCACTTCCTGCAAGCTGTCATACCTGCTAGCAGTGCCCAAGGCTGTGATCCATGCCTGGAAGATCCCAGAGTAGAAAGCAAAGGGGCTTTTTCTGGTGATTGCAAAGAATATAGCGGGTAGGATCAAGCCCCCATGGATCATCAGACCCACAATGACAGTCACCATGTACATGCCCAGCTGCCTGGCTACCACCTCCAGGTCCCCGATAGCTGCGATCTTTCCCGCAATCAGAGAGGCAATGCCGACAGGAGAGTACCTGGACAAAGACATCACAGCAGAAATTATTTGATTGGGACTGATTGTGGTTCATGTTCCATTAAACTCCATTTAGTATACACTATATATGTGTATGTACATGAATATTTCTTTCTGCTTTTTTAAACTGTCCAATAAGCAACAAAGCCATTTGAAGGCAGAAATTGTTTGATTTGATTGACTGAATTTAATCTAATAATTATGGATGAATTACAACAAAAGACAAGGTGTCCACAGGTCTTTTGAAGGCTACCTACTCTTTCTACTTTACTATTCTTTAAAATAATATTTAAGATCAAACCTGTAATGAAAAATACAAACTTTATATATATAGTCAAGCACAAAAGTTCACACAAAAATAAAAAGACAAAAAATGGCTTTGTTTAGGAACACAAGTGTGTGTTAATGTGAAAACAACATAATCATTGTCACCGTACCAAACATTAAAAAAAATGTTTCACATGCAGTGTTATTGTCCTATTAAATATTTCTATGAACTGGCTTCAACCACTAAGAGTTATTGGTGGTTACCACCATAGCTGTTTGTCAGTGAACTCACCATGTCTGCATGTTACTGCCAGGATCACATTTCAGTATTTTAAGATGTTTTCTGACACAACAACCATTAAATAAGTCAATAATTAGCCTATAAGCGTCCTGTTGCCATTAACTATATTTACACATGTAAAACACATTTAAAAGGGATAGCAGAACAATAAACAATGCCGCAGAAATGGTGGCACTGTGTTCTAGTAATCCATGTGGTGACATGACTATAAATTTTACAAAGCCTTTTATAAATTGATATGAATTTAAGATATTTTAAGAATATTTAAGGAGCTGTAGCCACCCTGTTACTTTTTTTTAATGTCAGGCCAACGTTTTCGCCACCTCATAAATCTTTAGTCACTGTCAAAGAAGCACGTTTCTCTGCAAGGGGACAGGACACATGCTTGGATCTCTGGTTTCCAGCTCTGGAGAGCAGTTGTCCCTGTTCATGAATACAGACTGCAGTTATTGGGACACTTGAATTAAAGCGAATCCTTGTCCCATCATGAGACGGTGCATTCTCCCAGGTCAGCTGGCATCCAGTGACAGTTGTTTGGTGCGGTATGCCATGTATATGATTTGATAGATATGCCCCTTGTATGATGCGTGCTTTTTGTATACACTGGATTCTGTGTTTGGCTCGCACCATAAGCCCGTGAGTAATCTGTTTACACTGAGTGAGTGATACAGACAATGATACAGTTCCTTTGGTGTCCAGCTGCACATGTAGAGGAGGCTTAGAGGAGCTGCGAGACAAGCATCCTGCTGTTTCTCGTCCAACCGCCTACTCTACTCCTCCTTTCCTTTCCCATCCCCGCTCCGAGTACCGCTACACTTTCTCTGCGCCACTTGCCTGGGCTCTGTGAAGCCTCAAGACGTGCACTGCTCTCACACACATCTTTTTACGTCCCTCCTGCCCGCATCTACTTTCTGCTCTGCCATCAAGTAGCTCCTCTGTCATCGATGGATCCATTACATTCTGGAGATCTTCCACCACGGCTCCCCTGGGAGCCCACAACGCCGTTCCGGGCCCCGGCTCCTGCTACTCCCCAGCATACCACAGACTCCAGCATGTCCCAGGGAAACCCTCTCCCTCTTTCCATCTGTCTGTGTCCTTCACTGACACACTTTCTCCCTCTTCCTCTTTGTTTTTTTTTTCTATCTGACCTTGCTGCTTGTTCCCACAATTTGCCTCAAGCACACAGTCTTCGCCTTATCCATCACTGTCTCCGACCGTTGTATGTGGTATCGCCAAAATGTCAAACGTTGGCCACCAAGAGGAAAAACAGAGGCACGAACTTTTTAAACACAGACACACAAATACGAATGAAGGAATACAAGACACCGACCACATGATCATGGACACCATCGTCATGATAATTTCATTGAGGATGTTGAAGAAGTCACACATGACCTTCCCACGCTCGCCCATCCGGCCCATGCAGATCCCAAAGGTGATGAAGAAGCCAATTAAACCTTGACGAAAACACAAAGCAAGCGAGTAAGTGGAAAAATGAGAACAAATAACCAAAAAGAGACCTGGAAAACGCAAGCGTCTCGCAATACGAACTCTGTTATCAACTCACCGAGGACGTTCATGCCCCATTTGTATTCCAGTTTTTTTCTGTTCACTAATATGGGCTCAGTTTGGTTTGCTGCTGCGACCGGCACCTTTTTCAGCACCGTCTGAACCTGAAGGAAACACGGGGCGACATTCAGATTATTCTGTGGTTTGTGCTGGGGTGCTTAGATTTTGTAACTCCCATTGTGTGTGAACAAACAAAGTTCTGGCAGCGGCACGACGTGCTCTGATTTCTGTTTAAAGAAAAGGCAAAAGAGAAACATAAATACAACAAAGGGAAAGAAAAAGGAGACGAAAAGGCTGAAAGGGGGAGGACAATTCCCTGCTGCTAAATAATGACTTACATGAATTTACTGAATTCCTGATGAATATGAACAAAGACGCAGTTTAAAATAAAGATGCAGACAGAAATAAAGCTCTCGGTTCACCAGCAGATGCCTTACTGCACTAAATAAGTATGTGGCTTTGCAGCTGTAAAGAGATTAGCGGTAGCTGCAGGACGGCTGACCATCGCCCAGTCAAACACAGACAACTACTTCTAATCATTCAGACGAACACGCATGACAGAAAAAACAGGATTGGACAGAAGAAGGCAACTGCAGCATCACAAAAACACAAGCCGCTTCCTGAATTGTCCCTCTTCGACGGCACCATTAGCACTAACTCACAATACATTACAAAGAATGGAAAAAAGCAACCCTAGATCTATTTTATAAATGACTTGATGAATTGCAATGGCACTGATTTATCGTCTTTTAGTATGTAAGACATGTTTTCAGTGGTTCAGTTGATAAGCTCTATATTAGTATTTGTTTTAAACTAGATTATCACACTCTGGGCCCTGGGTGGGCAACAAACTGTCCCAGAACTGTTGTGGAGATCTGCACCAATGATCTGAACTCATTTCTGTTTAATATTAATTTAATTTTATAAGTGTATTACTGCAGCAATCCACACCAGTCCCAGTTTTTCATGTTGCCCCTTTAGAAAATGAGTTGCCCACCCCTGTTGGGGATGGGTTTGGCTTTGACTCCTGTGATCTTTCTGTGTGGAGTTTGCATACTCTCCCCACACCTGCGTGAGGTCTCCCGTGAGTACCCTGGCTTCCTCCAACAGTCCAAAGAGTTGCGTGGCCTCTTAGCCTCTTTCTAGCCAAATGAAGCCTTTGAATCAGTCCAGACAGCATATGTAAAAATTGTTACGTATGAAGTTTGGAGAACAGCTAACCTCTCTGGAGAACCATAAGTTTTTAAGAACTCTGTCCGAGTCCTTCATTCTCTCAAACTGCTCAGTAATCCCTTATCCAGAAAAGTTCATCTCCTCAAATGTGGCCTGGGGCACAAGCAAGACTTTCCAATATGATACACTTTGGATAATAATTATTAGCAATAATAATTGTTGACAATCGCTGACAAAACAATCACAATTCAGGATCCAAGTGGTAGCAGTTTTGGAAAATTAAATCTGTAGTTTGCAATGGTTTTTCTAGTAAACTATTAACATGAAGCACATGAAGCGATGTCTGTGAACATTCATTCAAATTAAAGAGGAAATTTATCTTGAAAAACAAAAATACAATTTTAATAAACTTCAGATATTATTTATTTACCAATTTCTTTCTCTATTCAGTGTAGTTTGATTATCATCACCTTAAAGCTGAATGATGCAAATTTCATATAAGGAATGTAGAGCCTTACCAAAAGCTTTGATGCTGAAAGTCCCAGCAAAGCAATACTGGGAAACACTCGCGTTTTATTAAAAGGAAACGTATTAGTCAAGAATCTTTCTTTGCTATGTTTATATTAACATTTTCAGTTTGCGTGAAAGCTTATGGTTCAAGATGAGCCAAGATAATGAAGCAGTAGATGGTTAATGTAGAGGGTACCTGCTGGAAGCAGGCTTGCACCAGGTTTTCTGGGAAGAGGTTTCGAATCAGGTCAAGGAAAGCGTCCAGGCTGCTGACTTCCTGGTTTTTCGTGGATGTGGATGATGAGTTGCCTCCCCTCAGTTTAGGGTTCCCTGGGTGGATCCCCAACACCAGGATGACCCCGAGGACGGCAGCGATTACAGTGGTGGACATGTAGTACACCATGGCTCGGCTACCCATCCTTCCACTGGAGCGCGCGTCTAGACCAGCAAGCCCTACAAGAGACAGACAACAGATGTAAAACAACGTGTGTCCAAGTCCACAGAGTCAATAACAGCGTCTTTACCTCGAAGCTCGAGTTTCCCAGTACTTTAAAGTGCAAATACTTCCTGTAGAGTGTTTAAAGTTTGATACATGTTTTTTGGATAAACCGCTGGCTTTTTAGTTTTTAGCTTTTCACATGCTAATTCATGAATCAACTCAGGTGGCTCTAGCTGGCTAGCTACCTGCTAGGTTTTCTAATTTCAGTCACTAAACTGGTTGTGAGTTTGATGATTTCTGGAGTATTTTTATCCAATTACAAGAGAAATATTAGAGCATACATAACTGATATTATACGTCTGTTTTCCTCCTTAATTCGAGCATTTAAAATGCATGTTACTTACTTAAATCCTTAACACGTGCAGGAGCTGTTCAGCCATGGAAACCCATACCGTGAAGCTCCCAGCATACAGATTTTGTGCTGATGTTAATGCTGGACGAGGTTTGGAACGCTGCAGATATTAAGACTTTTGCACTTGTTGACCCTGTTTCTGTTACTTTATAGGTCTGCGGCGTCATGACTGAGCTGCTGTGATTACTGAATGTTTTCACTTTGCAATAATACCACTTATAGATGCTTGTGGAATATCTACGATGCAAGAAATTTCACAAACCAACTTGTTGCAAAGGTGGAATCTTGTTTAAGGAGAACAAGCAGATTCAGGGAGCTTTTTAGAAAAACCGATTTTTTCACAAGTGTTTGCAAAGGCAGACTGCATGGGTAGGTCCTTGATTTTATACACCTGTGACGATGGGACTGAAAACACTTGAATTCAAAAATTAATGCAGCATTGCTTTTGCCTTGGAGGCTGGATGCTGGAGCTATCAGTCCTGAATTCACTGTGTTCCAGTGGCAAAGTCAGAAAAGCTATGAAATACTGGATTTCTTTTTGCTTCTTAGCAAGGTAGAGTCATTCATATATCACTAGCAATGCAGTGGAATGGTTCTTTATTTTTTTGTGCTTATAAACATGCAGCATATTCACAAACAGAGTCTAGCTGAAGAGATTGCAATTAATTTCCAAAGGGTCCACCTTCAAAACTGGGACTCTTTTAAGGAGAGATTTTACGGCGGATTTTAAGCAGAACTGGGCACTTCTTATTGTAGATTGCAGATTTTTATTAACTGTGTATTTGTGACCTATTTATCAACACAACAGTGGCAGTGCAGTGGCAGAGTACGAGTTTTACAGTTTCATTAATATTTACATGGGCTGCCACCAAGTCAGGGTTGGTGGGGTTGTTTTCTGATTTGGAAGTCCGACTTGAGGGGAATGTTCCAGTTGAAAAATCACACTACGAAATTCCAATTTCCAGCTTCAGATGGAACACACCATAAGAGGAGTGGCTCAATACTTTTACCTACATTGTGTATGTTTGTGTGACGCTCCCATACAGTCTTAGATGCACCTTCCTAACCAAACTTGGTAGAGTTAATTTGCTTGAGTTAGCTTATAACAGAAATCCACCCTTTTGTCCAAATATGGTAACTTCTGACTAATAAGTACACGTAGTCCTGTAGACTACATGTACATGCAATAGTCCATTAGTTCTACTAATGTCAGAATTAAAATTTTTCCACAGTTAACATATTAACATGTTTAGTTTAGTTTATTATGGTTAAAGTTCAGGAGTATGAGGTTGTAGTTGGTTAGTAATCACTGGGGACAATGAGTGTGCCCTAAATTATGCACACACTGGACAATCACCCGTTACAGTGTTAACACAGTATTGGTTACTTTTTAACTTATTAAAACCAGCATGATGCTGTCTATAATGGCCACACCTGTGATAAGGCTGGAGATGATAAGAGGGAGGATGAGCATCTTCAGCATCCTCATAAGGATTTCTCCAGGAAAGGAAACCATTGTGAGGGCGGCGCTGTCTGTCACCTGCATGTACCGCAGCATCATCCCAAAAACGGCTCCCATGACGACGCCTGAGGAGCGGAAAAAAATAAGCTAATTACAGAGTTTTGTTTTTGTGCAGCAGTTGTTTAGCCAATCATGTCTGCATTCATTTCCCAAACCATTAAAAAGGCATACTATGTTTCCATGCCTCAAAAAGTCCCATAATAGCACAGGCTATTGTTTTAGTTTCCAGACAATTCGAAACGCATGCCTAAACACTACCTTATGTGCACATTTAAAAATCTAATGAATATTGGTTTAAAAAATGAGTTCCAAATGTCACAAATATGTAAAACTCAGTAGTAATATTAACCGTGTCAGAAATCACCCTCAGTTTATAACCTTTCGGCGGACTCATTAGCCTTTTTTGTGAGGGCCCCTAACACTGTGTTTAACGTTGGAGATGCAAGAGATCGCTGACTAATGAGAGCCATCTACTGAAATGTAAACAAGTTCATATCAAGGTTTAAATCTATGTGACAAATTGCAGACAAAAATAACACACTCCTTGACTCTGCAGGCTTTTTTTGACAAAACACACAGCTGTGGAGAAACATACCAAAGTGTTTACAGTGGCAGAGCAAAGACAACAACAAGCCTAAGACATCTCATGGGAAAATGATCTCGGAGTATTTACATCAAGGTTTGCGTGTGGTAATTTTTGCTGCAGCATAAATTGGTCCTTTTCTTTTTTTTAACAATAAAACTAACCTCAGTTGTAATTCTAGTCATTCAGTAAAACATGTGGGAATTTGGAGTGTTAAACTATGTGCATAAAAGCAAAACAAAGGCTTGTTTTGCTCCAGTATTTCTTCAACTTGTGCCCTCATCATGGCATCGCCTGAGTGCTTCTTTTCATATGTACCCATAACCGTGAGTCCCAGCAGCAGGTTGTGTGTGTTGCGGCTACAATGGCCAGCATCTTTATACGCAATCTCTGTGTTGTCATCTCGCTGGTTTTCTTTCTCCTTCTCCTTGTTTGCGTTGGACTGGTTGGCTGTCGGCTGGTTTGTCATCCTGTCTGTGAGGACAGTGGAAAAGGTGGGTTTTAGTGCTGAATGACGACGTGCTTTGTAAAGCAAACTGCAGCATCTCATAGCAATGCTGATTAGCTTAGACTATAAATGTTTAACATAGCAAGGGTAGACTAGCAAGGCTTCACACTTTACCGCTGGGGGTGGTCGAGCCTATTTTTCAAAGGGGATTAGTGAAAACCAGAAGCACCTAAGGCTCACACAACAGGAATGTCCTGTGAGGATTTGGTTTAGGTTCTAAATGGAGGTAAATGTGCATAACTGAAGGCAATTCAAACACAGCAGGCAAGGCCTAAACAGGACATGAAGAAACAACTCAAGAGATGTAATCTGTTCATCATCCTTTAAATGGAAAATGATGAAACTGCCAGACTCCAAATACAGCACAATATGGAGGTGATAGAAGATAGAGGAACAGATTTAGCTGATTAGTGAGGTAAAGTGAGGTAAAAAATGACCCCCTAGAAGCAATAGGATGTGAACCCTGGATGTGTTACACGCTCTGAATGAAGTCCTGTGTACAGTGAAAGCATTTGTTCAGGTGTTTTTGATGTTTATCACCTACATTTCTCTTAAAACAGAAAGATAAGACAAATTCATCTATAACTTTGCTTAATGTGCACCATCTTTTCTGATGGATTTATTAAACTGAAAAGATTCTGTACAAACTAATCAAAGGAGCTTGCAAAGAAAAGCGTCTGGACTTCTTTAAGTTACTTGAAGACGTTTCACCTCTCATCCGAGAAGCTTCTTCAGTTCTAAGGTCAAATGGTGGAGAGTCCCAGATATAAACCTAGTGGGAGTGACCCCCCACAGAGGGACAAAAGGACCCCCTGATGATCCTCTAATCGCCTGAGCCAAGGTGTGAAATTGGGTGTGGGTCCCAATCAGCCAGAGTTAGGGGTTGTCAAAGATGATGACTCACAACTCAGAGGGTCAATATTAATGCTCTGGGCACCATTTGATATCTGAGTGAAAATTAATGGCAATACATCAAATACTTGTTGAGTTACTTCATAGAAAGCTGTCACGGTCAGGAGCCTGCTAAATGAAACGTCTAGGGATTAACAGAGTCCTTCAAAAACTGTGAATGTCTGCATCCATCCAATAGATATTTAACCTGGACCGAAGTGCAGGAATGATGTCAGCATTACCACATGGACAGCATTACTGAAAAGAGTAATTTGATAATAATGAAATCCAAGTGTGCTGTCTCTATAAATCCAAATCACACCTACAATAATTCAAATCTATCTATCTATCTATCTATCTATCTATCTATCTATCTATCTATCTATCTATCTATCTATCTATCTATCTATCTATCTATCTATCTATCTATCTATCTATCTATCTATCTATCTATATCTATATCTATCTATCTATATATATAGATAGATAGATAGATATAGATATAGATAGATATAGATATATATAGATAGATAAAGCAGAGTTATTTCCATCAAAACAATGAGTCATGGAGGAAGAATGTGTTTGCTGTCCAATAACACGACACGTTTCCAGTCTACCAAGAAAATTTCAGAGACCCCACCGCTACCATCTCTCAACATTAATTGTACATAAACACATCTGGAGAGCAGCGCGGTCGTGCCAAATCCCTGTCACAAGTATGAGCGTCACATTTACAAACTGTCTGACTCAATGAGAGTCTGACTCAATGAGATAGCTGCAATCAGACATCATTATAATCCATCAATTTGAGCAGATGGCATACAGTCGTATACATTAACCAAAAGAACAATACACAAGGGAGGATGTGTAAAAAGATACCTACTGCTTTATGTGCTCACTTCCACGCTCTCACCTCCTGCTCCCTCTGGCCATATCTCTGCCCCTTTCTAGTATGTGACTGTGTCCAGTCCAAGCACCAATTTGGATTTCCAGAGTTATCCCAAACTGGTGCGTATCAGGGCCGGAGAACGCCCAGCCAAGTTTCAATTGCAGAGATATAATCCTCGGTGAATGGAGTACCGAGGAGAGGAGGGGAGGGTGTTCCTCTTAATAGTCTTCACAAATCCTCTTTTCAATCCTTATGCCATTCTTAGCATGAACATTGTTTGGTAATGTCAGCTGACCACATGCAATTTGCTTGCGTATGCGAATGAGAATAAGAGAAAGACGTCTCTCACCTTTTCATCAGTGTTTACGACAACTGTCCGCTCCTTGTGTGGATTTAAATGACCACAGTAGGCGGAAAAAATTGAGCCCAAAAAAGTAAAAGTTTCAAACTGAGATGTGACCAGCCTACAAAAGGGGCTACTGCGAAGAAAATGAAAGAGTAAAGTTTACTTTTTAAACAGACAACAAGAAAAACCAAAAATCCTGCTGAATGTGAAAAAGACTAATACTATGAGAATAACAATATCTCTCATCCTCTCCTTTCCTGATAAGAGACCTTGAAAAAACTAATCAACAGCATGTATCCTGAGATGAGAGCAGCAGTGATGAGTGTAAGCTGCAAAGACATCCTCAAGGACCTGATGCGGTGCTGCAAATCTGTCTTCCTTCCCCAACAGAGAGATTTCCTGCTCCAGGAAATGTCAGCGCTGCCTCAAGACAAAATGTATCTGGCCTCTAGGAAGCAACTCTTGTTGGGCTGACCTGCTGCTTTTCAACAGAGGAAAACTGAGACCATTTACAGTTTGGGAAGATTAAATTTGACTCCTTAACTTTCTAAAGTCTTGCCTGAAAAGCCCTAAACAGAATACAGAGCAAAGGCCATGCACCACATGGAATTTCTGTTACATCACGAATAAAATGCAAGAATTCAAGTCAGTGAATTCAGTTTGGTCAGCCAGCTTACAGTAATCCAGGATTTCAGAGCAACATGACACAGGTATTACCAGTCTGCCAGGTAGGCTGCAGACACAGGCGCATATTCCTTTGAAGAGAGAACAACTTTAAATCTTTGCAAGAGCTCTGGAAACACATGTTAGTGATAAGTGCTGAAACAGCGGTAAAGGAAGAGTGACTTCAAAGCGAGTGAAGCCAGAGCAGAAATAAAAAAATAAAAGAAGCACTAAACCCTGCTGGTACAGTAGTGATAGCATTGCTGTTTACATGCCCTCTTTGCGAAATACAGACACCAGACAGAAAACCTCCCACAGTGACTTTCAGAGTAATGGCGACTGGATAAACATGAGTTCCCTCAGCGTAAACACTGCGGTCATCCATCTGATGTGTGATGATGACCTGTGCAGCGCGTGACAACCATCACAATCGGTCTTCACATGCGGTCATGCACTTACGACACATCTTCTTAATCGTCATGGCTTCCAGGGCGACGGGTCACCACGCCAGAATGAGTTAATCTCCCCAAAGAGCGAGCTCTGATTACTGTAAATGAGCCCAAGCAGCTGTAGATAAAAAGGTGCGCGTACAGCTCGAGAGAAATACCTCAGTTTCTGTCGCAGGCTCGTCAACCCCCCTCCTCATTTCCACCCATAGTCTTCCACATAAATAATCCGACCGTTCGATCACAGACGTTGATCCAAGAGATCAAACAGATGCAGCTCTAACTCTCCGAGCTTAACGTTCACCGCGTACAAGCTTTTTGATTTCTTCTAAAAATCAGCATACAAACATGGCTGCCACTAGATATACACAACAAAAATGTACATTTTAAAATCTGAAGTGAGCAACAAAGGACCGTGAATAATCGATTTGGCCATTTGACATGATAAAGTTGTTGTAGTCACGCAAACTATTGTTGTAAAGTGAACTTCTCTTGGTTTTTAAGTGAGTAAATGTGAGAATGTCACCTTCGCTTCTACGCAACTTTGATATATAAACTGTAGGAGAGGCTCAACTTTTTAATGCAACGAACATGAACTATAAGAGAACTTCTGCATCCAGATGGGATCACTGTGTGACGGCATGTAAACCGATCAAAGGTACACGTCTCCCGCTAAATCACCTGATTCACTGGTGCTTTCTACACAGACTAAATTCCCATCAATAATTATTTTGTTCTTTCAATCAAGGTTCGCATTCAAATTTACAAACATTCGCATTCAAATAGTGTATCCATGTAAAGATTTTCTGTGTGTGGATGTTACAAATATACGCTGTATTTTATTTTAAGGAACCATCTGTGCGTGCACGTGTGTGTATGTGTGTGTAACTCCGGGTGTGTACGGGTGTGTCAGAGGATTATGTCCAATGGTTGATTGTTTGGTGTGAGCCTTGCAAACGGATCGAGATATAATCCCCATCCCGCCCCTCCACCACCCTTGTTCAGCAGAGGGAGATGAGGATGGCCACTGCAGCAAACACAATAAACTACACAACACACAACTGCCATCGCATATCTAATAAATGAAAAGATCTGGGTGTGTTATCCTGTTAGCACCATTATGCAATATCACAAAAATGAATGTGTTGTACTGTTGTAGCTGGCGAATGTTTTTGGGTTTTTTGCATTAATCAATGATCGTCTGACAGAAAATCAACCAAATAACATGAAGTCTTCCTGCTACATAAATGGAAAAAAACAGCAAAGTCACAGATTTGAGAAGATGACATCATCTTACAATCTGTCTCTCACTTAAAATGACTATAAAGGTTCAAATTTGTTTTAAGCTCATAAATAATTAACTCATCATTTCACCTCTGGGTCATCAGGATAAATGGAAACTGCTGATTACTTTTCAACATTCCTAAACATACATTTTAGCTCAAAGTTTCAAAGACCTTTTCAAATCTTCTTTCTCCTTTGAGTTTGTGACCATGATGGCGTTCCACGACAGAAAATCACCAGAACTGTATTAAAAATACACTCAGCATTTTTCTTTTAAGTTGGGTTACATTTATTTGAGCATAAAATACAGAAAAAATAGGAAAATGCACAGATATATCTAAGTATTGTCTTAACTATATAAACTTTGAGACTGTTTCAATTGACTACAATTTAATTTGTTATAACAGCAGTTTATAACAACTGTAGTCTTTTATGTTGAAAGGTTCAAAGATGAGACACACTCCCTTGAACAACACTTGGCAATGCTGTCGAGGAAGGCTGCCCTTTTAATAGTAAGAAACTTGAGGCAGAACCAGTTTCGGCCATCTGCCAAAGGCCAATTTTGAGCCTTAAAAACCTTGAAAGTTGTTTAACAAAACATCAGGTGGTCATTTGTATTGCAAAGATCTAATTTTACCTTGCAAAACATGAACTGAGCTGTAATTCACATTTGATTGCTGCTTTCAAACATTAACCGTGGTGGGATAAGATTGCCTGCTTCTGCTGCTAACACATAATTGTAAAGCTGCACAATAACAGTTACACTCAAAGACAAGAGATAACGCGCACATGCTGCACCGCAAAAACGCCGTCAAGGCCTTCTCTCCCTACAGACACCCATATTCTAGATATCAGCGATGACAGATACACAGCACGAGTGTCCGTGCACTTCAAAGCAGAGCGCTGCCAAACTCCTTCAACATATGCACAACTGCCTTCAAACACATGCCTGGTGTATGAGTTTACCAGATCGCAAAAGCAGCGGGGTTACAGTCAGTGAAGGTCAGTGTCGACCACATCAGGTCTGTACACACACACACACGTGAGCGCACATGGGTCTAGATGCTGCCTCTTGACTGTTTGACAGTGAATAACAGGAAACTTTTGATACTAGATAATCAGATTCAGCACCGAATTTGGATTTGATAAATGCTGTCTAATCCAATGGCTTCTAGTGCATAAAGATATCTCACTTGCATTTCCTGTCAGTTCACACAAGTTGAAGATCACCAGTAGAATGAAATTAGGCATGTCAAGAGCAGGCTCTGGATAATATTTCAGAAGTGTCCTGAGGTTAATTCAAAGGAAGTCAAGGATGTGACAAGCTGACATCAACAACTAACACTTTATGTCTCAGGCCTATCTGTTGGACAGCGTTACATATACAATAACAAGAAGAAAATCCCAACGTCTCAAAAGATACAAACAATAAATGTGGCAGCTTTATTTTGCTAAGATGTGAGAATAGGTAGAGTGAAAATGAGAGAAAAGACTTGAGTTCTTGTGTGTGTGGTGTTGTCTGCATGTGCGTGTGCGAACACATGTCAACACACAGACACGCACCCCCTCCCCTCCTCTCTCACGGATGATAATCTGAGTGCATTAATCTGTTGTTTGAACTCCTTAAGCACAGACTGTCTATCACATCTGCTCTCTTCACCCCAGTAAAGCTCTGCAGTTTATAAACTCCCTTTTTCTCCTCTCGCTCTCCTTCCTTCTCCTGTCTTTTCCTTTTTTGATCTGTCGCCGCAATTTCTCTATCGCCTCCAGCAGGACTACATTTAACACAGCTCATTCCCTTCATACAGTAAATCCATCTTCTCATTTGGCCACCAGACCTTTTTGGAAACTTCTTATTCCAGCTTTGATCCCTCTCTGATCCCTCTCTGATCTTTCTTCCTCTTACTCACATCTGATAAAACATGACAGGGCCCACATGTTGAAAAACTGAAAAATCACCCAAGCCAATGTCTTTAATGAAATAAAAGCCCAAAACATTCACAATCTTTGCACAAAAAAAGATGAAACAAACCATTAATGTGTCTGGAATTAAACACTGAATAGTCACAAATGATACAAATTTAGCGCATGTGCGCGAGGCGTGAATGATTGGAGAGGAGAATATAAAAAAATGACAACAAGGAGACGGACGAGCTTACCTGCTGTCTGTCGCTGTCTCCCTTCCGACAAGAGCGAGGCATCGGGAGAGACACGCAGAGCAGGGACGTGGAGATGATGAAGACGAAGAGGGGATGGGAGGCGAAGTCACAGTCTTTGCGTCATCTGAGGAAATTTGCAGATTAATACAACAGCTTGATGCTCTGAGCCCCTCTCCTCCCCCACCTCACCCCACTGCATCTCACCCTCACTCCCATCTCCTCCCCTCCCTCCTTTCTCTCAGCCTTCATGACTGTGTCTATCACAAGCCTCTTTTATATCACTTTGGTTACACTTTTGGGGAATGCACGGGACAGGCGAGAATTACCAGTGACAACAATCACACGGAAGGTGGAAGATAGATGCAAGAAACAACTTTAAAATGATTATGGAAATTCTGCAAGTTAGGAGTTTGGGGAGTTTGGGGGGGGCATCATTATCCTCCCTTCCACAGGAGGGTGCTATGACTCTTCACTGAATGGAAGAAACCTGCTCAGCAGCTTCCCCCTGAGGCATACATTGACAGATATCAGTGTCAGTCGGTGAGGCCTCAAAGTGCATGGGGGCTCAAGGGTGGAGCTGCTACATACTGCACATACAAGGGTCAGGCTTTTTCCATGAACCGTGACACTTTATCAATACACGGAGTTAGAAATAAAGTGATAAAGACGATGAGAAGTTTCAGGTTTGTCATTCCAGAGCGCTGCGTTGTAAAGACTGGAGGCCCGAGGCTTTATGGGGAGGGGTGGAAGGGGGGGGGGGGGTGATTTATGAGTGTAGCATCTCAACTGTCATACATGATGTTGTATAACAACGTGACTTTGCAGACTTTAATAAGGAAGCATTCTTCGGTATAGTACGAAACCCGCACAGCCGTTTCCTTGCTGGCTTGGCAGACAGACGAAAACTAGAGTAAAATAAAATTACCTCAAAACTATAGCACTAATATAATGGTGATTTTATAAATTGATGCACATTCAGTTACCTTCTGTGGTATCTCTAAAAGGATCGCTCATTACAAACAAACAAACAAACAAAAACTACCAAAATAAAAAAAAACAGAAATTCTGATCTGGAATCTGGACTGCCGAGCAGATGTCACTTGTTGCTGAGTCCATTCTAATTTTAGCTTAAGGATACACAAAAACACATTCAGCAAATATTTAGGTCAGTAAGATATTCTTTAGAGTTGAACTTTAAGTGTCAATTTAAGCAAATACGAGAAGAATATTAATATAAGAACAAGACTGTACAGATGCTTTATATTACAATGTCACTTTATCCAAAAGCTAAACAAACATAACATTTGTTTTTATTCCACAAATTGCACGAAAACGATGGATGCAACCACCGTGACGTCATGGTTTCCCGACTATGTATTTGAAACCTCAGCATTAGCGTTTTAGTGAGAAGCAACCCAGAGAGCAGAACAGAGGGTAGAGTGCAAAGTTATCAGTTAACACTAAAAAGCTTTGGCTAGCAAGCAGCATGCATGAGCTGCACAGGTGCAATCTGCTAATTAGTGACAGACTAATAACATATTAGAATTTCACTCACCACAATTGGAGCACAAGATTCTCAGACAGGCTGCACTGCACAGCATTTGTAGTATAATTCTGTTAACAAATATCTAAAAGCCAAAGAGAGACATTTGACTGGTTGGATTTAGGGAACTGAATTAGTGCAGGTAAGGTTAATCAATGTTAATCAAAGCAGCCACATCCATAAATCTACACCTTACGAGAGAAACTATAACCAGAGATCAAACAGTGTTTGCAACACACTGTTGCAAACAGTTTTAATGCTTCAAAGCTGAACATCTTAATGTGGACGTCTGTGAGAACTGGCTCGCTAATGGAGTCAACCTCAATTGCTTTTTAGACAAATTGCATTGGCTTCATTTTTCTGCCTCACAGGTTTCCACTTTTCATGTAGAGTATTTGTTATCTTTCCTTTATAAGGGCATATCTTTGATTATTACACAAATTATACATTAACAAACACTAGTTTCTACTCATAACAACACCACAGTTATAAGTCAGATCTTAGTGCATTGTATACTGTATTCTTAAAGTCTTGGCATCTACTGAGTTTGATTTTTTTTTATCCGGTGCCAGCAACAACAAATTTACACTCGCACACATGAAACTGTGCAACCGACAAGAATTTCAAACATACCCTTCCATGCACACCCACCACTCACACACAGTCCCACAGGAGGACAGATGGAGAGGGGCAGAATGGGAACAGGGGCTTGTACAACTGGGCCGGTGTTTCCATTGTGCAGTAGGTGAGCCGTAAGTCTATCCTCTACTAATTGCCAGACCAGTTCAAACACAAAGTCTGCCACTGAAATCCAATCCTACGGGTGTTGTACAGTGAGTAAAGTTTACAATGTGTAACATTTTTCCCCCGTTGGCAAAAAATAGGGCACATGGAAGAGGAGGTGAGGGGATGGAGAGGAACGGCGAGGGCAAAGAAGGGGGGAACCAAGGAAGATGTGGACTGTGCCGGCGTCGGCGACACGGAGGATGTAACTGTAAATAGATCACTCACTATTTAGGCTGCATGTCTAATCTAGGGGATCCAGACTGAATGAAAGTGTAGCCGCTGTAGGTGGACTGGGTCCTGTAACGGGACACTGAGGAGGCACCGATAAGGAGACGAGGAGGAGTGACTGAGAGGTGATCCGCGGGAGAGAGAGGGGTGCTGTAAGGGGAGAGGTGACAGCGATGCAGATGATGTAAACAAGACGCGCAGAGTGTGTGCATGCGTTGCGTGAAGCCGTTTCGTAAACTGACAACGACCCAGCTACATCGCACATCACACAAAATCCAAACTGAGAGAGACGTGGAACGAGGCAGACTGCTAGGCAATGCAACACAGCGCCAGTCTGCATTTTGCACCCATTTGAACCTGTTTCTAATTAGGCATTAAACTGAATTACCAAACCCCGTTCTCCTAATGAGGGCTTTGGAGCTTTGATGCTCATATTCCCTCTCCCTCCCAAACTGTTTTCCCGAAGGTGAACATTCCATACGCTAATTTCAGTTTCATGCAGGAAAGACTTGTAGCCGCATGTGCTGTTTGTTTGTCAGAGCGGCAGTGTATCGGTATGGGCGTGTGTGCGTGTGTGTGCGTGCATTCTTTGCTTCAGTGTACATGTGCGCTGTTTGCATGTTTATGTGTGGTCTGGCTCCAGACCCTGTCACTCATCCTCTTTGACCTTTAGTAAGCTGTGAAATTCAATTTCAGGCTTGGCTTGCTTTTTGCGCTCAAACCTCCACCTGTGCTAAATATGTTCATGGGGAAACTGGACAGCAGCTGAAGTGGCGCACACAGGGATGTCAAAGACAGACAGGCAGGCAGAAGTGATGCATTCATCAATTCGAACTCCCCCATGAATGACCTCACCTTTGACCTTTACCTCTTTGCCACCGTGTCTGGCGACTGGGGCATTTCCAGCAGGCTCTGGCTAATTGGGTCAGATTGCGGAGAACGGAGCATTACGCCTGAAATTAGAAACACATGCAGCTATACCTCAGTGTGTACGTGTGTGGTAGCAATGGCAGTGCAGTTTTCATTAGAGAAGGTTTTTTTAGGGGTGGAATGCGGGTGTGAGGCGAGTGATGGAAGAAACACGGAAAAGGATTGAAAATGTCAGGAAATCAGGTGAAGACACTAAAATAACGTTCAAAGTGAGTGAAGATGGAAGAGGAGATGATGGAGGACTGACACCAGGTACCTTGGGGAGGCTGAGGATGTGTAATTGAGGCCTGACTTGGTGGCTCTGTTATGGACAGACAGACTGAGAGCCTCGCCCTGACAGCTCGGCTCAGCTATTTGCAATAATTGCTATAATAGCTACCTTCCAATTTCGTTCGGATCTGAGTTTCAAATGCAGGAGGATGTCCAGTGCAGAGGCAACAAGCTGATGCCTGATGGCGCTGCCTGTGGGAAAGATTCATCACAGGGGCCGATGGGAGTAAGAGCGACATCTGGAAACTTCAAAATTAGAACCAGTTGAAGATGTTGGGATCCAAAAGGTGGATCACGTGTGGAGTCGAATTCAATCGCTCCTCTGAAGGGAGAGACTCTGTACAAGGCAGCGCTGTGCTATAAAAGAAATCTGTTTGTTTTTTGTTTTTTACAGGGCTTTAATAAAAGACCGGAAACCTGTTTCAGTCATGATAATGTTGTTTGCTGAAAATAGAAAACCACTGTACAGCATTGAATTTGCCTGCTAAATAGTGCAGCTTAACTTTAAAGAGTTTTGATGACTTAAGGATTAAGGAAAGCTTTTAATGTGACGTGTTAGAGCGGTAGTATGAAGCAAAACTTGTTCTGTGAATGAATGCCTGAGATAAACCTCTGGGTCTCCTCGGCTGTGAAACGGTCACAGTTACATATGCACGCGAAAGCCCGAGAAAAACGCATCCCTGCCTTTTCAGTCATCGCCTTTGTCTGAAGGTGATTCCCATCCACACCGAGCTAACAACTTTCTCTTGCTCTGTTTCTCTCAACCACTCAAACTCTCATTGATGCACCCCGAGGTGGAAATATCTAAGTGCACGCAGGGCAAGTTCAGACAGGGAAGGAGATAGAGAGAATGGTGGGAGGGTTGAACGGATTTCGAGCGACTGACAGTAAATGCCAAGGGGTAGGAATGCCGCAAAGGAGACATTAGGGAGTGTGTATGTATGTGCGCGCAAGTGTTTGTGTTTGATTGGCAAAGACGATCCCGAAAATTCTCAGAAGGTTCTCTGCTTCTACTGTACGCTGGATGTGGATAAGACAAACAAAGCGTGTGCACGTGAAGTCATGTGCGCTTGTGCAATCACTCAGTGAGTACAAGTATATCAACGCCGCCTTCCATCTGATGGTCCTGTGTTAAATGTCTCCGACTCAGAGTGAAGACTGCACTTTAGTCTGCCTCTCTATACAAGAGTGACCCGTTTTAGCGGCCTGAAAACCCTCTTTTCACGATCCCCCCTTCTCTTTCTGTGTCTCCTCTCCAGGTCCCTATCTCTCCCATCCCCGAACTCTTTCATGAGCAGTCTCTCAGGGGCAGGGTTGTAACACAAGCCTGCGCTCTTTTGTCTCCATTCTTTTCCTTATCCTTTCATCTTTTTAAACATTCAGGGGAAAAGGGGTTTGGTGAGATGGAAACCACTACTTGGTAAAGGAAAGAAAGAGATAGCATGTGAGAGAGCAAGAGAGAGTGGGAGGTGGGATGAAGAGGGGAGGCAGAGTAGACTCCCCCCCCCCCCATTCCTCTCACTGCTCATCCGCCAATTTATGGCTCTCCTTTTCAACAAGGCCATTCAAGGTGGGGAGGCTCAGTGGACGCGCTGTTCTCGCAGGTCAATAGCAATGAACCCTCGTCTGGTCTGTATAGGGGTGACTTATCTGCGCCGAGGACCCACTGAACTGTCTGTCAGCCTGTGCGTCCTCTATAGACCTCCATTGTGACTCCTACAGGCCTTGGCTGACTTTCCCCCCGAAGACCTGTGAGCGGACAGAGTGGCCAGTCAACAACTCTTATTTTCATCTTTCCAGCTTTAACAGTACATCCAAACTACCTGCATTGCAGCATTAGCGACGATCAAAGCAGCAAATATCTGCACGACTGAATGGAAGTCAAAACCATGTGAAAACATGAACTAGATCTGGATCAAATAACACATAATAACACACTTAATGAGAAATATGCAAATTAATACAGAGTATGCCAAAACTACGTCACATTGAAATATAAATTACATCCTTTGGATGCGCTCCAAAAAACAGACACCTGCTACTTTGCCTGTAGCGTCAATAAATATTTTCACTATTTCTAAGCAAGTATCTTTCAAATGCACTTTATGGTTAGTAATAAAGGTATCACTGTTGAAAACCTGCAACCATACAGAAGAACATCCTGCAAAAAACTTGTTTTCAGCCAGTGTAACATTTCTTATCAAATAAATGGAGATTAGCTGCATGTTCTTTTTCATTTGTGCAAACAAGTGGGGATAAATTGAGGGAAAAGAATTTGAAAGATTTTGGGGGGTTTTGATGCAACCTTCACAAAGATAAGGCTGGTGAAGATAAGCTGATGAAATTTAAATGAGAATTATTTCTCCTTTCGTGCATGGTAATAAGAGGAGGGAAAACAAACAAGAAATATAGACAAGGTGCAAGCAGTTACACAAAACTGATCAATTTATTTGATGTCCTGAAGAAGTGAAGCACATGCAGGAAATGCAGCAATGTTTTTAATGGGTTGTGGCACATGTCCACTATGTGTGCATTAATGGTTTTAGTCTCTATGTTGTGCAGCTGGAAGGCAGCTCCATAAATCACTTCAACCTAAGAAAAAAAGTGTAAAAAAGTGCGATGCCTTGATTGTGATGTCATGCAATCGTCACTGAATTCTTGTTATGAAGGCTCAAACTGAGTGATTTAGCAGTCCCCATGCTGGTGTTTTGAAACAAGACTTGAAAAGCAAGTGATGGACTGACTGTAAAAGTAGTAGTAGTACACTGCATGCTCATTGGCTGATCATTTGTGATTGACAGGTCATTAGCTAATGACAATATGATGGATTATCACCCCTTCTAATAATGACTATAATTCACAAAAACAGCTTTAGTATTACCTGGAACTAATGATGGAGCCCTGAAGACTATCAGGAATTTGGAACATATGACATCATGCACACATTGCTTGGATGTGATACAACCACTATTGGTAAGCGAAAAATATATAGGGCTTCTGAACATCACTAGGTGAAGTGGATTACACCAGAAACCTCAATGTAAGTGCTTTGGTCACTAGCAGATTGTCTCAATCGCCCGAAGTTTGCACTTCAAAATGAGAACCAGTTGAAGATGTTGGGATCCAAAAGGTGGATCACGTGTGGAGTCAAATTCAATTGCTCCTCTGAAGGGAGGAAGTTTGCATGGAACGCACCATCTTCTCTGCAAACACTCGCTAACTATTAGCTGAATGACAGTAAAACTTGAAAAAAAAATGGAAATGGATGATGTACTGCTTCAAAGCGGCATCAATTTGCTAGCAACAACAAGGAGGTTTTCGGTGCAGCACCCTGCAACCCTCAGTTGGTGAAAACCTTATTGCAAATGCAACTGCGCAAACTGGTTGGGGAGTACACATTTTTGCCTAGTGGGTTCCACGTCCACGGAGACCTTCCCCATACAACGTCACACCTCCAAAATCTGGTTAGAGGTCACGTGACTGCAAAAAAATAGATAACCTTTTTGCACCTCATAAGTTTCCCATGAAAAATTGAAGCCAAGTTTAAGTCACTTCGGTGCCTTAAACCTTTCAGACAGAAGCCATGGCCTTCCTAGACACAAGGCTAGTTTGCCAGAGTAATTCAAGGGTCCCCATACTAATCACCACCTAAAGTCCTCAGATAAGGAGGCCCAACAATCTAAACATGAACATGATGAATTATAGCCTCAGTGCACAGTATTTTCTTAATCATCTTGTCAGAGTATACAGTATCTTCCTGTTGTAATTTAGGCCTATTTACTCTTTCCTAGGATTTGATGTGCATGCCAACATCGAAATTAACCTGTAAGCACTCACATCTCTACGTGTCTTGCAAACATGCCTAAAAATCTGGCACAAGCATAGAGGAAGCAATCTGAAAGCAGACTTGGATTTGGCATTAAAACACAGAGTTACATCTTCAGGTTTGATTGTGCCAAACGGGGTTATGTTGCAGCCTCACACACTTGCAAACGACAACCGTGCAGCTACGGCTGGTTGTAATAATTTACAGTTGATGCCCCATAATGAACTCACCGAACTTGGATCTGTGCCCGTATTACTGGCATTACTGGCTGTTTTCCTGTGAAGTGTGAGGCGGGGATCAAAAACAGGAGGGGTGACGGTTAAGATCATCTCATGGCCATGTTAATTCCAAGCTAGCAAAGATATGTGACTTTGTTTTGGGGCTAATTATTGTTTTCTCTTTTAGGTGTCTGTTTAGGAGCGGTTGTTTCATACATCTGCTTTGACAGATGTTAGTCGCTGAATGCCCCAGAACTCTTATCCATATTCTACTAAAGGATCCTGAGGGGGGGGGAGTTCGCCCAGTCTTTGCGCTTCCACCAAGAAACTAATCTCAACTGAGTCGAGCTAGCAGTAAGCCAATAACAGGGCCATTCTGAAGAGACTGCGTGCTTCTTTAAAATAAAAGCCTTGCCTTTCCGTCACGTTCGATGGAAATTCAAATTCCTCAATTCATGTTTTATTTTGAAAATGTTAACCGGAAGTTTTGATTGTAGTTAATGCTAGCTTTGTTGAACGCGTTTCAGGCGGAGTTCGGAGTTCTTAAAACGTTTGGGTAGCTTCTTCAGCGCTCCACTTCGTCGCTCACTTATTTGAACTGACATAATTTTTCTCTGGGGCTCCTTGGAGCAGTAACAAGTTATGGAATATCCACATTTTCAGGCGGGTCAACATTTGTAATAGTTTTGTGGGTTTATTGCATACAGTATTTCTCTTGAGTGGAAGCGCTCCCGGGACAGGAGAGTTTTCTGGTGTGTAACTACTTTCCTTTCCTTTTTTTTCTCTCCCCTCATTGGATTTTTGGTGCACTCGTGCGATGTCACGGACTATTAAAAAAGGAGAAAGACATGTTTGTGAATAGCGTTTGTGGTTAGCGTGTAAAAGTGATTTGGGGTTTCTTTTTTAAACCAGTTGAGCAACAGCGACAGGACTATAATCAATGTGGTGTCAGCTGGAAGGACGCGGGGTCCGGATCTCACCTAAACGGTATGCCACACACGTACACTCAAAATAATGTTTAAATATTCTGCAGCGCAGCTCAATCGAAATACAGACACGTTTCTTCATTTATTTATGCAATCAGTCAGTTACAGATACAGGGGCGGTTCCATGATTTTGTAAATTGAGTGGCATAGTGGGGACCAAGGCAGTGGGGCCCCGCTGGAAAACATATTATATTATAATGTTTAATGAGAAATAAATACAAAGTAGAAAACTGGTGCAGAAAACACGGATTTCCAAGCTCAAGTGCCCTCATACAGATGTAGTAGACAAGTGTGAATGTGAATAACATTTTTGCAAAGTGAAGAAACAAGTTAAAAAGTCATAACCCTGCTTAAATATTAGTAAAAAAAACTTGTAGGTTCAACATATGCTGAAAGTACTTACAGTAAAAGAACGTGCAGAATTATGCAGAATCAAAATATATGCATTATACAATACATTATACTAGATCATGCATCATAACTGAATCTATATAGCTATAATAATTAATATTTATTAATATGATTATATTTTGCAATATATAACAAAAAAATGTAAGCTTTAAAATTATTATAAAGCACATTATTTTGCATACAAATTATAGTGGAGTAAAATCAGAAAGTTTCTATTAATACTTATTTAGTAACGTACTTGAGTAAGTAGACTTGCTAAGTTAGATTAGAAGATGGAAGCTTATCAGTGCCCTGGTTCAAAGGCACTGGTGAGGTCCTATCACTTTGAGGATAACAACCAGAAAGTTATATAAGTCAGGCTACTATAAGTTTAATAATTTTATATTTATTTATTTTCCCGGGCTCTCTTTTTAATTACATTCATGTATAAACAGGCACGAATTGATCATTATAATTTAATTTTTTTATTTGATTCATACTTTCTTTTTTAAAGCTCAGCATTTCTCACTTGATTGAGAAGATCAAGACGCTCTACGTGTTTTCCTTGGCAGCCCGACACTTGTAGGGTTTTTCACATGTTGTTTTCCTTGGCAGTCACTCAGGTGAGGTGAATGCTACCGAGTCACAACACAAACCTGCTGGTAGATCACACAAGTTGCCATTTTAACATACCTGCAGCTGATCTCTTAACTCCGCGCTGTCAACAGATAAGGGGCTGAATAGGCTTCGTGGGTGGTTTTTGCAGGTGAAAGTGCAAGTTTGAGTGTAATATAAATTATTTCATTACAGTTTTTAAGGTTTTTTTTACGCTTTTAAACAGAAGAAGACGCATGGCTTGCTTGCACCTCATTAGAAGTGTTTCCCAGTGTGAACCAGAGAGATCTACAAGTCATTTGAGAGAGGTGTCACTGACAGAGCCAAGGTTAGAGAGGAGGGGGCTCAATCCTGCAGGATGAGCATGGTACGAAACAATCACAGAGCTGGAATTAATGGGCTGTTTGCACAGCGGGACCGCAAGGCACTGTAAATGGATGTAAAGGCTTTTATTTTTAACCTCGAAAGAGGGGACGAAGCAGAGGGAGGACAAACATTTACCTGCATGTTTTTTCCATCTCACATAGTGTCACAGCCACTCCTGCTGTCAGTGTTTCTAATAGATGCTTTTGAGACCGTTTAGTCAGACCCAACCTGTGATTAAAATGTGGTGAAAGATGCAATCTGACGTGTAAACTGTTTTCAGGGGGAAGCTTCCCTCTGAGATCTTCCACCCCCATCGAGGGGGAGTTACAGAACTTCAAAGAGGCAGGATTAGTTTAGGAGAGAATGCAGTCCTAACACTGAATGCATTTTCCCGCTGTCAGATGGATGTGCCTGACATTAGCCACACATGTGGAACTTGTAAACAGACTAAATAGCACAGTAGCCATTGCCAGGTGTGGATCTGCTTTATGGCATGTGTTTCCTGGGGTGGGTCTCAAGAGAGAGCCAGAGGCACACTGTACCATAATTCCCCCTGATTCCTTCTTCCCTTTAACACTGGCAGGAGTCTGAACAATTTTCCAGGTGTCAGATCTACTCAGAAAAACACTTATGTTTATATTCTGTGTTTAAAGTTTTTCTATTGTTAATGTTGAGCAAGAGTTTTGAGTGACGGCACGTGAAGAATGTGGATTGATGCATGTGTTTCACGCTAACTTAAAGTGGCTTGATAATACAGAAAAATGTATGACAAGTTATCATCCATTAACAGGAAGTTAGTGTCTACTGTATTGTAATTTTTCAAGTGAATTATAAAAACTTTATCAGCTTCTTAAATGTCTTTACAAAATAATAAATGTCAATTATGTGTATTTAAAAGTGTCCATAAAAAAGACCGAATCTGTGTTCAGCTAAAAGCGCTGTTTAATGTAAGAACCAGAAAAAGCAGCACATTAATCTGATAAAAATGAGTTAAAAAAATAAATACATAGAAAGAGATATAAAGTAAAATGCTGAACTGTCAGAGCGAGGGGAAACATTGCATTTTAAGAGTGGTTAAAAACAAAGTGAAATAGGACAGTTTCAACCTGTCACGTAAAAATGCTCCCTGACGTATGCTCATATCTGCTGGGAATGTTGTATTGCAGAGGTTGGGAACAAGTTGTATCTTCCGCCTTGTTTTGACTGCTTTTCTGAAGCTTAAATGAATGCACAGCCAATGTGATTGCAGAGAAAAGAAAGCCAGCATGTGAGCTATCAAGGACTTATATTAATCAGTGCTAAGAAATGGAGTTCTTGGAGGTCTCTCCGTTAGTGTCCTCAAAGTTTAGTCTGTTTATTCATGGATTTTTGCTCGATGAGGTGGTTCCATCTGTTTGTTTAGGCTGTATATCCTGTGGTATTCTTCCTGTGCTGCTCATTTTGAAGGCTCTCAGGCTACGGTGATTAGGATTAACATAAGAGCGCAGCCTCGAGTAGGGTTTTACTTACTAGGTGAGGTTTTTGAATTAGACGGCCTGGGGTATTTGTGCATACTCATTTGTGGAGAGGGGGTGTAGGTTGCGAGGGCTTGAGTTTGGTCCAGACGGTGGAAGAACTTTGTGTCTAGCCTTGCAGGGAGAGCAAATGATGCATGTCATTGTGGCAAATGGAGCATGGTGATGAAGTGCAGCTCCTGCTGCTGCTGTTTTACAAAGAAACCACTTAGACGGTCAGCCTGCCTGCCCTCGGTGTGATGTCTGAGTGCTCCACAAAGGCCTTTAGGAAACCTGTAACTCCAACTGATCACATATTCCACAGCTGTCCGGGATATTTGATCCTGTACTTCCCCTTCGTGTTAACGGTCAGATTTATCACTTTAATTGGTTTCCATCACACAAAACATTTGGCAGGCCTGGTACACTGATCAGTAAACTAAGCAAACATGTAGCTCTACACGCTGAGGTGTGATTTGGCGTCAGCAGGCACTTTGAGCGGCAGCACCTTGGGTGACAGCATGAATGATGTCTCAACCAAACCTTGCTGCGTCTCGCTGGCAGCATTGTGTCCCGGGTGTGGTTCTATTGAGTTACAGGTCCTGTCACAGGAAGGATTTAGTTTTGTCACCACTCATTCACACACTCACTGATAGCCACCGATGATCCCCCCGCCCAGTCGCTCTTACACACCTGTTAAAACAAACAATTATAATATCAGCAAACAAACGAAGTCATAACATTCCGTTTTTGACACGTATTTTATGTTGCTGTGGTTTTTTAGAAGTCTGCATCCTTTGCCACGAAGGAGCCTCGCCAGCAACGTTACATCACTGACATTCCCATCATTCCATTTTTTACTCTTTCCAATTGACCTTTTCCCTGCTTTTAAACAAATAACTAAATCCTCACTTACCTCCCCCGTGTAGGCTCGTGAGTACTGCTTGAATACCGTCTCGCTGGACCTGCGGTATAGATTGGTGGCTGGAATATTTTTACTGTTAGTCAGAGGGCAACCTCACATTGAGTCACATGTGAGTCATCTCACTTTTTATTTCATTCACATAATGTCAGAGTTGACAAAGCAATTCACCCTAAACGTCCTTTGCGTGTCAGGAATTGTTTACATTTGGCTTACACGAGGGAGTGTGCGGTCTGGTTGACTATATTTATACTAACAGTTAGTTTTGATTTTCAGGAAATTTGCTCATAATTTTTTAGATGAAAAAAAAAGCTGTAAACTGTGCACATCTGATAGGTTGGCAATAAAGATTTTTGCCTTCAAATTAGTGGTCAGACAAACTATTGAAACCAGGAGTTTAACTGGTGTTTAACTGTATCTCAGGTCCCACAGCATAATTGTGAAAACTGTAATGTCTAAATATGATTCAGGTCATGAGTGAATTGGAAATTTATCAGCGTAATGAAGGGATCAGGCCTGTCATAACAGGATATTTACGCGTCTGTAATGTGTGTGTGTGTGTGTGTTACAGACAAGGGGAGAAGGAAATGACAGAGCTAACAAATTGGATAGTGTTGATACAATGCTACTCCCACTGACACCACAGTTCAGTTACACCAACATGGTACCCTAGCCTAAATAATAGTCATGTAATGCAGCAAGTATTGTATTATGATTCGTTTTATTGGTCTACATATATCAAACCTATTAACCTTATAAGTGCCACTTATTCTCCAAAAATCTCTCTGTGCATAGAAATCCCTGAATTGTTATTGTGGGTGTCATATTGTAATAATATTGAGCTCTTCTAAGATTCTGTGACCAGGTAAAATGGGCAAAAACAATAATAGTGAACTAACTAGTCAACAGTTAACTATGCGTTTTATGAAATTCTTAGTATGTACTTTTTATAACATAATATTGTGTATATGACCTAAAGGAGTTATACAGAAGAATTTCAGCTTCTTATTTTTGCCACACAAAAAGCAGCACTAAAGCCTTTTGTAACTACAAGCTGCACAAAGTTTAGATAATACAGGTTATGGCAGGCAGGACGTTTACAATAGCGATCACTCTATAATTGAAACTCTTCCAGGCTAGTGCAGCTGAATGCAGTACTGTATCCGTCATTAAATTTCCATCACCAGTTCACTCACAGCCCAGGTGTAAACAGGTAGAATACTTGCGGTTTATCTCAGCTGTATTGGTATGCTTTCTTATTATGTGTGTGTGTGTTTTGACAAGAAGGTATATTGTAAGTTACAACATGTAGAAGAAAGTCCCAGATTCTTGAATTCTGAAGAAAAGTAGCAACAGCAGAAGAGAAACAAATCATGCCTTTAAAAGCTTTGGCTGTAAAGTTTCTGACACACATACGTGCCAGTCTGTCGGAGGTGAGCTCTTCAAAGTGTGCACCATTCATAGCTGAACTCCTCTTGCAGAAACAAAGATCGACCTCGCTGTACCTATTTTTCCACGAGTTCTGCCAAGATTTTAGAGCCATACCTCAGCAGTTAAAGCACCAGTCTCATAAAGCTGTAGGCCACCAGTAAAACCTCTCAATTTACACTTTAATTGTGGTGCTTGGTTTAACTGTATAAGCCACAATTTGCATTGTATAAAGTAACGTTGGCTCTCTCTCCTCTTGTGTCTGCTCTATTTTAACCACCAGCTGATACGTCTTGGGAGTGATGCACTGGCTTCCCCTGGTTGCCATGGTGATTGCCTCGGCCCTGCCCTTCCCTCACAACCCCGTGTCCAAGATTGCTACTGCGACCGCCGAGCCTGGCTTCGACAAACGCAGAGAGCACCGGCATGACCCAGCCGCTCGCCTCGCAGCTGCCCCCGCGGACTACAGCTTCAATGGAAGTGCCTCGCAGACGGACTACAACATGACTGCTGCGCTCAGTCAACACAGCAACAGACAAAACCTCCAGAGCCGTAAGGATTATGTAAAACCTATACACGAAGAGACATTCAAGGTGGAGAGTCGAGGAACCCACCAATCAAACAGCAACTCAGGCAGCAATGACAGAAGCAGCTTAGATGTTCCCACAGAACGAGCTACACTCAGGGCCGAGGATGTTTCCCAGGATAGTTCTGTTCCCAAGGATTACAAAGCTGGCAGCACCAGCAGGTATGAATACGCAGGCTTTGTGGACTTTTCCAAGAAAGACAATCTTCAGGACGCTACTGATAGGCCATTGCAGGTTTCTGCATTGGAAAACCATGTGAGTCCTGCTACAACACATAAGGGTCAAACAGGACCAAAACTGACTGCAACTTCAGATCAGTTCAGAGATACACAAAAAATCGGGACAGCGAGCCAGAGGACCGTGGGAACTGGAAGAGGTTTTCCTAAAGAAAGTCTGACAATGGAGGATGGTCTGGGTCTGGGAGGGCTGGATAACATCTTAAAGGGAGACGAGTTGTTTCTCGATGCTCATCCTCGGGTCCTGTTCTCATCCTCTCCATCACCTCCGGAGGACCCACCTCTTTTGCTCATGTTAGAGACTGGCATGCTGGAGGAGGACAGGGATTGGGAGGAGCAGGAGGCCATGGACGAGCGCATCGAGGGTCACGGCGACCGCGCACTCGACAGGAGTACGACTTTGTCTTGGGCAGACTCTGCTAGATTAACCCGCGAGGGTGTCCATCCTGTTAAAAGGGATAAACGCTCACATTTGACTGACAGATCAAAGGAGGGTATTAGGTCAAGGGAACAGTCGGTGTGCGAGGCAATAAGTGTGTGGGTTAACAAGACAGAAGCCACTGACTTCAAAGGAGAGAATGTCAGTGTCTTACAGGAAATCCAGACTCAGAGAGGACCTCTACAACAGTACTTCTATGAAACTAACTGCCACCATCCCAACAACCGGATCCAGTCAAAGGGTGCTGTTGCATCAGCGAAATCTCTCAAACCTCGAGGGATAGGTGTGGCTGGGGGCAGCTGCTTGGGAGTGGATAAAAAACAGTGGAACAGTGAGTGTAGAGTCAAGCAGTCGTACGTGCGAGCACTCACCAAAGATAATAGAAACAGAATCGCATGGAGGTGGATTCGAATCAACTCGTCCTGCGTCTGTGTGCTGCTGTCCAGAGCAAATCCGGCAACGGGGAGGGAGGTTTTGACAAGAAGGGGGAGGGCTTAAGAGACAGCACAAAGTGAAGTGACACAGAGCAGAGCAGCTCTGACATCCTTCTGTGTGCACTTTCTCTTCCTCGTGGTCTTTCCTAGAACATGAGGGAAGCTATCTCTTCTTAAATCCAGACCTTTTCAGATATCTCTTTTCCTTCCACTACAACTTTATGTGACTTTTGCATTTAAAAAAACAAGAAGACCTCAACACTAGATCTTAGGGAAAATTGTCCTATAGAAATTTTACTTTAAGAAGTACTGTTTTTGTATGATTTATCTTTCATAATCTAAGTTATTTTTGATTAGTATGTAAGCATGTGTATGTCTTTGATATTAATATATTCCTATATATATATATAAGTGTACAATATGACACCAGTATACCTTTATGTATGAAGCTATGTATATTTGTGTGTATTTATAGAAGAAGCCTTCACGGGCTTGTAGGTCTCTCCAGTGTCTGATGATAATTCCAGCCTCTGGTCCGCTCGGGTTGTAAGAGGAAGGAGCGCCCCCTACTGAGGTTCCATTTTACTGCTCCAAACTCTCACCGTATATTTTACCATGAAACGTTACAGTTATGGTTTAACTAAGACTGCAGCGCGGGCACATGCTAGCGTGATTTCAGCCAGGCAGAGGATTTTTTGTGGCAGGATGTATCTGTGCATGTGGGCCTCACATGTGGCTCATGATTGTAAAAGCATGTGGTTTGTAAATTATGTGACACTTAAACAAGCTGATTTACCATCTTTGCGTTTGTTCAGTTGTCCTGCCAAACATGGTAATAAAGGAACTTTGTACTCAGTATGCTCTGAACTTAACTAATGTACATACAAAGTACAGCTTTCACTACTAGCTTTTTATTGTATTTTTTGCTGCTGAAATCTGCTGGTAAGAGGAAACGTGCCAAACATGCTTAAAAGTTGTAAAGTCCTCATTTTAAAAATCATCCATTACAAGCAAAAATTGTGGCTATTCTGTGTTCAGTTGTCTATAAATCCAGATACATGTAGTTGATTAAAAATAATTGCTTCAGGAAAAAGAGCAAGCCAAGACTACATACCTCCAAGGTTGAGGTGCACAACATGCACAAATCCCTACACACACTAGGATATCTACACCTGGATAACGTTTATGTTTCCTGAGAACATCTAAACTGTGTCTCCCATTTTTTCTGATTTTATTTGCATATGTATTTGTGAAGATATGACAAGAAAATGTCCATTTTTATGCCCCATGAAGGTGACGAATGTGTCGAAAAACATTAGTGGATTTACTTTTTGGGTCCGCACTAACAACAAAACACAAACCAATCAAATAAACTTACTGACACTATTTAAAGACAATAAACATGTATTTTCTATCCACAAATTGTATAATCCATGCTTTCATGGAAGTCCAAATACTGGATAAAGTTTAATTTTCTTGTCACATTGCAGTTAAAGGTCTTTAGAGAGGGTTTAAAAAAAAATCTATTTATCACTACATCATTCAGATAATGCAGTAAACAGCCAGGAAAATGTCAGCCTCACCACGTTTTTGTTTTTGTTTTATAACAAATGACGTTCTATAAATCAAGCTCTGAGTGACACATTAATGAACTGCTCTATTAAAAAGCCCTTTAAGATATAAACAGATATAAAGCTGTGATGTTGGGTGGATGTAAGTGCTACTCAGGTAGATTCCTGGCTCAGAGTGAGAGCACGCCTTTTAGAGATATGTGTTGTAAAATGTTTCTTTTGGAAACAGCAGCGATTGTTAAAATTGAAAGAAAGTGATATCACCAAAAAGTTACGTACATTGAGGTGGAGCCTTTTTTTGTTGCTATTTTATGGTTATAATGCAGGTGAGGTATTTTCTATAGAAATATGCCTGAATTTGCATTTTTTTTCTAGAATAAATTTGAACATCAGATAACGCCAGTTGTACACTCATCACTCACTTTATTAGGTAGTACTGGGTTGGATCCCGGCTTGACTTCAGGATTACCTGAACTCCATGTGGCATAGATTCAACAAGATGCTGGAAACATTCATCAAAGATTTCGGTCTGTGTTGATTGCCTCACACACTTGCTCTTCTTCTATCACATGTCAAATGGGCTCTATTGGAAGAGATGTGGAGGCTGTGGAAGCCATCTGAGTACAGTGAGCTTATCATGTTTAAGTGGCCAGTTTGAGATGATGATTTGAGTTTTGTGACGTGGTGCTTTTTCCTGCTGGAAACAGCCATCAGAACATGAGCACGCTGTGGTCAAAAGGGATGGACATGGTCAGTAATAATACTCAGACTGTGCTGTTTAAATGGCATTCAGTTGGTACTTAGTGGACTAAAGCTTGCCAAGAAAATATCCCCCATAACATTAGAGCCCAACCTCCAGCCTGAACCAGTGATGCAAGGTAGGATATATCCATTCTTTCACAGTGTTGCCTCCAAATTCTGATCCTGCAAATGTTTTTCTGGTCCTCTGATGTCCAGTTTTGGTGAGCCTGTTTACTATTCTGCGCTGACAGAGTGGCACCCTGTGTGGTCTTCTGCTGCTCTAGGTCATCTGTTTGACGTGTTGGGCGTTCAGAAATGCCTCTCTACATACCTTCATTGTAATGAGTGGTTATTTGATTTACTGTTGTCTTCCTATCAGCTCAAAGCAGTCTTGCAATTGTTCTCTGACCTCTGACTCCAACAAGGTGTTTTCACACAGAGAACTCCCACTCCCTTAAAAATCTTCTCTCTTGGAAAATCCAAGTAGATCAGCAGTTTCTGAAATACTCAAACTAGTAGAGTCACCCTTCTTCCCCATTCTGATACTCCCCATTTCAATTCCATTCACTTTTATTCATATAGCACCAAACCACAACAACAGTTGCCTAAAAGCTGTAAGATAAAGACCCTGCAATGTGACAGAAAAACCTCAACAATCAGACGACACCTAAGAGGAAGTACTTTGGCGACAATGGGAAGGAAAAACTTCCATTTAACAGGAAAAATCCTCCAGGAGAACCAAGCTCAGGGAGGGGAGGGAGACAAAAGACATGCTGTGGAAGAAAACCAGAGATGAATAATAACCCATAATTAAATGCATGGTGTATGAATATATATTGAGTGAATAGGGGTGAGAGAACACTTTTAATTCAGCTAGTTGTCTTGACCATGTCCACATAACTGAATGCATGGAGTTGCTAGCAGATATATGTGTTATTGAGCAGTATACCTAACAAAGTATCCACTGGGTGTACACCAGAAAATGCTGTTGACAGTCAGAAAAAGTTCATTTGATCACATTTTAAGGACTAAAAGTTTTCAATCAGACTTTGAAGAATATTTGAAAAAAAAAAAAAAACTTAAAAAACTTTATCGACCAGCAAACCGGTGAAAAGTTTGGTGGATGTACGTGCAATTAAAGTGGAGAGTACAAGCAAAAAATGAGAGAACATACTTTAAATGTAGCCCAGCTTTAAATTCTTCAGGTTTTACTGCATTTGTTGGTAAAAAAAAAAAAAATCATTTTGAAACCTCCCAGTTAAGTCCAGCTAGTTTAAATTATTTTGCTAGTTTGTTTGGCAAATTTTCTACTACTACTACTTATTAGTACTTGGGTGTTTGCAAAGTATGCAAAAGATATTTACAAAGTGAAGTGAAACAAACTAAATATGTCTTTTCCTTGTACTCTGAAAGAAGAAGCAAAACAACTTCTTAAATCTTAAATTTTTATCTATAGAAGTCACTGAATAAAAGAAAATCAGGAAAACTTTGCGATGATCAGCAGATCCACCTGGATCGCTTTATTTATTTTTTTCTTTTACATCACCATTTTCATCATCATCATCATCATTATTTTTCTTTATTTTCCAGATGATTTTTTTTTCAATTTGTATTACTATCACTTTAATCATGGAAATCTGTTAAATCATTGCACAATTTGTTCTCAAAATGTACACATACAGTAGCGTATTTGAATGACCATTTTCAATGTTTCATATTTACTTTTAAAACTAGTTCAAATGAAGTCAAGAAGGAACAGAACATGTACATACATTTATCCAATACATACCTAAAGAAAATAAATAGTTATTGTAAAAAATAAAAAATACAACTGAAAAAAATACACACATTTTACAAATTGATCCCCAGGCTCCCACCCCTGTAGGTTTATCATACAGATATATATTTTTTAACGACACCTCATATCATCTTCACTACCAAAAAAATGTTTTTAGGTCATTGTCATTTGTTTGACATGCATCGTAAACACAGAGGCTAAAGGTTTTGTTTCCTGGGCTTCCACGGGCTCGCCCCGACCTCATCCGGCCTCTCTCTGATCTCACCCCCACGCCCCCAGAAAGCGCTCTAAATTTCGGTTATGGCTTCTGTGTGCAATAAAATGACCGGCTTCTGTCCATCCTTCTTTTTCTTCTTCTTCTTTTCTCCCTTTGAGTTGCTGTTTTGTCTCTCTGTTGCCTCTGCCATCATCAGGATTACCCAAGACCCTGAGCTGATGATTACAAGTCACAAACCTCGTAAAGACACCGTGGACGCTGACTGAGGATTTCGCGTTGGAGTCTGGCTTTATACTCCAAACTTAGGTACCACTTTCTAGATAGACATAGTTTCGAAATGGCTTAGAGGTTTTAATAAATGGCATTATTTCCATGTAAAACATTAATATTTATAACAATGTACAGGACACTAATGAGATACTGAATTATTAAGTGAAAGGTGAACTTTTTGGTGCAAGTTCCTGAAAAATAGATTTTTCCGGTGCATATTCGCCTCTAGAATAACCCTCCTTTCCTTTTTAATTCAGTCTTACAGTCACTAGAAAGATTATATTTGGTTAGAGGAACCGTTCACCTAAAAATCAAGCTTTCCACCGTCCAGAATGTTTGGGTGTGAGTTGCTCAGTTTTGGAGATATTGCCTGTCGATATGTGTGGCTTCTCTTGAATATAGCTGAAATTGATAAAACTCAACAAAGATCGAGTGCTACGTAGAAACTATTTTATTTGCCCAGTCTACATCCACCAATCAGAGGTACGTGTAGCTATCGAACATTACAGCTCTGTTGAGACGAGGCCCTAATGTTTGTTATATATTCTGACACGCTGTCACTAGCAGAGGCTCTACTGTAGGTCGAGGTATAAAATGATTCTACACCAGTCTCTATAAGTGGATGTCTGTATGTAAGTAAGTAGAGACCAGATTTTTGCTACAAGAAGCTTTCTGGTTTCCATTTGCATTCAGAGTTACATTGTTAATCACATTTGAGCAGGTTTGCCTGCATGCAGATAAACAGTCTTGGCACAGATATCTGTAGGCTACATAAAAACTTGCTGTTGCCCCAAAATGCTAAATTAGCAGACCGACCGATAAGTGCCCAGATTGCATTTGCTCCTTTCTTTTGTTCCACACTTATAGATTATATTAAAAATAAGTAAATCTCATACTGAAGCAGAGATTGTATCACTTCTTTTCCAAACTTTAAAAAGGTTCCTACCAAAACCACAATGCTGTTGCGGAACTGTTTCCACAGTCTGAGTGGAACCCCACTGAAAGTAAAAAACAAATATCACTGGAGTGTCCTTTTAACATCAATAAAGCCAAAACTTATAAAAACCTATTAACATCTTTTTTAGAAAGTGGTACCAGCGGTAACTTAATTGACTTCCTGCCATTGACATCATGAGATCATGAACACAATGCTTCTATGGCCTTGCTACACACTGTCCCATGCAACTCTGTGCCTTTGATCTCTATAATGGACTCCCTTCAAAAGAGATTACTCAGCTTATCGGCTTTCAAGGCCCCAATAGACAAGCCGTGAGGAGGGTCCCTCTGATGTGGTCGGAGCTAAATGGTGGTCTGAATTCAGACGGATTTTACTACACCACCGCAACCAACCCCTGACAGGACCATAGAAGCCAACAAAGAGCCACAATGGCTGACACTAGACACCAGCCAGCCCTTTAGTACAAAGGAGAACACCGGTGTAGTTTATGACACGTTTATGTCCACCTAGCCATTTCCCCTCCAAGTCGTCACTCAGTTTTAACACCCTCTCGGTCCTCTCCAGACTTTACGGTGAGGTTACTTTCTGTACCGGCCCTCGTTATAAAACACCTGTTGTTGAGCAGAAGTTGTAAGGCGACACATTTACTTGTTTTCAAACTGTAAGACAATAAATGGCAGCAAGTGTTATTTTTTTCTGTAGGTAGGAAAATGAGCCCTGATATTGCCAACTCTGCTAACTTTACGTGGACAGGAATGAAGAAAGGAGAGACCTACACAGTGCAACGGCACCGACTCTAACCGACACCGGTGTTGTCCTTTTCGCACCCTTCGCACTGAGAGAGGAAGAGTTGAGAAGGTAGTGAGAGACAGAGGGAGAAAACAGCGTATCCGTTTCAACCTTCGCAGTCTTCGCAAATACATTCATACATTCTTGATTTCCCCCTTATTTCTTTTCTTCTGTTATTGCAGAATGGTCAGACTGAAAGATTTATTTAAAGTTAAATGGTTATATTCATTGCTTCTTTCTCCGTGGATGAGCGAGAGGGTCCTCTAGTCACAATCCTGTCAGCGCCCTGGGGGGAGAGAAACAACATTACTGCCACGTCACTGCTTCTGTGGCCTCAATTCAACTCAGCTCAAAGCCCCACCAACCAACCAAACCAAGCACTTTAAAATTCCCAAACTGCAACAAACAAATACATAAAACAAAGACTTCAAAAAAAAGGGAGAGTTTGGACACATGTGCAAGCTATCTCTGAAGCTTAGAGGAAATGTTTGTGTCATGAAACGAATGAAACCAGACTGTTTAATTAATAAGTCGGAGGGTTCTCACCTCAGCCACTCAACAGGAGTACGTCCTCACTGAGGCAGATTCACCCCGGGCACCAGAGCTGGCTGTGTTGGAAACCGAGACACAGAGGGGGGGTTATTATTATAACTGCAAAGTCTTTTAAACAGCACTGACCTTCCAGAGGCATTCCTATTAAGAGGAGGAATGAGGCAAAATAGTCTTCCTCTGTACTTTGAAGCGTCTGCTCCTTGTTATTGCCAGTTCCTCCACTGAAGGCAACACAAAATTCCACTGGCAAATTAATAGCAGAGTAGCATGAAAACAACCAACTGCCGCCTGTGCATTAGCAGCATCTTATATAACATCCGGTGTATTCTGGCTGCAGAAAAATCTTTCAGCTCAAGGCTCATTTCCAAGAATTACAAATGTAAACACACGGCTCATTTATTAAGAGGTCTACGGTACCGTTTCACCTGGGCCGACCTTGCACTGTTACCCCACTACAACCAAAGTTTTGCCCCAGTTTTTCAAATGCTCTTCATAAGGTCCTCACTCTGCTCTTCCCTCACACTGACCTTTTAAGGCAGACACCCTCCCTTCATGTTTCTTCCTGTTAAAAGGAAGTTTTAAGAAGGGTCTCCAGACCTCAAGGAGGACTTATTAGGTTTAAATGTAAGGATATGACCTTGCTATGTGTGGTTCCCTGAGATTACAAATGCAAGAATCTGGTGCTTTATAATAACCATCATTAATAAAAGTAAATTGAGCTTTGGTTTAACATCGTTAACAATGATGGATAATTAATAATGCTTACTAATTGGGTTTGTAAACAACTGCCTGGAAGTGGTTACGGTAAACCTTTAACTGATGTTTATAATACTTATTTTAAACTGTGGTTTGTTTCACTCACTGCTTTGTTTTGACTTTTATCTTCATATTTACCAGCTGTTTGGTGAGGTTTTTGAAAAGAAAATTGCATTTTGAGTAAAACATTTGAGTCTGGAGTGAGATTGGTCTCCCTGTCGTCTTCCTATAAACCTCCAAATAGAAATCACCTTGTGTGAATCGCTGAGATTCCAGGAGCTTTGACTAAACTGCAGTAATTGGCTGCCAGGAAATGAGAACATTAAGTGTTTCGTCCTCTAAATGGTGACGCGACTCGAGGGCTGAAAAGAGCTGAACGAATCCGGAGGTGAGAGCAAATGTTTCAGAGGTCACGGGGTCATACTCACCTTCACTCTGAACCTTCCTCAGGGTAACGGAGGGTGTAGAGATGGCTGAGGCACGGAAGTTAGCAGGCAGGGTCTCGGCAGAGTCAGAGGTCACGCCCCGCAGGTCTTTCTCCCTAAACATCTTCCTCCAGGAGGGAGAGCGGGTGAATGTCTTAGTCCCATCCTGTCAGCGAGACACATGTCGTGAGCCTTAAGATGGATCCTCATGCAAACAACCTTTGTATTCTTCATGGGTATTTTGTTTTCTTTTTTTAAAGACATATTAGCATGCTCACCTCATCGGGCCGTCTCTCAGTTCCCATGGAGATGAGGGAGTTGTACTCTTGCTCCAGGAGCTGTCTGGCCTGCAGGATAGAGGTGATGGAGAGCTTGGAGATTGATGCATTTTCAGATCAGGGCTGCTCTGCTATGCTGGCATACATTAATTCTTTGAACATGATACCTATTTTATAACAATACTGTGGATTCTCATTCGATTTTCAGTGCAACAGGAACAACCTCTGCACTTAACTCCTGACGTGTCATTTTAGACATTTTTAGACATAACAGACGTAATTCTATTTGAGACGGAGAGGCTGAGAAGATCTTTTTAAAGACAGTTATTATATTACTAATTTTCTTATATATGTTTAACTAAGTGTGCAATGGTGCACCTAATTACATACGCCCTTTTTGCATACATTTCTGCAATAGCAAGAGGAATTTTGGATACAGCTACACCCAAAACCTTTGCTACAGGTACGATAGCATAACTGGGATTGCTTTGAATGTGTGTCATCATGGCAAAATGTGGCCCTACAGACTCGTACAATCGCAGTTTAGAGTACTTTGGCTTGTGTTTTGCGATGACACAACTCACACACATATATAAACATGCTGGCATTCAGGCTCATCTTCAGCAGTCAACACTACTTTTTCAATGAACACTCGGTCCACATGGGTCGTACCACACCCAACCTTGAGCTTTTTTTTCATTTTGATCTCAACTCCAAACTTGTAAATGTTTTGGGACTGTATCTTGGAGATGTGTGACATCATTGTGTTGACTACGTCTGTCCACTGACTTCCAGATAGAAAGATAAACACCAGTCAAAGTACTCAAAACTGCCTTTGCAGTAGTTCCCACTATTACAGCTGGGGAAAGGCATTTTTGCTTGGTTTTTAGGAATTTGTTGCCATATAAATAGAAATTCATCCATTATCACAAACACTTCAGGGTCACAGCAGGCCTGGAGCCTACACTGGGTGTCATAGGGTGAGAGGTGGGGTACGCACTGGACAGGTCGCCTGCCCATCATAGAGATACGGTGAACCATTTCTAACAGTGGCCAACTTTTTGGCTAATTAGCCTAAATTACATGCCTTTAGACTGGAGGAAGAGCCTGAAACACCTGAAAGGAAAGCACACAGGCACAGAGCGAATATACAAATTCCACACAGTCCCAGCTGGACCCAGAATCTTCCTTCTGTGATGCAACAGTGTTAACAATTCTGCCACTGTGCTGCCTGTTGTATAACTCAGATTAGGGTTAGGGTAAATACCACAGAACTGGCTAAACTTGTTCTGTCTAAAAATGGCAAATTATCAAAATCTAAAAAAGTTTATAGGGATCTTAAAGTGCAAAATATCTGATAAATTGTCTTGGACGTAGGAACAGACTTTGATGCAAAGACATTTCTCTTGATGTGCATCGACAATGAATTCACTACCTGTGTGTTCTGATTGGGGATCTGCAGCAGCAGGGCCAGGTCAGTGTAGTCAAATGTGTCGTCTAAAGCCAGCAGAGCCCCGTGGACGCCGCTCTCCCGGAGGTTGTCGGCGTACTCCTTCAGACCGATGCTCTGCACCCAGCACATCACACGCTCATTGGACCATACCATCACATCTAGGAAGAGAAAGGGAGGAGGTGAAAGGAAGGGAGGAGAGGCATTCATCTGCAAACAGAAAGCTGTCTGCACACTATTTTTAAATCTTTATTAAAACTGAAGTCACCTCCTTTAGTTTAATTTGGATACATAAACACATGCAGGGCTGCTCAGATTTATTAACCGTCTTCTGTAAGGGTCAGCGATCAGAGGAAATAATGAAACATTTGACTAACTGATTTATTTTCTGCACATGGACAACACAGGTCAGGCCTATCATCAGACAAACCCAGATTCGCTAATTTCCTCATCTGCATGATTCCTCTGGGGAGAAGCCAAGATGAACTGACTGTAAATGCACAACATGTGTTTTTCAAGGCGCAGCAGTGGGAGTGCGAGAGATTTGGGTTTGTTTAATGACCGAACGTGTTGACATTTATGTAATCATTATCCAGCCAAGCTAGAAGGTTGTGGCTTATAATCTCTTCTAGGTATGACGAGGAGGGGGGAAAAACAATGGGTGGTCTAAACACAGGAATTCCCAGGAACGTGAGAAATCAAAGAAAATAACCATTATTAAGGGTTTTTTTGTTTCACTTTTTTTTTTTACATGCCAGCGCTGATGCAAGAAAGTATTTTTATAGTTTACTTGTAAAGACTTTCCTTTTTTACATCTGCTTACTTTAAAGAGATTTGACAAAAGTTAAAAGCAGTACAGCAGCTTTCCCTGCTAAAATTCTAAAACCCCCAAACTTGTGAAGAATGGAAAGGTTTAGTCATTAAAAACTGTTTTCTAAATGTTTTAGCTTCTCAAATAGTGCATCATTTTACGGAGATTACATAATCTTATTACTCCTTTATGCAGATGATAAATTCTTATTAGTCTGGAAACCGTCCGCAGAGATGTTAGGCAGTTTGGTAAAAGGGTGCTGGCAGTGTAGACTGATGGCAGGTCAGAAACAAACATAATGTCACACTGAAACAGGGTGAAGCAGCCAAATCTGAGAAAATAATTCAGACAGAAGAAAGCTATAACTTGAACTGATCAGCCACCTATACAACATGGTGATATGACATTTAAAACAGATAAAATATCCAGGGTACCAGTGCTTGTTGCTATTTCTCTGTTTCAGACAGTAAATTGTGTGGGGTTTTGCTCTTTGCTGGGTTAACAAATACTAGAATTAAAAAACAACAACAATTAAAAATATATACTGATCAGTATCAATATAAATATAAGGTATGAATCTTTACCTCTGCCACTGCATTTTATGTTGTTGGTTTGTTCTTTATCAGAACAACTCAAAAGATTTTGCACAGATATGCATAACAGTTTTTAGCAGAGGTGTGGTTTGACCCTGCTTCGAAGTTATCAAGATGGGAACCAAAGAATGCTTGAAAAGCTTCTTTACCCATGCAAGACATGGCACAATTGCATTTTGCATCATAACTTTACAAATACATCAAATTGAGCTTCATGTATGGTCTCGTTAGTCTCAATAAAATATCACAAACTTATCTGAATCCAGAGATTCGATTAGCGGATGCAGGTGATTTTCAGCCTTTGTAGAGCCATGCGGCTCGTGTTTATTTAAAACTGTATAAGGAGCTAAGATTCAAGTTCACACATAAACTCCGAATTACACTTTGATAATCCAGGTGGGAAGCGGCCTTTTCTGACACGTAAGCCAAACAGGAGATGGTACCAGTCAGACTTGTTCTCTGCTCAGGGACAGCATGTAGGAGGCTGTGAAAAGATGTATTCATGGTATTCACATCAGCTTGTTACGGCTGTGATAAGATTGATGTTCTATTGATGTTTGGTAGAAGTTTAAATGTTTACGACACCACCAGATTAGTGCGAGTTTCTATTCGAAGCTGTATTTAACCAAGACTGCTAGCTATTAGTTTGTGCTTGGTCCAGTTTGGTTACGATGAGCTCCAGAAACACACAGGATTTCTGCCTTTCCACAAGAAAAAATGCTTTGCTTCTTAAACTTGAGCTGTGCACGGCACATGAAATAGCACAGGCAATAAAAACCGCGGTCTAACAGATCAACAAGGTGATGGTAAAAATGCAATAAAATTAATAGTCAAATAAAACAAATAACCTGCAGTTAGTAGTCACTAAGGTATGCTTTACACAGCACAAAAGCACCACATGAATAAACGAATTAGCTGCTTCTACTGGCTCGGAGAACTGTACAATACCATCCCTCCACTGGGGCGTGAAAGGTGAGATAATGGCAGAGAAACAAGGGGTCACCTTTGTTATGGTGGGCGCTCTCCTCTCTCCTCCTCTCCAGCTCCTTGCGATCGTAATTTAGACGCTTCAGGCACATGATGCCGTAATGCAAGCTGACCCTGGGAGAGGGCAAAGAGCCAGAGGGTCAGGGGTTCAAGCAGGTTAACCGAGGAGGGCGTGTTTCCACTCTCACATGTGCTCAGAAAGCATTAACAACCCAGCACCTCTGACCCTTTCACTCCTTCAAAAGAGAACTCAGAGAAGGCCTGGAGACACACAACTGAGCTGTCAGAGTGCCATAACCATTGTCTTTTAACACCTTCAAAATTCCCTTGTCACATGCACACAAAGGTAGGAGAGTAAGAGTTTTGTAAACACGAGACGTGACAAAAGAGCATGAGTTATGAAGCCGAGCTCTACCTGTGGAAGCTGTCCACCATCTTGAGCTGTCCTCGCAGCTCTTTCTTGGTCAGGTGGTCCAGCATGCGAGCATCCACCAGGGACTCCATGAAATAGCTCCGATACTGCGGCAAGCCCAGGCTGGGCAGCCACTCGTTGCCCACCCACTCATGATTCATATCGCCATAGGCCAGTATCTGGAGGGGACAACCACAGATGAGCAACACTGATTCACGCTCGGCCTCGTATCTGATGGCGCTGCAAATGACTCACTGCTGTTAGAGATGAAATGAGTGACAAATACGCAGCATGTTGCGCGAACTTTTTTTCAAAAAGGCGCAGCTGATCCCTTACCTGATCCCAGCTGAACTCTTTCAGCTCCTGCAGAGAGAAGAGAAGAGGAAGACGAAGAGAGACAGAGCCAGAGAGAGTGATATGGAGGTGGTGAGGGAGAGGGGTGCGGAGGTGAAGAGCAAGGTGGACGAATGGATAGATAGTGAAGGAGCAGCAGAGGAGGAAGCAGCAACAGCAGCAGCGGGAAAAGAGGACAAAAGGGAGGAACAGTGTGTTAGTGAACGGGTAATTAGTTGGAAGCAGTTCACACTGAAACGGCAACAACAGGGAGAGAAGAAGATGCTCAACACTATGGCCTGGGCCCACAGAGAGACAGAAGTACAAAAAAGAAGTACAAGGAGAGAGAGGAGAAGGGAGGGGAGAGACTCATCAACGTGATTCAGACCGGACGAGACGCTCAACATTATTCAAAATAAATAAAATAAAATAACCATGACCATAAAAGGGCAGTTTGTCAGACAGAGACAGGACGGCTGGGGCACTAACCGGGGGCTTGGTGGCGGCGTTCAGAGACTCCATCTCTGCGTGGGTCATCCACACGTTACTGGTAGACTGCAGTTATGTGAACAAAAGAAGCGAAGCAGTGAGATAAAAGATTACAAAAAATGCACACACACCACACTTCACTGCCTGTCTACAGCAATGAGTCAACACTCGAACATTTTCGCGATGCCAAAACAGCCACATCAAAAGATGTCAGCCAACCACAACAGAAGACTCATTGCCATGGTGATTTCCACGAACAAGAGGTTCGATGGGCTTATGTGAACCGATAACTAATGAATCTGCTCAGCCTGTTGGGCAAAATTGCACGATTGATCATCTTCCGCATTTCACCGTATCATTAATATGATTTCTACTGTAAATAGAGAGGAAGCCAAATGCAGAAAAGGGAAAGCCAAGAAAAACCAAAATCTGCCATTTGTTAAAAGCTCCAAAGCAGACGCCTTAAAGAAGATGGCTTTCAGCTATTTTTCACTTTATCTTGCTTGAGGAAGCGGAGGAAAAAACAGTGCCACAAATGCATGTGCGTGCAGCACTTTTACTACATTTTTCAACATCTGGTTTGTCTTTGTTGCCGAGGGAGAGGGCAAAGTTTTTGTTGCCAATGTTTTCCAGATGACAAAGGTGAACCCCGTCACTCCCAGCAGAGCCTATTTCCATTCATATCTTTATCATTTTGGACATTTATCACGTGTAGAATAGGCTTCATGTTTGTTAGCATTCATTTTTATCTGCATCTGTTTTCTTTCTTTCTCTTTCTAATCCTACATCCTACATGTCATGTGCCCCAACAGGCTATTTCTATTACATCATTCCTTATTAATATCATATATTCCAGGTCACATTTTAATTTTATGACTAGCAACTGTGACATTTGGCGCTAATTATGTGGCCTTCACAGAGACTATAATCTGATAATTTGTGCCAGTCTCTAAACAACAAACATCTGGCTCAACATTTACCTCAGACTTTAAATATGGATGCGGCAAGGCGCTACTCTGAGCAAAAAGTCTATACTCAGCAGAAAGATAGATATCCGTCCCAAATGAATACATAAATCGACATATGAAGGCGTTTAAGGTCTTAGTGTGCTCCGATTAAAGGCTTCTTTACCTTTAATTCTAGGGGGAAGCTGTCTAGACTGGGATCTTTTTATCATGAGAAAATATTCATTCTTTAAGGTAAATGAGAGTTTTAAAATAGGGCTTATAATTTTGGAGGTCCCCCCCTTTAGCCTCTAGGAGCAGGGACCCCCTACAAGATCGAACATTTTCCAATGACCCACTCATAATCCTAGATATTAGGCACATACATCTGCAGTTTCATAAGCCATTGGACCTAACTGGATTCGAAAACCCACAGCCTAAACGACTCCCATCTGTAGATATTACCAAGTTTTATGGAAGTTCTGCAAAAATGAACAAAATCCAATCTATTTATCCGTCATGCTGGGCGAAAAAGTCTAATTCTCGGGAGAAGCAGGAGGCATAAGTAATTTCACCTCTCACACTACCGTTCATGTTCCTGCTGTATATTTCTTTTGCTTTTCATTTACACGTTCATTCATTGTTTGGTTACATTTAGGTGACCAACATCACTCGAATATGTTTGATCACCGTTTGGGTTAAAGCGCAAAGTTGCGGCTTCGTGAAGCTCTGTTTTCTTGGTTACCATGGTGATGTACTTACTCTGTAAACATATGTGGTGCAGACATGAAACATATTTTGAAATGAAATACGTCCGTTTCAAAGCTGTGCTGACGGCATGGAAAAAAGGGCTTGGGTTTTTGTGACTATTTCATATAATGCCATGAGGTAGATATGCATTTTTTATGTACCAGAGCATTTTATAATTTATGGCTAATAATTTTGTGCTCCCCTTGGCTATGGACTTGTTAAATGTATGTGCAGTTTCAGAGTCTCACAGAGCGAGTGCTGGCTGGGGCAGACGGGCTGGTGAGGGACACCATCTCCTGGATGGCCAGCCGCAGTTTGAGGCGGTGCAGCGGGTTGCTGATGCCGATCTCCCTCTGGATCTCCGTGTCGGACAGGTTGGCCATGATCGCGCCGCTCTTCACGTTGGCACGGCATGCGGCGACGTACCAAGCTGGCATTCCCACCCACAGCTAGAAGGAGGCAAGGAGTGGATTAAATCAAGATGAAAGTTTCATTTAGATCTCAGTTCTATGATCACCTACCTCTAACCACGACACAACAGTAGGTCCATCCCAAGATGCAAAAGGAAGTCCTTGGCGACATGCTTCTTCCAGCAGCTCATGCCTGATAAGAGATTTAACAGAGAGATTTCTTATTTGGTGCTGTCCGATTAAAAGATCAAAATATGAAACGCACAGCATATAATTCACTGACTTCTTCTTGCTGCGGCGGTCTTTATCTGCTGGACCAAGAGTTCCCGTCTTATTCATTCCCATTGGGTCTCCAGATGCCAGGTCTTCAGAGGGTGTAGATGCTGGGAAACATACAGTGATGTCAAAGATTGCAAGAACTAGATAAGAACACTTTTCTGGCTCCGAATTCACCGAGCCAATAAAGTGTTTAGATGTAAATGCTGACAGCATGGATTACTCATGCTCAGTCAGTCCCTCCCTTATCTTTTATCAGTTTACCAAGAGAAACAGATCCATCCCGTCCAGGTTGGCCCATCCTTCCTTTTTCCTTCTTCCCAAAAAGCCGGCCGATGGAAGACTTGATGCTTTTCTTCTTGCTGGCCTTGTGGAGTGAATCTTGGCTGCTGTTGGTGCTGCTGCCATCTGCCGAGAGACTGAAGGAGAGACAAAGAAAGTAACTAAAGTTGGAAAAACAAATACACATTGAAAGCATCACGCTTGAATGCGCAGCCGTCTTACCTGCGAAACTCTCTGGGGTCATCGAGCATCGCTCCCGGATGGGTGAGGGCCATCCTGTCCAATCGCAGCGCACGAGGAGTGGGAGGAGGTGTAGAGTCAAGAAGAGCGAGGGATCGGTCATCATCTTTGCTGTTCTGGAATATAAAATGTAAACTGTATAATTTGCAGTAGATGCAAACACAAAAATTATAATTTTATGGATGTTGTGAGCTCTGCTCTGCTTAAATGTTTTGTCTGTAAATTAAAAAAATATTAGCTACTATATTCTAAGTATGTTTTTTACCTGTTGTAGCATCATTATTAATATTGCCAAGCCACAACTGTGACTGAGACTGGCCGAAACAGATTTCTTACATTTTTGCTGGATTCTAAAGTCAAATGTGACTCCATTTGTTTGACAGCTAAAGCTTGGCCCAAATTAAGTCACACGACAGAACAACGACACCAAGCACAGCAGCAAATCCACAAAAATAATCTACACCAAAACAGAAAAGACCGAGCCGGAGCTCAGAATGAAATGCTGTGGTGGTATCCTAAGAGCGCTGTGCTTAAATGAATGCAAACCAATATTGAGAATAAGCAACATTAATGCACAACAATGTGAGAGACTAATAAAGGCACACAGAAACTGATCACTTCATGAATACTTCTGCTAGAAGTGGTTCTACAAGCTGCTGAATCATGGAATGTATTTTTTCACAGGACTGCACGCAGCACTGTGAAAACCTTGTTATTTACGTGACTGTAGGTCCCAACAATAAGATTCATCTTAGCCACAAATTGCTCGATTTAGACTGAATAAAACGTTTGAAGTTTTGCCTTCGAATGATTTCTGACTGCAACGTAACGGCACAAAATATATCCATTTCTAACAACTTGTCTGAAGCTGTCAGTGTCTTTCTGTGCGTTATACTCGAGAAAGTCAACTTCAGACGCTGTCCAGACCTGATTCTCTCAACTCTGTCCAACAATGATGCATGTAAACAACTAAAAAATGGAAAAAGGGGACAACAGCAAGCCCTGCTTTGAAAAACATGAGCAAAATCTACTAATCAACAACTGTTATATTAATATATCCTATTTGTTTAGAAATGTAATCCTTTTCCTGTTTTTTTTTTTTTTACCAAATAGTTAAAAATTGAGATTAATGCAAGAGGAGTTCTTTGATTTTACAAGTTTAGTTGCACAGCTCACCTTTTTGACGTGAAGAGGAGCCGGAGCCGACTAGGTTTCCTGCTACAGCCTTAAAAGAGTTATTTTCCTTGGCTTACATCCAGCTTCCTAACTGTAACCAATCTTGCCATTCTCACTGAACGCCTACATAAACATGATCAATTTTCAAAATCACCACTGACAGCTTGCTTTTTGTTTATTGCACCATTACTTGTAATCTATCTGCCCGTTGCTGGAACCTTCATACCGCACCACGAGTCACTTAAATCAAACTTTCCCAATCTGACATTGTTGCCGCTGAAGAATAACTAAACTTCTTGACCCCATCTGCGTGATTACTTATGCTTTATTTAAATGACTCACTGTCTGGAGGAGCTGTCTGCATAAACAGGGAGGCTGACACCAAGGTGAGGTAAAAAGGTTAACACGAACTGAAATAGGAGTTCTTCTCTACATTCCAGTCGTACCTGTCTATCGGTCTCACGGGCAGGGGAGTGAGGCAGACGAGGGGTGGAGTGCCCGGAGCTGGGGGGAGAGGGGGAGGCCAGGGTGGAGGATGTGATGGAAGTGGGGATGAAGCCCCGTCCTGTGCTGTCTCTCCCCAGGGAAGAGGGAGGGATGGGCGGACTGTCCAAAGCCACGCTGACCCGGCTCTCAATCTCCTCGGCACGCAGCTCTGTGTTCTCCTTCTCCTCCTGGATCAATCTGGGTTTTCAGGGCAACAAACATGTGGATAATATTAGAACTCAGAAAAGGGCTCCAGAAGTGTCCTGGAGCTCTAAACAAATCAGGACAGTCTTAAAGAAGTAGTTTGACGGTTTGGAGAAAAAAAAGCTTGGTAGCGTTCTTGCTGTGAAAATTGATACCATAGTCATGAATGTAGCTACAGCCAGCAGAGCAGAATTACTGGAGACAAGAAGAATCAACTCTCCTGGCTCTATCTAATAATATATCTACTGCACATATAAGCTGCGTCACTTAAGTTGGCAAATTTACTTTTCTACTTTGTGTGTTTGTGTGTGTGTAAAAAATGGCTTTGTCTAGTATTCGCCATGCTAGCTTAGCAGTTGATGGCTCTAGCTAATTATTTAATCTAGACAAATAGGCAAATTCTCCTCACTCAGACCTCTACAGGAAAGCTAATCAGTGCGTTTTCCCAAAATGTTAATTGCTGATAAGTCAAATTCAGCTGTGAACCAAACAGAACACCTTTGGGATGTGGTGAAACTGGAGATTTGCATCATGGATGTGCAACCGACAAGCGACTGTGTGATGCTATCGTGTCAATTGGACCAGAATCTCTGATGAATGTTTCCAGCGCCTTGTTGAATCTGTGCCATGAACAGAGATGGGCAATAAAGCGTTACTGTAATCCGATTACCTTTTTCGAGTAACGAGTAAAGTAAGAGATTACTATTGCTAAAACGGTAATTAGATTACTGTTACTTTCCCGTAAGCACTCTGCGTTACTGCGTTACTAAAACCGTGATTTTCTTGCGAGAGTGTCTCATGACAATGACGTAAGCAAGTGCGACGTTTGTGGCAACAGCTGTGTGCAGATCAACAATGGATAATATATTGAGTGCGGGAGAGAGTATGAGCGTGCAGCGTTTAAAGCGTGGAAGTACTGACCTTACTTTGAGTTTGATTCCATAAAAAGTGACAAAAACATTAGCGTCCGCTGTTCACTGCGTGGGAAGAAAACCCCTTAACTTCCGAGCAAGCACCGAGTGCGCTACCAGGTAATGTGAAATTCACAGAGAAACTCGCGGATTCTTCAACTGGCCGCTGCGGCACACCTGCACCAGGGCAAACCTCCGCCTAACCCACTCCTGCTTTACAGGTGAAAATAGAGCAACAGGACCGCTAGTCTTTAATTTTATTTATTTTCTGCTGTGTTTCACTTGCATTTATTTGAAAGACTGAGTGTAAACACACAAAAATATTTTATTTTATGTGCTGGAATGTGCAGAAAATAGGTTTAAATGTTAAACAAATTTCTTCCAGTCAGTGAATGTTGCATATAATTTAATTTTTGCTTGATGCATAAAGTTAAAAGATTAAAACTGATAAAACAAGTTTTAAAAAGAGACTTTTCCATTTGATTACATTTTGTATGATGATTATGCAGAAAAAGTAGAATTGGGCTGAAAGATCTATCGCTTTATCACCTATTCAGGTTGTAAATCGTGTTTTTAAAAAGTAACTAAGTAACTAAGTAATTAATTACTTTTGAAATAAATAATCAGTAAAGTAACAGGATTACTTTTTTGGGGAATAATCAGTAATTAGTTACTGATTACTTTTTTCAAGTAACTTGACCAACACTGGCCATGAAGAATTCAAGCAGTTCTGAATGAAAAAGGGGGTCCACAGTTGTTAAGACTAGTTCCACCTTGAGTATAGCAGCAACTGCTGCTTATGCGTCAGTGCATCCATAAACAATCTAATAATGTATTAATTCATCACTAGCAGGATCTGATTAATTCTTCCACAACTGCATTTTCTCTTCAGGACATGTCTGAGAGGTGCTGTTATGTTTATTTTTGAGGTTGTAGCAGGTGTTGGTGTGAGTCAGTCTGCAGCATGTAGGGAGGTGTTTCTCACATTCTTACTTCTCTGAATCTCTAAGCGCTCTTGGCGTTCCTTACTTGATCTCCTTATTGATGGCCTCCAGCTGTTCCTGCAGCATGATGGCCAGGGTCTGCACATCCGTCTGTCCGCTGGGTGACAGAAGCTCGGAGCCAAACCGAGCCTCCCCGTCGTCCTCATCGTCTGAGCATCCCACATCCATGCCTGGCTGGAACCCAGTCCCAATCAGAGTGTGATCCCAATCTGAGTACTGCACACACAAAGCAAGACAGGATGATTCACTACACAACGGACATCTGATCCCATTTGCAAATACCAATCATTCAACATCAAATTGAGTTTGTAGGTATATGAAATAACCCATGTGCAGAGTGCAGCATCCAAAAAAAAGGTTCATCTTTTGTATACAGTCTATGCTAGGAACATCTAATTTTGTGTATCTCAAATCCCATTTAGCTCATTTCTTGAGCTCCAGTGAGTCAGTGCTGTTGAAAATTACTACACTGTATCACTGAGCTACACCTTTTTTTTGTAAAAAAAAAAAAAAAAAAAAAAAAGGATCCCAACTTTCACTTTTAAACATTTGAAGAGTGATTTCTGAAGCACCTTTTAAAATATCTCACCTTGGTAGTGTCCTCATGAGCAGAGCTCCAGCGGGGCCAGTGACGATTGCCTGCGCCTCCGGCAGAGGCATTACCGAAGGGATCCAGGTGAGTGGTGGAACCTGTTGGGAGGGACCCGCCTCCGTGGGAATACCTCAACTCCAGAGCGCTGCCTGGCAGAGAGCGACTGGAAAAATAAAAGAAGAAATGAGACCCGATAAGATGAAACGATTAACCCTACACACAGCAAACAAAGTGGGGTACTAAAGCATAACATGTGCCAACTCCAAAGCTGAGATACTGCAAAACGAACATATCAATGTGAAAAATTAAAATTGTCTAATAATAGAGGATTAAATCAAAAGAGCACGGAAAATGAAGATACAGCCCAACAGTAGCCAGTCGACGTACAGCTACAAGCTGTCCAAATGATGGTACCAACCTGGAATAAGAGCCCCCAGGCCTCGCTCTCAGCTGATCCAACTCCAGCTGAAGCCTTTCCAGCTCAGCGATCAGCTGATCCTGCAAATGAAAAAAAAAATGGTAGAGAAAAGAGGAAAATCATGTCTGCTAGCATAACCTGAGAATAAAACCTGGATGTATGGTCACCTTGTTTGCCAGCAGATCATCCTGGAGTTTCTTCATGTTGGACAGTTCCTCTGATAGTGCATTCTGGAGAAAAATGATAAGAAGTAATAAGAGTATGAGGGGAATTTCAGGAAAACCTTATTTGTTCTATCTGAGAAAATTAGTCTACTGTCTGCCACCAGTGTGGTTTTTTTTACAGGGACTCAATTTCTTGCCAGTGTTTCATTAGAATTACAGATGATCTACATATGCAGATTGCATCTACAATAACAGCAGTGCATATATAGAAATGTATACATTAAAGCACAGATGCATGCAACTTCTTCATAACCATCTACCCATTCGGTTTCTTCTGCTTAGCCAATTCAGGGCTGCAGCTGCACTGCAGCCTATCTGAGCACTTATGAGGTGAGGCATGGGGTACACCCTAGACAGGCCGCTAATTTTAAAGGGCTAACAAAAAGGAAAAAAACGACCACTCATACCTACAGTCGATTTAGAATCACCAGTTAACCTAATGTGCATTTTTTTTAATTGTGGGAGGAAGCCAGAGTGCTTGGAGAGAAGTCTCCAGCTGGCTGTCGAATTTGAACCCCAGACATTTTACTGATTTGCTTTTTTAGCAAGAACTCAATGACCTGCATCACATGTGGGGAAAAGACATGCAGTTTTCGGTTAAACTGTGTCACTGGCTAACTTTGTCCGTGTTACCTGTTCACAATAAAGTAATATTTGTCACCTATAAATGTTACGTATCTCAAAATCCAGGAGTATAATTTAAAGTCTACATTTACAGCAAACTATCAATGCTACAAGTAACAGCTCAGTAAGCATCTTACCAAGTCACTGTGCTACCCTGCAAACGAAAAGCTCCACTTTTAAGCACATTCCTTTAAACCTAATCCCACCCGGAATTTATCATCAACAGGACTTTATACCTGCTGTAAAATCACAGCAGTTTACATTTAGAAAAGAAACCTTTTTGTTTGCTGATAGTGCAAATAAAGCACAGATTGTAGATAAGAGATTAACAAAAAAATCAACCACCAGGCATTTCTAATCTGGATGTTTATGTCTATTACATGTAGTAAATCTCTGTATTTATAAATTAATGAGTTCCAGGAATAATGAAAGTAAGACACAAAAAGAGCTAATGGATGTTTGAGGCACGGCTTGGGAATGTACTCAAGTTTAAACTGGTCACTTCCTGGAGGGCAGAGAATTGAGTGAAGGTACCCGAGGCCAGGAGTTAATTTGTGGGTTAAGATAATATTTACTGCAGTTAATGCATTTCTGATTTAAAAAATCTTTGGCTGGAAACTCTTTCTGTGGTCAGAGGTGGTCACCTTTTCTTCCAGGGCAGCCATCCTCTCCTTCAGATGGAGCTGCAGCCTCTCGTTGGACTCGGACAGCAGCTTGTCCACCGTGTCAGAGAGGCGCTTGTTGTGTTCGTCATTCATCCTCTCCCTCTGCCTCGCCTGAGGGGCAGGGTAAGCGAGATGAGCGAGAGGGAAAGATTTTTAAAAATCAGTGCAGAGGCTGAGAGAAGGGAGGGGGGGGGAGGAGAGTTAATAACAGGGAATCTGCTTGACAGAGGGAGAGAGAGAGAGAGAGACAACGACTTCAATCTGAATGTGCACGGTCAAATACAGGGTTTTGAAAATTAGTGCGCCTTTGTGCAGAGTAAATCCTGACAAAAGGAAAAGAGGGGGAGGATGAAAACAGAAAGATGGAAAAGCAAGCGTGACTCACTCGCTGTAGCTCCTGGTTCTTCTCCTCCAGTTGCGCCTCCATCTGTCGCAGTCGCTCCTCAAAGTTACCATGACGCTCCTCCGCCTGAGCGATTGGAGAGCAAGGTTACAGCCTGAATCATGTTGCAACACTAATACAAATTAACACAAAAGGAACAGCTTGTTGACTTATTCCTTCAATTAGTTACATGCCTGTACAGATCACAGTGTAACAGGAAAGTTTGTTTTCTTGTTTCTTACAGGACATTAATCTTATCCTTCCACGCCAGCCTTCCTGCCCGAACATGTAGAAGCAGTAGTCGTTGAAGAGGTTTGACTAATAAGAGCAGAGCGACTTCTATGCAAATTTTTTGGTGTGAGGAAACCATTTTTTTACGGGAATGCAAGAGGTTAACATGCATGCAATTAAATCAGTCAGTCAGGAAGAATTTTTGCGGTGTACAGTCCTTGGCGTGCTGAGCACCCAAGGATGTAATAGCTGTGCTCACTCTGTGCCCTGAGCGGGCTTTCATCTCAGCTTGTCTGATTATGTATTGCTGCCACGGCTTGATAAAATATTTGCTATTCTTCTATCTTTTGACATCTTGTGGTTTTTTTCCCCCTACACTTTATGTGGGCGTGAATGCACACAAACATGCACTTACAAATGCTCCTGCTTGCACCTGCCTGCATGTACTCACGCATGCAACTGAGTCTCTGCATTGCTGCACATTCCAGCTCGCACCAAATTTGTGCACACACATCCACGTACTAAATTTTGTCTCTAGAAAATTTTGCTGTTTACAAAAAACACGATTGGGGATAAAAAGGCTCGCAAGACTTTGGCAAACCTGTCGGATCACTCCAAAATACACCAACAAGGGTTTACTGAGGCCGATTAGGACGTACACACCTTGTTGAGTGCAGCCACTCTCTGGGCGAGCTGGGCTTCGATCTCAGGCAGCGTCTCAGCTCTCTGCAGGGTTTGCTGCAGCTTCTGTTTGGCATCATCAAGACGCTCCTGAAGCTGCCGGTTCTTCTCTTCACTCTGCAGGAAAGCGGGATGTCAGGGAGTGCAGGTGGAACTCGGACCGCAATAGAAGATTGCCGAGGGCAAAAAGACATGTTTAAAGCCGTCGGGGGGGAAGTAGAAAAGGCACTAATGATGCTCTTTCTGTGCCAATGCGAAACACAGCCAAGCTGTCAATCAGCAGCAGAGACATGAACACGCATGGAGATGAAAGGGACTGTTAACCTAACCTGTCTGTGGAGTGACTCCTTGCTGGCCAGCTCATTTTCCAGCTTATCTTTTATGTCATGGAGAGAAGTCGCCTCCCTCTGGGCACTCAGGTACCTGCAAACCAGACCCCAACAGAGACGTGAGTGGACGGGATTTTGGAAGAAAGGTCATCTTCATGTCAACTATAAAGAAATAAATCTACCAAAAATAATAAATATCCAGGGTAAATGCACACAATCCATTTATAAAATATGAGACTAAATGTTTAAATTTGCTCTGTATTCCTTAAAAAAATAGAGCTCATTTTATTAATAAAATTATTTATTTCATCTGTGTTTTTATTCATGTATTTTGTTTCTGGGAGGGAAAGTTTATATGACATACTTCATATGAGATTTGCATGATTTTTATAAAAATGCCAATTTTAAATGGGAAAAAGATGAATTAGGGACAAAATGCAAGGAAATTTTATGAAACAAATAGATGAATTCAAAAATTAACAAAACAAAAAATAAATGGGAACAAATAGGGGGAATGAATATGCAGATAATTAAATTCATGAATGAATCCCTACATTTATACCTAATATAGTTTAGCACATTCAATAGCTCTGAATGTTCTTTTTCGATTCTACTGTTTCTGTCTTTATAGATTTTCTTCATTGCGCTTTCCATCCTGCACTTTCTCCGTGTTGATGGACGTGGAGAGAAAACACAAACCTGCGCTCTAATGTGGTGATCCTCTCTTCCATGTCTTCCCTTTGACAGAGCGCCTGTGAAAATATGTAACCACTGTGAGAAACAAATAGAAAGGCGTAAGAGAGCAAATGGTAAATTTACAAGGAGGCGTTCTCAAAAAGATAATTCACTCAGTGTGAACTGCTATTAGTTAAGGAATGATAATGACCGGTTGATAGTTATCGCTGACAGATGTCAGAAGCACCCTGTTATGTCCAACAGAAATGAGAGTGGGGGTTGGGTGGGAGGATACAGGCCGTGGCAAGAAATAAAAGTTTGCTGATTAAACTCGCTCGACTACCTCTAATTCCAAAACGCTCCACACGCCTTTCACTCAGCTGCCAGCGCACTGACTGATTAACCGGCCCACATCCATGCTCTACCAGTGACATCACGGCTACACGGTGATTTGCATACAGCAACAGTTGCTGCAGCCACGTAAACAAACAGCATAGTAACCACAACAAAAAAGTATGAACAACATAGCTCGGAGTGTCACACCTCCTTTAGATCCCTCTGTAGTTTCTGGTTGGTCTCCTCTGATCGGGCCAGCTCCCTCCTGGCAGACGTCAGCTGCTCCTCGATCTCGCCAACCTGACAGGAAATGAAGGATACAAGGCTAAACGGGCACACATCGTTTTCTGTCTGTTAGCATTGCAGATTTGCGATATTTTGCTTGTTTTGCTAAGAGCATTTGACCTTAGGAACTCCTGAACCGAATACCTGTCTGCACATGAGGGCCAGTCGCTCTTTCAGTTGTCCCAGCTCTGACCTCTGTCTCTCTATCTCGCCCTCTCTCTGCCTGTCAATTTCGCCGTCGTCCAGGATGGAGGACGGTCCGTTGGGAAGCCTCTGAAAGAAAAGATTTACTGTATTTAATATAAAAAGGATAAATTATGATTATTAAGAATAAAACTTCCAGAGTTTATGGGTTTTCCGGGGATTTTGCTGTCGTGTTTTTTCCGCTCCAGGAAGCAAAATTTAAGAACTTAAATTTGAACTCTGCAACATTTAATTGTAGTGGAGCAAAAAGTTGTATCTGCAGAAATGTAAGATAAAAATTATAATACAATATGTTTCATTTCTATATGTTAAAGTAACATTATTGTAACATCTGAAACCTAATCTTCCACTCAGAGGACTATCTTGTGACACAGTGGTTTAAAAATGTGTGAAATGCTCTATTTTTTTTAAATTCTATTAAATCGCCCATGTTTAAAAAAATGTATATATATTGTCGGTCTGCTCTGGTTATTGAATGAGAGGTGCATGTAAATGTGCAGGTTTTACAATGTGTTCATCTTTCAAAGTGGGAGCAGGGATTTTACACAGTTTTTCTCTTTCGTTAAGCTTTTGTACATAAAAAAAGAAACAACAGTTAGTATTTTGAGTAAGTTTTCCTCGTTAACACTGTGAAATGCACAGTTTTTAAGCAATTAAGAAATCCTGTTGCAGATAGAGGGTGGGTTATATGAGAACTCATCCAATTGTGACCGTTTCACAATATTTGATAATCAGTACACTTCAACACAATACACACATCATATTGTGATATCTATGTAACCAAGGAACATAACATGTTAATAAAAACATCTCAAGCCACCATCAATTTAATGAATTAGCTCACTGATTTGACATGCAGAGACGGATGGGATTCAAACTCAGGACCTTCTTGCCTTGAGGCATCGGTGCTAACCACCAGTGCATAACTTCCTCCTTGAAGAATGACTGAAATGCTGCTTAACGGGAATAAACTGACACTGATGGCTGTAAGCTATATGACAGTTCTACTGATCTAAGAATAAACTGTATACAGTTACTGCAATAACTGCAGCAGCTTCTGGCAATCAGTGGCACCTGATCAACGCTCCAGCTGCAGAGTGAGGAAAGATTTATGCAGCCTTAAACAGCAGCCGCTTTTATTTCTTGTACCCCCACTTTAAGATCTACGTATGCAGTCTGAGGAAAAATAGCAAAAGATAGCAAAACATGATTAAACGCTTTATTGTTAATGTTAAAAAGTTACTTGTATAACAATGAGTGTTTCTCTGATATTAAACTACAAGTGTTGAAGTCAGAGCTTTGCTTTGCAGACCCACGTGCACACTATAGACCACTCCTGCTCGTGTTTGTGCTGCGCCTCAGAAAGTAAGGAAGCCACAACAGTCAAACAGCCTCGTTGCTGTGAACAGAATGTTAGAGACAATGAAAATTCTCAGCTGTCTTTGTTTCTGCTCTTTTGTGCTTCTTTCTCTTTGTGGTGAACTCCACTGTCACTCCCTTTCTTGTGTTAGTTAACATTCCTATAATCCTTCACACTGTGTACTCAAAGACCATGCGAACAGACACAATGCGGGTCTATGAGCCTAGCTACAGATGGTCAGCACGGGAAACCTTCTATACGCTAACAACACAGCGGTTTGTAATGTCAGCCATGTTTTTTCAGCTTTGCTCTGCTGCATGCAGAGAGTATATATGTGTTGCTGTGACAATATCACAGGTCAGTATGAACACAACTCTAAAACCAACCTGTTTTCTGTCCTCTACAATAAACTAACTGTGCTTTATGATCTGTATGTACAGTTATTGCCTATGAAATGCGCTCGATTACCTCTTTGCCGTTGTCTAGTCCTTGCTGGCGTCGTTTGATTTGCTCCCTTAAAGAGAGAACCTAAAAACAAGGCAAAGAGAATCATCAAAGAGGCCCCATCTGTAATTATCTTCTATTTCTAATCTAAAAAGAAAACTAAGTGGGAGGGAAACAGGGACTCACCTCTTGGGAGGAAGACTGTAGCTCCTCCTCCAGGACCGACACGCGCTCCAGAGCTACCCGTAGCCTTTCGCGCACTTTCTCATCCAGAGCTTTGTGATGCTCGAACAAGGACTTGAGGGCCTTTAGGACCTCCACCTCACTAGAGACCCCGGCCGGAGACTGGGCCTGCCTCTTCACCACGGTCATCCTCAGGCTGCGCTCATGGCGGGACACCAGGCACTCCAGATGTTCGAGCAGCAGCTGGAAACACATGTGGTTCACATGCAGTAAAAGCTCACCACAGTGCGCCTCTGATATGTCTCAGAGGATTACGTTTTCTCGTGTGAAGTCTTTCAGAAAAGGCGAGGTTGCATGCCAGGATCAGAGGAGAGCATAACGTAAAACAGACATGGAAGTGTACTGACTCGTGTGTTGTTCCTCTCTGCCTTCAGCTCCGCGATCTCCTCCTCTCTCTCCAGCAGCTGTTCCCGGCAGAGGTTCAGCTCTTTGGTCAGCACTGCAAACTCCTGCAAGGTCACAAGAGGGTGCTATTATTGACTGAACAGTGCTGCTGCTGCATGAGGTCATGAGTGCAGGTTAGACATACTGATCACACACACACACACACTGCTTTACCTCTCATTCATCCAAGAATGATTACAGAAAGGTCAAGCAGGTGGGACGTACGGGTGGAAGTTCAAATTCAGTCAGGAAATGTGTGACAGCTGATTTACATTGAAGCTGCAAGGTTTTCTTTTATTTTAAAGATGCTTTGCAAATAAGACATGAATCTGCTTCTGCTTCTCCATCAGACACCAAAAAATGTAGTGAGGAGAAAATGTAACTCCACGTTAATGAGGCTGGATAAGTCTTCTAGCTTTAGCCAATTATATATATCTATATCTATATATCTATATATCTATATCTATATATATATCTATATATATATATATATATATATATATATATATATATATATATATATATATATATATATAGATATAGATATAGATATGTACAAATTTTAAACTATACATATAGTTTAAATTTGCAGAATTTACTGAACAAACTCATTTTGTTACATTTTGGAGTCCCTTTATTTGCTTTAATTTTGACCCCAATCTATATGCAATCAAAACTGCCTTCATCAAAAACATATACAGGAATAAATAAATGATTTAATTAATAAATAAATCATGAAATGCAGCAAAACAATATGAAAATTGATGATAGTCACAAATTCATTTAGAAAGTGTGATGTAAATGGATCATTTTTGTTTTCATTAGTTTGTTTTTATTGCCATCAAGCTACCTGTACATTTTAGGATAGTTTTTAAAGTCCTTTTATTTGTTTTGAAATCTCTTAAAACTTGTTCTAAAAGATATATATTTTAGACTCAATTTGTTTTAACATGTTTTATTTTATCTTATTTATTTAGTAATAATTTTATTTTACTTTGCTTATGCTATTTGTATATGCACAGCACTTTGTGAACCCTGGTTTTATGTTAAAGTGCTTTATATATGAAGCTGGTATGGTATGGTACATTTGTTTTATTTCAGTTATTTTCACATTAATTTCTGTATTCCTGATTGTATATTTGGTGTATATATTTGACAGCATACCTCATATTAATGGAAAAATGTTTTTCTAGTTACTTTCAGAAAACCACTCATCAGTGAGGCTTATTTTAAAAATGCTTCAGTTTGCTCAGGTGCATAAATATCAGACAGAGTCCAGATTTTCCTGATTGATGCATCATATGAAGTAATGCACCAATCCCACTTAGTGCCTACTGTACAAGCCTGTGGGGGGCTCTGTTATAATCTAGGGTTGCTTAGTCAGGTCTCTATGCAAGGCAGGGATAGCTCAGTAGGTAGCGTGGTCACCCCATGATTGGAAGGTTGAGGGTTCAAATCCACTGAATGGCTACCCTGCAATATCCCTGAGCAAGGGGCTGTCCCTACACACTGCTCCCTGGGCACCTGATTTGCAGCTGCCCACTGCTTCACTGAGTGAAAGGGTGAAATGCAGAGAGAGTAATTTCCCCTCGGCGCTCAATAAAGTATGCATTATTATTTAGCAAAGTTATCTGGCCAAAAAAATGAGGTCAGCTGACTACGTGAATATAGCAATCGAGCAGGTTATTCCATCAATTCTCTTCCCTGATGGCACAGAGATATTCCAAGATAACAATGGCAGGATTTATCAGATTCAGACTGTGAAAGAGAGGTTCTGGAAGCGTCAGGCATCATGTTCGCACATGGATTGGCCTTAAACCCACTGAGAATCTTTGGGATACGCTGGAGAAGATTTTCCACAGCAGTCCGACTCATCCAGCATCAATACAAGACCTTGGTGAAAAATTAATGCAACTCTGGGCAGAAATAAATGCTCCGATGTTTAAAAGCATATTGAAAGAACGCTATGGTCAATGCATGCTATCATCAAAGCTTTTTTCATGACTTCTTGGCACAGAAGGTGTAGACCAAAAATTCTCCTTTGATTGATTTTTTTTATTGTCTGCTGACTCAGTATTGGCTGAGAGCATGTGAAACCACCAAATAACTTGCCAGACTTTGGATTAACTAGATTGGAACGATCTCAGCATGGGGTTACCTCCTCTAACTTTGGCCAGTTTTCCAAATTAATAATAATTAAAAAACAAACATGAAAGCTAAAAAAAAGACTCCATGCTGTGAAGTTTAGTGCCATTTTTTTCCAAGGAAAAATTGAAGCTAACCAGTCTTCAAAGTGGCATCTGTGGCTCATAACCAAGCAGTCACAATATTCTGAATCATCAAAGTGTATGTTTAGGACAAAAGGCACCTTTTACATCAGCAAACCAGCATATATGTGTCCATTACTCCCTCCCATGTTATCTTTGGGCCAGTAGAAAAACTGATATGATCGTGACATGTCATGTCAATCTGTGAGGAAAACGCTCGCTTGTCTTGGGCTTATCTGCCACGTGTGGAGAGGCCACGTCATCAGCCAACACTCAGGTCAAACCCACTAAACAGATTTACTCATTATAAGTCGATACCAGGTAAGCTCACAGACATGATGCCAAGTACGTTCATATTTTAACTAAATGTGCTTCAGACTTTCACACTTAAACCTCAGAAGAGGAGGGAAGGTTGTAAGTTGGTATGTTTATGCTGCATTTAATTTCTAATGGTGCCTTTCAGTGGATTTTACCCTCTTATGATAAGTATAAATGTCAACAAAGTGGAGGCAAAACAAGCAAATGATTTCAATGACCGCAAATTTTTTCCGACCAAACTCCTTTATTTCATCGTTACAGGAGTATGTTACCTTCTCCAGCTTTGGCCGTCTATCCCAGAGAAAGCGAAACGCGCAGCAGTAAAAGCCAACAGGAGGCTTTTACGGCCAATCTTTTCCGTTAACCTACAGTGCAATTAAACACAGCAAACCGTTTGACAGATCTTGATTTCATTAACAAGCTCAAAGCTCATTGGCCTCAAAGAATTCCAGCACATTAAATCAACGCATACTTGCACAGAAAAGCGGCTACACTGCGGCCGAAAAAGGAAACGACTCACTTACAGTACGGTCTTTGCCATGTCTACCGCAGCGCTCATGGAGTCCAGAACTTGATATAAAATCTAACCACTGGGTTTATTGCAGGCGTTGCACCTGAAATTGGTTTAATTGCACAATAAGCATGGACCGCTATCTCCCATCATTAAAACCTGGAGGTTAAACAAGCATGAGAGTAAATTAGGCCAGCCTAGTCTTTCTTTTTCCAACTGACAGCGGTCCAACTGAAATGTTGTGATTTTGTGTAATTTACTCCAATTATGTATATTTTGTGAGGTCAGCCACATAATAGTTACAATCAAAATCTATGGCAACAAATCAACAGAGAGGGTGACATTCTCAGCTCGCTCAAGCCGACTTCAGCTCTCAGCAGCTGAGGTTGTGTTTTTGCTTCTGCAATCTCACACCCGCGACCATGCACACAATGTGTACCATAAGCGCCCGCCCATGCTCTGATTGTCCTCTCGTGTGTGACCGTGGCGTGATGCACACATGATGCAGAGCACATGACCATCCCTGAGCACGTGTGCACCAAAGCATGTGTGTTTTGGAAAGAAAATGCTTATGCAAACGGGCCAGTAAAGCGTACTGATGCATGCGCGCTGGCTGCTGTTATCTTTGCTCCGTGCTAAGAGTGATCAGTTTACCCACACGGCAGCAAATAGGAGCCTTACCTCACACTCTCTATCAGCCAAAAACGCATTTATAAAGTACAGCGTGTACAGTCTGTAACAAGCCTCTGAGCTGATGTGCTCACTGGGCTGAAATAGAGGAGGATCAGAGGAACAAGTAAAAGAAAGAGGCTTATTTGAAAAGATGGAAGAGGAAGGACGAGGGAGGAAATTACTGTGTACAGATGGCACGTTCTGGGCCCAAAGGATTTTATAATTTTGGGATTAATTGGTGTAAAGGATGGTGTGAAACAGACCCCATAACAAGACACTTTGCATCACTTCGGTCAGGTAGATGATGGAAATCTCTTAGCGTCATGACTGACCTGATGTTTTTACCACTAAATCCCACCTTCATCCATGTCAATCTTCCCCCGTCATGATACACACCATCTAAAACACACTCCAGACCTCATTAGCATGCAGCAATATGCAAATGGACTTGATTTGTTAGTCTCTGTGAGTTTCATATCACCAGGTTTTTTTTCTCTTCCTCTCTCTTTCCAAGCCGTGCTGTCGCTCACTCCATCCCTCTCTCCTGTTTTTCCTCTCCTGGCAACGTCTACACACACACACAGATAAACTCGGTGAACTCATCTACAGTAGAATGTGCCACAGTCGTCCATGTGTTCCTCTATCTGTGTGCTTCTGCAGATGTGTGCACCATATTGATCTCCTCTCACTGAGGGAACACGGCCCTTTAATGTCCACTCATTCTCTGGTAGAACGTGCAGCACCGCTACGTCTGTTATTCCATTTTTGATATTTCAGACATGGCAAGAGAGAGAGAAATAGGTACTAACAATGAGGGAGACAACACTGCAGCCCGAGGCATCCAACAATGACTCCTGCCTGAAAATAGAGACGGAGCTCTTCTATGTTGAGTGGAATTACAACATGATTAGCTCTCGGGCATGGGATGTGGGATAATAATGGCTTCTGAGCTACAGGGGCAAATGAAACACTGCGCCATCATCCCCGGGCTTCAGGTAGGACCAGTCTGTGCCACAGACATATTAGCATCACATTTGAAAAGCCCAGAAGGTCGTTTAAGACTTTGTGCTGTTTTTGAGGTATTTTTAAGATCCTTAAAGACTTAATTTACTCATATAGCAACCAAAATTTAACCTAATCTAAACAGAAGTGAGATGGAAAAACATCTCTCCATCTAAGATAGATGTAGCCTCAGTGTCTGAAAAGTGGTGCTCAAGCGCCTTAAATGCTTTCTTCCTAATAGCCAGCAGAGGGCAACATCACTGGCTGCAAAAAGAGCCGGAGTGTATGAAAGCCTAAGGGAAAATGACTCCACTTCTCATTTGATTAATGCCCTCAGTAATGACTTTGTGGTGAGTTTAAAGTCACAATTATAAGATTAAAGTCTTAGAGTCCAATGTAATGTCTGTTTTGTTTTTCCTGAAGGTCCATTCAAAGTAAAAAAAGATGATAAAGCAGTGTATGTGTTAGGATGTGGCAGCGAGCCCTTAATTGCTCCGTCAGTTACACCTGTTGTTCCTGACGTCCGGGTGTAAGAAAATATTGTTTAGTATTACAGTAGTATTTATTTATTTACCTGTTTTTATTAAAATTTGAATTGTTGATATTTAAGTTTTAGGTACTTTACTCGACTATTTCTAATTTGGTACTTGATTACTATCCAGAAAATTTTTTTTATAGTCTATAAGATTGTGATGATGCATAGAAAATAGAGTCTCACACTGAAAACATTGCAGTCTGATTTCAGCATTAAGTCTGTTATGACTGTTGAATAAACATGTGTCTACTTTAATAATCAACTTATGACTTACTTTGAATGTTATCAGTATATATTATTAAAAATATCCTATTATGTCAAATTAACCATCACAAATTCAATACTATTCAGTTTTCTATCATGGGAGATTAAGAAAACATATGTTTGAATTTGTAACTAGACTTTTTTACTCTATCAGCGATTTTTCATAAAAAGAAATCCTCAGATTTTCTGCTGATTCATTTTCAGCCTGAGAAGTGTTTGTTTTTTTCAGCTGATTCACATACACCCAAGCCGATCTTTATCCACGTTGCTGTAGTTTAAACGCCCCCAAAGGAGCCCAACTCAGCACCACCTGGACCATCTCCCACATTGAAATCCTGCTTATAGGTTCACGTATCAATAATTCAACAAGGAACCATTTTCACTATGAGAACATCTGATGAAGGAAATGCTCTACTCATAATATTTACTTTTACAGCACTTCAAAAACAGCACTTCTACTTATAATTCCACCTACAGCTTTTCATCATGCCATTGATGTTTTATACATGTAAGTAGCTTTGTGACTTTTTCAGATCTCCTGTACTACGATGTTTACTAAGTATTTAAATGCATATTCACAATACATCAATATCTTGGGTGTATAAGGCATAAATGTCTCGTCTTTGTTTACTTAAGTGCTTATTATACATTTTTTTGTTACAAACTGTGTGCATTTAACTCTGGAGATACCTGTGATGTGTTTTTTAAAGAATATTCATCAATACAGTGTCAGTAATGCGTATATATAATATCATAAATATGTGTGTATTTGTTCTTTTTGTATGCATTCATATAGTTATGGTAGCAGACCCAGCTTTGTGCACTTGCCTTTTGAGCTTAATTACTTAGTAAAATAGGGCCCACAGCTGTTATAATTATAGATATAATTAAAGATGAATTTGACTGATTGGTATTATATCCTATTTAATATTTTCTATATATATTAAGATATTATTGTTAAGACTATAATATTATTATGATCGACTATTATGCGAATCATTATATCACCGTTAATAACTATTTGCCCAAAAAAGCCAAGTATTCCTGTTCTTTTGTAACAAACATCTAAATTAAAGCTGCGGTTTTCGTACTTTTTCTCAATAATAAACATTACAAAAAGAATTCAGGTTGAATTTTAGTGAAATGAAGCTCCGCAGACTCTCGGTTGGTTTAGAGTCCAATTATTTTCAGCTTAGTTTCGCTCCATATTTTCCCTGTTACATGCAGTGACTCTGATACCCAACAGTGGACCCTGCCCCACAGCTTGATCCCCACCACATTAAAGGAACACTTCACCTTCAATTCACAGCCATGTGTCAATCAGCACACTTGTAAATTATGTTATAATAATAAAGAACCACATAACGTTTTTTTCCCTGCTCTGATAAATCTACAAAATATGAAGTTCCCGTAAATAGACAACTGCAATTAATCCAGTCATTATCCTGCTAACTGTATCCTTTTCCTCCCCGTTGTACGGTGTATCCCTGTATGTTACTGCAGGATGGCCTTCAGTGTCCACAGCACTGTGAGCAACAAAAATGTGGGAGAGAATGATGTAAATATTGCATTTGTGGTGATGATGCATTGCATTTAGCTACCAAACCCACACTGTGAAACAACCAGGCTGCAGATTCTACTCACATTTTCACATGAACTGCTGTTTGCAGAGTAAAAACTATCATTTGGGACACGTGTACATTTCTGCCTGTGGCTTAGAGTGTGCACAGGGCCACGATTGGGCCTGTTGCACAGAATATTGTTACATTACATGACCCTCCTTCACTCACACCTTCAAGCTGACCTTGAGAAGCAGAAATGTGAACTACTTCACTTTAAGCCCTCTTATGTTCAGGGAGAAGACAGCTAAAGAAGAGAAATGAGACATATGTGTGTGTGTGTTAAGATAGTGATGTGTCTTTTTCAGCTTGGTATGTTTGGCTCCTGCCAATCCTCCTGAACCCCCTGACCCCTCGCCTCGCCCTCTGTACCTGTGGCAGCGCGATGGAAAGCTGCCTCTGGAGGGACTCCTTCTCGTGGCCGAGCTCTCGTAGGCGTAGATGCGCCGTCCCCAGACTGTCCTGCGTCTCCCTCAGGCTCTCCAGCAGCCTCTCCCTCTCCGTCAACATGTTCACCATCAGCGACTCCAGGTTTCCTGTGCTTCCTCCTTCATCGCCTCCGCCTCCACCGCCACCGCCACCGCGCGGGTCCCGGCTGCCGTAGCCCCCAATGCTTCCCATTCCGCCACCCATCCCTCCTCCTCCGCCCCCTGCCGGGGAAGACGAGCCACCTCCACCGCGCCCGTCCTCCGAGATGGTGGGCATCACCTCGCACATCATCTTGAGGCCTGGGTGTGAGAGGTGTTATCTGAGAAGATGACTAGGACACTTAGGCAGAGTGTCTGGTGAGCGGCCGGTCAGCCCTCGTCATGAAATGCACAACAGTTAGTTTGTTTATCTTTTTCTGGGGGGTGCGGGGGGGGGGGGGGGGGGTCTTTCCTCTCAAGCTGACTGGATGAGGCTCACAGGCGAGAAACAAGTGCTGGGGGAGGATGGACGTGGCAGCTTTGTGAATTTGTGAGTGAGGCTATACGGTGGCAGTCCCAGTTGTTGGAACAGAAGACAGTGTAGGGTGACAGCAGCTAAAGGGGGCTGGTGTATAAGGGGAGGAAAGGGGTGAGATGGGGTGTAGGGGTAAGAGGGAGAAGTGCAGGTTTGGTGGGCGACCTCTGACCCCCTGGCCCAGGCTTCACTGAGGTGCCAGGTGAACCTAGAAGAGGAGAAGGAAGAAGAGGATTAAGAAGAGAAAGTGAGAGGTCATTTTCAGGCACATATGCGATGGATGTGGTGCTGAGAGGAGCTGGAGGAGAATAAAATGATGAAGGCATCCAACGCGAGCCAGGTTGTGATCCGTCCTCAACACTCATATGGATCCATTTCACACACACGCACACGCACACACACACACACACACACACACACAATAACGGGACACTTTTTTTTGAAACCACAAAAGCAGCAGTGCTGTCTCTTAACACTGACAGCAGCATCGCGATACTCTTGGAGTAATTCATCCATCTGGGTATGTCTCGGCTTTATGTATCCGCGCGTCCACAGCCATAATGGTAATAACGAATGCGCATGATGTACGGAAATGAGTCCACAAAACGCCGTCACGCAAATACGGAGCAAGCATCAGGAGAAAGACGCGGCGCTGTTTCTTACATTTATTTGGAGGGGGGGCAATAGGGTGTCATCATGAATTGTAATTGCGGGCTGTATCCAGGAGGAAATACGGCTCCCGAACCCGAAGGCTTATTAACAACAGAGTGGTCAGACAGGGAATTAATTACTGTTCCGGAAAAATAAATGATCCAAATATGTGGAAACCAGCGTATATTCATGCGCTTAAAGGCTGCACAGGATAGCCTCACACCGCTATCACGTCATGGTGGGAGGTGCCAATCATCCAGTAAATGATGGAGGCCTAATTAACGAGATTGAAGCCGGAGATATTACACATCAGTGGATTATTTCCCTTTTTTGCCACTAAGATGAACCTAAATGTCGCCAAAGCGTCGCGCCGCGCTTGGCTTTATTCCGACTGCAAGGCGTCTATTTCCTATCAACACCCCACTGCCCCCCACCCCGCACACACACGCCACCCTGCTCCCCCCCACCCACCCATAAAAACAGCTGGACCGTCTAACGCACGGCTACATCTGCGTGCCGCACATCACCGTGCCACCCCGATCAATCCGTGTGCCTTACCCTTTCCATGAGCGACAGAGAAAGGAAATAAACGCGCATCGTGGCCCGGTTCACTCCATCGGAGCAGCTGAGAGACGGAGGCTGCAGGTTATCCCCGTTACAGCCCGGTTACCAGCTTGCCCCATCCCCTCCCTCTCTCTGCTGTGGAAGAGACAGCACGGCTCAGCCGCTGCGTCAAAGCGCAGGTAGCGAACACGGGGGGTATCCGGTTAAGACTTTCAGAATAAAAGTGTGAAACTGGCAGTCCAGGGATGTGGTTCTTCTTTAAAATATTTATTTATGACATTGTAAGAGACGTGTACGTCTCTTAAGGGAAGAATGTGAGGGTGGTGCAGGACATACAGTGCATGAGAACAGCGAGACTGGTGCAAGCTAAACTGTGAGTGAGGAGTAACATAGTTTCAATGGAGGGGTGGCATACTGGTTGACAGATGAGGTCAGGCAGAAGTCTGCCTGGACTACTGTGTTTGCAGATTGCATTATGATTTGTAGTAAGAGTAGGGAGCAGATGGATGAGAGGTACACTCTGAAGAGAAGAGGAATCAGTCAGTAGAAGCAAGACAGAGTACAGGTCTGTGCATGGAAGGGAGACAGGTGTAACAGTGAAGCTGCAGGGAGTAGAGGCACTGAAGGTGGATGGTGGAAACCTGGGATCAACTAGGTAGGCGTGGTGGAGCGGATGGAGACGAGTGTCAGGGGTGATATGTGGCAGAAGGATAGCAGCAAGAGTGAAAGAGAAGGTGTACAAGATGTTAGTGAGAGCTGCTCTGATGTATGGTTTGGGGACGGTGGTACTGACAAAAAGACAGGAAGTGCAGCTGAAGATGTTCAGATGTTCAGAATGGACAGAAATAGAAATAACAGTGAGGAACAGCTCAGGTTGAGCGGTTTGGAGACAAAGTTGGAGAGACCAGGCTGAGAGGGTTTGGACCTGTGCAGAGGAGCACATGTGGATATACTGGAGAAAGGATGTTAAAAATGGAGCTACCAGGCAGGAGGAAAAGAGGAAGACCACAGAGAAGTTTCATGGATGTAGTGACTGAGGACATGCAGAGGGTTAGTGTGACACAGGAGGATGCTCGAGACAGGGTGAGGTGAAGGCAAATGATCTGCTGTGTTGACTCTTTAAGTAAACAGCCTAAAAAAAGAAAGAATTTAAATTATGAAAGAATTTAAATTATGAAAGAATTTAGCAGAAATTGTGCTTAGAAGCAAATTTCCAGGAGAAAAAGAAAGAATTTTCAAATCTTATTTCTTATTTCCATTTTAAAATCAGATTCAGTATAAATGCAGTTTTGAGGTCAGAGTTCAAGAGTTTAAAGAATTATCCATTAAACACGAGGAGACTAATTGTTTCCCACAAGCCAAAAGATGAGTATATAAATGGACAAGTACCGTACCGTTTTATCCATGGTGCCCACTTTCCACATTTCATTACAGTGATTTTTTTATTTAAAGTAATTCTAACCAAAACATAAAGGTCAAAGGACAAATCAGGAGATTGTAAACTAGGATAGAAAACAAATGTAATCTATATCTGCTGTATTTCTAGTTTATTTATTTTTTTAAAATATGTTTTTGGATTTACCCAATCTTTCTCTTTTAACTGAGATATATATTTGAGTGGAACTTCGTGCAAGTAAAGCTGTTAAACACGTGAAAACACTGAATTTTCAGGACAGAATGAGTAGCCTGATTCAGAAAAAAACATCAGAGAGGGACCGTGAACATATTTACCTTTTTTTGCCCCTCGGAAATAATAAATATGTTATTATAAAGTTGCTCTGTGGGGAAAAATGAGCCGTGACTGAACAAAATGAACGCTTCAAAGAGGTTTATATTAAAGACAAACTCGAGCTTTTCCGCCTCCCTTCCTGCTGTTTCTGTGAAGCTTGACGACCTCCAATCGTTTTCTCTCCTCGTGAAGACGCTGTCTCTTAAAGAAACACGCTCTTACCGGCTTTCACGTTTTTAAACCTCCCATCCTCACATCCCCACATTTCTTTCCAGCTGCCTCTCCTCGCCTTTTCTCCGTGCTTATCCGCAGAACAAAGGCAGACCAATCTGAGCTGTTATGTGGGTGAATACTTTCCAATTTATCCTCTTTGTGTAATAGATAAAACTTGCAGGCACAATGGTACAATTGCACCCTCTAGTGTCTGAAATGGAGAAATTCAGTACACTAGTAGCATAAGGTTTCAGGCTAAATGTCTGGAATTTAGGCAAACATCATCATATCTGTTTAACTGGAGGTTTTTAAAAGGTCGCAGTCAGCAATGAACAACTTCAAAATGAACAAAGTTGAACTTTTGCGAAGTCAGACATTAGAAAGGAATCTGGGGCTTATTGTGGGGGAACTTTTTTTCTTCTTCAGTCTAATTAAATAGAAAAAAAATGTATACATTTCTTCTTTTATGTGATTGGTCGGAAAATGTGAAGATGTATCTATGAAAATTTCTCAGTCACTTCACCAATAGGAGCTCTGGGGAGGCGGGTTTTAAGCCCCTGGGTATTGGGGTGGGGGGGTTGCCGGGGTGACGTAATGTCCTCTCCAGAGAGCCACCAGTGCTCTAAATTAAATAGTTTTGAGATGCGGAGGGGGTGGGGTGTTAGTGTGTGTGTGTGTGTGTGTGGGGGGGGGGGGGGGGGGGGAATAAAGAAATGATGGAAAATAATAGAAAAAATGAAAAGAAAGAAAAAGAAAAGCCAGAAGAAGTCTTTGTAATACTGAGAAGAAATGTTATGTGATCTACTTTCTTAAAGATTTTGGTGTTGGTACAATTTAATGGCCCAAGGTTGTATAGTATACCAGATAATACCTTTTACTAGACACACCTTGCTAGTTGTAGTTGGATATTATTGCCTTAATTCTACATGACACAAATCAAAACAGCTGCTGGAAACATTCCTCTGAGATTCTGGTCCATAGTGACATGATCACATCGCACAGTTGTTGATTTAATCCCAAGCTCTCATTCCACCACATGCCAGAGGTGCTCTATTGGACTCAGAGCTTGTGACCTTGGAGGTCATCTGAGTACAGTGAACTCAGTGTCATGTTTTTTGAAGGATGCAAAGTTGGTACTAAAAGGCCCACACCATTTCATCTCCACCAACAGCATGAACTGTTGAAACAAAGCAGGAGGGATTCATGCTTTCATGTTGTTAAATTCTGTCACAGCATCAAAACTCAGACCAGGAAGTGTGAATTGTCGCCTCAGTTTATTGTTAGCTGTCAGGAGTGGCACACAGTGTGCTCTTCTGCTTCAAGATTTACTGTTTTGTGTGTTCAGAGATGCTGCATGGTTGTAAAGAGCAGTTATTTGACTTACTGTTGCCTTCCCATCAGCTTGACATAAACTGGCTAATCTCCTCTGCCATTAATAAAACATTTTCATCCAGTATACTACACTAGATTGGCTCTCTTTCAGACCATTCTCTGTAAACCCTGGAGGTGGTTGTGTGGGTAAATTCCAGTAGAGGAGTGACACACTCAGACCAGCTCGTCTGGTACCAACTACCATGCCATATCCAAAGGCACCAATCCACCTTTCAGTTTGAACCTCAGCAGGTCATCTTGACCATGTCGGCACGCCTGAATGCACTGAGCTGCTGCCATGTGAGTGGACTGTGAGTGTATTTTAATGAATATAAGCCAGGTTGAGAATGTTGTACAGCCACAAAATGTCTAAAAACGATGGAAAATAAATATATAATGTGTTTTGTTCCCTTTTTTTCACATCTGCAGCTGAGTTAACAGATTACTATACATCACTTCAAAAATCAGAAATGATACTTGCAAAATATTCAGTTAATCTATTTATTCACATTAAAATTTGACAGTCTTTGCGAATAATGATGAAATGCACTCATGAGTTAAGGTCTGCAAAAAGTAATTTGTCCATTTCAAATCGACAGAGAGACAAAAGCTAAATAATAAGCTTCCTAGTTTATGGAATAACAGAGTTGATTAAATATGAGCTGCAAATACATGAGATGTTGCCTGGAATGACAACTCTGTGTGACTCATTTGGGATTTTCATACAAAGAGACAAGAGAGGAAGGGACAAGCAGCTTGGCATTGTGATTTGGCAACACTACATGAAAAAGGTTTATTACTAAAAAGCTCAGAACAGCAGCTGGAGGAGGAGGAGGAGGCACCATTTACAGAATTACAATGTCTGCTCCTCTTTAAGGGATTGAACAAGTCAGAGTAGTCATGATGGATGTGAGCAGAAGTACTCAAATCTTTTATATAACTACAACTATCAATACACCTATTGGGAATCATAGTTCTTTAAAAGTAAGTCTCGATATTAAATTTGATTAAAGGCGGTGGTGGAGGATGTGTTCAGATCCTTTCTTCATTACAAATAAAAGCCCTGCAGGAAATTATTTATTTTATAAGAGCATATAATAAGATATAACCCCTCCCCCAAATTAATAACAGCCAATTAAAATGGACATAAAATGACTCTATGTATTTGCCAAATATATTTTATCAGTTGACCACTGGACAGTTTAATCGATTCACCTCTGCTTTTATATTCTAATTAGCAAATGTACTGTCTATTTTAATTTATCTTGTTTTGTATGGAAAAAAAATCTGAAATTTAGAGTAGAAAAGTAGAATAACTGGAGCTGTCAAATAAGTGTAAAGGGATAAATAATACAGTGGAGGAAATAATTATTTGATCCAGAGCAAAAATGAACAGTCTCTAATTTTTCTGTTAGTTTCATTTTAATCTAGAAAACCCCCCCACACTACATAAAAGTTATACATTGATTTGCAACCCTTTTGGCGAGCACAGTGGTGAGACGTTTCTTGTACTCGGTTGCCAGGTTTGCACGTCTCAGGAAGCATTCAGGCACTTGTTTTCCTTTAGGTTTTTTGGCTGCTCGAAGCTTCAGCGTCTTGCACAGATTTTCTATAGGACTGAGGTCTGGAGACTGGCTCGGCCACTCCATGACCTCAATGCTTTTCTCCTTTAGTCACTCCATTGTTGTCTTATCGGTATGTTTTGGATTATTGCCATGCTGGAAGGCTTGTTCTCAATCCATCTTCAGTGTTCTGGCAGAGGAAAGGAGGTTCTCTTCCAAAACTTTATGGTACATGGTCCCCTTGATTGGTGCCTCAATGCAGTGAAGTCGTCCTGTACCCTTAGCACAAAAACATGTTGCCACATCCGTGCTTGACTGTGGGGATGATATTCTTCAGGTCCTCCAAACACAGTGGGTTGAGTTGGTGCCATATAGCTTGGTTTTGGTTTCAAACCGCAGAACTTTCTCTGAATCATTTAAATGTTCACTGCCAAACTTAAGACAGGCATGTACAAATGCCTGCTTGAGCAGGGGGACCTTTCTGGTGCTGCAAGATTTCAATCTATTACAGCGTAGTGTGTTACCAGTTTTGTCCTTGATGACTGCTCAGCCCCTATAGTTTTGAGCTGATCCCCCACCTTGCTCATGATGATCCTCACCCCATGAGGTAAGGTCGACTGAATGTCATTTTAAATGTCTTCAATAACTTCTGCATAACTGCACCAACAGCTGTCATCTTCTCACCAAACTTCACCCTGATGGTCTTATAGCTCATTCCAGCATTGTGCAGGTCTACAGTCTTGCTCCTGACATCCTTTGACAGCTCTTTGGTCTTTCTCATGGTGGTGGAGAAGTTTGAATGGAACAGAATGGAATGAACATCTGTCCACAGACACCAGAAATCACATTAGTAAGTAAGTAAGTAAAGTTTATTTATATAGCACCTTTCACAGACATATGTCACAAAGTGCTTTACAAGGTAAAAACATAATAGAGTCATAAAATACATCATAAAAACCCTGGTCTAATTAAAAGCTTTTTGAAATAAAAATGTCTTTAGCTGTTTTTTGAAGGTCTCCACTGAGTCCAAACCCCGTAGAAATGGGGGAAGCATAACACTTAAAAACAAACAAAACCTCATAAATAAACTCACCTCTTTACGTCCATGCTGAATACAGCTGCACATTATCATATTTAAAAGTTAAAAATATTTTTAATGTAAACACTTGTGTAAAACGCTTACTTCTACTATAGTTTCTAGATGTTTTTTCAACAAGTAGATTTGACTAGAATTGTTAAAATATTTTCCTGTAATAATAATTCCCTTAACAGTTTAACTAAAGGAATGTTTGTTAACCAATCTAAAATTTACTGTGATGCTCCTATATTAGCACAAACATCAGCTATAATTATTTTACCATTTTTCTTTGCTAACTGCTTAATAGCTACAGTCAAGTTTTGGTCAGCATCATTTCAGTTAGCTGCTGAAATAAAAACAAAAACAAAAAACAATAACTTGTGCTTACCCTGCAGCAGAAATGCATTTTAATGTTTATACTGCCTGAAAATGGTGGAGAGACGATAATAACCTCACCTGAAATCCCAAGTGAATTCAACAGGACATAGAGAGAAAAATGCAAATATAAATCTGATGAGTCACAGAAGTTGCTTCATGATAAACACAGACTGGATAATTTGGAAGGTTTGTTCAGACATCTATATTTGGCTGATGTGACAGCAGTGACTGACATGTGGCAGATGCATGGTCACCAGGAGGGGAGGGGCCCTGTGGGGTCATGACAGGTCAGCGGGTTAGAGGAATGCTGATAGGAATGCCCTGAGCGACAATCAGGAGTGCAACTCATCATGAGGACAACAACAAGAAGGATCAGCAGGTCCCCTGGGAGGCATGACAGTGGACAACAGGCCCAGTGTGTCTGCACACTCACAGTGATTCAGAGGAGAGGAGGGGGAAGCTGCGTTCACAAAAACTCATCTAAACAAGGAGATACAATGTGTGATACACAATAAACACAGATTATTACGCAGTGGGGGGAAAAGCTTGTGGAAAGACTTGGTTTTCAGCTTTAATTGATCATAAAATGTGCAAACACGATCTGCTAGAAAACACACACTCACTAGTTTTTCACCTATCTGGAGACAGATAAACAACTCAGGTTCTGGTGGAAAAACTGGTGAATATTTCTACCTTGCTTATAGCTGGAAATTAGACCTTTTTAAGTCACTCGTTGTCTTCACAGAACTGCTTCAGCTCAGCGTTATTCTCAGACTCTCTGAGGAGTCTGGATGCTTGTTTTATGCCTAAGCAGGATAGTGTGAAGACAGTCTGCAGGCAATCATGGATGGCCCGTCTACTTGCAGAGAGTGTTTGCTGTCAGAAGGGGGCAGTGTCAAAAGCATGATTCAACTAGTCTGTGGGTCACTCTTGGTTGTGCTGTTGCCGGTCGATCAGCCAACTACAGAGAAGAGTGAAGCTATAACCTACGAAGAACTGAAGTGAAAGGCCGGTCCTTATTCTATATCTCAGTAAATTTCATTTCTTTATTTATTATTAATTTATTCATCGCCTGATGTCAACCAAATAAAACATGGAGACACCTGTAAACTGAGACAGTGAAATCCTGATATTGCAGGAGGCTTTCTAGGCCACTGTCACCTTATGCTCAGTCCCTGACCCTATAGCCACAAGCTGTGGGTAGTAAGTAAAACAGTGAGATTATAGATACATGTGGCAGAAGTTAGCTTTTTCTGAAGGATGTCTGGGCTCTTCCTTAGAGATGAGGATGAAGCTTGGTCACTTGGAAGGGGCCTAGTAGTAGAGCTACTACTCATCCACATTGAAAGGAACCAGCTGAGTTCCTTTCAATGTGGTATTAGGCATGTCTAACTGGGAGGAGGCCCTGAGAAAAACCAAGGAAACACTGAGAGATTATGTCTCTCAGCTGGCTTGCCTTCCCATCTCCCAGAAACATGTGGGTAAGACAGGGTGATCTGGGCATTTCGGTTTAGATTACTGGGAAAATGGATGGATGGATTTAACCAGGTTTAATGAGAAGAGCTGGTTTAAAGATTAGCACGTTTTCCAACTCAAGCCCACAGAGGTCTGACTTAAATCATAAATGACAGACTTTTAATGTGTCTCAAACACAGGCATTCTTTGAGTTCCTCACTTTTACAAGGAATTTGGCGATGTTTGTGTTGATCTGTGTGTCCTGGATAGTTGGCTGTCTGGTTAGTCGCTGCAGCTGCTTGCAGAAAAAGACCAGTTCTCTGCACGAGCAGTCGGGCCTTCCTTCACAGCTGCAGGGTTTCGGTACAACGACCAAGGACTCCACCACAGCAAAGCAACTGCTTGTCTCTATTACTGAATTATTTCTTTTTAATGTGGTACTGCACTCCAAACTAGTAACTAGCATGTTCTTATAAACACAACACTTATATTCGTTTACACCACCACAAAACAAAGCAAAACCTCATCGTTTCTATATTTTAAAAAAGAGGAAACAAATGAAAAACACTGTCAGGTTGTCTTTTGTAGTTTTATCATCAGATGAAGCAGAGCTAGTTGCTCCTTGGTACTATAACATAAAAGAGAAAGAGATATAAGCAGGTGTATTTAGGTAGGTGTAAGTTTAGCATGTTTCTTAAACAGTCAAGGTCAAGAGTAGGGCTGCAATGATTCATCGCAGAACTCGAGTAACCTGATTACAACATCCTCTAGGCAAATTCTTTTCTTTGATGTTTGGTTTAATCCATTTAAGTCGAGCGAAGTTTGCGACTAAAAATAGACTTGCAATAAAAAGGTATTTAGGGGTGCACGTCAATTAAAAGTATTTGAACATGCTCATGCCGCTCCCACTTTTCTCCACAAAGAGCCTTGTAGAGGCTAAACCTACTCTGAAGCCACTGAGGTGTTCGATGGGCGGGGTCGACGCGATGCTACTGTTATGAGCAAAACCTGTGGTAATGAGAAAGTCCAATAACTCCTGCTCATCATCGGTTCCATTTGTTGTTCCACCGTTCATCTTAGTATGCAACGTGTTTGCAATTAAACACGTAACGGTAATTAAATATACCTTAATAACCTTAAATACAACTAACCACTCTTACTAGATTTTATCATGTCGTCTCAACAAGAACAAATTAAGTTGCTGAATTTCTTTTTTTTGAGTGCAGACACACGCTTACTCATTCACAAGTGCATTTAGACACATAGAAATACACAAATACACATACCCATGTTAATGGAATAATCAATGGATATAAAATAATCAACAGCTGCAGTCCAAGTCAAGCATTAAAGCTAGGAGCAATCTTGGGATTTTAGTTGCCTGAATCTGCCTGTTGCCCCCTGTAGAGTTGTCAGTCCAAGAGTACCAGTACCCCAGCGCAAGGAACCTTTCCGAACACTTACTCGTGTGATGCACATTTCTAAATTGTGTTTATTTTGTTCTCACAATGGCTGGATAGCTGGTGGAAATCTGGTGAAAGACTTCTAGCTGACTGGTTCTTGTTTAAACAGTTTTTGTGTGGTTGGGTTCCGTGCTTTGGCTTTGACCTGTTGAAGGAGAAAAATGGTTTAAACTCAAGCAGCACCCACAGGGCAGGGCATAGTGTTGTTAAATGAAGTGTAACCTGTAGAAATCTCCCACTTTAATAACACCACAATCGTATTTGCTTTGAAAAGTTACACTGAGAAATCCTCCAGCATCTTCAATTGTGTCACACAAAAGTTGTTCTAGAAACAAAAGCTCAAACCTGTGCCCAACATTATCTTTACTTTTATTGGTATCAGATGATGTAATCAGTCTATTGACCTCAGCCAAAATTAATATGGAGCCACGTGAAGTATTCCTCATAGGAAGCTCTTTTGTCAACTGTTAGATAATGCTGGGATAATGATGGTGATTAAAAAAACAAACCGGTCCATAAAGCATGGGTGCTGCTGGTATTAAAGCCAAATGAGAGCAAAGAAGCACAAAGATGTTCTGAAACGCATGCACATTTTCAAAAGTTTCCACTTTTTAATCAAAGCTGATATATGCAAAACAAATGCAAAATTGAAGGACCTTCACTGGTGGTGTCTAATTTACACACAAAATATGGAACTGGTACTCTTTAACAGGAAGTTGTAAAGCATTGCACAAAATAAAAAAGTAATGATAAAATACTAATGTAAATCACTTTATTCCGCTGGTGCAATAATAACCTAATCAATGCAGTACACAAGTTGTGCTTGTTGCATGTTTCAGTACTGCCCACAGTGGGTTTATGATGATACATCAGTTGGAAATCAGTTGTTGGAACATGGAAAACATATTTACTTATTTTTTACCTGATTTCCTTGATTTAATCAGGGGTTGACTTTAATGTGTCTCAAACACAGGCATTCTCATGACATATAAGTGACCCACGTGTTCAATCATGAAGCATTTGGAAACAATGTCCTGGCATGTTATTGCACACAGTTCATTTGAGTTCCTCACTTTTACAAGGAATTTGGCGATGTTTGTGTTGATCTGTGTGTCCTGGATAGTTGGCTGTCTGGTTAGTCGCTGCAGCTGCTTGCAGAAAAAGACCAGTTCTCTGCAGGAGCAGTCGGGCCTTCCTTCACAGCTGCAGGGTTTCGGTACAACGACCAAGGACTCCACCACAGCAAAGCAACTGCTCGTTTCTATTACTGAATTGTTTCTTTTTAATGTGCCACTGCACTCCAAACTAGTAACCAGCATGTTCTTATAAACACAACGCTTATATTCAGTTACACTGTCACGATGTGGCTGGCACCACGAAAGTGTTTCATTCTTCTGCAACGCTGCAATTTCTCTTGGTGTCAAAACTCTCTGAGAGCCACTTCCCAGAGTCACTAACTCTTCTCCAATGTAATTTAATGACTTTGTAAAACGATCACAACTTGCCATGGAACAGAAGAAGTCTTTGATTTCTGTGCTGGCGTCCTGAAGGGTAGCACTTCCTTGTCTTATTATTTTCTCATATGAAAAGAAATTCTTGAAAATCTGTAATGAAATTGACTGTGTACCAGAGTACATCTGCAACAGTCTGCTGTTCATGTCTTGAAAAACAAAGACTGAATTGGCCCACAAAAGCCCCCAGTTCCGGACACCTTCTGTAAGATGCGTCAACACATGGCAGTCGTACGAACAATGCTCGAGTCCATAGAGAGACGGTATCTGTGCTACAAACTGAACCAGACACAACTCTGCACAGTTGAGCTCATCCTGAGTGGCAAAGTGGGAGAGGAGGACGTGAAGGGCACAAGGAAGAAGCATCCAGTGCTTGTAGTACACTGCTGGCAAAACATTCCTCAGTATTACAGGAGAATAGAGGAGAGCAAATGCTCTCCACTCACAAGCTGTCCAATGCATCCTCTCACTGAGGCTCCTGGGACTTCGGCTGATTTCATTTGGTGGCTGGATCTCACACAAGGCTCTGTCCAGGTCGTTTAAATGCTCATCTGTCAAATGGAAGTCCTTGCTGGCATAAAGCGGGTCGAACCACAGATTGACGAACTGACGGACAACGCCCAGACAAAAACAGTGCATGTAATCTGGAACAAAGCCTTTGATGATGTCAAATGACGGCAAAAGAAACAGGAGACTTGGACCTTTAACCCCCATTTGACTCTGGTCATAACTATTTCCCATCACTAACTCAGCAAGTTGGACTGTTTCAGGCATGTGTCTCAGATCACAGCCGTCCATCTGTATCGGGTAAACTCTGGTAAAACCCCTGCCCTTTATAACCATCTCACCTTTGTGGTAGCAAAAACCACAACCAAATTCTTTGTTGAACGGCTCAAAGTTCTGCACCATTGCTCTTGCTATCGCATCACATGTGCATATTTTAACTGTTACCGTGGTGTGATGCTCCGAGCCGATCTCATCTTTCCAACAGAACCCTGCAGCAGACAGTTTCTGAAGCTCGTTAATGAACGGAGTCAAAAAACTCTGAACTTGTGGTTTTCCTTTGCCAAACCATAAAGTGTGCAACAGAACGTTTTTGCACCGTTCCACATACGGTAGTTCATTGATGGTACACAGGATGGGCCAGATGGAGTATTTTGAGGAGCTGAACACGGACGAGCCATCGCAGTTGAAGGTGAGTGTAATACTGCCGTCTTGTCTTTCACTCTTGTATTTGTTTCCAGTGTGGACATCAGAAAAGGAATCATCCCTCGTGAAATGCTTCCCAAGCTTTGAGTGGACGCGTGCAAGGAGGTTTCTTAGCTGAATTTCGAGCGGCATTACAAGGAAGTAGTAAGCCTTCAAGATCAGATATTTTCTGCTCAAGCTCTGCTGGCACACACTACACTCATTACCGGGATCCACACCAAGGTAGTTTGTACACCTGGGGCAATAAAAGTGAATCTCAGTCTTTCCATTGTAATCAGTCGAATGCTTTTTTAAAAAGCGAAGCGACTTTGGAACACATCCGGGTACCACCAAGTTTAGGAGGTGCAGGAGATCTCTGGATGCTGCTTTTGACAAGCCGTGCTTCACAATGAACGCCAGGAGGAGCAGGAGGAGGGCTCCCATTGTGACTGAGGAACCAGCATATATCTTCTTCTCTCCACAGAAAAACTGCTCCTAGTAACACAGGCCAGAAATATGCTTTAAAAGCTAAATGTAGTAGAAATGAACCAAAATGTCATCATTTCCATATGTAAAAAAATAACAAATGAAAAATACTAACTGTTGGATCTTCTTCTGTAGTTTCATCATCAGATGAAGCACAGCTCGTCGGTTCTTGGTGCTATAACATATAAGAGAACGAGATACAAAATGTGTATTGAGGCAGATGATGTTTCTTAAACAGAGTAGACGAGGTGAAGGCTGGCAGAAATCTAGAGGATATAGGTGCCAGGAACCTTCTTATAGCCCCTGCACAATTATGAGTGGGGAATTTTATTGTAGAGAGTATCTTACTATAATATAAAGCACCTGTAGGTGACTGTGGCTGTGATTTGGCACCATGTAAAAAAATTGAAATGAATTTAAATAAATTTAGCTTTTGTGAGCAACACATTTTGCAAGCTGTAATCCTGCCTCTTTCTACTAGGCATAGGACATTTAAACGTGACGATCTATGGATGTTATTTAAGTGGCAGACTTCAGTCTATGAAAAAAGAAGAAGAAAAAAACAGACTCAGTCTCCTCAGACTGCCATGTTAAAACTTCCTGTATGCATATACGCTACCATTTCATGGTCTGGATCTACCTCTTTGGTTTCTGCTTTCCCAGCTGACAGATGACTGGCCTACGAGTCAAAAAAAAGATGGATGATGACCATCTCAATGGCATAATTTTAATATCCTTAAAATACTTTTCACTCAAGGCAGCTTCACATACCGTAGGATCTTCATCTTCGTCAGAATCAGATGAGTAACAATCTGTGTCCCCATCATTGTAGACTGTGTTATCTCTCGCAATATGCTGTCATGGATTGTAGCACAAAAACAGAATGAGGAACCTTTTTCATTTTAGAAGTATAAAAACTTCTAAACATATCAATAAACTACATATGCCGGATCCATGATTTAATCCCAATAATAATCCCATGTAATGTTTGACACCCCTACTTTACCATTACATGCTCTGAATCTCCTCTTCTGTCATCTGTAGGCCCAGCAGACACATGAGTGGCCTGAGATAAAGAAAATTATGATTTCTAAGCATGATATGATCACATTCAACGTTTATATATAATCACCATAGGATGTTTTGTATCTTCAGTATTAGATACTATTGTCTCCAAGTACTCCAACTAACTAATGGCCTCAATAAGAAATTTCATTCACCACCTTTTGACAACAGCTGTACTACAGTTAGGTCCATAAATACTTGGATAGAGATAACTTTTTTTTTTCTAATTTTGGCTCTGTATATTACCACAATGAATTTTAAATGAAACAACTGAGTTGCAGTTGAAGTGCAGACTTTCAGCTTTAATTCAATGGGTTGAACAAAATGATTACAAAAAAAAATGTCAGGAACTAAAGCACTTTTTAACACATTTCCAGGGTTCGAAAGTAATTGTAATTAAATAACCTAAAATATAATGTTAATTTTTTTCCCTTTTTAATCCTCTGCCAGGCCTTTACTGCAGTGGCTTTCAGTTGCTGTTTGTTTTTGGCTTTTCTGTCTGAAGTTTAGTAAGGTTAGGTTAAGATCAGGTGACTGACTTGGCCATTCAAGGATATTCCACTTCTTTGCTTAAAAAAAAAACTCCCTTTGGCTGCATGTTTTAGGTCGTTTTCCATCTGTATTATGAAACAGCGCCCAATCAATTTGACTGCATCTAGCTGGATTTGAGCAGACAGTATGTCTCTGAACACCTCCAAATTAATTCGGTTGCTTCTGTCCTGTGTCACATCATCAATAAACACTAGTGTCCCTGTGCCACTGGCAGCCATGCATGCCCAAGCCATCACAATTACTCCGCCGTGCTTTACAGATGATGTGGTGTGCTTTGGATCATGAGCTGTTCCACACCTTCTCCATACTTTTTTCTTGCCATCATTCTGGTAGATGTTGATCTTGGTTTCATGTGCCCAAAAAATATTTTCCCAGAACTGTGCTGCCTTTTTTTGATGGTTTTTTTTTTGTTTTTTGTTTAGCAAATTCCAGTCTAGCCTTTCTATTCTTGAGGCTTATGAGTGGCGCCTTTATTTACTTTCATGCAGTCTTGTCTTTATGGTAGACGTTGATATGGATACGCCTACCTCCTGGAGAGTGTTGTTCACTTGGTTGGCTGTTGTGAAGGAGTTTCTCGTCACCACGGAAATGATTCTGTGATCATCCACCACTGTTGTCTTCTGTAGCCGTATAGGGTTTTTTTTTTTGCGTTGCTGAGTTCATCAGTGCTTTCTTTCTTTCTTAAGATTACGACACTGTAGATTTTGCCACTCTGACTGTTTTAGCCATTGCTCGAATGGGTTGTTTCTGTTTTTGCAGCTTACAGATGGCTTGTTTCAACTGCATGGAGAGCTCCTTTGACCGCATGTTGTCTGCTCACAGAAAAATCTTCCAAATGCAAACATCACACCACAAATAAACTCCAGGTCTTTCATCTGCTTAATTGACATTAATGACATAATGAAATTGCCCACACCTGCATATGAAATAGCCTTTGAGTCAATTGTCAAATTACTTTTGGTTCTTTTAAAAAGAGGTGGGACATATTAGGAGCTGAAACTCCTAAACCCTTCATCCAATTTAAATGTGATACCCTCAAATGAAACCTGAGAGTCTACACATTATTTCCATGTTCATTATATAACTATAGATGGAATATGTTTCAGTAAACGGGTAAAAAAACAAAAAAACAAACTTGTGTCAGTGTCCAAATATACATGGACCACTCTGTGTATTTCACATGTATCTAGAGTGGCCAGGGAGGATAAATAAGCTTCTTCAAAAACTTCCATGACTGCTCCTATAAAAAGATGAAAAATGCACTTGATTTAAATCTGGTTGCTTATTTTATTTTCTCCCTAGAAGTGTGACACTGGACAAAGAAGCTTGTTTGGTTTGTGCACAAAATTTAAATCAGTTATGTTTACTCCCTTTTTGCACATTTTTACTCTATTCTTGCGGCCAATGTTATAGCCTCTCTGGATTTTAAGTAATTTTGGATTCTTCTTTTTCTAAACCTTAAAAATTCTCAAAACGATAATTTACCGTTTGATGGTCTGAATCTGTTCTATCATCTGCTGGCCCAGCAGACCCATGATGAGCCTAGAAGACAGGACTTTGTTATAAACATCTTCATATGATCATTTTAATATTGTGAAAGAAAAAGCATTTCATTTACTGTAAGGCTCACATATACGGGTGCTACTTCAGTATCAGATGAGCGGAAATATATAATCTCGACATGAATGTGACGTTACACACTTTCTGATCATTAACTGTAAAATAACATTTAATTTTTTTTCTAAGGTTTAATAATTCTCATTATATAGTATCAGTATTAAGGTATTTTACCTTTTTATGGTTTGAATCTCCTCTTCTGTTACCTTTTGGCTCAGTAGAGCCATGGCCAGCCTGAGAGACACAAAAAGATAAATTAAGGAATCTACACATATTTGGTAATTTAAAGATGTGAAACATCAATTTGTAGCTGCCAGTGATTTTTAACAGGAGTATTATCATTGTTGTGGTTGACAAGCCTCATGCATCACTATTTGTGATCATGAATGTTTTCCTGTCCTCTATGTGGTCTGTCTTGTCCTCAGTGTTTTACTTTCAGTTATGCCTGTGCGTTTGTCTCTCTGCTTGTTCTATGTCCTAATTGTCTAGTTGGTGTTGTCATGTCTACGTTTCTCCATGTTTCCGGTTTTATTTAGAAAAATCTGGTGTTTCCATGTTTAATGTGTATAGTTGTACGTTCCCTGTGGTGTCATTATGTTTATTCCAGTCAGTTGTTTCCCCATGTGTTTCCACTTCCCCTGATCACCTCCTGTGTGTATTTAGTCTGTGTTTTCATTTAGTTTTGTCAGGTTGTCTGTTTTCCTTCTCCCCATCACTTCAGGTTTCCAATGTCTTTATGATTCTGTGATTCTGAGCGGTGTTTTGTTATTGGACTTCTGTGCAAATCACAGTTTGGCCATAACAAACACCTTGTTCAAACACAAGAGTGTCCATAAGTGCACGTGGCACCAGGACGCTCTAGGCCGCAGGTCGATGATCAATTTTGTAATCGTATCACCAGACCTGCGACCAAATGTTCTGGACACTCGGGTAAAGAGAGGGGCTGAGCTGTCAACTGATCACCACCTGGTGGTGAGTTGGATCAGGTGGCAGGGGAGGACGCTGGACAGACCCGGTGCACCTAAAAGCGTAGTGAGGGTGTGCTGGGGACGCTTAGCAGAGGCCCCAGTCCGTGAGATCTTCAACGCACACCTCCGGCAGAGCTTCAACAGCATTCCGAGGGAGACTGGGGACATTGAGTCTGAATGGACCATGTTCAGCATCTCCATTGCCGAAGCTGCTGCTTTGAGCTGCGGCCACAAGGTGGTTGGTGCCTGTCGTGGTGGTAACCCCCGAACCAAATGGTGGACACAAGAGGTGAAGGGAGCCACCAGCTGAAGAAGGAGTCCTATCGGGCTTGGTTAGCCTGTGGGACTTCGGAAGCAGCTGACAGGTACCGACAGGCCAAGCAAAATGTGGCTCGGGCAGTGGCTGAAGCAAAAACTCAGGTGTGGGAGGAGTTCGGCGAGGCCATGGAAAAAGACTTTTGGACTGCCTCGAAGAGATTCTGGCAAACCGTCAGGCGTCTCAGTAGGGGAAAGCGGTGCTCTACCTGCACTGTGTATAGTGCTGGCGGAGCGCTGCTGACTTCGACTGAGAAAATTGTCGGGCGATGGAAGGAATACTTCGAGGACCTCCTTAATCCCATTGACACGTCTTACGAGGAGGAAGCAGAGTCTGGGGATGAGGGGGATGACCCGCCAATTTCCGAGGGTGAGGTCACTGAGGCAGTTAAACAACTCCTTGGTGTTGTTTAACTGGTGTGGATGAGGTCCGCCCCGAGTTCCTGAAGGCTCTGGACATTGTAGGGCTGTCCTGGCTGACACGCCTCTACAATGTTGCGTGGAGATCAGGGGCAGTACCCCTGGACTGGCAGACCAGGGTGGTGGTCCCCATCTTTAAGAAGGGGGACCAGAGGGTGTGTTCCAACTACAGGGGGATCACACTCCTCAGCCTTCCTGGGAAAGTCTATGCCAGGGTGCTGGAAAGGAGAGTTCGTCCACTAGTTGAACCTCAGATACAGGAGGAACGATGCGGTTTTCGTCCTGGTCATGGAACACTGGACCAGCTCTTTATCCTCTCAAGGATACTTGAGGGTGCATGGGAGTTTGCCCAACCAGTCTACATGTGTTTTGTGAACTTGGAGAAGGCATTTGACCGTGTCCCTCGGGGTGTCCTGTGGGAGGTGCTGCGGGAGTATGGGGTGTCTGGCCCATTGCTACGGGCCATTTGATCCCTATACAACCGGTGCAAGAGCTTGGCTCGCATTGCCGGCAATAAGTCGGACTCGTTCCCGGTGGGTGATGCGTTCCACCAGGGCTGCCCTTTGTCACGATTCTGTTCATAATTTTTATGGACAGGATTTCTAGGCGCAGCCAAGTGGTGGAGGGCTTTCACTTTGGTGGCCTCAGAATCTCATCTCTGCTTTTCGCGGATGATGTGGTTCTGTTGGCTTCATCGGGTGAGGGCCTCCAGCTCGCACTGGAACAGTTCGCAGCCGAGTGTGAAGCAGCGGGAATGAGGATCAGCACCTCCAAATCTGAAGCCACAGTTCTCAGTCGGAAAAGGGTGGAGTGCCCATTCCGGGTCGGGGATGAGTTCCTGCCCCAAGTGGAGGAGTTCAAGTATCTTGGGGTCTTGTTCGCGAGTGATGGGAGAAGGGAGCCGGAGATCGACAGACGGATTGGTGCAGTGGCCGCAGTGATGCGGACGCTGCACCGGTCCGTTGTGGTGAAGAGAGAGCTGAGTGTAAAAGCGAAGCTCTCAATTTACCGGTCGATCTACGCCCCTACCCTAACCTATGGCCACGATCTGTGGATAGTGACCGAAAGAACGAGATTGTGGATACAAGCGGCAGAAATGAGCTTCCTCCAAAGGGTGGCTGGCCTCTCCCTTAGAGATAGGGTGAAAAGTTCAGCCATCCGGGAGGGGCTCAGAGTTGAGCCGCTGCTCTTCCACATCGAAAGGAGCCAGCTGAGGTGGTTCGGGCATCTGAGAAGGATGCCTCCTGGGCGCCTCCTGGGTGAGGTCTTCCGGGCATGCCCCACCGGGAGGAGGCCCCGGGGCAGACCCAGGACACGCTGGAGAGATTATATCTCTCGGCTGGCCTGGGAACGCCTTGGTGTTCCCCCAGATAAGCTAGAGGAGGTGGCTGGGGAGAGGGAGGTCTGGGCTTCTCTGCTTAGGCTGCTGCCCCCGCGACCCGGCCCCGGATAAAGCGGAAGAAGATGGATATATGGATGGAGTTGTTATAGCCAATGCTAGTTTTTTCAGTTTAGGTTTTAGTTTCGTAATAAAGGCTCGCCTTTTGTTTAACCAGTAAGTAGTTTTCTTTCGTGTTCTGCTTTTGGGTCCGTTCCTTTAACCCCCCGGAGTTCCCCACCGTGACAACTGCTGTTACCAAAAAATCTATGGCGGGATAATAATGGCCGACCAAAATATAAGTCAGTTAGAGTTAGATAAAGCACATTCCTTCAGTGTTAAAAGTGGGGCTGCACCTATTGATTCCTTAGTAACTGAGGATTTTATCAATTATTCCATCAATTAAATGACTTATCGGATAAGAAATACTTTTGTCTCGGCAATAGTGAATATTCAAACGAATAAAAAAATAAAACAAACTGCTCCTTAGTTTCCATTTTACAAGTTACAATGTTTTAACAGTTGAACTCACTTTAACTAACAGTTTATGAAGGAAACATTTTATGAAACGTTAACAAAATAATTAATCACAATACAATATAATAAAGCATCAATACAACCCAAACAAGGCCATCAAATAAAATAGTCTTTAGTTTCGGTCTTACTGGAAGACTTATATTAATAAAGAGCTCTGACAGTGTTGTCTCCTGGATGAGGCAGATTTGGTGTGTCTTAACGTGTTTGTGTGTGTGTTTGAGCATTTAACGCAGCATATCAGCATTTTCATTTATGTAATATAATTTATATTTATATTAACCTACATTAGGAATCACTCTGGCAGAAAGTGGGACTAATTTAACCATCATGTCACACTGAGTTAAGAGTGTACATATGCTTTTATTTTGACCTCTGTGGATTTGCTGTAGATTTTGTCACTGTTTAAAACAAACAGCGCTGGGTGGGAGGTTCTGAAAGGTTCTCTTTTCTTCACGTTGGAGCTCGTTTTCTAGTAAAGGTTTTTAACGGCGCTTATAGGAACAGCGCTCCACCTGAGCTAATGGCTCCATCTCTCTGCTCTCTGCCGGGTGTGCAGATCCCATAAAAAACTATGACAGCATCATCTTCACTGCTGCCGGTGTGTTACCAGTCTTTTTTCGTTGAAAACATGGGGACTGCCTGCATTAATGTTGTAAAGCTTTTTATTCACACGTATGCTCCCAGATGCATCTTCTCCTGCAGGTCTGATTTTAGTTGCAAACGTGGGAGAAACCCTCGCCTTTATAAGTTGAGATCTACGCAGTCGTGCATTAATTTAAATGAAGCAACGAAGCAAAAAAATAAAAAATGAATAAAATAATAAATAATTAAATAAATAAGATGCGTCGAAGATGTTTTATGTATTATTTTTGTGATCCAGTTATTTTAATCAACTCGATGACTCGCTGCAGCCCCGCAGAGGTGCCTTTATGCACGCATGGCTGCACGATTTACTTTTTGCAGACTGATTATTAAGGTTACCTCGTTGATGATCTTTGTCTTTGCAGACGTCTTTGTAGGGCGTCCACTTCTCGGCAGAGTAGCCACAGTATTGAATCGTCTCCATTTATGCACAATCTCCCTGACTGTGGAGAGATGAATACCTAAAGTGCGTGCTATTATTTTATACCCTTTTCCAGTTTTGTGCAAATCAACAATTTTGGCTCGTAAATCTTCTGAGAGCTCCTTTTTACGAGGCATGATTCACATGAACAGGAATATCCATCAATAAAAACATTTGAATATATTTGTTGAGGGATTCAGCCACCAGGAAGCGCTCCCTCTGCACCGGAAGTGTGGACTTTTTCCTCATTATTAAAAAAACAAAAAACAAAAAACAGGACAAAAAGAAACAACTTTCTTTGGGATTCTGACAACCTAATAATTTGTTAAAACAACACAGTATGAACTGCAAAGGTTATGATAACCAGAGATAAGAAACTTGCACTCTTTTAAATTCCAGCCTTCTTGACTGCTATAAATTAACCAGAGCAGGTCAGTGATTTAATGTAGTCTCTATTTGCGGTTCACTCTAAGGAATCAAAATATGTAAAAAAAAAAAAAAAAAGAAAAGAAAAAAAGAAAAAAAAAGAAAAAAGAAAAAAAAAAGAAAATCATGAAATTTCAAACTTTTTCCAACAAATGAATAGGAAATCTTGTCAAGATTTCTGCAGGGTTGGAAGGATGATGTCTGGTCTTCCAGCAGTCAGTTTCTGGAGAACTTTCGCCTCATAAGTCCTAAGAACATCCCAGAACATTTATTGGTTTGATGCACACTTCTAACTTGTGTTAATTTTGTTGCCACCATATTTTACTATGATGGTGTATGGTTGGGTTCCATATTGAAGGAGAAAAGTGACTTAAACTCAAGCAGCACCCACTGGGCAGAGCATTGTGTTGTTAAATGAAGTGTATCCTGTAAAAATCTCCCACTTTAATAACACCACCATCACCATATTTCCGTAACAATGCTTTTAAAAATGACGTCAAGAAAACTCCAGCATCTTTACCTTTGTCATACAAATGTTGTTCTAAACACAAATACCTCAAACTAAGATTTTCCCCAAACCTGTGTCCATCTTCTTTCCTTTTCTTTTCTTCCCCTTTGTTGGTATTAGATCCACAGTAGACAATGAGATTAACATCTTACTGATAGGAGTGCGCTGAGTGGCTCAGTGAACAACTCATCATGAGGACAAGAAGAAGAAGCATCAGCAGTTCTCCTGGGAACAATGACAGGAGACAACCCGGAGTGTCTGCAGACTCACAGTGAAAGGAGGAAGGCGAGGCTGGGTTCAAGAAAACACAAAACAGGAATTTCACAGTGTGTGATAGACAAGACACAAACGTAGTACACAGTAAACAGCCTGTGGACTGACTTAATGGTCATTAATGCGATCTGACATTCATCTTAGTCACAATACAAACACAATAGGTTGACAACAGAGACAAAATTTTTTTCATGTTTTCAAGTATTGGATAATTCTAGTGTTGGTGGAAGAACTGAATCTTGTAGATGGCCAAACCTTTGGTCAGGATAATCTTGTTTGTACAGTGTTGTGAAAAGGTATTTGACTCCTTCCTGATTTCATAGTTTTTTGCATATTTGTCTTGGATGTTAAAGATAATGAGACAGATTTAAATATTACGCCAAGATAACCTGAATAGTTCAAAATCGTTTTTCATTTATTAAGGTAAAAAAGCTATCCAAACCTGCCTGGCCCTGTGTGAAACAGTAATTACCCCCTAAAGATAATAACTGATTTTGAAACTTTTAAGACGTGTTTGTGATAACTGGCAATGAGTCTGTCACTTTGCTGTGGAGGAATTCTGGCCCACTTTTCTTTGCAGAATTGTTTTAATTCAGCTACAGATTTGCCCGAACAGCTTTGGTACACCTTGATTCTCAAACTCTCTCAGTGAATGGCTCTGTTGAGATCAATCTACAACTTTTTTACATGGGTTGTACTCTGATATTCTGAACTCTCCAAAATATGATTTTTTTAGGGGTTCCAGGGGGGTGACTCCTGTAATTGTAAAAAGAAGTCACATTCTACATTAGTCCATGGGGAAATAGCCCCCCAACTCCTCATGGACCAGTGCAGATCCATCTAATGACAACGATAATGATGGTGATTTTAAAGACTTATGGAATCCATAAAGCATGTGTGTGTCTGTCATTACAGCTAAATGAGAGAAACAAACAAAGATGTTCTGAAACTTAAGGCAATTTTTCAAAGATTCAAGTTTTTAATCAAAGCTGATATTAACAATTTGATGTTGAATAAAACAAACATGAAATTGAAGGACCTTCACTGGTAGTTTCTGCTACATACCAAACATATGTACAGGTGCACTTTAATGTACAACAAGAAAATTGCACAACTGAAAAAGATAATAATAAAATAGTATTTTTAATGCACTTTATCCGGCTGGTGCAATAAGAGCATAAAGTAATGCAATACAGAGGTTGTGCTTATTGCATGTTTCGGTACTGCCCAGGGTTGTGTTGAATGTATCACCTGTTGGAAAATAGACAGCATGTTTTCTTATTTGAGTTATCTGATTTAATCAGGGGTTGTCAAAGTGGCGAAAGTTGGTTGGAGCATTTCCAACATTTCCAACCCAAGCTCAGAGAGGTCTGACATGAATCATAAATGACAGACTTTAATGTGTCTCAAACACAGGCATTCTCATGACATATAACTGACCCACGTGGTTAATCATGAAACATTTGGAAACAATGTCCTGGCATGTTATTGCACACAGTTCATTTGAGTTCCTCACTTTTACAAGGAATTTGGCGATGTTTGTGTTGATCTGTGTGTCCTGGATAGTTGGCTGTCTGGTTAGTCGCTGCAGCTGCTTGCAGAAAAAGACCAGTTCTCTGCACGAGCAGTCGGGCCTTCCTTCACAGCTGCAGGGTTTCGGTACAACGACCAAGGACTCCACCACGGCAAAGCAACTGCTCGTTTCTATTACTGAATTGTTTCTTTTTAATGTGCCACTGCACTCCAAACTAGTAACCAGCATGTTCTTATAAACACAACGCTTATATTCAGTTACACTGTCACGATGTGGCTGGCACCACGAAAGTGTTTCATTCTTCTGCAACGCTGCAATTTCTCTTGGTGTCAAAACTCTCTGAGAGCCACTTCCCAGAGTCACTAACTCTTCTCCAATGTAATTTAATGACTTTGTAAAACGATCACAACTTGCCATGGAACAGAAGAAGTCTTTGATTTCTGTGCTGGCGTCCTGAAGGGTAGCACTTCCTTGTCTTATTATTTTCTCATATGAAAAGAAATTCTTGAAAATCTGTAATGAAATTGACTGCGTACCAGAGTACATCTGCAACAGTCTGCTGTTCATGTCTTGAAAAACAAAGACTGAATTGGCCCACAAAAGCCCCCAGTTCCGGACACCTTCTGTAAGATGCGTCAACAAATGGCAGTCGTACGAACAATGCTCGAGTCCATAGAGAGACGGTATCTGTGCTACAAACTGAACCAGACACAACTCTGCACAGTTGAGCTCATCCTGAGTGGCAAAGTGGGAGAGGAGGACGTGAAGGGCACAAGGAAGAAGCATCCAGTGCTTGTAGTACACTGCTGGCAAAACATTCCTCAGTATTACAGGAGAATAGAGGAGAGCAAATGCTCTCCACTCACAAGCTGTCCAATGCATCCTCTCACTGAGGCTCCTGGGACTTCGGCTGATTTCATTTGGTGGCTGGATCTCACACAAGGCTCTGTCCAGGTCGTTTAAATGCTCATCTGTCAAATGGAAGTCCTTGCTGGCATAAAGCGGGTCGAACCACAGATTGACGAACTGACGGACAACGCCCAGACAAAAACAGTGCATGTAATCTGGAACAAAGCCTTTGATGATGTCAAATGACGGCAAAAGAAACAGGAGACTTGGACCTTTAACCCCCATTTGACTCTGGTCATAACTATTTCCCATCACTAACTCAGCAAGTTGCACCGTTTCAGGCATGTGTCTCAGATCACAGCCGTCCATCTGTATCGGGTAAACTCTGGTAAAACCCCTGCCCTTTATAACCATCTCACCTTTGTGGTAGCAAAAACCACAACCAAATTCTTTGTTGAACGGCTCAAAGTTCTGCACCATTGCTCTTGCTATCGCATCACATGTGCATATTTTAACTGTTACCGTGGTGTGATGCTCCGAGCCGATCTCATCTTTCCAACAGAACCCTGCAGCAGACAGTTTCTGAAGCTCGTTAATGAACGGAGTCAAAAAACTCTGAACTTGTGGTTTTCCTTTGCCAAACCATAAAGTGTGCAACAGAACGTTTTTGCACCGTTCCACATACGGTAGTTCATTGATGGTACACAGGATGGGCCAGATGGAGTATTTTGAGGAGCTGAACACGGGCGAGCCATCGCAGTTGAAGGTGAGTGTAATACTGCCGTCTTGTCTTTCACTCTTGTATTCGTTTCCAGTGTGGACATCAGAAAAGGAATCATCCCTCGTGAAATGCTTCCCAAGCTTTGAGTGGACGCGTGCAAGGAGGTTTCTTAGCTGAATTTCGAGCGGCATTACAAGGAAGTAGTAAGCCTTCAAGATCAGATATTTTCTGCTCAAGCTCTGCTGGCACACACTACACTCATTACCGGGATCCACACCAAGGTAGTTTGTACACCTGGGGCAATAAAAGTGAATCTCAGTCTTTCCATTGTAATCAGTCGAATGCTTTTTTAAAAAGCGAAGCGACTTTGGAACACATCCGGGTACCACCAAGTTTAGGAGGTGCAGGAGATCTCTGGATGCTGCTTTTGACAAGCCGTGTTTCACAATGAACGCCAGGAGGAGCAGGAGGAGGGCTCCCATTGTGACTGAGGAACCAGCATATATCTTCTTCTCTCCACAGAAAAACTGCTCCTAGTAACACAGGCCAGAAATATGCTTTAAAAGCTAAATGTAGTAGAAATGAACCAAAATGTCATCATTTCCATATGTAAAAAAATAACAAATGAAAAATACTAACAGTCGGATCTTCTTCTGTAGTTTCATCATCAGATGAAGCAGAGTTGGTCGCTCCTTGGTGCTACAACATAAAAGAGAAAGAGATATAAGCAGGTATATTATACGAAAAACCCTGCTGTTTTGCTCACATTTAAGCTCCTCTTCACCTACACATACAGTCTCCAAAATTAGAGCAAACTCCTAACCTCTAAATCCAAGCTGTGTCGGAGTCTTTGGCACAAATTCAGGTACATTTTCAGTCTGTGTTGAACTCCATCAGGTTTGCTCCTGTATCCAATCATATTTGGGACAAGTATGGGAAGGTTCTCATACTTTCCTGGGATGAGGAAGGTATCCCCTTTGAGAACTTAAGAATATAATCCACATTTCTTGCAGTTGAGGTGGTTCTGTTAGCTTCATGGAGCATGACCTTCAACATGCATTGCAGCAGCCTGTAGCTGAGTCTGAAATGTCCAAGATGAAATTTAGGACTCTAAATCTAAGGCCACGACTCTCTGCTGGAAAATGTTAGAATTCTGCCTTTTGGTTGGGGGAAAGATTGCTAAAGGTGAGGGTATTCAAGAAACTTGGGATCTTATTCACAACTGATCAGAAGGTAGAAAATGGATTCGACTGCTGGACTGGTGAAAAGGTAAGGAAAGGTTGCGAATACAAGTGGCCAAAATGATTTTCCTTCATAGGGTGGCTGACCTAAGCCTCAGAGATAGGATGAGGAGCTTGGAATAGAACCTCTGGTCCTTTGTGTCAAAAAGAGAAAGCTCCAGGAACAAAAACCAAAGCAAATGAAGAAGTGGAAAAAAACTGTCCTTCCTCCAGTGGCCACTTGAGACTGGGTTTAAACCCCCCCCCCCCCCCCCCCCCCCCACACACACACACACCAGAATAGAGTCAATCCCCACAGATTTCTGGCAAAATGTCCAGAAATTATCATATTTACAGTCTGTTACAAAAAACTGTTTCCCATATCACATCATATTACACCCGTATGGGTGTATGTACATATGGGTGGATACGCAGTAATTATTTCTGCATGTGCATATTTACCATTTCATGGTCCGGATCTCCTCCTCTGCTCTCTCCTATTCCAGCTGACAGATGACTGGCCTAAGAGTCAGAAAAGGATGACTGAGGAGCATCTTGATGTCATCATTTTGATATCGTTAATAAACCTACTTATCGTTACTTATTGTTGCTTCACATACCATAGGCTCTTCATCTTCATCAGATGAGTAGGAATCTGTGTTGCCATCACTACAGATGGTGTTTTCTTTCATAATAACCTATTGAGGATTTTAACAAGAAAACAGAACGAAGATGCTAACTGCCCCAAATTTCAATTCAATAAAGCACTTTGGTGGAATCTGATGAGATAGGAGTTTTGGATTGTGGATGTGCAGCCAACAGATTTGCAGCAACTGTGTGATGTTATTACATTCTATAATGAATTAGGGTGGTTCACAAAGTGGCTGGTGATCATATATGAAGTTCTGCAACATCACCTATGTAAAGGTGCAATCTACACTATCTGCTATTTTTTGATCCCTCCCTAAAAGGACTAGAGAGGTCAGCTTGAATGTAACTGCAGTCAAATCTAGATCAGACATGTTAATAATAATGAGATGGTATTTTTCTGTTTTTCCTATGCGGACTATGTCCATTCAGTGTCTCTTTAGATTTTAAAAGGTAAACAGAATGAAAGGTTCTTCTCTTTCCAAACAATGCTTAAACTGAAGGAACTTTACCATTTTATGGTCTGAACTTCCTCCTCTGATATCTGACGGTCCAGCCTGGAAGACAGGAAATGATGAGCTACAAACGTCTCCATGTGACAATTTTAATACTGTATGGTAGCTAACACACCATATTCTCTTCATCTGTTGCTTCAGTATCAGATGAGTAGGAATGTTTAATCTCTACATCCTTGTGGGTGGTGTTAAAGTCTCTCTGGATTTAAAGAGAAATATAGAATGACGTGTTTTATGGGATTACTTTTAAAAATCAGATATTTATTTTATACAAACATTTAAACAATTTTAACAAACACATAAACACTAACGTCTTGTTCTGTAGTCTCGTCATTAGATGAAACAGCAGCAGCCTTTCGCTGCTATAGAGAAAGAGACAGAATATAGATGTGAGCCAGAAGAAAAAAAAACACAAGTATCCTGTCACTCAAGCACACTTTTGCCTTCATGTGCCCAGAGACGTGACAAAATAAATAACCAAAACCTCAGTCAAGCACTAAAATAACTACAGCCATGTAGTAACCTAGAATGAGACATTATGTTCATTTAGAATGTTTCTTAAACAAAAGGTGAACACAGTAGAGTTAGTGGTTATCACAGCTATAGCGATACCCACATGTCATTCAAAGCATCCATCCAATAATACATCGCTTAAAACTTGAATACAATCCAAACCTGTGAGTTGTAAAAACCTTTTACCCCAGTACACTTGTTGTAAATGGGAAATTAACAATGGAGAGCATGGAGTTCCATGGAGATTATCCAAGTGTCAATTTGCAAGGCTAAAAATCAAAACCAAGCACAGAAGTGCCAAAAACTGCAGTTCCTCAAGTGGTCACTTGAAACTGGCTTCAAAAGTGAGTGAAACCCACAGAGTGTCATGTTAAACTGTCCAACTTTAGAAGAAGACATGTTTAGGGCTGTTTGAGATAAGGATATATATCGGATGACGATATAAAAACGTCTATCGTTTCATTTTACTCTATCGTTTGTTTCGTGGTGTTGCAAAATAAACTGTTTACGGCAATATTTTTTCACCGTTCTGATGGTCACTGTAGTGGCTATATTCATTTCTTAAAGTTCTCTCTTTCTCTAATATTTAATATAACCACACTACAGACGGACAAGCGACTGTTTTTATGCGTTGTCGTTAGCAACAACGACGGTAAAACCATCACGTGTCCGCTTGTTTATTTTCCACATAAACCTTTCAGAATAAAGCTCAAGATCCTGTTGAGACTTTTCAAAATAAACTGAATCACGTGAAAGGGTATGCAGAGTGTTTTACATATGAGGAACAAAAAAGAGCCGCCAGGTGCTAAAAAATAAACCTTAGACTCAAACGTTAGAACAGGCTTTTCCCCGCAGCACACCGTGTAATAAATACTCACAAAGAAAACGGCGGCCGTTACAACTTATGTCTAAAAATATATAGTTTCATGCATCGGTTAAAACACTGGACTCCAGGTACACGACGCCCAGCTAGAAACACTTCACGCAAGTCGAGCTGCCCGAGATTCACAGAATTTACAAAAAATTTAAAATTTTCATGATTTATATCGTTATCGGATGGTAGAGGTCTTTTATCGGGATATGAGATTTTGGTCATATCGCACAGCCCTAGACATGTTCACATCCTGGTACAAAAAACTGTTTTATTAGTGATATCTTCTTTTTACTCTAGCAGGTATTTGGGTGTACTACAGCCATAACGTGTATGAATACTGGTTGCTGATAACTTCATTCAATTCTCCCGTCCAAATGTGGTCTTGCGCTGAAAGGCCAACATGGCTGTGGCCAAAATACCAATGATAAGGCTTCATGGTTCTCCACATACCCACAGATGATATGACCATGGTTAAGTCCATCCTTCATATACAATCTATATGTATAACTCAATCGCCATTTGAGGTACTGCAGCTTTCTGGAAAGGCTTCTTTTTTCCCATGCAATGAGTGCATATATAAAAAGTTGAACATTTAAATTTGGCTGGAAATGTTAGTTCTACTCCTAGCAGTATTAACCTGAAATTTCCAGGCAGACAAAGTGGACTGGACAAAGATACCAGCCTGAATAAGCCTGGAGTCAAATTTAGATCAGATATGTTTTTATTTCATAGTTTCCCCAATAGAGTCTTTGCACATTTTAACCAGACCTCATATTCTCTCCATTAAGGGTTATAATCTCTCTGAACAAGTAAACAAAATTAGAGGGCTCTTTTGTTTTCAAACTTTAAAAATGAAGATGTTTTACCGTTTTAAGGCCTACACCTTGTCCTCTATTATTTGATGGTCCAGCAGACGCACGTCCAGCCTAGATGACAGGAAAGGATGACCTATAAATGTCTTCATATGATCATATTAATATTGTGAAAAAAAACAAAGCAGAAAATGCTTAATTTATTCTGAGCTCACACACCACAGGATCATCATCTGTAGCTTCAGTATCAGATGAGCAGGAATATATAATCTGTGCATCACTGCGGACAGCGGTAGAGTCTCTCTCGCTTTTTAACTGAAAAATAGAATGATATTGTCTTTCTATTTTTCCTCCCAAAGTTCATCAGTCCTTGCATTAATGAATTTTTACCTTTTTAGTGTGTGAATCTCCTCTGTCTTTTGGCTCACTAGGGCCATGACCAACCTAAGAAACAGAAAAAGATGCATCAAGACATATGGTAAACATTAATGTCTGGCTGCACCTCAGATATCAACTTGTCATTGATTTCAGCAGCGTGATTAACATTTCTTTAATTAAACGAAGCCATCATGTGAACAGCCAGACCTTTGGGGGCATCAAACATTAAAAAATAATTTCATACAAATAAAAATGAAATCCTGGGCAATACTGCATCTTTAGAGACTGGAAAAGTAACGTGCCCTCTTTGTTGTTGCATGAAATATGATGTCACCCATGTTATTTAATTTAATTCAATTCAATTTTATTTATATAGCGCCAAATCACCACAACAGTTGCCTCGAGGTGCTCTATAAGAAAAATAATACAAAGAAAACAGAGAAAACCCCAACAACAGGGTCTAAAAGACATGTTGATGGTTTGGAGGAATTATTTACTGAAGTTAGCTCAGAAAGATCAATTGTAGCTGTAGATCATGTTACATCTGTGAGATGATTGAGTAATTTTTTGTCTCTAATGGTTAAAATTTAATTCATGAAGAAGTTCATGAAGTCATTACTAGTTGACGTTAAAGGGACGGTTGGCTCAACAGCGCTCTGACTTTTTGTCAGCCTGGCTACAGCGCTGAAGAGAAGCCCAGGGTGGTTCTTATTTTCTTCAATCAGTGATGAATAATAAGGTGTTCTAGCTTTTCATAAAGCAGCAAACTATTTTTTCAGGTCTTCTACAATAAATCTTCCAGATTAGTGAGACGTCATTTCCTCCAGCTTATGAGTTATCTGCTTTAAAGTCCACGTTTGAGAGTTATACCAGGAAGGCAAGTACTTTCTTTTTCAGTGGAGCTACAGTATCTAAAGTTGTACGCAGTTAAGAAGTACAACTATTAACAAGATAATCGACCTTTGTGGGAGGAGCATTCAGGTACCTGCTCTGCACTGTGTTGGCACAAGGCGTTGAAGAAGATAACAGTGGGTGAATTATATCCTTATACTTAGTTGCAGCACTTGTAGAAAGAAATCGACTGTGATGAAATCTATTCCCCACTACTGTCTGAGAATTCAGACAGTAACTCTGAGTAAGGCCCAGGTGGACAATCGATAACAGCAAATAAAAGTGTTTTTTGAGTTTTTAAGCCAGGGAGGACAAGGCGAAGCATCAGGCTTTCAAATGAATTCAAACTCCGCCTGGGTCCCTGGTTGATTAACAAGCTGGAGTGGAAGAGTTGAGCTTCGAGGATTATTGAGGCACAGGATATCCTGTTCACCTCGTTATTTCTCTGTGTGCATGTGTTTCACAATAACTACTGAAACAATATAGTGCAAGTCCATCCATCCATCTTCTTAGGCTGCAGCGGGGGCAGCAGCCTAAACAGAGAAGCCAAGACCTCCCTCTCTCCAGCCACCTCCTCAAGCTTATCTGGGGGAACACCAAGGCGTTCCCAGGCCAGCCAAGAGATATAATCTCTCCAGCGTGTCCTGGGTCTGCCCCGGGGCCTCCTCCCGGTGGGGCATGCCCGGAACACCTCATTCAGGAGGCGCTCAGGAGGCATCCTTGTCAGATGCCCGAACCACCTCAGCTGGCTCCTTTCAATGTGGAGGAGCAGCGGCTCTACTCTGAGCCCCTCCCTGGCTGAACTTCTCACCCTATCTCTAAGGGAGAGGCCAGCCACCCATCGGAGGAAGCTCATTTCCGCTGCTTGTATCCGTGATCTCGTTCTTTCGGCCACAGCTCGTGGCCATAGGTGAGGGTAGGGACGTAGATCGACCGGTAAATTGAGAGCTTCGCTTTTACACTCAGCTCCTTCTTCACCACGACGGACCGGTGCAGCGTCCGCATCACTGCGGCCGCAGCACCAATCCGTCTGTCGATCTCCGGCTCCCTTCTCCCATCACTCGGGAACAAGACCCCACGACCCCTTGTGCAAGTCTTTGTGGTTAATTACAGGGGGTGAACTGACAAAAATAAATAACTCAAATTTTGTAGCTAATCTAATTAAAATTCCTTTTTAATCTAAAAGAAATGAACTGAAATGACTTTCAGAATAGTTTATGCCTTTTTAGGGTATAATTATATATTCACACTCTTTAAAAACACATTTGCAAACAACATTCAGAGATATTCCGGCTCTTAGAAAATGTAAATATAAAAAATCCCTCGTGAAATGCTTCCCAACATGTAAGTGTGACAAATCAGAAAGAAGGCTTCCTGATTTGTCACACTTATATGTTTCACATATCAAGGTAATTTTAATATTTCTGACAACCATCAGAAAGGATTACAAAGCCATTTATTAGGCTTTGCGACATCAGTGAACCACAGTGAGAGACATCATCCACAAATGGAGAAACTTTGAACAGTGGTAAACCTTCTCACTGTTCTCTTGTCCTACCAAAATTACTCAAAAAGACTAAAAAGAAACACACACACACACAAAAGAACAACTTCTAAAGAACTGCAGGCCTCACTTGTCTCACTTAATGCTAGCATTCATGATTCAACAATAAGAAAGAGACGGGGCAAAAAAGGCATCCATGGGAGAGTTCCAAAGAGAAAACCATTCCTGACCAAAAAGGATTCTGTGGACTAATGAGACAGAAGATGAACTTTTTGAAAAGTTTGATTTCCTTTACATCTGGCGTAAAACTAACACAGAATTTCATACCAACAGTCAAACGTGATGGTGATAATGTGATGGTCTGGGGCTACATGGGCAAAAAAAAAAGAAAGAAAAAACAACCTAGTCTAAGTCTGGACTTAATTCCAACTGAGATGCTTTGGCATGGCCTTTAACAGGCCGTTGATGCTCCAAAACCCTCCAGTGTTGCTGAATGAAAACAATTCTGCAAAGAGTGGGCCAAAATTCCTCCACAGTGAAAGACTCATTTCCAGTTATTGCAAATGCTTGGATGCAGTTCTCGCTGCCAAGGGTGGCACAATCATATACCTCCCTTGGTTTAGGGGGCAATTATTTTTCCACACAGGGCCGTGTTTTCCCTCAATAAATGAAATCATCATTTAAAAACTGCACTTTGTTTTTACTCAATTTATCTTTGCCTAATATTCTAATTTGTTTGATGTTCTTAAACGTGTGACAAGTATGCAAATAATAGTAATAATGACTAAAAAAGACATTTTTTTCAGTGTATCTAGCAAATAGTTAAACAAAGCTTCTTTCGGTAGAAATCATTTAATGACAGAAGGTTTTGCGGTTTTTTTGGATACAATGTTACCACATTGAAACATCAGAGTAGGTGAATAGCGCCGATCATTTGTTACAGTGTAATGCAGGAAGACTCCCGGCTACCGTAATCGGATCTTACTTTGACACGTACCTCCCACTTATACACAGCTGGCACCACTGGCCGCTAAATAATAACTTCCATATTTTTTTCTTTCCAGTTGACACCAGTTATCCGAAAGCTGTGAAGCAGCGTTATTTTCATCAGGGTTCAGAGCTAAGAAGCTCGTCTGGATGCTGCAGGCGTCTAGTTTTGTACACACGGCTGCTTGATTTGCTGTTTGCAGAGTAATTAAGGGTTACCTCGCTGATCTTTGTCTTTGCAGACGTCTTTGTAGGGCGCCCACTTCTCGGCAGAGTAGCCACAGTACTGAATCGCTTCCATTTATACACAATTTTCCTAACTGTGGAGCGATGAATATCCAAAGTGCGTGCGATTATTTTATAACCTTTTCCAGCTTTGTGCAGATCAACAATTTGCGATCGTAAAGCTTCCGAAAGCTCGTTTTTGCGAGGCATGATTCACGTATTCATTACGGGTTTCAGCTACCAGGAAGCGCTTCCCCCTGCACCGGAAGTGTGAATGGATAGTTTTTTCTTGAAAAAAAACAAACAAAACTAAAAAAAGGCAAAAAATGTTTTGTTTTTTTTTGGAGGGGAAGGCTTTATAATAACGTAATAATGTGTTAAAAACAACAAAGTAAAAACTGTAGCCACTATTATTACAGTCTCTTTGACCTTTCTTCTTGACTGGCAAAGATTAACCAAGACAGGCCAGTAATTTAATTATTGACCTGTAGTCTCTGCTCATGTCATTTAAAGGAATCAAGAAAAAAAAAAGTCAGGTTTTTCATGGAACCCCATACATTTTTTCTATAATAAATGAGATGAAAAGTGAAAACAGCAGTGGGATATGACTTTGTTTTAATCCTTAATACTTTGCTTCTATCAGATAATGATCATTTTCAGGAGGGGGAGGCTGGGTTCATGAAAAGCATATGTAAACAGGGAGAAACCACAGTGTGTTATACACAGGATACAAACGTGCTACACAGTGAAAAAACAGCCTGTGGAATGACTCAACTGGTCATACATGTGACATTCATCTTAGTCACAAGACAAACACAATATGTCAGACAAGGTAAAAAAGCTATCTAAACCTGCCTGGCCCTGTGTGACACAGTAATTACCCCCCAAAGCTAATAACTGGTTTTGCCAACTTTAAAGACCTGCAATAAAGTGTTTGTGATAACTGGCAATGAGTCTGTCACTTTGCTGTGGAGGAATTCTGGCCCACTTTTCTTTGCAGAATTATTTTAATTCAGCTACAGATTTGCCCGAACAGCTTTGGTACACCTTGATTCTCAAACTCTCTCAGTGAATGGCTCTGTTGAGATCAATCTACAACTTTTTTACATGGGTTGTACTCTGATATTCTGAACTCTCAAAAATATGATTTCTTTAGGGGTTCCAGGGGGGTGACTCCTGTGATTGTAGAAAGAAGTCACATTCTACATTAGTCCATGGGGAAACAGCCCCAACTCCCCATGGACCAGTGCAGATCCATCTAATGACAACGATAATGATGGTGATTTTAAAGGCTTATGGAATCCATAAAGCATGTGTGTGTGTGTCATTACAGCTAAATGAGAGAAACAAACAAAGATGTTCTGAAACTTAAGGCAATTTTTCAAAGATTCAAGTTTTTAATCAAAGCTGATATTAACAATTTGATGTTGAATAAAACAAACATGAAATTGAAGGACCTTCACTGGTAGTTTCTGCTACATACCAAACATATGTACAGGTGCACTCAGACCTCTCTGAGCACCCAAGCTCAGAGAGGTCTGACATGAATCATAAATGACAGACTTTAATGTGTCTCAAACACAGGCATTCTCATGACATATAACTGACCCACGTGGTTAATCATGAAACATTTGGAAACAATGTCCTGGCATGTTATTGCACACAGTTCATTTGAGTTCCTCACTTTTACAAGGAATTTGGCGATGTTTGTGTTGATCTGTGTGTCCTGGATAGTTGGCTGTCTGGTTAGTCGCTGCAGCTGCTTGCAGAAAAAGACCAGTTCTCTGCAGGAGCAGTCGGGCCTTCCTTCACAGCTGCAGGGTTTCGGTACAACGACCAAGGACTCCACCACAGCAACGCAACTGCTCGTTTCTATTACTGAATTGTTTCTTTTTAATGTGCCACTGCACTCCAAACTTGTAACCAGCATGTTCTTATAAACACAACGCTTATATTCAGTTACACTGTCACAATGTGGCTGGCACCACGAAAGTGTTTCATTCTTCTGCAACGCTGCAATTTCTCTTGGTGTCAAAACTCTCTGAGAGCCACTTCCCAGAGTCACTAACTCTTCTCCAATGTAATTTAATGACTTTGTAAAACGATCACAACTTGCCATGGAACAGAAGAAGTCTTTGATTTCTGTGCTGGCGTCCTGAAGGGTAGCACTTCCTTGTCTTATTATTTTCTCATATGAAAAGAAATTCTTGAAAATCTGTAATGAAATTGACTGCGTACCAGAGTACATCTGCAACAGTCTGCTGTTCATGTCTTGAAAAACAAAGACTGAATTGGCCCACAAAAGCCCCCAGTTCCGGACACCTTCTGTAAGATGTGTCAACACATGGCAGTCGTACGAACAATGCTCGAGTCCATAGAGAGACGGTATCTGTGCTACAAACTGAACCAGACACAACTCTGCACAGTTGAGCTCATCCTGAGTGGCAAAGTGGGAGAGGAGGACGTGAAGGGCACAAGGAAGAAGCATCCAGTGCTTGTAGTACACTGCTGGCAAAACATTCCTCAGTATTACAGGAGAATAGAGGAGAGCAAATGCTCTCCACTCACAAGCTGTCCAATGCATCCTCTCACTGAGGCTCCTGGGACTTCGGCTGATTTCATTTGGTGGCTGGATCTCACACAAGGCTCTGTCCAGGTCGTTTAAATGCTCATCTGTCAAATGGAAGTCCTTGCTGGCATAAAGCGGGTCGAACCACAGATTGACGAACTGACGGACAACGCCCAGACAAAAACAGTGCATGTAATCTGGAACAAAGCCTTTGATGATGTCAAATGACGGCAAAAGAAACAGGAGACTTGGACCTTTAACCCCCATTTGACTCTGGTCATAACTATTTCCCATCACTAACTCAGCAAGTTGCACCGTTTCAGGCATGTGTCTCAGATCACAGCCGTCCATCTGTATCGGGTAAACTCTGGTAAAACCCCTGCCCTTTATAACCATCTCACCTTTGTGGTAGCAAAAACCACAACCAAATTCTTTGTTGAACGGCTCAAAGTTCTGCACCATTGCTCTTGCTATCGCATCACATGTGCATATTTTAACTGTTACCGTGGTGTGATGCTCCGAGCCGATCTCATCTTTCCAACAGAACCCTGCAGCAGACAGTTTCTGAAGCTCGTTAATGAACGGAGTCAAAAAACTCTGAACTTGTGGTTTTCCTTTGCCAAACCATAAAGTGTGCAACAGAACGTTTTTGCACCGTTCCACATACGGTAGTTCATTGATGGTACACAGGATGGGCCAGATGGAGTATTTTGAGGAGCTGAACACGGACGAGCCATCGCAGTTGAAGGTGAGTGTAATACTGCCGTCTTGTCTTTCACTCTTGTATTCGTTTCCAGTGTGGACATCAGAAAAGGAATCATCCCTCGTGAAATGCTTCCCAAGCTTTGAGTGGACGCGCGCAAGGAGGTTTCTTAGCTGAATTTCGAGCGGCATTACAAGGAAGTAGTAAGCCTTCAAGATCAGATATTTTCTGCTCAAGCTCTGCTGGCACACACTACACTCATTACCGGGATCCACACCAAGGTAGTTTGTACACCTGGGGCAATAAAAGTGAATCTCAGTCTTTCCATTGTAATCAGTCGAATGCTTTTTTAAAAAGCGAAGCGACTTTGGAACACATCCGGGTACCACCAAGTTTAGGAGGTGCAGGAGATCTCTGGATGCTGCTTTTGACAAGCCGTGCTTCACAATGAACGCCAGGAGGAGCAGGAGGAGGGCTCCCATTGTGACTGAGGAACCAGCATATATCTTCTTCTCTTCACAGAAAAACTGCTCCTAGTAACACAGGCCAGAAATATGCTTTAAAAGCTAAATGAAGTAGAAATGAACCAAAATGTCATCATTTCCATATGTAAAAAAATAACAAATGAAAAATACTAACTGTCGGATCTTCTTCTGTAGTTTCATCATCAGATGAAGCAGAGTTGGTCGTTCCTTGGTGCTACAACATAAAAGAGAAAGAGATATAAGCAGGTATATTAAGTTCCGGTGCACGAGAAAACCCTGCTGTCATGCTCACATTTAAGCTCCTCTTCACCTACACATACAGTCTCCAAAATAATTCAGTGTATCAAGCATTAATTAAATAATTGATTAAAAGTTTATCCAAAATCTATGCACTGTGCAGCCCCACACACAGGGTGATCTGCACTAACTCACTAACATGACATTAACATCATTTTAACGAGATTAACGCCAACAGCACTGCTAAAACTATATAATATTGTAACAGAGAAGTTACCAATGTTTGCTTAGGATGTATCCTAAATGGCTGAGGTTCAAGAGGTGAAGTCTAGTAGGAACTTAGTGGTTACAGCTGCCTGTGTTAGTATCCTTGAAGTACCCGTGCGCCTAATAATTCACAACTTCAAACTTAAATCAAATTTGGTCAAATTTGGTTTCCTGGATATGTTTACTCCTTCATCACAGACTGGTTTTTTGGGATGCTTTAAACGATAGTTGCAGATTTCGGACAGAATCTGCAGATTATACAGTACAAATAAAATGTTCACATTTCTCCAACGTTGTGTTCCCAACAGTTTCACTGGATGGCCAGGAAGCGTTTGCGATGTCTTCTCCGGAGCTGAAAATTGGCGTCTGTCTTGTGTCAGTGACGTAAAAGACGGATTTAATGCGACATGACCATTCAAACAGCAGTCGCTTTCTAAAACATCAGATATGTATCGGATTCAGTCCACATACGAAAGTGACCCAGATCGGATTTGAAAATATCAGATTTGTGCCGTTCACACTGTCATACCATGATCGGATATGGGTCGCATAGGGTCAAATAAGTCGGATTTGATGCGCTTTCGTCTGCAGTGTGAACGTAGCCTAAGTTGGGCGTCTTGATTGCGTTTGTGGTGTGGGTTCCTTCTTTAAATTCATTATTTGGATGGTTTGCTTTAGTTTTAACTAAGTAATTAATGCACTTCTTACTGCATGTGCATATTTACCATTTCATGGTCCGGATCTCCAGCTGACAGATGACTGGCCTGCAAGTCAGAAAAGGATGGCTGATGAACATCTTGATGTCATCATTTTGATATCCTTAAAATCATTTTCACTTATTGTTACTTCACATACAATAGGGTCTTCTTCATCTTCATCAGATGAGTAAGAATCTGTGTTTCCATCACTGCAGATGATGTTATCGCTCTAAAAATTTAACAGGAAAACAGAATGAGGACCTGCACTTGAAACCATGCTGTCTGCTATTTTTGGTTCCTCCCTAAAAGGACTGGAGAGGTCAATTTGAATGTAAATGTGGCCAAATTTAGATCAGGCATGTTAATAATATTGAGATGGTATTTTTCAGTTTTCTATGTCGACTAATCGTCTCTGGATTTTAAAAGGTAAACAGAATGAGGGGTTCTTGTCTTTCCAAACAATGCTCAAACTGAAGATGCTTTACCATTTTATGGGCTGAACTTCCTCCTCTGATATCTGACGGTCCAGCCTAGGAGACAGGAAGTGATGAGCTACAAACATCTTCATGTGATAATTTATTGTATATCATTTATAAATATATATATATACAGTAGCTAACACACCATATTCTCTTCATCTGCTGCTTGAGTACGAGATGAGTCGGAATGTATGATCTTTCCATCCTTGTGGGTGGTGCTAAAGTCTCTCTGGATTTAAAGAGAAATATATAGAATGATAGGTTTTATTAGATTACTTTAAAAATCAGATATTTTAAACAATCATTTAAACAATTTTAACAAATACATAAGCACTAACGTCTTGTTCTGTAGTCTCATCTTTAGATGAAACAGCAGTAGCCTTTCCTCGCTGCTATAGAGAAAGAGACAGAATATAGATGTGAGCCAGAAGAAAAAGACCCAAGCATCCTCACAGTCAAGCACACTTTTACACGACATATGCCGAGAGATACATGACTCCAAAATAAATAACTAAAACCTCAGTCAAGCACTAAAATTAATACCATTATATTATAAACTTTAAAGAAGTTCATTTAAATTTAAAGCTTACATGTAAGTCCTCATTATTTTAAATCAGAAGTCACTGTAAATTTTACATTTACTGTCTAGTATAAAGACAGCATAAACAGTATATTGTCAGTAGAGTTGGATGTCTCAAGACCGGTCTTGGTCTCGAGACCACTTTTACGTGGTCATGGTCTTGTCTTGGTCTCGGTCCCATTTTGGCCTTGCTGTCTCGGTCTTGCTGTCTCAGATCGGGAGATTTGGAGTCAACAGTATCCATGACACACAACGTAGCGTTTGATAATGTGTCATCTGCAAAAGCATCAGCTCTAAGAGCCGTGCTTAGAGAGTGCTTTGTAGTGAATCAGAAGAGTCGACTCCCCTTGAGTGAGACCCGCTCCTCAGCTCTCACACAGTGGCTCAGCTACGCTCTGTGAAGGTTCTCAGTCATCCAGGTCATTGTAGTCAAAGGAGCTTACAAAGAGAAGTCCAGTCTCGTCTCGACTTTCTCTTGGTCTTTACTCGGTCTGTCTTGGTCTCGATACCCTCTGGTCTTGGTATTGTCTCGGTCTTGTTTTAGGCGGTCTTGACTACAAGTCTAACTGTCAGTGTAGACGATGGAGATCAGCCTGGACAACTCATAAAACATCTGCTCACATCTGGTTGAATTAAGTGGTTGAATTCAGATTACAAAGAGCAGTAAACCACAGATCACCAGTACAGTTGTTGTGAATAGAAAACTAATAATGGAGAGCATGGGGTTCCATGGAGATGAACCAAGTGGCAATCTGCAGGGCTAAAAATTAAAACCAAACACAGAAGTGCCAAAAACTGCAGTTACTCAAGTGGTCACTTGAAACTGGCTTCAAAAATGTGTTAAAACCCACAGAGTGTCATCTTAAAATGTCTAACTTTAGAAGTAAACATGTGGTCTGGCACTGAAAAAACAACATTTCTGTACCCAAAATACCAATAATGAGGCTACAAAGTTAGCCACATCACCATGGCGATATCGTGTGTGGGTAAGTCCATCCTTCATAAATAGTCTATATGTATTGCTCAGTTTTTAAGCCAACCATAAGTGGCCATTTAAGGTATTGCAGTTTTCTGGAAAGGCTTTATTTTTCTTATGCAGTGTGTGCATATATAAAAAGTTGAAATTTAAAATTTGGCTGGAGATTTTCGTTCCACTCCTAGTAGTATTAGTCTGAAAGGCAGACCAGTTGGACTGCACCAGTCTGAGTGAGACTGGAGCCAAATTTAGATCAGATATGTTTTTCTATTCTTAGTTTTCCCCAGACATGATGGAGAGTCTTCGCACATTTCGTCTTTCTATTTTTCCTTCTAAAGTTCATCAACTCTTGAATTAATAAAATTTACCTTTTTGTGATGCAAATCTTCTCCTCTGTCTTTTGGCTCACTAGAGCCATTACCAACCTAAGAGACAGGAAAAGATGCATCAAGTCATATGGTAAACATTAATCTGCGGCTACACCTCAGAGATCAAACTGTCATGGATTTCAGTAGAGTGATTAACATTTCTTTAAGTGAACCCTAAATAATTTTATACAAATAAAAATTAAATTCTGGATTTTTGGGGAGTGGAAAAGCAACATGCTCTTATTGGTGTGGACTGGAATAGGTAGGTGGGGCAAGTATTCACTGGTGGGATGTCACCCATGTTATATCCTGTTCATCTCATTACTTCTTTGAGTGCATTTCACAAGAGTTACTCAAACAACATTGTGCGAATCTTTGGGGGTAAATTGCAGGAAATGAATTGCCAAAATTAAATAATTAAAAATTTGTAGCAAATTTCATTTCAAGAAATAAACTGAAACGACATTCAGATTAGTATATTATATATTCACAATCTCTAAAAAGACATTTTAGCGGTTAGAAAATGTAAATATGAAAATGACAAAAATGCTTTTATTAATGGAGAATGTTTAGTAATGCAAGGTGTGTGTGTGTGTGTGTGTGTGTGTTGGGGGGGGGGGGGGGGGGGGTCACTTGATCTGTGTCTCATGTATGATCACATGCTCTCATACTGTGAGCTGGACCAGTATATGGTACCATGAAAAAGTTTTTCGTTTTCTGCTTCCTGATTTATTACACTTACATGTTTCATATCATCAAAGTAATTTTAATATTAGACAAATTTAACCTGCGTAAATAAAAAATTCAACTTTTTAAATACGTTTTAAAATTTATTAAGGGAATAATCTATCCAAACCTACCTGACCCTATGTGAAAAAGTAATTTCCTCCCTTGTTAAATGATGACTTAACTGTGATTAATCGACATTTTTTGGAAAGCCGAGTTCAATTTCAGTAGCCACACTCCTATTATTTAATTACAGAAATCACTTGAATAGAACCTGTCTGACATCCACCGACCTGGAAAGGATTACAAAGCCATTTCTTAGGTTTTGGGACATCAGCGAACCACAGTGAGAGATATTATCCACAAATGGTTTAAAACACCTTCTAAAGAAAAACAAGCCTAGTCTAGTCTGAAATCCAACTGATGCGCTTTGGCATGACCGCTGATGCTCCAATGTGGCCACTGGCCGCTAAATAATAACTTCCACATTTGTTTTCATCAGGGTTCAGAGCTAAGAAGCTCGTCTGGATGCTGCAGGCGTCTAGTTTTGTACACACGGCTGCTTGATTTGCTGTTTGCAGAGTAATTAAGGGTTACCTCGCTGATCTTTGTCTTTGCAGACGTCTTTCTAGGGCGCCCACTTCTCGGCAGAGTAGCCACAGTACTGAATCGCTTCCATTTAAGCACAATGTCCCTAACTGTGTTGCGATGAATATCCAAAGTGCGTGCGATTATTTTATAACCTTTTCCAGCTTTGTGCAGATCAACAATTTGCGATCGTAAAGCTTCCGAAAGCTCGTTTTTGCGAGGCATGATTCACGTATTCATTACGGGTTTCAGCTACCAGGAAGCGCTTCCCCCTGCACCGGAAGTGTGAATGGATATTTATTTTTATATATATATTTGAATATATTTTATTTTATGGGGCTTTATAATAACAAAATATAAAACCTGGAAATGTTGAAAAAAACCTCAGTAGTCGGATTATTATAGTTTTTTTTTTTATTAATTTACACTTCTACCAAAGAATGTGGTTCCTGCAGCACCTCCCAAAAAACTGGACCAGTTTATCTAAGCACGGGCTCTTTTTACTTACTGTTAATCTCTTTCCACAATAGTTCAAGAGTGTAAAATACCTGCTGACTGTTTCTTCGTTAAACTGTCCTTGCATATTTGACATTAATAAATAGCTCACACAAAAAGATCTTGTTCAGATCTTTCTGAGAAAAACTGAATTTCAGAAACAAGCGAATATTTCTGTTGTTTTCCTCCTTATCCACAAAGCCAAGTGTTGCATTACTCTCTGGAAATTCTTGACCTTGGCATGTATAGTTGCAAATTTTGTTATATAAATAACAAACTTTGAAAATCTTCCGTCTCGTGAGAGACTCATTAACTGTTCAACTTCAGCACCCACATAAAAATAATGACAATCGATCATGTCTGAAGCTGTGCGATTTAGTGTTGCAAAAAAAACCCACACAGTGCTCCCCAAAATACTTTTAAATTAAGATTTTATTCGGCAACGTTTGTGATTTTACACATGCAATTCTGCAGGATTGACAGCTTCACTGAAACTGAAGATTTCTGAGAATACATGTACTAATACCGTGTGCTTTGATATCTTTAATCTAATGTAGACCACAGACATTAACACTCAGTACAAGAAACAAGCCGGTCTGTCTGAACCTATGCACACAGATCACATAATGCATTTTGCAGAACCCATCTGGATATCTGTGTCAGGGTAAATCAAACCAAATGTGCGTATGTTTAGGTGTGTGTGTGTGTGGTGTGTGTGTAAGCTGCCTGAGCACATTAGGTGTGCAAAGGCAGATTCTGTGGGGGTTCTGCAGGCAGATTATTTTGGGCTTCAGCTTCGGGCTCAGCTGGAGCTTTTGCCTCTGTGGGAGAAATATGAAAAAAATTAATGAATTAAAACACAAGCCAAAGAATGTAACAACAATGCTGGATATGTCACAGTCAGTTTACCTTTATCTTCAGGTTTCTGTGTCTGTGGCTGAAACTGTAGTTCTCCATTAGGACCCGCAGGAGGCTGCCCATCCACTGCCTGCTGTTCTTTCTGTCGCTGAGACATTTCTAATACAGCCTGCCATTTAAAAAAAGAAAAAAAGAAACAATTAACTATTTTTTAAGTTTCAGATGATGTAAGAAAGTGACCGCCAGGGTAGGATTGTTACCTGCTGGTACTCTCTCCTCTGGGCCTCCAAGGCTTTGCCTCTCTCCCTCAGCAGCTCCTGCTCCTGAAGCAGAGTCTCAGCCCTCCTCTTCAGCTCTTCCTCCTTGTCCCTGAGTTCAGCCTCAAATCGCTGGAGCTCTTCCTCTGTATACACTGGCTTGTTTTCCAGAGTCTGCAGCGACAACAGCGGGATGCAGGTAACGCACACATCCATCCATTTAAAAAAGAAAACACGTCCCTCCCTCTTCCCGGGGAGGGACATCGAGATGTTTCCAAACCAGCTGGGGCCTATAACTTCTCCATCATGTTCTGTGTCTGCCGCAGAGCCTCCTACTGGTAGCACATGTCCAACACCAGCACCTCACTTATGAGCCTCACAGGAGGCATCCTGTTTAGATGCCTCAAGCACCTCAACAGGCTCCTTTAGCCACGAAGGAGTTGCCTCCCAAATGGCCAAGATTCCCACCCTATGCATAAGCTTACTTGTAATGCTTTTAACCTTTAGCTTATTTTTTAGTCACTACCTTGGAGCCATAGGTGAGGATAGGAATGTAGATCGACTGGAGATCCAACAGTTTTGCTTTCATGCTCAGCTTTCTCTTCACCATATCGGACTAATACAGCGTCTGCATCACAACAAATGCTGCACCAATCTGTATCTCAATCTCCTGCTCCGCACTGTGAAAACACTGGTGAAAAAGACTCTGAGAATTCCAATTCATCCAAAAACTCTGCCCTAACCTGCAGTGGATACTCCACCCTCTTATAGTTATCTGATCCCCAATCGATGAAATTAGTTAAAGCATTATGCATGCATTATCTCATTATTGAAAAGAACACCACTGTCACACCCAGTCTGATTTTCCAAATGTCCATTGGTAAACAGGAATTAAAAAATAAAAAGTACTCAAAGAGTTTTCATTGGGTCAACTTGTGAGAGACTCATTAACTGTTCAACTTCAGCACCCACGCTTTCCAGGCTCATCCTGGGAACTTGAACCACACACCCAGTGCAAAGCATCCACCCACTTCCCCAACCTTCAGGCCACCTCTGAGCTCCTTACCTCCCACTCTTTGGGATTACTGAACTCTTTCTTCTCTGTGGACTTGAGGAATTCCTCCAGGCTGACGAGCCGGTCTTTGTTTGCATCCACCTTTTAACACAGGAAGGTTGGCTGCGTCAGTTAAAGAAAAACCCAGTAAAGGTGGGAAATGGTGAGATAAATAATTAACAATTTACATTTTTCATGACATGCTCCCTCATCCTCAGCCTTTCTTCCTCCATCTCCATCATATCATCTTCCTCATTCTTTGGGTCGTAGACCTTCTCCAGCTGGAGGAGGGAAATAAACAGATGTTAGCCGCTACTCTGATGCTGTGCATATGTCTGCTGTCAGCTTGTAAAAAAGCCTGCAGGAGCTTAGGAACACAGAGAAGAGCTGCATTTTGAAGGAAATAGAAATCAAACCAGGATTTTAAGCAGTCTCAGGATAAAACTAAATCTAAATCAAAGTTTAATTGAAGCAGTCATGATGTGGATGTAAGCAGGATTGTACACCTCCTTTGTAAAGAGAGCCTCCAGTTCCTGCTCATCCAAAACACCGTCTTCATTTGTATCTAAATGAAACAGAGAATAAATGAGAACCCTTCTTTCTTTGTTTTTAAAAAAAACATATAACCCATTAACATGAAAAAAAGAGAATGGCTTAAAGCGAGTTGCTGTCACCCACCATGCAGTTTAAAAAAGGTCTTGGGATTGAACTCCTGAGGATCCAGTCCATCTGTCTCCTCCCAAACTTCCCGCAGCTGATCAACGCTACCCTGAGTGGGAAAAATATTTTTTAAAAACAGACTGAAAACCTGAGTCATTTCTAATGGTTTCTGATAAAAACGAACACGGATGTATCAGTCGCCCACCGGAGCGTTAACTTTAGGATGCTGGCGGTGTTTCTCCTTCAGCTCCTGCATTCTCTTCTCCTCCTTTTCTCTCTTCTCCTGATCAAGGCTCTTCAGGTACTCCCGCCTCTCATGCTCCTTCAGCATCTCGTAGCGCTTGAACTCCTCGTGTCTCTCTGCGTCGTAGTTCTCCAGGTCCTTAGTGGCCTAGATGAAAAGCCAGAGAGATAAAAGATATTATTGCTGCTACTATTGCTGTTAATAATATTTTTTTTAAAAATAAGTGAGGTATAGCACAAAATAGACAGTCTGATCAGTGTTGTATTGATTCTCGAGATCTGTCACACTCTGTGAAACAAATGGACAAAAATGTCTTTAAAAACTCCTAAAATTCTTCTTCATTTATCGCTGCAGCAACTTACCGTTGAGATTAGAAGCTCGAGATCTTTGGCCTCAAAGGTGTTTTGATTGTGCGGATCCAGATGTTCAAACTGCTTCAGAAGGGAGGCATGGTCCATCTGAAGACCTGTATGGATCATATGTGAATAACCAATCACATACTGGACTACCATTTGGTTCTATATATATTACTGAATAAATACACAGATTTGTACAGAGATTTTTTTTTGTAAATAACAGACTGATAAAAATGGACTGACATACAAAATTTCCATAATCAGTTAAGATAAGAAAAGTCAATGGTTCACAAATTTCTGTGAAGGTGTTAAAAATCTTTTTCATTTTTTAAAAAAGATTATTAAATCTAATAAGAACTTTAGTATACAGTTAACTGCAAACTTTTCAGTGATGTGGATCAAAGGAATCCCACTCACTCTGTGTGTTGGTGCTGTCCAGTTTGGCCTTTAGCAGCATCCTGAGACGAGAAACCTCCTGACGCTTCAGCTCATCCAAGCGAGTTCTGACATGATGACTGACCAGGTCCAGCTCTTTACTGAGACGCCCGTTCTGATGGCAAACATGAGAAATCCAGGTGAGTTTAAACAGTTTGGACACAATGCCAGCTGCTAGAATGTAAACAGTACACAGGGAAGCCTACCGACTGAGAAGGAAGAACGTGAAACAGAGGCAGAGGTGGAAACCAACCTTAATGTCCTCTGTGTTTGCTGTCTGCAGTTTCTCTCTGAAGTGCGGGTCTGTCTCTAAAACCTCAATCACCTCTCTGAGGTACCGGTCGTAGTACAGGCCAGTGTCCTATTTTGTAAGGAAATGTTAACCACAACAAGTCTCTGGTCATAAAAACAGGTCACGAGGTAGAAGAAAAAACAAATGACAGAATAATGAGCCATTACCATGTTCTCTTCCTGCACTTCCTCTTTAGGGACCTGCTGGGCTGCATTGCGATCTATAGGCACTGACCAGACCTCGACAGAGATGGACAGCAGCAGGAGCCAGCCAGATATCCACTTCATCCTCCTTTAATATGAATATCAATAACAAAAATATCTTCCAGTGTCAGTTCTCCTACATACCTACATTTATATGTAACTTGGTACATTAAAAAAATCTGCATTTAACTCACAGAGAACCTCCTTCCCCTAAAATCTCACAACACACAACTCAATTATGACATTTTCAAACAAAAGACCCTGTAAGGATACTCATGTGCAAATAGGTCATGTTTCCTATTGTTTTGATTACATTACATTTACTTCATAATACTTGGTGTATACATTATGTAGATTTCCAGGAGTGGTGTGTCTTCTGGTATCTGTAGTTGTAGTTTAGGAAGTGTGAGAATCTGAATGATCTTCACCAATAACAAACCTCAGGTAGTGCTCTGGACATAGTTTATCATCTTTTTTCTATTTTTTTCCCCCAATACTATATAATTTAACTCCTATACAACCTTAATCTCAGTCAACAAATTATACGCAGCGGTTACAGCAGGAAAGTGAGCTAGTCACTTTTAGGTTTTAATGTGATTAGTTGATGACCGATGAATGCCGAATTCACCAGACGACTGCAAGGATCTATACAAAGTCTAAAACTGTAGTTCTTCGTAGATTTCGATGTATCCTTGGATATATAAAAAACAGTAATATGACATTTTGATAAGAATTAACGCAATAGATGTAATCCAAGAGGGAAGAAGTGTTACAAATAGGAGCTATACCGGCATTCTGAGATGAGATTTCATGTGCCATTTGTAATGATACCATCTATATTATTATTTATTAATAAGGCATTTGTTAATTAATGGTATTGTTTAGCTATTGCTAGGAAGCTAACTAGCTTAAGTAAGAACACTACGGATGCGGAAAATGGATACTGAGTGATGACGATTTAGCCCCCCAAAAATAATCTATTCGTTAACAGCGAACCCCTGTCACTGTAAACCCAACACAAACCTAAATTAATGATTCGCTTATGGCTTATTTCAGGCCTCTTTCGTTATTAATTGATTTTACAGATGATGTTAGAGCTCCGTGTTTTCACATCGCCGAACATGTAAGCAAGAAACGCATAGCACATTTCTTTCTACGACACAGTTTTCTCTTAATTTCTCGTACACTCTTGGTCGGAGTTAAACTGACACATAAAACTTGTCATAACACTGAAAAACATCCTTACATAGGCAGTATCTTACCGCAAGTTTGTTTTGGATATCTGACCCAATGCTTCAAGCACGAGCTGTATTTGCGTCGGATAAAACTGACGTCATGGGAATGCGGATCTCCTCCTGTGTGCTCCCTTCAGGTAACGTCGGAAATATCATACACATCCTTTTTTTTTTTTTACGGGTAAGGAGCTTTGGAATTGTGATCACAATTTTGTATTATAGTGAACATAATGCAAGCTCACCGTGATAAATGTGCCACATAATTAATGAGACAAAATCCCCCTTTAGTGAGATAACATCAAATATAAGAGATTGCTTTTGGAGGCGCGTGGCTTTGCACATGAAGGCATCAACGGATATTAGGTAAAAAAAATAGACACAAAATATGTACAAACATTTTTAATAGCTTTAAAAATAGATTTTCTGTGTATTGAACTCAGGACAAAAACACAAAGTTATGGTAAATTGAAATAAATTAACATAAAATGAATCAACAATTGCGCATGAATAATAAATAAAAGGTATAAATATGATTCTTTAAAAAAATCTAGGCCTAATATAAAATTGATAGAAGTATTAAATATGGCACGTGGAAAAAACGCCTTTCCACAAATAAATTAACAAAAATAAATTAACAACCACACACAAAAATGGCTAAATTATATGAGGAAAAAATGTCAGAGCATTCTGAGGTCATATTGAATTTATATCAGTTTGACTGATGAGCTTAAAGGGTTTTGATTGGTTGACACTTTCAATGCAATACTTCATTCAGTGTTCACAAGTCAATCTCTCTCATGTCAGTTGGTGTTCCAGGCCTTTCGTTCTCCACCTCCTCGTCTTTTTCTGTGGGGCCCTGCTGAAGCCCACTTCTCAGACGCTGGTGGAGGGCATATTCAATCATCTCACTGTAGCACTGCAGGACAGCCTGGAAAGCAAGAAAGAGAAAAATGAAGTCTTTTGTGTAAGATATGTGTATTTCACTGCATTTGACAAAGCTTTGAAACAAGGAGGCCCTTCAAAACAAAAGAAAATGCTTCTTGTTGATTCTGTCCCTTTGCAAAATTAAAATTCCAACTGAAAACCTCATTTAAATCAAATCTAATCTAATAATTGAGTCTACTTGCAAACAAAACAGGCATTCTCACCAGGTCGGTCTGGCACAGTTCAGCCAATGCTTCACTCATAAGGGCCAGCTGAGTGAGGCCCTTGTTGCCCAGACCTCGTAGGGCACAGTTCAGTGATGCTGCAGCAACAAGCGATGGCGGGGCTCCCAGAAACCGGGAGTCGCAGACACACATGGCGGCCAGCGTGTCGCTGTGCCGCCGCAGGGTGGAAAGCTGCTCCTCTGCAGATTCACCACTGTCTCCTCTCTCCTCTACACAGGCGAGAAAATGTGGGAGAAAATCCTGCGGAGTCACTGCTGCTGTGTCCCATCGGAGGGTGGCGAGGATAACACGCTCCATTTCCTAATGGAAGGGAGCATGAAAACAGGAAAATTTTAGCTGAAGCCCAACTTTATGGGCTACATTTGAAAGACTTTGGCATCCAGTGGAGACAAATCACTGTTAGGTATTAGAGGGCCACAGCTGGGAAAGACTCCCAAATGGGATTAGGTTATTCGGAGTATGAGATAAACTCACCAACAGGTTCGATGGCAGGAAGCTGTATTCAGCTGCCGCACACAGGGTGTCAGCGGTCACGCTGTCACACTCTGTGAGCTTCGAGGCTATAAGCATGCAGCCAGCAGCTAGGCAGTACAATGAGACCGGTACAGACAGAGACGCAGACAGGAACCTGTCCATCAGAGAGACAGACAGGGGGAAGACTGTCTCATCACAACCACACTCACAGCACACCTGGAGAGGAGGGAAAAAGGATGAAAGATGTCAGGATCACAGCTGTCCCGATGACATAACTCACCCAGCACTTTGAGGCAAATCGAAAAACTGGAGCATGAGAGAACTGAATACCTCCAGGGCCCATTTGGCAAGCTCCTCCCTGCGCTCCGGATCCCTGTGGATGAGGGTGATGTAGAGCATGGAGGGCATGTATCTCTCCTCCACGTGAAGCAGCCTCTGGATCACTCGATGCCCCGACACTGTTGGGTCCCAGGCGGCTCGCAGCTGAGGCGAGCCACTGTTGTGGCCCTGGGCTTGTGCCTCCCTCTGGCTCTGATCTTGAGTCTGGTCATCCTCCACTTCCTCACACCACAGAGACACAGACATGTCTCTGTCCATCTGCACAGCCTGCTGGCTAAAATATGAACTTGTTTATGTCCAGGAGGGAATTAAAAGAAAAACCAACGTCCTTCTGCCACACGAGGAAGCTGAATAGTTTGCAGGTAAATGGAAGTTGGTAAATCACTGTAGAGCCTTCTTGGTTTTTGCTGAAATCAGTCTTCCTGAGGTGGCCCTGCTGAATATCCCCCCTCACCAGAAGCTCAAAGTTTTATACCCAGCAGTCGGGAAGAGAGGGGGAGTGGTCCAGAGGGGTGGGAAATGCCATAGGAAGGGGCAGAGACCCTCATGAGCGACATAAAATAATAAGTTAACAAACAATGCGATCTGTGCAACAATTGCCTCAACAGGTGGGGAGAGGGAGAAAGAAGGAGAGCAAGGGGAGAGAGGGAGGCAGGGGAGGGGAAAAGAGGAACAGACAAGAGAGGGTGTGGCCCGCAGGGACAGAGCAACAGCTTGTCACCGACAGTGAAAAAAGAGAAGGACGAAAAGAAAAGGCAACGAGGGGTGAGAGAGAGACAGAGAGAGACAGAGAGAGAGAGAGCGAAGCACCTCCAGACTGTGACAATGGGCATGGATGACAAAAGGATGAGGGTGTTTGTTTACAACGTGAGCACGGGAGGAGAGATGTTAAACGCTGATGTTCAGTCTTGTCCTGCTGTCAGAGAAAGATCCTGAAGTTCTGATATTTTTTTAGTTTCCCAAACAGTCCCATTATTTCTGTCTGTGCAGTTTCAGGGATTTTTGTGTCGTATAATGATTTGAGTCGGTGGTTTGCAGGTTTGCAATCCTAAAATGTTGCTTATGTCCCAGGATGCATTTGGAGAACTGTGATTAAGTGATTAAAAATTAAAGATAGATAAAATGAGAGTAAAATCTCACATTTCATTCAAGCGAGAATACCCTAAAGGTTCTTTGTTTTTACAAATGTTTTTTAACAAAGATATTTGGTAATTCTAGATAGATTCTATATTCTTTTGTAAGGAAACAATATAACAGCTGCGTGCAAACATACTAAACAAAAAAATGAATCAATTTTTGAAACAATTACAAATTAATCAATAAAGAAAAATTATATTTGACAGTGGGGTTGCAAACAGATTTCTTTTTTGGAAGCTTTTGCACTCTTTAGATGGAAACATTAAAATACCTTGAATACTGCACACATCTTGCGTTTCTCACCATTTATCAGGGGAGAGGAAGGGATTTCAAAAGTAGTTATAAATGTGTTCGTCAAACTTTTGGCTCTGAGCTTCTCTGTCGTCACAGATTGTCATTGTCAAAGCAACCTGCGTCCCCTTCGGTCTCCCCTCCCTGTGGCAATCTGCTGCTCTTGTATAAAGAGCGGCGAGGCCAGCGGGGAGGGCCGGGCGAGGTATGTGCAACAGACAGTGGAGCCGGGCAGGTCAATGAGCCGTATTGTCTCCCTTTACAAATCAGTGTCAGACAACAGCTCCTGGCCTTCTGCCTGCTGCTGGCTCTTCGCACACACACACTTCACACATTCATGGGGTAGACACACTTTTCACGCACTCCCCGGGGAGCCCACTGATGGTCACAATGGGGTCGCACTCCCCAGTGGAGAATACAGATTGTATTTGACACACTCATTACAGGTGGCTCTTCACACATTTAAGGCGTCAATGGCAGCTAAGGTTTCAAATGGGAGTTAAATGGACAGAGATACGAACACCATGCTGTGGATCACCACGACTTGATTTCAGCTGAGCATCAATAATTCATACCTGCTGTGACAAAGAAGTGATTCAGTTTCATATGTAACCCAAAACAGTATTTTTATGGAGGGAAAAAAAAGAACACTTCATTTATCTCCAAAGTTGGGCAGGTTCTGTATTACAGCAACCAAAGGACTATAAATAAAAAACTCAGTAAGACAGAATATGACAAAACAATAGTCCTAAAATGGTAAACTGAACAAACATAAGAAAGATTTAAAAGATGGAAATACACAATGGGAGAACATGCACCTGAAATCTGTACTTATACTATGAGCAATGTTCCGATAAAGCACTTGATTAAATTTCGCTATTGTAAACGTAAGCACGAGCTACTTTGATGAAAGTCATGAAAATAAAAAATAATCACAACCACTTAACATAATCTCATAAAATATTCCAAAACCTGAAACCCATATCATAACAAGCTAAAGCTAAAATCCCCAAGAATGCAGACCTGATTAAACAGTCCCACTTTCTGTGAAAATGCATAACATTTTCCTTCTTCATATGATGGTTGTTACTGAAGCTAAACTAAAAAAAATTAACACTGGATGTTTAAAAACATTTTAATTAACTAAAATAAAAATAGAAACTACACTCTGACGTGGATGTATTCATTGAGACTTTGGATGATTACAAGAAGGCTTTCAAAAGTTCTGTGTTTTTAATGTGATACATGATGTAATTTTCCCAAGTCTTGTGTCTAATATATGGCATCCACACAATAGTAATTAAAAAGACTGAAACCCAAAATTAATACACCCCCCCCTCCAAATCAGAATCAGTGGTTAAAAGCATATTATAACACATGTTTGAATGTACACGCAGGCATTGAATCTATACTGCAATTCTGAGTTCTTTTAGGGTATTTCAGGGCTTGTACATGAACTTACCCAAAGTTTACAACTAATTAACACAAGAGCACAATGTTTTCCCTTTAAAATATTCATGCAAGGTTAAAGTTTAAACCTGTACAAAACAATGCCAGTGCATCCTGTGTCCAGTGTTCCAAGCCTAGACCAGATTCATTCAATTTTCCTGAGTAACTGAATTCATAATAAACAAATCATAGATGAGAATCTGAGGCACAGGGAGTAGATCAGCAGCCACATTGTCTAACTGAGATGGTTATTCTTAGACACTCTGCATAATGACAACACGAAGAGACATAATCCTGCAATTCTTAGTCGATTGTAGCATTAGTGAGAGAATATTAGGTTTAAAGCGGTCGACAAGGCCTTCGCCTATAAACAGGCTTTGAAAAGGGCTGAAAGCAGATTGAGTTTGAATGAAGGACTGAGTAAGTTTGGCTCTGCCAGTCAAGTGAGGTCAGGATGGGGTGGGACGGTGGGAGGGCGAGAGGGCGATAGTGACAGATCGTCGGGCTGTTTAAGCACCCTGCTAAATTCATACACCGCAGCTGTATTCAAACAAAATGGATCGAGGGGCTCGAAGACAGCCACCAGCCACAGGAGGAGTGCAGCAGGTCCTGAGAAGGGGGTGTGGCTGCCCGCCCCTCATTTTCCAGCTCATTTCCCAGGACAGTGGAGAACAGAGGCCCTATTTTCCCCTTGAGCTATTCACCTCAGACAGACACCTGCTGGCCAGTGGGGGAGGAGAGGTTAGGGAGGGCAAAGTTTAACCAGTTCACAAGTTAAGACATAAACAAGTGCAGTTTACTGTAACAGTCTGTCAGTCTTTGACCTCAGATTTATCGGACAAATGTAAACGAGTCGTTGGAATCATTTTTACACAGACGCAGAGTAGCGAAACATCTTCACTAAATCAATGTATTTATCACAATTTTGAGACTATCAGTTGAGTTTTTGACAGCATTTGGGTGTTACACTAAAGGGGAGCTATTACCTCTGTTATAAACAGTTACGATGTTTGATGGTCGTATTAAATATGGCCAAAGTTTCAAATAATGAAATGACAGGGTGTGCAGCTAATCCCTGAGAGGAAAAAGCTCAGAGTGCTCTAAACACGCAGTTTAGGTATTTCTTTTCTACTTCTGGCTCTATATGATGTCAGTGAGAGCTGATATCCCTAAAGTAGTCATCTCAGGTACACAGCGTTGGCTGCTGGACCTGAGATGCATCTGCTGTTCAAAACTGCTGTTTGCAAGGGACAACCAATCAGAATAAAGGAAGGAGTTAAAACAGCTCATTGATTGAGCTGGAATCTTTCTTATAGATTCCTGCATCCTGCAGCTTTTCATTTCAATTTCTATCTTTATGTATTTACATGTAAAATTCAAACAACTATTTCCCATTTTTTCAGTTTTTAAACTACATCTAAAACATTTGCATCTGGATAGTTTAAGATATATAACTGGAGATATTTTAAATATGTAAATATACAGATATTTACATATTTACACTGATATACACTGAAGCCTATCCCAGCTACCACAGGGCGAGAGGCGAGGAACACCCACACACCTCGCCTGTTATGGTGAGTTTATGCATGAGAAGTAACTTTATAGGACAAGGACCGGTGTGAAGTTACTCCTCACTGATATGTGTATTAATAATGGATTGCATTTATATAGTGCTTTTCGAGACCCTCAAAGCACTTTACAATTCCACTATTCATTCACTCTCACATTCACACACTGGTGGAGGCAGCTACAGTTGTAGCCACAGCTGCCCTGGGGCAGACTGACATATTGCGCCAACGGCCCCTCTGGCTATCACCAGTAGGCGAAGTGTCTTGCCCAAGGACACAACGAGCAAGACAGAGCTGGGGATCGAACCGGCAACCTTACGGTTTACAAGATGAGCTTCCAACCCCCTGACCCACGGTCGGCTCGTGTATTATTGTTGCTGTGGATCTGCAGGTAAACTCAGACCTGCACACTGACGCTCACCTCCACCATTTGATAAATGAATCCTTTTCAAGTCTTGGGGAGGATGTTATCGTCTGTTCCTTCCTCACCTGATTCTTATCCACAGGGGGATCAAGTTCAGTTATCTTGAACTTCTTCTGCTTAAGTTTTTACAAATGGATAAAGTAGAGTTTAAATACCCTGTTTTGTTATGATTCAACCATTTATTTGGTAATAACGAGATGAAAATGCTAGAACATCATACATATAGTTACAAGGCTTAATATTACCAAAGTGGCATGTGGAACCTATAAGGCATGCACAACCTTTGCATAGGGCTGGAATGGCATCTTACAGTACTAGCAAAATACTGCCAGTGAGTTTATGCTTCGTCTATTTCCCTTTACAGGAGGAGTGGTGAGAGGACCGTAAGAAAACACAAAATAAACTGAAACGTAAGCAAGGGATAAACGAATTAATATAGTTAAATAATAAGTAAAAGCAGAAGCAAAAGTGTCATGAAAACAGGAAATGTAAACAAGTGACAAGGAAACAGGAGGACAGCATACACACAAAAACAGCACTGCAAGTACGGCTATAGTGTTTAAACACATTGGATTGTAACTTTCATGAACACACAGTGAGAGAAAAGAGCCTCCACAGTGCCCCCTGCCTCTGACCATCAGTAACAACAGTCTTCACTCCATACCATGGGATAATATTTAGTACATATTTCATATATAAATGTCTTTCACACATCTCTTAGTGAGTGTCAGTCCACCAGCTGATAATCAGATTTAAGAGCAGCTGGGGCCACACGCTGAATTAGAAGCTGCAGCTCCTTCCTGTGATTGGCTGAGGAGGCGCTGTGTCTCGCTGGCCTGTGAGTCTGGGCTCTCTTCCTCTGAGCTGGGTGGGACGTAGAGGCCCAGGACCTGCTTAACCATAACAGGAAGCTCCTGGGGTGGAAAGGGTAGAGGGAAAAGGGGAAGCAAGTTATTAATTTATCAGTTAACATAATATAGCACAAGATAAATTGTTTTCCTATTATATTCTGATAATACTAATAAAAAAATAATAATCTCAGATTTGGACCAACAGATATTTTACTGGCTGTATGTCGAATCATGAGGTATGAAGTGGCCCTGTGTCTTACCTTGCACAGAAACAGCTGTAGGTAGATGGCCTCGGCTCCACGCAGAACGCTCTGCAGGTCCAACTTCATTGTCAACTCGTTAATGTGCTGCAGATGAAAAACATTATAGAAGATGAAAATCTGTATGATTACAGAAAAACAAACAAACTCATCTTTAATCCAGACACACACCTTCAGAATAGTGTTGAAGTCATGGTTCGAGCCTATCAGTTCTTCTCGCTGGGACTCGAGGATCGAACAGGCGATCAGCAGGTGAAAGTTTTCACATGGAAGACGAGTCCAGAGGACCTGAGGAAGAAAACACGATGCCATAAAATGCGATGTCAAGATGCAGCCCAAACAATCCGTACTGTAGACTGTAAAAAATAATAATAATGTGGGATTCGGTTTCATAACAAAAATCAATTCAAGACACAAATATGTTAAATTGGTACAGTCAAGCACTCACCTCCCACAGTGTGAGGATATCCTCAAAGGAAAACTCTCTCTTGAACCAGATGAGCAGCCAGCGGAAACAGAAGCAAAGCGAGCCGCTGTCCTGAGAGTCTGAAGGACATGCAAGGAAGGGAGAACTGGAATTTTATCTCTTTACAAAAAAGAAATTATTATTGCACATCCAGAGTTTTCTCAGTTTCATACATATGCGTGGCATGTATGTCACCTTCAGCATATCTAAACTTATATGTGAGAGGTCAGATTCAACAGAAAACACGGTAATGTCTTCCTTTTGTGCACCTCTGGTCGTCTTTCTGCATTGCTGCTCTATTTAAGGTTCGACTTTGCCTTCGGTGTCAAACTGACCCAACTTCAAACCGTAAATTCATCCGCCAGGAACAACCTCTCCAAACCGAGTTCTACTATAACATCTGAGTAAGAACAATCAGTTGGGATGAGTGGAACTGTGGTGACATGACAATCTTTGGTCACTACCTGCCCTAGCTGCCAGATTTTCCCTCCCTGTGACTTTATCTTCTTCCCCAAATGCCATGCAAATTGACAAGTTGCTCCTTTTAGACAGAAGCACATGTATACAAGTTAGATAGGAACTGAAATTAGTGCTGAGGTGCAAATCAACACAACAATGAAGGAGGTAGCTTTAAAACTTCTTTATCTTGCCCAGCTTTACTTTGCACGTTTCATTTTACACTCTCACTTCTACTGTTAATGTGCCTGGCTAAATAGGAGCTCACTTACCCAGGAAGTCACAGAGCTCTGGGTCCAGCGCCTTCAGCAGGATACTGAGCTGAAGAAGCTGCTGCTTCATGGCCTCCTGAGACTCTTCAAAGTTCTGGTGCTGCAGGAAAGAAAAACAAAGACCTGTTCTTCAGCTGGAGTCTACGGCTTCTTACAAATACATCAATCTTTTGGATGTTTCTGCTTTGACACTCCGCTAATTTCATTATTGTTTTTCTTTCACTGCTTCCCCAGATCTCAATGATTAATATCACATTTCAGCACAACATAGAACCAGATGACATTTTTTTTTTAAGAGAGAGAATGTGCATTTATTTAACATTTAATAAGGTGTAATGCTTGTGATTGTTGGCAAACAGCCTCAGGCTACAAACCAAAATCCAGTGAGTGTTTTTGTGGTTGCTTCACAACTGGAGACAGCGGCGAGTTAGCCGAAGAGCACACTGAGAGACATCCAAAGCAGTTTTAAGTGTGGGCGTTTTTTATATTCATTCAAATCAAATGTTGATGAGGTCTTAAGTCACTGCACAAAAATCACTTCACTGGCCCAAGTGCATTTAAACTTTCAAAGGTTATGTTTGTGCTGCAGCAGAGTTAATTATTCTCCATTCGGAGCAGAAATCGACTCAAATATAGAGTAACAGCTTTAAAAGCTCTTGTGTGTCTCAACAGAAGATCACGGGTTGTGACAGACGGTAACAAAAAAGAGAACAGATATTTTTACTAACCACCAGCTCCATGAATCCTGTCAGACACCAGAATGACTCCACCTCATTCTGGGTGACGAACAGGATAGGAGAAAGAAGATCACTCATCCCCTGCACATAACCTGCACCGATGAAAAAGGAGACCTGTGTTACAAACATATTTACATACATACTTTACTCAAACCGCTTTTAATCGCTGCCAAACCCTTTGTTGATTGGTCTTAAAACATCATGGACATCTCTGTTGTTTCACTGTTTATTTTGTTGTTTGCTGAACACAATGAAGTAGAGAAAATTAGCCAGTTAAGTAACAGGAAGTCGTAGAATACGTTTCCTCCTGTTGTTACAAATCTTTCTGGTCATCAGACGCCACTTGTACTGGCACCGTAATGCTTGTTCAACTTTTATTTTCATATACAAACAATATGAAGTCATGTGAAAGTAAGCTACTGAATCACGTGGTGTACTTAGAGAACCAATTTTAGCAGCAATAGGTTGACGTGATGGGTTTCTATATGACTTCATCAGTATCTGGAGGAGTTTTGGTCCACTCTTCTTTACAGCATTGCTTCAGTTAATTGGGCTTTGAAGGGATTACTCTCTTAAAACATTCTGTTGTAGATTTGCTGTTGTGCTTGGGAGAGGATGTCCTGTTAGATGACCCAATTTGGGCCAAGCTTTAGCTCTTGTACAGCCTTACATTTGACTGTGGAATACTTTTGTATACAGAAGAGTTCATGGTCTAGTCAGTGACTGCAAAGCCGTGGCACTGTTCTTCATGGCCCAACACGTCTACTTTGGTTTCATTGTTCCTGAAGTCTTGTAGTTTGCTCTTTCTAAACCTGTGCCATGTTCTTTTTAGAGAGAACGGGCTTTCTCCTGGCAACTTTTACAAACAAGCCATACTTGTCATGAACTTAGCTCATGGGTTTTCTGCTATTTCTATGTGCCTTGCACAGTGTGACCTTGGGGCGAATTTGTTGGGTCGCCCACTTCTGGGAAGATTGTGGCATTACACCTGAAAGATCCAGACCAGGAAACTACCAAAGGTGGTCTTTTTGGCAGTCACATGTACCGGTGATCAATTTATGAAGTGCACATCTGTTTACCAGCGGTTCATAAATACACACCCAGATCAAAGTTGTACATGCAGTAAGTCATCAGCACGTCATGAAGCAGGGTCAGTCCCGGATTGTCATTCCCAGAGAAGAAAGTGTTGTGTCTGTCTGTCCTGTTGACGTCTCTCTCTGTCACAACAGAACAAAGACAGTTTAACTTCTGACGGGCAGCTGACTAAACGCTGAACAGATCTTCTGTTATTAGACGCACTGACCTATCAGGCTTCTGTATCCTCTGAGGAGGGAGTTTCTCATCTCCTGCTCTTCACTGACAGACTTCCACTGCACCTTCATCCTGAAGTACTCATCCCTGCACACGCAGAAGGGTTGTTAAAGCAAGTGAATAGTTCAAGATTTTAGGAAATACACTGGCTCGCTGCTAAGCCTTAAAAAAGAAAAAAAGTGTCTGCAGCTAGCTCAGGAGGGAGGGAGAGCAGGTCATCTACTAATTGGAAGGTTGGTGGTTCGAACCCTGGCTACTAACCCAAAGTTACTCTCTGATGTACCCAACGGAGTGTGTGTATGTGTGTTTGAATATTAGCTATGAAAGCACTTTTGTAGGAAATGTGTGTGAACAGGGCAAGTTGTATAAAGTGTTTTGAGCGCTCAGGTGGAGTAGAAAAGCGCTATATAAGAACCAGTCCATTTACCATTTACCAAGCAAGGCAATGAGAGTGTTTCCCAAAGCTTCAATAAATTATCATAAAGATATGACAGGAAAAAAAAATTCTACTAACGTTTTGACCCGAAGAATGTCCTCTCTTTCCTTGGCAGTGCTGTTCCACGGATAAAACCCCAGCAGGAATTTCCATATCTCCTTCCTCAGTGAGTGTGTGATGCCCTGCAAGATACACAAAAACCCCATCAAAGAATACACACCTGGTTAAACATGAGAAACACATGTTTGTCTCTAAGGCTACGTTCACACTGCAGGCGAAAGTGCATCAAATCCGACTTTTTTGACCCTATGCGACCCATATCCGATCATGCTATGACAGTGTGAACGGCACAAATCCGATATTTTCAAATCCGATCTGAGTCACTTTCGTATGTGGTACTGAATCCGATACATATCCGATGTTTTAGAAAGCGACTGCTGTTTGAACGGTCAAGTCGCATGAAATCCATCTTTTACGTCACTGACGCAAGACAGACGCCAATCATCAGCTCCGGAGAAGCGCCCGATAAGACATCGCGAACGCTTCCTGGCCATCCAGTGAAACTGTTGGGAATACAACGTTGGAGAAACGTGAACATTTTATTTGTACTGTATAATCTGCAGATTCTGACAGAAATCTGCAACTATCCTTTGAAGCACCGCTCCTCTCTAAAACAGCAATAAGGATCATTATTTTGTTATTTACATTATTATGTAAATAACAAAATAACTTAAAGCAAAAATTGGGAAACGTAAAGTCCGAAGTCTTTATATTAAGGGCCATCAGTCATACAATATTGTTTGCTCTGGGTCTAAACAGAGCACGTTGTGTGTGACGTCTTCTTTTGCGCATGCGGGCCGCTTTGAGGGTTCACACTAGAGCGCGTTTGCTGTCGCATTTTATTTGTAGTGTGAACAACCAGACAAAAAAAATCGGATTTGATCAAAAAATTGGAATTGAGCATTAAGACCTGCAGTGTGAACGTAGCCTAACTCTATTTACTGTCCTACCCCTCTGAACACAAGTTCTTTGATTTTTTCTTTGCAAGTCACTCGCCCCTCAGAGTCCAAAAACTCCTCCCACTTATCCAGAGGCTGTCCCCTTGTTACATCTGGTTTGGGACCAAGTTCCACACCCTTGATGAAAGAAATAAAATCAAACATTAATAACTTATTTTTTATTCCATCTATCCGCGCTCAAATTATCTTTTTGTATCTTTCTCTTACGCAGGTGATGAGTTCGAATCCGGGCTCTTCATCAGGCTGTGGAGGCAAACTGGGATCCTGAGGAGTACGTGTGTGGATGGGGGACTCTGGAGGCCGAAGTGCTGCCCTGAAGAAATTTGTGACTTTGGAGAATCCACCAAATGTAGTGGCATACGGGTCATGGATAAATCTCTGTTATAGGTGAAAAAAAAAAAGAATGTTTATGCAAATGAAGGCCTGTCGTTTTAAGTATGATGTTTCCTTCACTAATGTTAGCTGGTACCAAAGGCTATGATTAAAAAAGACAGATGAAACCACTGTGTCGCTGCCACCACATGTAGTCCTGTGTTGATTGTCTGTTATGTAGCACCAAGGTCTTGGAGGACCATTGTCTCGTTTCACTGTGTACTGTACCACTGCATATGATTGAAATGAAATGCCACTTGACTTGACTTGACTTGGTGGAACCTGTTTGAAGCTCTGATGGTTTCGTTTTTGGCCGATCCCATCTTCATTCATTTCATTTATTTGTTCATTTTCAGGCACAACAAATACCTATATTGAACATAAAATGCACAAAACAAAAAACAAAAATTGCCTGAAAAAGGAGTGGGACGAAGAAAACTTATTAAATCCCACCCCTATACTCACTCATCAACAAAAAACAAAACAAAACAATAAACTTCCCGCAGCTACGCCCATCATTGCATACAGACCCATCAACAGCCCCGGGCACATACAAGCATCTAAACGGCAGCTCGCAAACAACAATTAGAGCCTTCATAACTGAATACAGAATATATAAATTATAAATTCCATTACCACAGGTAACAGGCAGTAATAACTACAAGTAACAAACACACATACATATACATACATATATATCTACACACACATGTACATATATGTACATACATACTCACACTTTTTTTTTTTTTTTGGAATCCATACCAGCAATGGTAAGAGGACAGACATTACAGAGCACACTAAAAGCATCATTGAGTATACTGTGACCAGACCAACTGTTTGTAGAGAAATTTAAATCTATGAATATTTTTGCATTGTTTAAGTTGTAAACTCAGACTGTTCCAGATTTTCACACCACATACAGACACACAAAAACCTTTACGGGTTGTTCGAGTTCTGGGTAATTTGAATTCTCCAAAGCCTCTCACATTATAAACCTTTTCTCGAATTTCAAATCTAGTTTGTAAATTTGCCGGTAAAAGTTTAGTAAAAGCTTTATACAAAATTATGGATGTATTGTAATTAACCAGATCCTGGAATTTAAGTAACTTTGCCTGAAGAGAGAGTTTGTGAGTATGATCTAGATAACCAGCCTTGTGAATAATACGCAGTGCTCGTTTCTGTACTGTGACTAATGGATTAGTTGTATTTTTATATGTATTTCCCCACACTTCCACACAATATGTAAGATATGGAAGAACCAGGGTACAGTACAGAGTACGAAGTGCATCTTTATCAAGGAATTGTTTCACTTTGTTCAAAACTGCGAGGCTTCTGGAAATTTAGGTTTTTATGTGTCTGACGTGGGGTTTCCATGAAATTTTATTATCAATTACGACTCCCAAAAATTTGTTTTCACTCACATTATCAGTTGGTACACCTTCAATGATAATTGGTAATTCTATATTATATTTTAAATTACCAAAAAACATTGCTTTAGTTTTATTTATATTTAATGATAATTTATTTATGTCCATCCATTTTTTAATTAATTTTAGCTCCCTGTTTACGGTCATTACAAGATCAGTATAATCATCGCTACTGAAAAATATGTTGGTGTCATCTGCGAACAGTATGAGTTTAAGTACTTGAGAAACATCAAAAATATCATTTATGTATACATTGAAAAGTTTTGGTCCCAACACTGACCCTTGGGGAACACCACATGTAATACCAAGTTTCTCTGAATGGTAATGCCCTATGTTAACATATTGTTCCCGACCCGTTAGGTAACTTTTTAACCAGTTACCAGCTTTCCCTCGAATACCATATCTTTGCAATTTATCCAATAAAATTGAGTGATTGATTGTGTCGAAGGCCTTTTTGAGATCAACAAAAATACCAACTGCATATTTCTTTTTATCCAGTGTATCAGTAATCTTGCTTTCTATATGCATAATCTGTATGAGAGCAGTGCACAGATACAGAAACCTGCTAATAATTTCTGTTTTGTGTGATCTATTAGTACAGTTAGTGCAGGTAATTGAGGTGAAGGCTGGTAAACAGCTACTGGACAAATCTGCCTGTGATGGCATCCAACTGTCAATGTGACCATGCCCAAATAATGCAACCTACTTTAAACATAAAAACATCAGAAATTGGTTTCGGAATTTAGTAGTCATCCGAGGGGAGACTGGCTCTGGAGGCCAAAAACTCTGAACTGCAAAAATGCTATAAACATGTTTATTACTACTCTGCAGTTGGAGGTGTTAACATCGGGGATCTATATAGCTCAAGCTGCTTTTAGAGGAAATTGAGATTTTGGCACTTCCACATTAGCTTTTGTTTTCAAGTTCTGATGCTGCTTCGGTGGAAGATGACCTCATCACTGGGTCACTGGTGTTAATGGACAAGTTAATCATTTTAAAATCTATGAATTACTAAGTGCGAGATTACTTAAGAAAATTACTCATTAGAAATCCAACATACACTATCCTCTAAAAAAATAACAACAAAAAACTCTACTTACTGAGACAAGATCATTGCCTCCATCATCAAGAAACTGCAGCCTATCAAAGGACTGAGGGAGCGTGCCTGAGTCCTGGGGGTAGGCAAGGAAGAGCCGCCCGTCAAGTGGTGACCTGATAACAAGAACAGAAACCACATGACACGCTGACAAAGAAGCAAAGGGCATCTGAAACTGAGGTACTAATCTGGGTTTCTCCAGCATGTAAACAATGCTGGCATTCCACTGTAATTAGAAATCTGCTGCTAAAATGATTGCAGTGATGCTTACGGGTCCAGAATAATGTAGCGCTGAAGTGCCCTCAGCAGTTCCCGGGTTCCTCCTCTGTGGAAGTGCAAAGGAGGCAGTGGGTGGCCACCTCTACTAGTCAGCACGAGAAAGTTTCGACCCAAGGAGAACCGAGACCTCCGAAGAGAGTACAGCTCTGAGAGAGGCAGCGAGAACGCCCACTGACCTGTGGAAAAAAGAGGAGTTTTTAGTTTTCTGAGCACGAGCCTTTGCTAGGATCACCAGAAAAGCAGACTGCACCTGAACTTTTGACTGGGACGTGTTCTCGTTCTTTCTTCACGGTGCTTATAACTGCCCAGTCTGGCTCATAGCCCGGGTCAAAGTTTGTATCCTCTTCCCCTCCATCACCATCCTGATCAGGTGGAGATTATTGGATGAGAATCCTAGTCGAGCTAATAACAAATACTTTTTATTTTTCAGCATGTAGCAAATAGATGGTTCCCAACCTTTTTGCTGTAGAGTACAGCAGGAGCGTTGCGACCGTCATCCTCCAGTGGACTCCACTCTAGAGCTGGCAGCCCAGCCTGAAAAAATAAAGACATGATAGGTTACCCCCGTGCTTTCCTGATCATACCTTTGACCTAAACAGTCTTAGCTCACACAGACTTTCTTACCCGCTCCACAATGCGGATGAACCCTGGGATACTAGTGTCCTGGTTACTCCTCTTGGCATTTGTGTGGAGGTATACCCCCTCCTTCTCAAATATCAGCTGAGGAGAAAAAAGCCCCACATAAATATGAAGTAGCAGAAATTAAGTGTAAAATGTATTTGCAGTTAAAGGTGTTTTTTTTTTTTTTATTGGTGTCAAATTTCAGTCACTCAAACAGGCAGATAATAAGAATTAGCCTAAAGATTATTTTAATCAGTCATCAATAACTACAGTATAACTGATACCTTGTGTGGTTGAACACCACTTGTTTCTCTCAGAAGTTGAACTTGAACCATATACAAAGAGCAAGGATTTAATGACCTGTGCATAGTCAGAATTCCTATCGCTACTGGTGTTCTCAAGGTAAAGAGGTTGTCCACACCTCTTCACAAAGGCTAGGCACTCTGTGTGACATCTAAGCAGCATTTCAGGCTAGCCCAGCCCTGTTTTTGCCCAATCATTGTGGAATTTGCATGTTCTCAATACACCTGATTGGGTTCTCTCCAGGTACTCTGGCGTCCTCCCATAGCCCAACGTGTCTTTTCAGCCCCAGTCACACACACAAACTGGTCAGTGACCTCCTGGCAACCCAAAATCCTCCAGCAGCCACTTTGCCTTAGGAACCAGTGGTCGCCAAACAGGTCTGTGTTCCTGACTTCGGGCTAATTGGTGGTACCACACTGACAGCAGGTTGGTTGTAAACAAAGAAAGTTTACTGTCTTGCAGTTAAAAAAAAACAAACATCCACGTGGAATAAACTCATCACATGGCAGATGGAAACAAGAATTAACGTCAAACACAGCTGATACAAACTAACTCGTAGTTATCTGAGGTCAAGTGAGAAAAACAAAACGTGATCATTGTAAAAATAACGTAAACTTTAGAAATCATGAGAACTAACTGAAATACTTACATGATAACACTCAACCTATAAAATTAGCTCATTTAGTTTCAGTCTTTGTCAGTCAACACCACAAGCATTAACCCACAAAAACCATGGTGGGTTCAACTCAGGAAGCTAAATGACAGCTCGGTATTTCCTAGGAAATAGCTCAAACGCCTTAATAGCATATAGTTATGGCAAACGAGGTCGTCGAGACCTTATTTAGAAGATTAACGTATTTTCCTGTTATTTTTAAACCTCATTTGAAAAATGATTGACGACGGCTAAAACTTTTTGGAAAACTGGACAGCAAACTAAAATTAAAAACTAAATGATACTAATAAAAAATAAATAAATGCAAACGTAGCCCACCCAGTGCCCAAATGTGATTAACGAGCCCGTGCACCACGTGACCAGTCAAACAGCTGACCCGGCAGGTAAATCATAGCAAAGAACTGGTAAATGACACATTCACATCACATGACTATAAAGTCACTGCTCTGCTCAGGTCAGTGGGTGAAAGCGAGACAGCCAAGCAGGAAAAGTTGAATTAAGTTCGCGACTTTCTGAACACACTTTAAGCTTTCATGTCTGTGTGGTTATACACACAACTATACAAAAAAATATATCCAGCTTATATCGAGCTAAAGCACCACGTAGCCCAGCTCGAGCTTAACGAACGGTACTGGAGATCCACAGCTAGCTTTAGATGCTACCATTAGTCAGCTATCAGAAGTTCTGCCCAATATTCAACAGCACAGTTACGAACATTCACAGAAACAGCCAGTGAAAACGTGTTAAACATTTAATTCAGGAGTACCTTATAATCCTCAGCGCTTTGCTCCATTTTCCTGTCGTCTCCGTCGTTCTCCCAAAACAAACGTGACGTCAAGCTTCCTGCTAATGCAAAACCCCGCCCATGGCAACGTCATGTCAGAAAACACCCAATCAGAACGTAATTTGTACTGCTTTGTTTTTAAATTATATTTTAAACGCTTTAATATTATTACAGAGGCCAATATTTATGTAAGAGTTTATGGTATTATTTGATTTGATTTGATTTGATTGTCAGCTACAGGCAGTGACCTATTATGTCTGAATACCTTAATGTAAATTTTTATGTAATGCACATGACAACCACTAGAGGGCAGAAAACAACGCTGACTCTAAACAGCAATGGATTAGAAAAAGAAAAAAGAATAACTTTAGTTGTAGTCTAAAACAACAACAACGACAACAACAAACACAGTTACAAAGTGCCTCACAGTTAGGATGAACACCTACATCAAAAGACTGTGCACATCCCAACACACAGTACATGTGTTAAGTACTTGATGTAAACTTTAGCTAAAATAATGAGGAAATGATTACATGAAAGCTACTCTAGACTACTCAAAATTAGGTTTCAGCACTTTCTTTTTTAAACAAACCAATGACTCAGCTCACTTAAAGGAAGAAGAAGAAAGGATGTTACAAAATGTACTGGTTTCAAAGACAGAAAAATGTGGGCATGCACAGCATTTTAATGTGAATGTGGCTCAAGAATATCACATAAGACCATAAAAATATTCCTAAACTTCCCTTTATGCTTTTGGAAAGTTTCATTTAAATAAAATATTGTTCACAGTTACATCAAAATATAACACTCTTTGCCTCAAACTTTGTGGGATCTGATCATCTTGCCTTGACATGACCAGAATGATCAATACAATACTACACACTAATACTAATACTAAAACTCTACAGTTACTGGAAAGATGAAAATATCTAAATTTAGATATTCTGAACATAATGGGTTACTCGGCTGTCAAATTGCAGCTGAATAACCAGAGCAGATCGGCAGGCCTTAGACAAACTCGCTGCTTTCAGGGATATTTCAAAAACAATATTTCTGGCACTGATCTTGGTGGGGATGAACAGATGGTACCTTTCAGATGCAGTCGCAGTTTCAGGCATCCCTACATCCCCTCTACACCAGCAAGATAATTACATTAGAACAGAAGCTATCCATCACAGAGAAATAATAGAGTTTTTGTATGATAGCCCTATGCTGCTAAAATAGTGTGGCTGATTGGGGTTTAAATAATTCATCGATTTACAACCGTTTTATGTGTTTAGAAAAATTTTACTGTGACCAAGAGCTGCTATGATCAATATTTATTTGATTGCAACTTATTAAAAGGATAAATGTCAACGTTAATGTCTATTTGGGAAATATATAAACACAGATTTATAAAGCTCAAGGAAGATCCTGAGGAGAGTGCAAAAGAGCATCTAGCTACAAAAGGACCACATCTCCCTGCCGAGCGCCAGCTGAGAGAAACATGACTCCAAATTCATGCTGATCTATAGCTACTGAACGTGATGATGATATCAGGGCTGTGCTGACAATTAGTTTCTTCTGGCCTCGCAAGAAAGAAAGGAAGAAATGCCACATTTAGAGCTGCTGACCCACATTTTTTTTTTTTTTACTATTGTGCAATTTCAGACAGTGATGTTGCACTTTTTCTCAATATAACTGCTAGACTACAGCTAACATAATTACACTACTCTCAGGTGTTTCCAAATAGCAGTGTAATAATCACAGCAATACGAGCGGCTCATACTGATCATTGGATAGATGTTTATTCGGCACCCAAGTGTGCTGTTGCAAGCTCTCATTGTGACCGCCAGGTGGCAGAAAACACACAACTCCAAAATCACTCAGGCTGCTGGTTCACCGAGGGCTGCGTCATTAACGACACTTTAAAGGGAGGGACGGCAGCTGCTGGAGCTATCCAGCTTTTACTGCAGAAACAACGCAGGCCCATAACTTCCGAGTAGCTGGTAGGGCAGGTGGGCTTTGATGAGGCTAGGGGGGACAGCTCCATGTGCACGAGAACAGAGCGAGCACGAGCCCGGCCCCAAACGTCTGTCACGTGTGAAACGTGCTCTCGAATGGAAGGCAGTAAACAGGTGACGTCAGAGAGGCGTCAAGTTAGGCAGAGTTAAAAAACGGATAAGAGCCAGAGAGAGAGAGTCCTGAGTTCAAAGAGCAGAGATAGTGGTAAAAGAAATGTGGCAAAGCATATTTTAAAAAAATTAAAACTTTTTTTTTTACCCAGGGATTTGATTTGTGTTTCTATACATGTATTTTTCTTTCTTTCTTTTCTCCAATTAAAATTTAAACTAATTTAGATGAAGTGGAAAGACTTGTTTCTAGGACGGCTTTCTTACATATACGTCTCAATTTCAATAAACAAATAAAATAAAAAACCGGGTCAGAATCCAAGCTGGCTTTACTGATTCACTTAAATACATTAGCATCACCTTGACATTTGCCGTATTAAGTGAATGTAAAATGCTATATATAACACAAACCCCGGCATTATAAAATGGTTTATCATTTTTTTTTAAATTAAATAAATAATTTATTGCTATTAACCTAAACCTAACTTAAACCCAAGTGCTTATCTTTTTGTCATTTAGTTAGTAAATATGTAGTGCACATGTAGTGTAGGGATTCCTTTGGTGCTTAGGAGATTCAGCAGTTGTAAGAACTGTGTTTGTGGGAGATGCTAAGGTAGCACAGGACCAGGTGTAATAGGCCGCTTTGTCTTGCTCAGAGAAGGAAGCTGATTCAACACAGTACTCTAATCTGTATGTGTGCAGTAGATCTACTGTTCCCTGAACGAGTTACTGTAGCGGATTGAGTAATAACTGGGGATCGGTTTTCCTCCAGAGAGACTCGTTTTAAAGTATTTCCTCAGGAGTCATATACCCAAATACCTGGGCTCCGTGGTGTTGAATTTCTGTCATTCATTGAGTTGTACTTTCAGTATAGGGCTTGCTTTGTTCTGTTTGTGTTTAGGATTTTTAATTGACCTCAGTTCTTCTGTATTCTTTAGGACTTCCGGCGGCTAGTGCGCACACTTAGGCCAGTGGACTACGATGGCTTTGTAGCTTTCTAGAAAAGTTGAGTGTAGTGATATGGGAGTGTGATCATGTAGTCTGGGTGAGGTCATTTTAATAGTACCCCAACTTAATCTTTAGTAGGACCAGTGGATTATTATTATTATTATGTTTTAACATTTTATTAACTGATTTACATTTCCTTTTGAGGACCACACATGTCCACGCGACTCTCTGGCAATAAACTCAAGTAATGTATGTAACTGCCTATAATTAATTAATTTCAAGTTTTGGAAGTTATTAGGAAGTAAATAAACAAGTTATCCAAGTTTACACAAAAATCATTTAAAGCAAATCTGGCCTTTGAAACACTAGGACGCTTATTTGATAAGTTATGTTGAAACTTAATCTAAATTCACTTTAAATGCACACTGAGAGATTAAAAAAATGCAGGTATTAAATTTATTGATTAAAAACCCCTTAAAAAACAATGGGTAACTGTATACTGATTTTTCTCCTGTAAAGTAAGAGTTTAAAAAATACTTTTTCTCCGAAAGTAATATTTTTTACCAACAGCTTTGAGTTCAAGATTATTTTACTTTAAATAATTGTATTTTACTTAATTAAAAAAAATGCACGCCGTGTTATGTTGACGAAACAGACTTTTATTGCGAAATTCCTGACCGGAAAAGGCCTTATTAATCCTTGCTAGCTTGCTCTCGCTGGTGTCGAGCCTAGCAAGGGGAGAGAAACCGTGGTAGAAGGCACAGTACGAAAGATTCAAACAACTTTAAGGTCGATAAACATCTGGCAGCGTGGAAGAAAGAAACTGACAAGGTAGGTGAAGGTCTCACCTCGTTTTTGTAATTTATCTTTCCAAATCTTGACTCCTACTAAAGCCCGAAAATGGAGGTGAAGTGTGCTTCCATCATGAGGAGGTTGCACACAACACTGATTAAACAACAAGATCAGCGACAACAACAACAACAGCAGCAACAACAACAGCAGCAGTGGTGGCAACCGTGCAGTAATGCCCACAGCGTGCAGTTCAGAAATGAGACATAGATCAGTGCAGATGTGGCAGCAAATGGAAGCAGGAGCGAGCAGAGTGGTTTGAAAGCGGTGCAGTAGCTATAGTAGTTAGCATCGGTAGGTGTCATGCAGCCCACAGAACTGGTGGGGGCTGCGACAGTCAGACTAATTCATGTAGGTTTACACGTTAACCTGCACACACCTAAATTAGACCAGGTCCCATAAAACCAAATGTGGGTCAGAGAGCGTGTTTGCATGCAACAGTGTGGAAGGCATTAGGGTGGTATTTTATTATATTTAACTTAATAAAATAAACTACGCAGGTTGAAGGTTTGGGGTCGATCACACGAAGAATAAATATACAACAGTTTATTTGAATGCAATTGTTACAACTGCGTGTAAGCATAAAGGGAAGCTAAGGTATGCTATTTCAGCTGCTGTAATGTCTGAGGACCATCTTTGGGTGCCAGTAGGGTTAGGTTGTCATCTTTCCCTTTTTATGGAGTTTACAGGTACTTGTAAATGGCATCACCACTTATTTTGATATGGAAGAGTTTTCCTTTCCTGCTGATATCTCAAAGGGATTTGTATTTCGGGCTAGAGTGAAACCACTGACCGTTTGCTTGCCAAGTGAATGTGTTAATCACTACACTATGGAGCTAACCCCATATAAAATTAGTGAACCGTGAGAAATGTTCCCATCTAACCCCTGCAAAATCAGTCTGTTTTTAATGTCTGTGACATGCAGTAACAGGAACAAGCACTGGTACTCTGTATGATTTATGTATTTTCTTACAATCCAGTGGAAGCTGAATTTTAGGTAATCTTTCCAGGGTCCTGTGTTAGGTGGCTGTTGCCTAATATGCAACTCTTTCAACCCCTGCGTTATTTGATGGTGGCTGTTAAAGGGGTTAAAGTATAATTGGAATCCTTTAATTGTCTTTAAACATCAGATGTTCAATGTAATTAGAGGCAATTCCACTATGATCTCAGTCTTGGATTGTGCTTGAAGAACTTTTAAGTTTTTTTGTAATGTTCTTTGAGAAGTCACAAATTCACAAATTGAGTCTGCATTTTTTTAAGTTCTTCCAACCTTTTTGTCTTTATTGTTCACATGGAAAAAAAAACAGCAGTGATTTAACCTAACTCTATTTATTTCTATTTTTTTAGGTATCACCAGCAACTTGACAACACCTCTTCTCTCCCCTGGCTCTCCAGTGTGTAAGGACACCACCTTGTATGTCATATCTCAAAGTCACCCAGTGCCTCTCTGCCTAATAGGTCCTACCCTTCCCCTTCATCTTCATCAGTGCAAAAACTATCCATACACCAGCAAGTGAGTAACTGTAAGTTTTCAGCCATTTGAGCAAAGTCAGACACGCCACAGCTACCAAAGTCAGTATTTTGTTAAGTTTGGTGCCCCCAAGTCCTCAAAGCTCTTCATCACTTCTTAGTATTACTCAGTTGTCTCATCAAATCAGCTCATCAAAGAAATCTGTAAACAGCATTTAGCACCATTATGGCCTCCATCACGCAGTCATCCGAACTCGAAATCCCAGACAACCACAAAGAGAGCTGGCTGGCACTACTTTCTGCAGCAGAAGTGTATTGCCAAAAGTCTGGCTGCGACCTGGCCATACTCACAGCCTGTAAGAAGTTCCGGTCGGTGACTGGAGAAGGAGAAGTGGGGAGGAAGCGGGAGAGCGGCAGTGCCTTTTCCAGGGAGTGCGATTTCTCTTATAATGTATGGGGTCAGGGATTTCTGGCTGAGTCGGCACGTCGCTACATGGATGACATCGGTGTGCTGCACTCCACAACCATGCTAACAGCCCAAAAGCACACACGCCAAGCTGGAGGAGAGGGAGGAACCAAGCTAGTGGTTGACTTGACCTCTGACCCTGGAAACAGGGGGGTGAGTGAACTGTTTGCTTTAGATAGCAAACTGCGGTATTGATTCAGAAAGTTCACATCTGTAATGTGTTTGATTCTCTGTTGTTGGTGCAGAGCTTAACAAGTGACGTTGTAGTGGGAGGAGTCAGTCCTAGTGGAAGACTGTACTCCCAAAACTACCCGTCGATCTACAGCTCAGGAGCTGTGCCCGGGCAGGGCGGCGGGCAGAACGGTACCGGAGAGAGGGAACGTGAGAAGAGCGCGTTGGAGGCCGAGCGAGGTCGACAGAGGTCTGGGATTGAGGATTTAGAAGAAGAGGGTGAGGATGAAGAAGAGGAAGAGGACATGGATGAGAGGAGACCCTATGGGAATGAAAGTGCAGGTGAGGAACGACACTGTAATCTGTTGCTGTCCCTGATCCATGCAGATTCTTACTGTGTTATCACTGGAAACGTGATGACTTGAAGTATTCTGTTTGTTTTTTTTAATTTAAGAAAAAAAACCTTAATTATTATAATACATATGCCCACATATAAGTTCTATTAAACTACACTCTGTTTCACAAAAGGACACATGAAAACCACGTCAGCATCCACACTTATTCAGTTGTAGTTTGACTTTATGTTTGCTGAATTATTTTAATAAAAATTCAACACGTTGCTTTTACCTAGTCTGTTTTGTAGGCCTAAAGATGGTGTTTGTGGCCATTCATTTATGCACAGCTCTCTTAAGGTCCCGCCACAGCATTTCAGTGAGGTTGAGGGCTGGACTGAGCCATTGTGAAATCTTGGTTCTTTTTTGTTTTTGTTTTTCCAAGCTATTCTGTTGGAGATTTTCTGTTGTTCTTAAGATCACTGTCCTGTTGCACGATCCAGTTTCAGCTATTTTTAGCTGCTGGACAGATGGACCCACATTTGACTGTAGAATACTTGGGTAGACAGAGGAGTTCATGCTTGATTCAATGATTGCACGGTGCCCATGTCCCGCAAATGATGGTGCAAAACAAGCATCATTCATCATTCCTCCACCACCGTGCTCAGTTGGTGTGAGGTGTTTTTGTTGATATCCTGTGTTTTGGTAAACTCAGTGCATCCTTTCCAGTATTTATCAAAGTTTCATAACCATGCTCAGATATAATGCATGATAATCTTTCAGTGTGAGAGATCTTTGACATTTGTCAAATAATAATAATAATTATTATTCATTTTTTAATTTTTACAATCAGTCTCTAATTGTCATCCAAAAAAGGAAAATCCCTGGGAAAACCCAAAATATCTTCATGGGACTTGGTAGTGATTTGCTCATTTAGTCTTGCAGGCTCTCTGGCACCATTACTCTCCATCCTCGGACTATTTAATTGCTAGTTTTATGAGCTGGCCATATTTTCCAGCCACACACACTTTAGATAATGAGGAGGTTGCTCATTATTCAGGTTGTTTCAGTGTTTTGATCATTAAAACGCTTCATTCGTTCCGTTTTCACTTTCTGAAACAGAAATGTTAAAACAAAGAGTTTTAAAACATTTTGATGTTGTTGAAATGGGTGCAAAAACATTTTGAGAAATCAATTTGTAATGCATATGTTGTGTTTATTCCAATTCAAAGTATGCCTTCTGCTTCAGGTGTGTTCTCTATGGATGAGGACTCTGTTTCTCGGGACTGTGAGCCGTTCTTTGAATCTGATGGAGAGGAAGAGAGCACGGATGGTGAGCGTTCAATATGCCGAGCATCATATGTACACATACACATATGTGCATGAGCTGAATTTCTTTATTTTTAAATTTGTTTCAGGCTCCTTGAGTGAGGATGCCCCTCCGCCATCGCGCGGTATGGCTGTGGGTCAGGGTGCGTATTCATCCCGTCAGTCCCATCCCATGGCGTTGGCCCGCTCCCTGCCTGTATCTGTGCCTGTGTGGGGCTGCAGAGGAGGCAGAGCTGCTCAGGGAGACAGCAACAGTGGAGAACGGGTGAGCGCATCTCAGACACTGAGGCCAAATGATCTGACCTTCTGTGTCACACATGGAGATCGGTGGGCAGCCAGTCAGTCGTTTACAGCTCAGACTAACTAGTTTTAACTCTTAACTTCTCCTAAGTGTTGATCACCATGGTTGGTTACATACAGACTCAGGTCAAAAGGGGCCAGCAGCACTGACTACTGAGCAGTCGGGTAACTGGAAAAATTGTTAGAATCCTTACTGGGACCAAAACATTACATAAAATGCAAAGTGATAGTTTAGAGTATAAACCAGCAGAAACTTTGGATTGTAGGTTGAATTAGTGGTGCCTTTTGCAGTGTTTCATTTTCAACCATTTTGAATGTTTTGTTTTTTTTTAAGCATTTCAGCATTATACAGTTTAATAAATATGCAGTAGACCCACTAATATACTTACATAATCCTGAATAACAGTCCAATAACATTCGACTCCAAAGAGAATTCAATTTTATTAAATCTAATGATGCGTTTCCTTTTGATTGCCCGTCAGTGACCTCACATCTGCTCTTATCAAACTAATCTGTGTGCTAATGTTATCAAATCGCATCACAACAACGTTCAGCAGCTCTCATGAATTTATTTGTAGTGCGTCTGTGTCGATCACAGATAACATGCTAGGCCACCCCACAATTTAATTTGCCAGATGGTGTCTGCTACTGTAGCTCTATGGCCTGCACTCATGTAATGTAAAGTTAGTGTGATGGATCATACAATGGAGGCTGATACCTTTAACTTACTAGATAATCTAAGTTATGTAGTACAGAACGGCAACTGGGAGAGCAAGTCCAGGAAAAAGTGGAGTTTCTGCTGGGCCAAACTCAGGCATGCCTCTTTCCACACACTGTCATGCATAAACAAATAATAGTTTGCATAAGTAAATGCATAATGCATCGAAAAATGGTGGATAGGAGCTGCACAGAGAGTGTCGTGTTTTACAACCCCTGTTCATTGCCATAAATGAAAGGAGGGGGAACAAATTAGAGGTCAGATATGAGAAACTCTCAACTGTGCAGATGATTGATGCCTGCTTTGCTTGAGCTGAAACACCAGAGCTATCTGTTTGGGAGATGGTGGCTGCTCAGTTTATAGTTGTTTGTGATATGTATTCTTTGCATGTGAGCTGCACCAAAAGTGCAAGCGTTGCAGTTTTTAAAGAGTCATTTCAACGTATTTCATTAATTCATCTTGAATATCCTGAATATATAGCAGCACAGTTACAGCTGCAGTCTTGTTGTGCTTATGTAGGTTGATACTGTTCAGACTGGTTCTAACTACTTCTTTAAATGTTGGGGATAGTGGGAGATATAATTAGGAGTATGTAGATGTGGTACATTCAAGTAGCACTGAAATGTTTTAACAGCCGTGAATAGTTAGTGCAGTCATGTGATGCTTTTAAAAAGGTTTAAACAATAATAAACACATTATTTTTTGATGGTTTGATCTCGTTTCATGTCAGATTTCACTTTTTTTTTTTTTTTTTTTTTGGTTGGATAACTTACCATGAGTTAAACTCAGTGCTGAGCTGAGGTTTATCTGGTGGTACTATCTGTAACTAACAAATTTCAATGGTATTAAATGTTAGAATGTCATTATGAGGTTTTCTGATTCAGAATGAATGCAGACATAATGCCTGGTTGGTAGTTTAAACACAAATGTTATTATCTGTTTAAGAACAGACAGTTGAAGGATTTTTTTTTTTTTTTAGTCCTGAAAATAAATTCTGGAAAAAAATGTGCAAACAGAATTCAGATGCTCTGATCCAACAGCTTGATGGGCATAGATAAACGGACCTCCTGAAAAGAAATGGGTCATGACATTTTGATAATTAAGCAGGCTTTTGTTTTTAGCGTTCATGCCCGTTGGTGTCAGTCCATCCTGACATATTTCATGCTGTCTGAAGACTAAAACAAAGACGCTATTCATTTGCACCCATTAATGGCCATGACGGCACTGTCGAACACAACTGACAGAAAGAGTGTTTACGGTCGAGCTGGGAATGTCGAACACCAGAAATGTACAGGAAATGAACATGAAAAGGCAATATTTGATACTGGTCAGTTTCAGTCCATATCCCTTGTTAACCCCTCGTTTTCCCTGTGTTTGTCTCTTAGTCGGGCTGTGCTGACCTGGAGCACATCGCTGCCAGTATGAAGGCTCTGCTGGCCCCTGGAGCCACTGATGGGACGGAAATGTTTGGGGCCCTGCCTCGACCCCGTCTCAACACAGGGGACTTCTCTCTCAAGCACTGAGTGAAGGGGGGAAGGAGAGGGTGTAGGGAGGGAAGGAAAGGGAGTGAGGCAAGTACAAAGAGGGAGAGTGGTAAAGGGATAGGAGGAAATGTGGAGAGGAGTGAGAGGAGGAACCCTGGATTTTCTGGCAAATGTGACGTACAGTATGTGACACAGTGTAAAAGCTAATACCTCCATTTATTTCTCACTAACCAAAATTAACGGCACATGCTTTGTGGAGTAACTTTCCTAAAGAAATGTGGTTATGAACACTAACGTTTCAACACTACCCCTGCCCCTCCCACTTCGTCAATACTAGCTTCCACGACACTACATTACAATTGGACCTCGAGATGTTTGTGTAGTGACCCACTGCACTGAACTAAAAGTCACTAAAACAGGGTGTGTAAACATGTACCTGGTGTTTTTTGGACGTTTGCCTTTTGGTCAGGTTACCTGTGAAGTGATGAGACTTTGGGGAAGAGCTGCCTGTACCCGCTTCATCATAGATGCTGCTTCTTTGTGCTTAAGTTCCAACTTTGAGTTGTATTAGCTTTATTATGAAGATGAGGCAATATGTGGTAGTTAATATTTTTTTTTTTTTTTTTGATCGATGCCACTCTCAAGTCTGTTAAATGTTGAGGCATAATCCGGAGACTGTTAGCTTAGCTCGTCTCAGTTTGGCAAAGCTTTGCACACCAGAAAAGCTGAAAGCAAACTGCAAACTAGATGGACTCAGTTCAACCTATCAGCCCCACCAAAGCTAAAAATTAACATGTTATAACCTGCGTCTTTACCAACAGAGGGATCTAGGCCTGTAACTAGTTTATCCAGCCCTTCACAGCAGCACCTGACTGTGCAGCATTTCTAGCTTTACAAATGTCAACAAACAAGGAAAAATGGATACATTGGCCATAATTTCAGCTTAGGAGTGTTCAGGGGTGTTTCTTTTCACTGTCAGCATTACAGTGAAACTGTTTGAAGTTGTACTGTGAAACTGTACCCTTACATATGGTGTAAATTTTATAAGAGGTTCTGTAGTTCTTTACACAAATTCGCCAGCATATGGTGCTAAAAATGGTTCCTACCTCCACCCCAGAATTACAGGAGGAAACTAACATGGGTCTAAATGATTTGCAATAGGTAGTGGTGCTTAGTAACTTTACTATGCACACAAAACTGTCTTTAAATCGTTGCTGTAAACAAATTAGATGCATGTTAATCAGTGACTTTTAAGAGCGAGCCAGCCCCTGTGCTATTTAACCTCTGGTTCTCAGTTCACACCTGCAAAGGCATTCGTGTTTCAAAGAAGGTAAATAGGCAAATTGGTCCTTTTAAAGTTTAAAAATAGCAGGGAGAGTCTCAACTTTTACGGAGAAAACATAAATCCAACATTCCCATGAAAAAAATCCTATAAGATCCGCACAGATCTGTGGGTTTAAATACAGAAAACGTTTGCATCTGTTGGTCATTAATCATTGACGAGGTCAGATTTAACTGCAGGGCCTCGCCGTCATTTAGCTCAACATGCTAAAGTTGCCACATTTGTTTTTTTTTTCCTTCTGTATACTCCCATCATTTACCTGGTAAGATGACCAAGAGGCCTGCTGTTGCCCCCAATAGAAACCAGTCTATTCCTTCTAAGGGGTAGAAACCAGTGGTTGCTTTGATATGAAGCTTGTGGCTTTAGATAATGTGAGCAGAGAGCAGAGGACACCAGCACCTCGTCGTAACTTGCCTATTTTTACTTTTACTTTTGCCAATGAATGACTGACTGATAGAATGATTGTAAATCAAAACTGATTTGTAGGAGATGGGTTTTTTCTTCTTTTTTTTTTGCTCCTGATATGTTGTTGAAAAGATTGAATGAATGAGAAGACTGTGTGAGAGAGGGTGAAAGAGAGGTAGAGTGGATCTGAAAAGATAAATGTCCATGTGTGACATTTCGAAAAACAAACAAATGTTCCGTTAACTACTTTTATGTTTCAAATAAAGGAGCAACACCAAGAGAAAAGACTTCCTGTATCATTATAGATGTATTCTTATAAAAGGCCTCTAGAGTGTACCAGCGCTCTGTGTTTAAGTCTGCTAGGCAGCAGTCACACAGATATAATAGAAGAGCTCAGTGTTATTACACAATATGAGAGTTTATTGACTACATTTGGCACATACAAAACATCCAGACTGAATAAAACAGGCAGTCTAGCTCATGAAAAGTCCCAGCTGGATTGAAATATACCATTAAATGCCCATTCTTCTAAGTTTAAATAACACAGATAAATGCCTGTTAGTATGACATTTGGGCATCTCTGGGGACTGTCTGAAACCAATAAGCTTTCTTCATGCACTAGAGAAAGCAGAAATGGTTACAGCACTTGTTCCCCAAACATCACAAGATCCCCATCTCCCCCTGCTTTTTAAATTGATACGTGACCCTCCCTCCCTTTTCCCCGATTTGCTTCTTCTACTGTATCACTGATCCTTTTTCCGAATAAGGCAGAATGAATTGGTGCCAACCCAGAATCCAGGGAAGACCTTCTCCTGGAGGTTTTCTTTGAATTTGTGAATCAGCCGCACCTCCTTCTCAGCCTCTCCCTCCACCAAGAGGAACTTTATGATGCCTGCGGGCTGGTCGACGTAGACGCCCATGGTGGAGGACAGGGGCATCTGGATGTCCACGTTCTCCGCATTGTGCCAGATCTGACAGCAGGAGCCAGACCAGCCGGCACCCCAGGAGGTTTTGTTCTCTCCGATGCCGCAGGGTCCGTCCTGCATCTTCCGGGGTGAGCTCTCGCTGACCACCCCGATCACCACCCAGCCGTCGTATTCCACCTCCCAGTACCCTCGATGGCCCAGCAGCCCTTCCTTGCACAGCACCTAAAGGTTAGACGAGCCATAGTAGGAAATTAAGCTAGCAACAAAAAAAATGGCTTCAAGAATTAAATGATGAGCAGAATTATTGATTTGATTTGCAGGCAATTTGATGAAGTAATGTTCCTAATACATTTTTTTCCCAGTAGATGCACTTCTGAACCTTTTAAATTTGCTTGTCTTTAATTATGGTAAACTGTCTTTGGATTCTTAATTGTTGTTGTCAGATCAAGATATTAACTTGGAAGACTCTAGTCATTTTTGATTTTAACATACAGGAAAAAAGCACCAACATGCTGGTTCCAAGACCAAAAGTTTAAATAAAGTTCTGGTTCCTGTTAGTTTTACTTCCTGCCTCTTTGATGGGCCCCTGAGCCTGTTCCCATAATGCCCAGAACGATGATTAACTCCAAGCTTACCTGTGGTGAGTGGTCGTATCTCTCAGGTCTCTGGGGATAAGGGCACACTGCATCTGATGATGTACGAGCCACCTTAGAGCCACCCTCTGAAATCCACAACAGTTTCTCTGCAGTTCTGTCATCGAAAGAGAGGGGGATCCAATCTGAGGAAAGGGGAGGGCAAAAATACAAACTGAGACCGGGAGGCTGGTGATGGACTGGTGGCTGTCTTTCAGAGTAACCCAAAATTAAAGACTTTCAACTTTAAAATTGCACGTCTAAGTTTCGAGATCTACTTTTTGAGAAAGAAAACAAAAACCTTGATCTTAAATTTCTGTTGTTGCAGTTTTCAGAGTATTAATGTGCAACTTTTCTGTTTGATTTTTGGCTTAAATTATGTTTAACTGATATCTTTGGATTTAATTGGGGGCACTAACCTAAAATAGTAATATTAATTAACTATTTTTGCATTTATTCCACATTATTGTAATTTCCCCCCCTCCACTACATAAACATTATTTTGTCATCGTAAGTACATCCTAGTGCATGTACTTGCATGAATACTTGAATACTACTTTTGCCTTTATTAAAACAGATTCAGGCCTTCTCACCAAACATCTGGACAGGTGTTCGTCATTATTCATAGACAGCTGTGTTCAGCTTTTCTTTGTTTTACTTTTCTGTTAAGTAACCCAAAGATGTTAAATGTCATATTTTTATGACATAGAAACTGTTTTGTTTTGGACCGTTCCTCTTCTGACAGGCTCCTGGAATCTTATCCAAGGGTATCTAGAAATGCTATGTCCCCAGAACCTTTGGCACTCTACCACCTCGATGCTTCACTGTCAGCACTGTGATGCATTCATTGTGAAAGTCGTGGCTAGGTTCTTGCCAAACACGCCGGACCCCTTCTGAGCCGAATAACTTTATCTTGGTTTCATCTGACAGAAGAATGTGCTTCCTACTGTTTTGTTCCGAATAGCCAGCGAGAGTTTTCTGTCACTGATGTTTTGCAGTGTCTCTTACACTCCCTGAACTGCCACATAAGATCTTCCCTCCCAGTTTCAGTGAAAAGCCCAGTACCGCCCCTGTGCAATACTTGTAAGTCTATTTTTCAGAGTTAAACTGTACAAGCAGCGCATTGACCATGATGTCAATTTAGGAGCACAACCCCTGCTGCGCGGTTTACTTCCTCCACTGCTTTTTCACTTTTCTTTTTGTTTCTGTGATTACAGATTTTCTAACATGTGTAAATTTTTGTTGTGTTGAGTTTCTACATACAAGCTTTTATAGCTGACTTAGCTGTTTTTTGATTGTTTATAAGAGAAAATCTTCATTTTAGTGCTCCTGGAGTGATTAGGATTTGGAAAATATTGTGAATTACCATGTAGCTCTGTCAAATCCAGTGTGTTATTGGGAGTATTAGTAGTTTATATTAATGAATAGCACCTGGGTAAATGTGAAAAATTCTCTCATTTTGGGGGATACTCAGAGTGAGAGTTGAGGAAAGACTTGATTAATGTGACAAGTAGGGATGGGTACCGATGGCACCGGTTCTGACATAAACGGTAGTAACCAGACCGAAAAGCAGCGCACATTTCGGTGCTTTATTTCGGTGCTTTTTTTTCCTGAGCTGTGATACACTTCTAGCCAATCATTTTACGTTTCCGAGGATAGTAGGCGGGGCCAGGTACGTAAGTTCTGTTAGAGCAGAGCTACAGATTAAAAATGTCCAAGGCGAAGCGGTCAAAAGTCTGGCTGTACTTCACAGCAAAATATGCAAACTCAGCAGCCTGCAACAAGTGCTTTAAGCTGATACTGTGATACTGTCAAAGGAGGTAACACCAAGAATCCGATTAAACAGCTGGCGATGCATAGCGGTTTTTTTAAAAGCCGAGAAATGCGCCGTATTTGATAGCTTGCTGCGAGACCTCACACCGTGCACGTCGGGTGGGTTGCCAGTTATCGGACCCGGAGCAACATCCCCCAAAAACCCGAAGAATAGAGTCCTGGCCCCTAGCCCTGCCAGTGTAGCAGAAATGATGAGGATGATGATGGCAGCAGCAGCCGTTCTTCTCTGCGTGAGTAGCTTAATTCGTGTGTAATTTACGTTGAGTAGGCTAACCACGTTATTACATTAATGCATGTAAGGTGAACTAGCAAACATCATCATAGCTACATGCGGCTGTCTTCTTGTTTGATGGCAGATACTCCCTTCACCCTGGCCAAAAAGGCTAAAATGACCAAAGAAAAAGTGGGAAACAGTTAAACATGAGAGGGTTTAAGTTTGTGGTTTTTCCATTGTTTAAGCACTGCTTCCAGCCAAGAGTGATGCCATATATGCCACATAGCTGCAGAAAAGGCACACATTGTTATCTTTTTACAAAAAAAAACAGCTGAACATGAGAGGTTTTTGGACAAAGTTTGTGTTCTCCATTCTTTAAGCACCGGTTCGAGCACCGTTTAAGCACCGGCACCGTTTCAAAAGTACCGATTTGGCACCGGTATCGGATAAAACCTAAACGATACCCATCCCTAGTGACAAGTGACCCTTCAAAGACGGGCTACGTTAAACTGGCAGGTGAACTACGAACACTGCAAACATAGGTTTACCTACTTACCTATCCACCCACCCCACCTTACCCTTTTAGCATAATTAATTTAACTTTATCCACAAAATGCCTTTAAAAAAAAGAAAAAGAAAAAAAAGAAGGTGGATACACTGGATCATCCCAAGTGTGTGTGGACAGTGTGACAGGCATTCTTTAATTTCCTTAGTGTTAAAGTGATATTTTTCAGAGAGTGGTTCTCATTTATACAGCCTGCATGAAACAACATGGTAACAACTCAAGAGGCAGTTTTTGGGATCCATTTTTGGGACATTGTAGTTTCAACCCTGCAGAGTAAAATCACCCACATTAGCTGTGCATTAGATGATCAATGACATTGTAAGTTACAGGTGGAGGTGAACCAGTAGAACCAGCTTGTTTGTGTGTGTGTGTGTAGGTCGGACCTCAGGAAGAACAGCTAAAGCTGAGGCCGATGCTTTAACAAGCAAGCAAACAAACATGAAGTGCCAGTGCCGTCAGATTCTCTGAACTCCCAGTTCTCTTAACTCCTCATGACCCTTAACATCCTTCCTTCGTTCATTATTGCTTCTCATTACTAGCTTTGTTTGGTAAAGATTAACTCCTGGGTCTGAAAAAGAAAGTCAGTGCTATAAACCTTTATTCTGTCTAACAGACAGCAGGGGGCATCGTCTAAGGTTGCAGAAAGAGGTTTGTGTAGAAATGTCTGGGAAAAGTTTAATGTCTCAGTTGCTATTTTTTTAAAAGTCTTATTTCATTCAGCACAGTTATTTTGTAAATTATTGTCCCATTTGAGTAAAAGAAAAATAAAAAAGGATAAACTAAGGCATGCTGTGGGCCCACTGTATGACTGACACCCACTTTGAGGACACACCTGCGCAAATACAGTATTATACTTATAATTTATTCCAATGTGGATCATGTTATAGTACACGTTTGCTGACAACATCAGTAACCTGATGATGTAATCTAACTCAGCAACGTGAGTGAATGAATCTCAGGGTTGGAAAAGCTTAAAAAAAAAGTTGGGCTATATGAGAGTCAGCCCCCTGCAGAGTGTTCCCCTACAGTCTTTCTCAGAATCAGCTGCTTACTGTGTGAGCAGTGAGTATAGCAGGGTAAATAATATTTACTGACCTTACTTTAACAGTCAGCCTGGTCTAACCCCCCCCCCCCCCAAACAACAGCAGCCAAAAAAACAGGCATAATAATAAAAATTAGAAGCAACTATTGGCAAGTGACGAGGCAACTTTGAATCATTTGACGTTTAAGTGGTGCGCTGTTTCTGTGGGATATAACATTTGTGAATATGCTGTTACATATTTATTTAATAATGTAGTTAGTGACTGGTTCTGGGAAATGTAATAACCATTTAAATACATATTAGGAAGTGTAATAGACTAATTGAATTTGGTGTTAAGTGATCTGGTATCTAAGTCTTACACCACGATTACTTTCTAAATTTTTATTCATTAACCTTTTTATGTGGAACAAACTTTGACCATTATTATTTTAATCTTTGATCATCTTAATAAGTTTGCTCCATAATTCTTTTGAATTAAAAAAAAATAGCATGGCGGGACATTACTTAATTATTAATTATTCATCTTTTTTTCTTTACTCAGGAGCTTCATATTAAAATAAAAAGCCTTACATTTCATGAAGTCGGCCCTGGTGGTTGGTTCGGGGATATTGGGCTCATATGGTGGCAGTGTTACTGAAAAGAGGAGGAATAAGTGGATAAATGACACATTGATTTAATTTAATGCATTAATATCCACATGCAAAGCCTTCACAACAGCGGGACTCCATGCTGGTTTTTACCTTCTGTAGCACTACTGTTTTTTCTCCCTGGAAAAGAAAACGAGAGCATCATTTCACTGCTGTCTACTACAGACACTGTATATGGAATTACAGCCTGTCCTCAGACATGATTTCTCACATGAGCTTATATGACAAAAAGCTGAACGCTCGACGCCCAGGGTGGCAGCGGCGGTTACTTTAAACCTTTTCATCTTCCTCTACAGGCTGCACCTTCTTCATAGTGTCTGCCAGCACTGCAGCTGCAGTTAATCACCTGCTGCTCTCAACACATTGTAGATCACATAGGGGTATGTGTGAAATGTCGGCTCAGCACTGATTCATGGAGTTCCCTCGTGCTTTTCGAGGTTCTGGTTTCAACGTATGGGACTCCGCATACATTTGCTGGGAACACCGTTCATGGCCACTGATGACAGGAAGCTGATTCTAAGAATTGACTTTCTGTGGGATGCTTTTTCTTCCCACCGCTGTGGGCGTGTTTATCGTGTCACAGGCTCTCCGTTTGTTCTTCCTCCAGTTTGTGAGTCACTGCGTCTTCTGACATTCGGAGAAAACTGTGATCCCTCACCCGTCCGGTCATCAATCATGCCTCTGCGTATGTCAAGTTACCATCTCTCAGATTTCACACAGAAAACAATTCGATTATTTTATGCTTCACGCTCATTTAACAGACTGTTACATCCCGGTATTTATCTGATTTGTCTAACAAAATAAGACAGAACAGGCTCGTTTTTCTGACGTCCTATATGGAGGGTATAACTGTGTTCATTTAATGAGAAGTCATAAAACATGCTTTCTTTCACTTTTTAAGAAAAAATCAAGACAATTTAATTAAACTAAACCTCACCCTACTTAAACTCTGCTCTCCCTCCCCTCATTTTTATACCATAAGAGGCTGTAACAGACTGAAATATAGTTTTATGGCAGTATTATGACCGAATCCCTGATTGTCATTCATCTCCACTAAAAAAGATAGTAAAGATTTAAGGCTTGGCCATTTGGTGAGGACATGTAGATTAAGGGTTGATTGTTCAATTATAATTGTATAAGTCGTTGCTTTTAGTGATCTACTACTTCCTGCAGAGTGGAGGCTTTGTATGGGTCAGTACATAAAAACTTAATTTGAAAGTTGTGCTTTTATTAAAGCTGTATAATATCTGTTGAATGGCCAGAATTACATTACTTTTACTTTGTTGTATACTTATTCAGTCCCAGTTGCAGGCTTCATAAAAAGTCTTGAATTAAAAATAAAAGCATCCAGTGCAGGAGTATTTTTAACTTCAGTATTATGACGTAATTTGATTAGTTGATTTTAACTCCTTTAAATATTTGTTGGGTGTTTTACGCAGCGACAGTGCATCCTGTTTTATAAAAATCCTCATATACCTGTAAACTTTATTTGTTAAAGGTACTGTTTGTAGTTTCCGTCTGCCAATTTTAACTAAAGGTTTTACCAACAGGGGGCAGCGTTTTCCCACACCACCATTTGTTCTTTTGCCTGTTTAAATAAAGGTGATACTGACTTGCTGCATCATCTTGTGGTACCATATGAAAGTATAGCTTGGCTGAGTTAACCTTCAGTCAGTTACTATCTCTTAAACACAATACAAAGATGTTTTGAACATGAATTTGTAGTGGTAATTTCTTCTTTAATAGTATTAGCTCATTTTGGAAGCCTAAACAGAGGAAGGACATAAACTTGACAGGATAAATCGAATAAATTCATGCTTCAGCTTGATACTTGTTCACTTTGAGTTTATATATCTCCAGGTTTAGTGGATTTTTATATTTATTATTTTTTTTAATCATTGTCCTTATGTTTTTCTTTTTTTCCCTCTTTTGTTGTATAGATTATTTAATGGGATGAACTACAAACTCTTTAAAGCTGTTTTTGATTATAATGGTTATCCTGTGTGTAGTTTTGATTATTAACAGGAATGCAAATGCACTGGATCCCGCGTCTTTAGAAAGGTGACTTCTGTGCCCATAGAGGTTTCCCTATGTCTGAAGAGGAGAATCCGGCACGTATCTCAGCCTGGGGAAACTTTACTTCTACGACCTGTGTGACCCTCCACTGGGGAGGATGCCAGCAGCGTGACAACCAGAAGGACAAATGATGGCCTGGCATAACATCTGCAAACATCAGATATAATTGAAGGGGTGGCATTGCTTTCTCTGAAATGTGTTGGCTTGCAATTCTCTTTACTGTGGCTAATGCACCGAGGTAGGGTAGGGTAGGGTTTCCAGAAGAGGAGTGGGCCAACTTTAAATGTGTTGGCTTTTCCTCAATAGGTAAAGTAATGTTCACTGGGTGCTTTAATTAAAACCTAAATATAGGCTGAGGTATTGTTTTGCAGGAGCTCATTACGCCAAGAACAATTACCTGATCAACATCACTAAGGCCAGAGAATTTGATAATTGGCTGGGCATGCAGACATATTAATTAAACCGTACTGAGTAGGATTCAGTTACAGACGAGGTTTGAGTTTGGATATTGTCCACATGTCATGATTGACTTCAACAGCAAGCCTGCCAGTTTACAATGCACAAGCTCAAACGTTTTAATAGACTGATGCGTTCGCATAATGCTGCACCATTGATGGATGGGGCAGACAGAGATTTGGCAGGACAAAGCAGGATATAGTGAAGATCATGAAGTCATCATTGGAAACTGGGAGCAGAAAGTCGCTGGTGACAGATCACTTCATCGGTCTTTCTCTCTCTCGTCCTTTGAGCTCTTTCAGAAAGGAACACAGCAGGTGGGATGGGGACACAATACAAGAAAAGCCTTCATTCTGATTTTTACTGGAATTGCTATTGGACAGATTAAAAAGGGACCAACAGTCATTAAATTCATCTCCAAATATGATGTCCCTGGCAACTGTCCGAAGGGAATAAATTGAACATCTCCGATAATCTTGGATATCAAGATATCAAGCCAGCAGTAAGTAAGTTGGGTTACTGGAAATATTCCAGATCTCTGGCTGCACCGTGAAGGTTAAACATCTCTGGATTCCTGTCTACACTCAGCAGTATGAACAAGAAAGCCCCGCTGGGATAAACATATTCCCCAGAAGATTGATGACTTGACACAACAGCAATAGAGACATGGAGGGAACAGAGTGAGGTGTGTGGCATAAAAATATTTAAGGGCAGTGAGGCCATAAAAGGGACGGCTAATGATTAAGCTGCAGGTTGTAATGGATGGATGTGGGTTAGGGTTAGTCCCTGAAATGATTTTAAGTGAAACTCTGGTGCCCTCCCCAAGAGCGCTCGAGCTCAGCTCAGTCCAGCTGGAAAGGTCAACGGCGACTCTCACAGTGTTTCACAAGAAGTGTTTGTTTTGGAGTGTCACGAGGTAAACCTCTTTTTTCACCCCCTCCCCAGATTCCTCTCTCAGTGGGACAGAGCTATCTGCACAGATCAGGTTCAGAGCATCCCACTGAGACAGCAAGATGAGAAGATAGTGAGATGAGGTGGAGGGAGATCCAGGATCATCCCTCTAGTTCCTGTCAAGTGTCAAAACTTCCTGGCTAGAAGCCCTATGGGTGACGAGCGCACATGTGAGATGGAGATTGGAAGGACATAAAGTACACTCAGAAGGAAAAGGCCTTTTTGAAGGGCTAATACAAGTATGTAGGCTCCCATAACAAATTTCCATTTTGAATTATTTAATTATTTTTAGAGTATTTTTATGCATCAAAGATTAGCTAATCACATTAGTTAGATTTGCCACATTACGCTTGCATTCATGTACATTATGGTGACAAATTAAACTTTTAATGGCACTAATTCCTCCAGGAGACGACAAACTGCAGAAGCCGCGGGTGCTATATGTTACATAAAGGCAAAATCAAACAGCCATAAATAAGACCAAGATGAGCGTTTGCATTTTGGTCCCTGAATTACTGTGCAGCATTTCACACTTCATTACTGTGGCAGCAGAGGAGGGATTAGCAACAATTGAGGATGGAGACGGAGGGAGAGCGGGTGACTTGGGTTATGCAAGCTATTATGGAATTGGAAAGACTGAAAAAATCCATAAGAAGCAGGTAGGATATGGAGAATCTATATGAAATATCTTCCTCTAGCTGGAGACAGAGAATGAAGCAACGTGGGCGTGTTTGGACAGGTGTATCACGTTGCTTAGGGACAGAAACAAGAAAGACAGACAGAAATATGAGCACTGAAACTGCAGGCGAGGCTGTGACATTGACGAAACGATCACCACCCGGCGAGAGGCTCTTTGTTGACATGATTAATGGACCAAACTGGCACAATCCAAGGTGAGGAAGGATATCTGGCTCCCAGCTAATGTCCAGGGATGGTCAGCGTGAGGTAACTTAACAACGTCAAATAAACAACATATAAAACACATAATAAATCAGTAATAACACACTGTGACAAACTGTAATTAAGATTTTTAAAGTCCATAAGGAATGGTAAATGAACTGCCTCTTAGATAATGCATTTTTACTCATTCACAAAAGCACTTTTTTCTTTGCCCAAGTGCATTCTATATAACAATCACACTGAGCAGCCCAGGCTTCAGTATCAAGGATAATTTGGCATGCAGACTGCTGCAGCCAAAGATCAGACCGCCAACTTTACAATTAGCAGATGATCTGCTCTACCTCCTGAGCCACCTTAATTTAAAACATACAAAAAAACAATCAAACAAAAACATTTGGGTCACATTACATTTGAAAGTCAAACATTTGAACTGCCGTATTTGTCATTAAATGCATCACAGTATAATGTACTCGAGCTTTAGAATATTGACTACAACAGTTCAAATGTCATGAAAGACATATTGAAGACACGATGCTCATAAAGACTCAGGTGAGATTGATTTCTTACCTGCTTTCCTGGGTACGGGCATGATTCTCGTGTTTCTCACGGCGCAGTTTGGCATCAATCGGCGACGTCCTGTGAAAGTGCCTGTGCATCTCCGGAGTGTCACTCTTATTAACTTCCAAATCAGTAGAGAGGGGAGGTGCACGAGTTTGGGTTGGATGTACCGGCCATCCAAAGGGATGGTCCTGTTACTTGAAACTCCTGATCCTTTCTTGGGATCGCTTGATGGAGATGAGCAATACATCCCAAGTATGCAAACTTATCTGCGTACACATGGACTGAGCACATGCACGAGGTAAACCCCAGAGCTTACATAGCATTTAGCACTGAGAAATTTAAGTATCTAGTTTAAAGAATGGGGGAAAAAATATAGCAATGTGCCCAAACCTCTTTGTGTCATGGATGTAGACAAACAGGGACGTTGGCAGCAGATACTTTATGTTCTGTGGATTGCCTCATGTGGCTTCTGTCAATCTATTGGATTTGGCAGGTCAGGAACTCAAAATCTTTGCTACTTTGTTGTGTTTGTTTTCTGGTAGAAGCCACTGCCTTTGGGGAGTGTCATTGCCATGGTAGGAGGGCGGTGGTGAGGTCAACATGTCAAAATGACATCAAGATGAATTTGGAAACGTGCAAATTTTCTGCCAGAACATTGCATTTCAACATGAAACTCAGTGCTATTCATGCAGCCTGTCAGCGGTTTTAATGTTTTGGCTAATTGGCATATGCTCACATCCACACGGCATATCAGTGCTTAGCCTTGTAGTGGCATCATAGAGGAGTCATTAGCATATCTGCTTAATACATGAAAGACCAGGAGGAGACACAAATCCCTGTAAGGGCTGCATCGGGAAGCATCTGGTGTAAAAATCTGTGCCAAGTCACATGTGTAGCTCCATACACTGTGTGGACCCTTTGCAAATAAGGACTCGTCCTGTCACCTCAGCAACACGATGAACTTTGACTGACTTTTTAAACTGCAGCTTAAACTGACTAACTCAAGCTATAGGGGGTTATTTTCTGTACAGCGAGTGGGAGATGTCTACCCACCGGGGAGCTGTCGTCAACCCAAAAATCTCATCTATTTGCAGTTGCTTTGAGCGCACGTGGCAAAGAACTTGGAGCAAAGCTTATCAAAAATGCTGCTGCACTTCAAGCTTGCAAATAGCAATTTCTAATTTCTAATTAGTCTGTTTGTCCAGATTTTACTCACATTTACTGTCAGTTATATTAAATAATTAAATATAACATTAGCATACATTTATAGTTAGTATAGTGAGTGTACTGTTTTGTGTTTGAAGATAAGATAAATTTTTACAGTGTTGTGGAGTTATATGTTAATACTGTTGTAAACACCATACACAGGCATCCTTTTAAATGTTCTGTCCTAATATCAACCCACTCCTGATCCAGAAGCATCTTACCTGGGGGAAGGAGAAAAAGAACTGGACCTTAATCATCGGTCCAAAGAAACAGATTGAAAGTAGGGAGGCCTTGAATCCATGATGTCTGAAGTCCAGGGTGAAGTTTCCACCATCTGTGAAGGCTCTGCAACATCTGCAACCATATCATCAGCTGGTGTTGGTGGTGTTGGTTGGTGGTTTTATCAAGTCCAAAATCAATGCAACCAGTTTTAGAGCCCTTCAGCTTTCCATGTGCTGACAAGCTTCATGGAGATGCCAATTTCTTTTTCTAGCAAGACTTAGCACACAGTGCCACAGCTACTACCAGATGGCTTGCTGTCCATGTTATTACTGTAGCTTGACTGGCCAGCACACATGCCTGACCTGACATGGAATCTATGGGCTACTGTCAACAGAAAGATGAGGAACACCCGGCCCAAAAATACACATGAGCTGAGGGTTGCTATCAAAGCAACCTGGACTTCTGTCTATGGGCCTGATTACCAACGATAACACACATTCAGTGGACGGAAAAAATTCAAAGCAATGCAACAATCCATGGTGACGGAGCCCCGACCACATGGTGACGGAGTTTTAGAAGCTGGACCTGATCTCACCGACTCAAGAGATCTGATTTTATTATAATTCTTCAAATTAAAATGACAAAAGCATGAAATATTTCACTTTATGTGGAAAACAACGTTAACAATCTAAAAGGTTGTTGTTTTTTTTAAATATACAATTTTGGGGAAATAATGTTTGGTAAAAGGAACTTTTTTTTCTTTTTTTTTTTACATATAATTGTAAGCAACATCTTAGTATTGAATTTATTGGCACATCCTGATAATTACAGTCAAAGAGGAAATAACTCCGTCTCACTGTTATTACAAGAGGAATTTTAATGAGGCGCAAGCTTAGTGATGGTTCCTGTAATACTACATACACACTGTAAGCCATGAAAGCAAATTTCAGCACCTGCTGCTTACTGCTGCCAGTGAGCCGTCTAACCAGTATTGTACCATGACCTTTGGTCTATGTGTGTTTAGGGGTGCTACATTATACACTCAGCAATCACTATGTAATATTCCTGTCCCGACCTGGCTGTTAAGTGTCTGATCATGTTACTTCATTGCATGTTAACATGATGGGGCTGTGGTGAAATGTATAGCACAATTGGTCGCTGGGGATTCATTGAGTGTGAGACCGTAATCTGCGGAGGCCTGCTGGGATGCTTTTCCAGGACTGTGAAGACTTCCCCTTGTAGTTTTCTTAGCTTTTCTCTGATTGACAAGGCAGGTGCTGGCCTCTCAGTGTTTTGTCCACATTTACAGTATTTGGCTCTAAGTATGTATGCTATGAAGAGTGTTTATCCCAGACTGACAGAAGTGACAAAAAGAAATATTTCATGAAAACGATCACAGCAACCATTTAAATCTACTTAATGAGAAGAAATAAATAACATAGTCGGATTTTTATGCAAAAGGTACACAATCTAAATCTGTTATTGAATATATTTAATTAAATATAGCAAAAGTGAAAGATGCGAGAAAGAACAAAGACAGCAGAGCATTAATGTGTCTATAGGATTTGACTATTTTACTTCATATACTGTAATTTTAGACCCAACAAGGGGATCAGGAACCTTCTTCAGGGTCACGACACATATACAATCAATTTATGAAATATTCATTCAAATAAATCATATCAAAAGTATTTTTTTGGGGATTAAAAATGACAACTTCCTGAACTCAACATTTATTTAGAGAGTGATAATTACCAAAAAATAAATAAAGAGGCCAAACAACCAAAAGGAGGGAACAGATAGGGTGGACAGGGTCTTCAAGGCCAAAACAAGAAGCACAGCTTATGAGTCTATGTTTGAATTTTTTAGAAGTTTTTATATTTAATCTGTACTCTTAGATCATCAACACCACTGTAGCTGTAGCTGAGAGAATTAAAGCCTTTATTGTTATTATACACAGTATAATGAGACTAAAAACATGGAAAGAAGGCTGGAGCGTCCTTCCTCACATAGTGACGTGCTGACATTGGTGCTCTCCAAACACAGAGACATTTGTGAGCAACATGCTGCAGTACAAGCAGCCTGTTTGAGATCTCCTCACCCTGCTGCTTTCTCCCATCGTATTATCTACTGTAATGCTTCTGTCATTCATCTTTTAGCGTCTCATGGTATTGAAACATACACGTGCTAATTTCTGGACTTTGGGATAAATATGTGTACGTTTCTTCTGAGTGGTTGGTAAAGAGACAAACTGCATTAAAAATGTTAATGAATTTATATAAAATGAAAAAAAATTGCAACTTTTCTAAAAGGGTCATTTTTGTATGTTACATTAACTTAAACTCAAAATCTTTACCACAGTTTAAATTGTTCTCAATAAGATGCAGACTCCAAGGGCACAGATCGTGCCACTCTGAGGAATTTGGGATCTCGCCTTTGGATACTTATTTTAAATCACTGTCTGCTGAGTTTAATTTCAGTCATCATAGCAACATTTAAAAATAACAACCATCATATCTTAGATCACCAGCCAAATGTGATTAAAAAATACTTAAAAGGTTTGCTCATTTCTCCCCCAACAAGTGTTTTTTTTTCCAACCCAGACTTGCTTTTGCTGAACTCTCTTTAGATTTAATTTCAGAACTCTCTTGTAATGTCTCTGTTCCCATTTTCTGAGACTGTACTCTCAGCGTAACCACAAATACACTGGATTCCATTCCTAAACATCAGCACAACAATAATGTGTCACTGTCAGGGTCCCCCTCCCCGCTCCCTGGTACAGGGACATACATCACACCCCCTACTGACCCTCTGGATTTATTAGTGTGTGAGTTACGTAAGTGTGTAGCTGTAGTTCTGGTTTTTAAACTGTGTGGCAGGAAACATTTCAAAACAAGTTTAGTCTCGGCTCATTTAGCTGATGTTACACGAAAACCCAGATTGATCACCATCTCTAGTCTAAGCTCTGCTGCTGTCTGACAGAAGCAGATCTCTTTACAAATAGATGACTTTTGTCATATGGCTTATTTCATTCCAGCTCTCATCTTTCTCTCAGCTGTTGTTATCACCTTATCCCTCATGTTGTTCATCAAGATAGCGCAGGCAGTGGCTGAAAACAGTCACAGAGTAGGACTGTGTGTGTGTGTGTGTGATTCTGAGAAAGGTCTGGTTGGTGAGTGGAAGAGGGCAAAGGGGACCAAAGTCTTGAGGCGCAACATTTAACCTCCCAAAAGAAGAGGATGTCCCTCACAGTTGGACATGCGGACTCAAAACAGCCAGTGTGACTGACATATGCTGATGAATGTTGACTCAGGGATTCTGGGACATTCTGTTACTAAAGCCACGAAGCTGTGGTCTCTCTCCTTGACTCATAATTATAAATACACAGATTGGAGGATCCGTGGTAGAGGGGTTGTCCCGCTTTCATTTGGATTGGGCTGCTGTCCAAGCAAGTAATAGCTTACTATTCTAGGATTATGCCTTTGAAATCAGTAGCATTAACAAAATCTCTTCAGTGAATAACAGTTTTTTCTTCCTTTCATTAATTATCATAGCTGTGATCTATATTGATCACACACAGCTGCAGCTGATTAATGTATGGCTACCATAGACTGTAAATAAAGGATGGTGATAGCCACCTTGCTTTCAATCATGGTTAGTAAAGCCTTAAGCTGAGCATTTTGCTGTCGTTATCTTAGCTTCTTGAAACCCTCTATGATGAGCCAAGTCTGAATCTGACTGATTTAAAGAGACTCTGTGATGTGATTCTGATGAGGACTGTAATTTATTCTGGAGCCTATCCAGCTGTGATGGAGAAAAAGATGTGATACAAGCTGGACAGATCACCAGTTCATCACAGGGCTAACAGACAGGCAGGTGTGTGGATCCTTAAGCAAATGCCTAGAATGAGAATGCCAACTGGATAATCTAGGCCAGGTTGGAGGAACATGAAAACTCTATAGAAAAAGGCCCCAACCAAGCAGGTTGCAGAGCCTTTTTGCTTTTTACATTTTGATGTTCAGTGTGTTGCATTCTTCTCTTGCACTTTTAGTGTTTCCCCAAACATCCATTTTCTTGCATACATAAGAAATCATAAAATGTAGTGAATTTTTTTTAAAGGGATATCCTTAAATATCCTTCTGTGTGTGCAGTTTTTTAAGCAGCACTTACTGAATAAACTGTCACAACAGTTGACACTTGCTGGGGGAAAGCAGCAGCTGCTCTAATCCCACGGGGTTAACCCTTGGGTGTATTATAAAAGATTAAACTGCTGAATGGAGGATTTCCAGTTCACATGTGGTGGAGTGACACAGAGGCAATTCTTGCTTCACCCATTAGTGAAAGAAAACAGGAAGAAAGCCGGAATATACAAGAGCAGATAGAACTAGATTTAAAGTAACAGTTTTGAAAATAAGGCTAGATCTTAAAATAAGTATATGTCACTCATACATTAGATTTGGTTACCCCATTTTCTAGATCTTATTATACTTCTTATCTGCAGTTTATTTTAATTTATACTTCTTCCATTTGCAGTTTTTGTGAAGAAGAGAGGACTTTTGCACACATTGAGTCAAACTGGTTGATTTATTTCCTAGCCTGAAGTGCAAGTTTCCATTTGGACTGTTTGAATGCAGGTTGTCCAGTTTTAGCAACAGTTCCTACATGAACTGCCATTCAGTTCCATTAAGAAAACACATACCCTCCAAAATGAGGCAACTAAAATAAAAAACATTATTATTTAGATGGATAAACAGGGCAGCACGGTGGCACGGTGGTTAGCACTGTTGCCACACAGCAAGAAGGTCCTGAGTTCAATTCCACCATCAGCCTGGGGTATTTCTGCATGGAGTTTGCATGTTCTCCCTGCGTTTTCTTTCACTACAGTAGTTTTTTTTTTTTTTTTTAATCTCCACTGACTATGAAGTTTTGGAAGCATACTACTAGTGCAACTAAATACAAATCGGAGTAAAGAGGACCTATAGTATAGTATAATAGAGGAGCAATAATATAAGCTTGAGTAACTTTCCCTCAAAAAAAAACAAATACAGCTCAAGTAATAAATACTTTATTTTCACATTAGAATTAAAAACGCAGTCATCTGCAGGGTACTATATCTCTTCTACAAGAGGTAAGTTGTGTGTGACCGACGTGTATCTTCCATTAACAGCATTATGTACAGCAATGAAAAACTGCCCAAGAAGTATTGTTTAGTTCACAAAAAACAAAAGCAAAACAAAAATTGTTGTGTTGTTGATCATCGGCCACCGCCATTGCCTGCTCCACCGCCAGCTCCTGCTCCCGACTGATCCTGAGCGCCAGACATCATCAAGAAGAGAACGAGAGGCACAATGTACATCCACTGGAAGAGAAGAAGAAAAGGGCAACTAAATACTGCAATATTTTTGGTTTCAACATACAAATCAACTGTGATCATCTAGCATCAGTGGCTCCTGATTGGTCATCCCAGATTAGCTTCAGTTCATTTTCACAACAGAAGAGAAGAAAAGGCATAAGTGGGTGACAGGGCCATAGAGTGACGATCTCAGGGGTCAAACACCAAACACATGCTAAATATAGCCAGAATAATAATTTCAGATATACTGGTGGTTTATCCTGTAGACTCCCAATAATACATACTGGTGGATGCCAGTGGTATCCCTAAGCCTCCTAGTAGATACCCCTATGCTATGAATTTCAAAATTCTATGTCGCCTTGTTCTGAGTTATCACATTCACAAACTTGGGTGTCGATGTCGCCTGCCAGCCCAGCGTAGTGATGACAATACACAATCAGCCTTTTACAGCTGATGAGTAAAAACAAATTTGATCTCTGTAATTCATGTTTTTGGCATTTTCACCTTTCCGCCCAATCACACATGTATGAGAGAAACGCAGGTGGAATGTTAAAAATGCAAGTAGTCGAGATAGGGAAAGAAAATTACTTTAAATACCTGGGCCAACCCAAATGACAGACAGTGCACGAGAGAAATGCAGAATGGATAACAGCAAGAGTGAAAAAGAAGGTTTTAAGACCTGCTATGATGTACAGTTTGGAGACAATTACACTGACAAAAAGACAGAAGGTGGAGCTGGAAGTGTTCAGATTTTCATTGGAAGTGACAAGCACAAACAAGATTAGAAAAGAGTATAGGAGGGACAAAGTCAGAGAGGCAAGGCTGAGATGGTTTGAGCATGTGCAGAAGAGAAACACTGGATATTGAAGATAGAGGAAAATAGGAAGATCTCAGAGGAGGCTGACGGATGTAGTCAAGGAGGAAATGCAGGGGGTTGGTGCTAAAGATCCACTGTGGCAACCCCAAAAGGGAGCACCATTGCAAGTATTTGGCATTGGACCTGAAGAGACCATGAAAAGACAGAAGGACAGAATGAGTGGACACAGAAAGGAGATGGGGTTTCATTTAGTCACGCTGACTAAAGGTTAAATACAAACTGAAGAAGGGGACAAGTAAGGAAACTGTACTTCAGTGGGACTCAGCTCTGCTCTCTGCCTCCCCCTGCTGGGGGCTGTGCCGAATTGGTGACCATGAGGAAGATTGCACCACCCAGAATTAAATACCACTGGAACACAGTACAGCATCAGTTCAACACAGATCAGTGAACACAGCAAGAAACACACAGAACAGCAAAACAAGACAGATTTAACAGCGCTCAGGCAAACTAAGACTGGATACAGGGCGGGATTCTGCCTGGAAAAACAGCTCGAAGCTAAGAAAGTCTGAAGACACACAAAACCTTATCACTGGGTTTAAGGGATTACTTTTTATGTTCTTATGCACTTTGTGGGAAAACTAATATTAGACGACTAGCAACACATGGATTCGTGAAACTGGGACCTCTAGCAAGCGACCAGCTGCCTGGAGCAGTTTTTGGTATGAAAACAAATCAGATGAAAAACAAGTCTGCATACTCATATGCCTCATAAAGATAAACACTATCTGTTCCAGAATTAAGGGTTTGATTACACTGTCCATCTACATTTGACCACCAAGTCCAGTTCTTTTTACTAGTGTCTTTAACAGAGTTGCATTGCAAAGAAGAAGGAAAGGAGGAGGACTCGCATCGCTGCTTTCAGCGGAGTAAGAGAAACAAACTGAAAAGTGTACCTGTGCCTAAAAGGTACTGACAAATAACTTTTTCCCCCGTAGTTTGACACAAACTGCAGGTAGAAAAGAGCCTTTCAACAGGACAACAGGAACCATTTTGACTTTTTGGGAGATATTTTCACTTTTCTGCCATAAATCCTGGCAAATGAAATAGAAGCAAAAGTGCAGTACAGCACTGATGTCTCCAGTGTATATTAAAACATACTAGACATATTTGAAAAGATGTGATGCGCCTGAGAACAGAAAATACGAGCTTAACAGTCATTTTCATTTATTTATTACCTGTACATCTTTAGGCCCTTCTAGCCTATCAGCAGTTTTCTGTGTAAGTACTTACATATTTAGCGATGAAAGATTTCTGCTCTTGTGGGTTCTTCCCTTTCTTCTCAGATTCCTGTTCCATCCGTTCAAGGAAGAAAGCCGTCTCAGGTCTGGAAGAAAGGTGACAATTAGTGTTGTGAAAGGTATAGAAAGACTTGTGCCACCCAGGACAACTGACATAGAGCTGCTAAGCCAAGGCAAAAGCTAAACCAAAGGATGTGGAAAAAACCTGCAGGAGGCCTTGACTTATGCAGAGACAACCACAAGTAGAGATTGAAACAATGTCAGATTGTAAAGAAGCTGTAAAGGAGAAAAGGACAAAATCACAGGTAAAAGCAGTGTGACTGACCCAGGTGCATTCACTGGAGCCATTATGCTGAGAGTGGTGTTGAAAATCTCAAGGTCGACCTCATCCTCGACCTCAGTGCCCCTGCAGGCCCCAGGTAACGTCACTATGGAGACACCGATGAGGTACCCGGAGACGTCAGTGTGGAGCGCGATCACATCGCTCAGATGGGACTCAACCATGGCACACTGAGGATCACAGGAGAATGTTAAAACAATATATAACAGCTTATTGCTTAGAAATACTTACAATTTACACTAATTACACACCGTTTGAGAAGCTTTAGGTCAAAACTAGCACTGATCAAATATTGCTTCTCAATATTATTAAAGTGTGAATGTGTTTTTGTTTCTTAATTTCTATTGACAGGATCACAAAGTAACTCATGATATTATACTATCATAATACCTTTCCACTGATAGAGGGACTCTACTTCATACATTCATATATGATACATCACATAATCTGTGTATAAATGTTTACATGTTAAAAAGAACCACGCCTTTCCTGTCTAAGAGTGAGAGCAGCGCACCAGCCTCAGATGAACATGTGGCAATTATAAAAGAGGCTACTTCAATGGAATGCAAATAGTAGTTGGGCTACAAGAAGTCAGACCTCCAACATGTGCAATACTTTGCAAAATGTAAAAAAATAGCTAAAGATGGAAACAATAAACTTGTCTAATGAAAACTTACAAGGCTAAGTTTTAAGTAGTTTTGTTATACTTAAAACACTAACCAGGTGACTTTTGTGCTTGCTGTGCCATTACTGTACGTAGTATTATATTGCTGCTGCTGACAACTTCAAACTTGGAATTAGGTAGTCTATCATCATTGCTCATTGTACACGAACATGAAAAATCCATTTATTTTGTTTGCACTAATAAATGCTGCCCGCTGCAATCATCAATAAAACGTCATTGTCAAATATCATTACACATATTCCTTGAAATACGGTGATATAACTTTGAGGCTACTTCGCCCACTCCTTGTGTCGGTTCATCTTATTTTATTTCAATTCTTTTCTTTCAACGGCCGACCTCCTGCTGTGAGAAATTTGTTCTTTAACACAAGTAAGTTAACTTCCATTAACTTTACTGCCTTTGATAAGGCCACTATGACGAGTTTATCAAGTCAAATTGGTCGAGGAACTCACATTAGAATATGTATAACATATAACTGTATAAATATTCTGTTCTATCCTTTGTGGAAAAACATAACATTTCTAAACCAACTGTATTTTTTCCAGCATAGAAGAGCAAAAAAAGCAACAACTAGACTGTAAATTATTTGGGGGAAAACACATCAGATTAACCACATCATAAAAAAACCTCATTCAGAGCCAAAATGTTTGCTCTTTCATAGCTGGAAGAAAATGTTTAATATAATTTTGTATTAACAAAAAAGTTTCTATATTTTGTGGTGAGCCGGTCTAGAGTAATTTTCACGATTCGTGAGTAAAGCAAAATTTTGCCTCACAATAATCATGTGAATTAATTTGCTTTAAACACCCATGAACATTTGCCGATAACAGCCAAAAGAACGAGGAGAAATAGGAGCTGGAATCAAGTTACAGTAATATATTTTAAGAACCTATCATTACATCCTATGATTTTACTCACTTTTCTCCAAGTCATTACCTTTTTCCTGTCTCCATCTAAAAGCTAAGTTTAACCATGCAGTGAAAACTACCCTCAAAAGCCGTCAATAAACATGTGCTCAATTTTACAGGAGGTGTTGTTTTTTAATCTTATCTGTAATTTCTGGAGAATTTGAGAGAAATACACACAGCTCTGACGAATGCTGTGAGGTAGCCTTCCATCTGCCGCTCTGTCTGTCTGTCAGCCTGCAGGAAAACACGAGGCACTCTGATCCTGTATAGACCGTCTACTGCAGCCACTTCCTGTGGGGATAGCCAAGTTAAAAACAAGTAATTTAGAAACGCATGTTCATACAGAAACATTATAAGGAGGATACATTAACACATCCTGAACTAATACTATGGTTAATGTAGTATAAATCTAGGAAAGTTCACCTATTGTTTTACTTGGCTAAACATCCAAACACATCCTACACCAGTGGAACAAGTGAGTGATGTTACCCACGTTGGTACCAACATTTTGGGTGACTTTCAGTCACAGGTAATTCTACAGATGAGGAGGTGGTGGCTCAAGAAGAAGGTTGTCTACTTATATGAAGACTGCTTATTTGATTTACAGCTCTTCAGGAAAAATGCTGAACCCCAAATTACCTCGATTCATATGTGATTAAGTGACAGGTAAAAAATGTCTGAAGCTAACAGAATGCATGAGTGAGCGTGAGAATAGGTGACTGCAGTGTGCACTGCAAGTACCGACAAGTACTTGTCCCTCCCCCCCCCCGGCACCCAAAAAAACCCCCAAAAAACCCCCAACTAAATATTTATTTGAAACAGGGGAAATCTCTCCATCACTGGGCCATCTTGGAAATGTGTAGAAAACATCACTAAATCAATGGTTAACATGGTTCACCTTCAATTTGGTCCTGTCCTCATCTGACAGCGGGTTCTGACTTAGTGAGACACCCGGCTCTCTTCCAGGCTTTAACAGCAGAGCTCCACGCACTTGAAACTTTGCTACATCATCTGGAAAAATAAATAAATAAATAAATAAATTACAAATGATAACAAACCGTTCCCTGCTTGGAGACTTGTAAAAATCTGGGTAAAAAAAAAAAGAACCAACACATTGTACCTCTACATAGTTCATAGTTAACCATAAAATGAAGGTAGAAGTCTGTCATCAAAGCAGAGTGTTTTATTATTGTTAAATGAAGGAATAAACTGTAACTGCCTGTTTTCTTTTTTTATTTGATTGACAGCATGTTTTGATTTTGCATTTTGAGAGTATAATAAATACTGAATTTGCCCATCCAAATGCTATGATTTCAAAGGGTGTTTAATTCTGGGCTGTGAAATGACTTTTAACTGTTTGTATTGTTATAGCTGACTTTATCCCAGCTGCACGCATTATTGAGAATAATTTAATTTTAAACAGACAGAAATGTCGTAGAAAGCCTTCCGAGAAGAATGGAAACTGTTATAGCTGCTAACGGGGGAACCAACTCCTTATTAATGCCAATGGATTTAGAATGGATGTCATTAAAGCTCCTGTAGGTGTGAAGTGTAGGCGTTCATAGGTTGTTATAAACGCAAAAAAACAATTCTGAAAAATATGTACATTTGTAGCAAATCAGGTACATTCATTAATAAATGCAAAAACATATTAAACAGACATTTTTAAATGGAGTCTGGCGTTTACCATGACAATTTTCTTGTTGCGTTAAGCTTAGTTAGCTTACCAACATAATCAATGTCGTATCATACAACGTTACAGTAAGAAAAGAATTAAATATGTTTCTCACCAACTTCAAATGAGTGTTCAAGAGGCACAGAGAAACCACTGAACTCAGTCTCCAAGGCATCACCAACCTGAGAATGAACATGAAATCCACTGTTAGCCTTTCAGTCGGTCATACACAGCTAATGCTAAATAGCTAACAGGTACAGCATCCACTTCACTGCATTTAAATTGATGTCGTCTATGTTATAACACTTCACACTTACCCTTCTTCCGTTATTACAACATGCGAAATGTAAACATACGAAGAAAACAGTGGAAACAACAGCAACCTTAGATTGTACCACACGAGCCATTTTGACAGAAACGGACACCGGAAGAATGCCTCAAGTGGCATAACACATTAACTTCCGGCGATTTTCATAACAAAAGCTCCTTTTCTTTTCTTTTCTTTTCTTTTTCAAAAAGTAATTACGATTTCAAACAAAGGGTTAACAAACAACATAAAATGTAATCACATGCAAGTGTTTTTTTTCTTTTTTCTTTAAGCTGTTAGACAGCTTAATTACTTACCATCAATTAATCATTATCAAGTAATCCTACGTTGTCTGCATCATTCCTAATAATGATTGGAGACCTTCATGTGCTCTATATGTAGGTAACGTCATTGCTTGCACACACACACACACACACACACACACACACACACACACACACACACACACACACACACACACACACACACACACACACACACACACTTCTGGTGATACCTTGTAATGTCAGCAATAATGAATTCCTCTTACCACATAAACGAGTTTTAATTTCTATTTCGTGCTGTAAACATTTTAAATTAGTATTTCTTTATATTTTGTCATGTGCAATGAGAGATGGAAAATTTACTTTAGAGATGAGCCAACAACCCCCAAAAATCTTTTCTATTTAAATTAAGATATTAATTATTTAGGGTATAATTAGTATTGGAATAACAATTTTATATACGTTTAATATCTGTCACAATATGCCAAACATGCCAATTTACTCTCCTTTGCATTCTAAAACAGAAATACTGAAACAAACATGATAGAGATCTCTTGTGAGTGAGATTAACATGTACTGACACATCCAACGCCAGCAGAGGCTGCTAACAGATCATAAAACACTGCCTCGACCTTCTTCTCACCCCCATTACTTCCACAGAAGTGCCCCGAAAAGTGCAATTTTTATCAGCTGAATAATAAATATTTAAGGGGTAATTCATGTGTTACATCTTTTAGTCAGCATTTCATGCTCTACCTCAGCCAGAGTTTTATTTAGGTAAATGCCCTGCTTAGGGGTAAGTCTTTGATGAAACAAATAAAGCTCTTTAGATCCGCTCCTGCACTAATCTAAAGAGCTAGATCAGGGTTTTACATCAAGTCATAACTGGCAGCAGTTCACATCTGGCACTGGAATGTGTCTCAAGTGACCTCTTATCATCAGATTTCTTTTCCCTGCTAGACTTTTTTTCCTTTTTTTAATCTTTGCAAAACTGTGACTACTGCAATTAGAACTCACCAAAAAAACTGGAAATGAGGATTGCAGTGGCTATTTGAAGACTTAAGTCTGGCTCCAGTACCTTCTCAATATTATTAAAGTTGGTAGTATGTACTTTGCCCAGTGCCAGGTATGGGCACTCAAACCCTCTGATGCAGGGGTTTGAGTGCCTGACAATTCAGTTACAGTGTTTCTGTTTAGGGGTGTTTCTCTCATTTCAAATTATTTCCCTTGTGCTCCTGCTAAATTAAAAGAAACCAAATACAGAGAGGGGGCTACATGAATACTTAAAATATGCATATATTGACTTTCTTTTTTTCGGTGGAGGAATGCACACTTCTTTCCCCAGAATGAAGTATTCAATCCTAGGGTTTTCATGGTGGTGTTTGGACATCTACATTTAGAGCTGCTTGCGTATGATAAGATTTAGAAGTATTTTAATCATTTATTTAGATTTAATTTTGAATGGGACTTTTATGAAGGGCTCAGCTTTCTGTGAGTGCTCTATAAACTCAGAGGTCCTGCCTCAGTTTGTTAGCACATAGCAGCGTTCCTTCAGCTCAATAGGCTCAGTGAGTAAAGGCTGCAAAATGTGGCACCTCCAAGTCAGAATTTATGGATCGTTGCTGCTCTTTTCTGTGCCTGTGAGCACTGGATTCTGGCTCCAGCTGCTAATTTAACTAGGCTTGAAGGTGCTGAAATGCTGTTGGACAATCCAAGGGTCAGGTACAAGAAGCACTGTAGCTGTGACTTGACTGATTAGAGGTACCCGCCAAATATAAAAGTATCAAACCAGAGAGAAGAGAAAACAGCTGCACGTTTCTGCCAAATGTGATTGATGCGATTTATTTCTCAATGCTTATTCTTGGCTGAAGAGTTCTGCTGACATGCAATAAACCCTCTGTGGATACAAGTGAAAGGCATCAATCATTTTAAACTTCACATTTCAGCATCAAAGTGCTGAAAAGGAGTTTTGAATTCATCATTAATCCATTAAAGTTTGGAATACCAAGAAGTCAAGGTTACTTTTGGACATCCAACTTATCTTAACTTATTTATTTATTCATATAACTCTTTGAAACAGAACTCTTTTTTTTGTTTAAAAAAAGCCTATTCCTTTATTATTCCAGACATTTATAAGAGTTACAATTAAGCTGAAACGAAGAAATAATGTGCAAAAATGGCTAAATAATTACTACATTTACAAAATTGATATTTTCCTGCTGTCCCAAAACAGTTGTGTGGATCTCCTTAAAAGTTCGCTCGAAACCTGCTTTAATTTACACACAAATTCCTTCCACATCTTATATGCCAACATTAATATATTAATATATTGTATGAACTGTATTTATGATGTATTCAAACCAGTTATTTGATCATAAATTATAGATGTGCACATACTGCTATTACATTTCTGTTGATGGAAACGATCTGTCTCTCTGGGCTTCGTCTTCAGCTTAAAGGAGCCAGAGCTCAGTATGGAACATATGGTGACTGTGGCATGTGATTCCCCCCCGGCTTTGCCTTTGAAACCATGCAGCCCTATACAGTATCCCCCCCCCCCCCAGTGGGAGAGCCCATTACTCTCTGTCACAGCCCTAAACAACGGTGTCACCTTACTATTCTTAGTCAAATATGAAAGCATGTATATTTATGTGAAATGACAACAGGACTTTCACTTTGAAGGAAGACACTGTCATGTCCTGTCTGCCTGCGGGCTGTTAAAAATGGAGCAGGGTGACAAATGAGAGAGGAAGCGAACAAGATGTGAGGAAAAAGAAAAAAACATCCAAAGTTGTAAATATGTTACCACAGTTTCACTAAAGAAAACATTTTCTTCCAAGCCTCAGCAGTGTAGTCTTTGTGAATAAATTTTTCATACTGCAGTGTTTACAACTGATCAGACAAATCAGATAATTATAGAAATTAAAATTGAATTGTTTTCAGTTTTTTACCGCCGTGCTAAGAATCCCTCTTTCCTCTGTTTACTGAGTGTGGCTGCGCTAGACAATTTTTTAGAGGCTGTCAAGCTGATCCTACATCGGGGTGGTGCAGCGCAGGTATGACTTCCATGTAGAGTTACACCACGAGGATCATGTGAGATTTTCCTTTATGCTGGTTCTGCCTGAGGCTCTTTCTTCTAAGAGGAAGTTTTTCGTTCCCACTGTTGCCAAGTGTTTCTCATAGAGAGCCAACTGATTGTTGGGGTTTTCATTCTAATATTCCAGAACTGAATTTTATGCAACCATCCATCCATCCCATGGCTACATAGCAAATTAAACATATTACAGCAATCTACAGCAGTCTAAAACTTATGAGCACTGCTCTATCTACACTGAAAAAAGGCCATGTTGGATTTACTTAATTCAATAATGGACATTGGTTGCACACAAATGTTTTGCTTTGGCAGAAACTTAAACAACTGAGTTAAATCAACACAACTTTTTCATATTCAATAAACCTGTGCAATTTGTGTTCAATAAACGTGATTGAAACATGTTTAGATGAAGTAAGTTGGAATGTTTGAATCCTTCACAATTTTGTCATTTTGTTTCAACACTATTCAATAACTTTGTCACGGAGGAGCAGGGAGGACTCGGCGCAGACTGAAATCTCAGAAAAACAGGTTTATTTACACACTCCAGGTGCACTATATACAGGTGAAGGAGAAGGGGGCCAGGGTTCCCAGGGGTGCAGAGAGGAGTCGGGAAAAGCATCCAGAGTCCCCAAACCAAGCACGAGAAATCTGGATACAGAGAACAAGAGTTAGCACGGAACTTTCACGGACAGAGCTCAAAACTGGCTGAGGCTAAAGTAGCACTGACGAGCGTTACTCAGTAGTCCAGCATTGAGGTGCTCTCAGTCACTGCCTTAAGTAGCGGGAGCAAACAAGGTGAGGAGCCACAGGTGATTCCCTACAGGTGGTGGAGGCCGGGAGCTCACAATGAGCTCCGCCCAGGCAGCGAGCAGAGAGAGAGGAGAGAGAGAACAGACAAAACATAACATGTAGCCACACAGGGCCAGCCGAGCAGGCACGGGGACCATGACAAACTTTTACCCCAATACTACTTGGTCACTTAAATACTACATGTTGTCTTCATATCACATAATGTTCAACAAAGTCTAGAGTCTGGCTAACATAAAAAGTGAATGGATCTACAGCAACTACCATCCTCCTATCTTTATCCTGGTTGCAGGGGGGGCTGGGGCATAACCCTGAAGTGATAAGTTATGAGGCAGGGTACACCCTGGACAGCTCACCAGTCTATCACATAGAGACAAACAACCATTTGCACTCACATTCTCAGGTAATTTAGAATCACCAATAAACCTAACTCTAATAACTGCATGACTTTTAACTGTGGGAGGAAACCAGAATACCCAGAAAGAAACCACTACAAACTAGCCAGATTGCAGATTTGAACCCAGGACCTTCTTACGGTGAAGCAACAGCACTAACCACCATACCAGGAAATCCAGGAACGCTATGATTTCAAGGCTTGATGCAGAATTTTTTTGTTTTTGTCCTTGACAGGTTAAACCACAATAAATAGCAATAGCATACACGTGGTGTGTGTGTAGTTGTCTGCCTCTTATATCCCCAGTGATTTTGACATCTCCTGCGATCTTGTGAATTTCATGAGTTCAGCAACTAACCACTCTTACTAGATTGTATCATGTCATCTCAACAAGAACAAATTAAGTTGTTGAATTTTGTACAGATCCTCATTTAATTACATTCATAGAAACATGAAATTATTGTGTTCAAATTACAAGTTAGACTTTTTTAATGTAACAACCACCCAATTTACTTTTTTCGGTATACCAAAAAAAGCAGAGGCGGCTGCTCGACTTGACTGAGATGGATGCCTTCCTCAAACCACAATCCAAAGTGCGCAAGACTGAAACCCCGTGCAGTGTTGCGGGATTTAACATTGCTATATTATTGACTTACTTCACTCGAACATGATATGAACAATTTAATAGCCTCTCTGCATTTCATGTAGTTTCTACACTATATCCAAGAGCTGGCCAATCCCTTTTTTTCCAGTGTACCATAAGTGTGAACGTATTAGAAACCAGCTTACACATCCCATATAAAGCAACATCATGTGCAGACATGTTTCTGTCCACTGGATGCGTGTAGGTTCAGTTTCCACTCTTTTTTGCATGGTTGCTAGCTGTCTAGGTTTGGTTTCTGGCAGTGTGTGCTGCACACATACTATTACCTGAAAGCAGGTACCTGCTGTGGCCAAAAACACGCTGGTGTAATGTAGTGGACCCAAGCACTATATTTTTCTGGTATAACTCTACAAAGATTGCAAAGTTGTGAGGTAGTTTTCTATGAGTACATTATAAGTAGGCCTATGTCCATTCCCACTGCAGAAATCTGATCTATTGTAAAATACATTTTGATGGGACACGGCATCAGAGTAAACAGGTTGATGATACTTAGTAGAAACTTTCTCAGGTTTCCATGGACCTGACTCAAATCAGGCCTAGGCCTAGCTGTTTACTAAAATATTGAAAAATGGTGTCTCAGATTTTGCATCACTGTTGCACAGCCTGTTCAAAACGTGCTTGCTTGGAGCCCAGCGGCAGGTTGAGGGTATTCCTTCTAAGCGAGCCTAGTCAATCTAAGCTTTTCAGATTTTTGCTTTCAGAGGTTTATTTATAAACTGCGTTATCTGTACAGGTGAAATAACTAGCTTGTTTTTTCAAATACTGCTGTTTTGTCAAAGCCACTGGCATCTGACAGTTATGCATAAGGTTTTCCTTTGGTGTATGTGCTGTCACTCACTGCTATGGATGCTTATAAAGTACATGCTTATGGCGTCACACTGTGCACCCTTAAAGGGGGCTCATTAATAACTCCACATTTTTGTACTTGATTGAGTTACAGTTCAGAATAATCCTTATTTATCTTATATTAGGCTTTGATGCAAACCCTTGGTTCACTAATTTACTGAAAGGAGTTATTTTAGCTCCTTTTAAGATCATCCTGCTTTTTCTTCTAATTGGTTCCACCTCTTAAAAATAACAGTTGGGTGGTGCTTCTTGTGCCCATAGACAGAGCACTGTACCTGAGATGACATACTATAAATCTTATTGGCACTATACAGATTCAAGAGAAGAAAAAGTCTACTAGAAACTGAAGATTTAGAGTAGTGACCCTGAACCTGTGGCTCACCGGAAGTACTTGTACATACACCTTATTATTTCAAAGTTTGCCTCTGTCTAATAAAAATCAAGGAAACGTGTCATAGGTCTGCATAATAAACATAACATTTAAAATATGTAGGACTATTGTTGGGAAGAAGGTGTTTTAGCTCATATCAGGATATCCTCCTGTAGTCTTTGTGATGGGTGCAAAATAGAGCCAGAACTGCCAACATAGTGATAAACCCTTAACACAAATATTTTCCAAAGCATATTAGTAATTTTAAGTAGTGGAGCCACTGAATTTATTTGGTTGCTAGAAACTTCAGTGCTATTGATTAGCAAAATTTGTATGTAGGCCTCCTATTTCCCAGTTGGTAAGGAAAATAAGTTACTTAGCGACCATTACTATGCAATTAACACTGCATTGGCTCCACCTCTGAAAATGTTTCGTATGATGTGGTGGATGGCAAATTCTGTGCTTTTTTATCTTCATCTGAGCAATCTCTGCACCTGTCGCCCAGACTATAAATCCAACCACATGTTCAGTTTTTCAGTTCAGTTTTATTTATATAACACCAATTCATCACAACAGTTGCATCAAGGTGCTTCATAAGGTAAAGACCCTACAATATTAAAAAGAAAACTTGTTGTGGCTGTTGACTCAACCTATGCGGACACTACATGCATCTGACAGAATGACAGTATTTGACACACCAGGATGAGACATTTAGAGACTCCTTTGTTTATTGGTGAGCTATACTCATCTGACCATTTTCTGTCTTTTTACTGCCATTTTCCATAAAATACTCTCATATCACCCTGAATGTAGTTTCTCAAACACAATAAAATATATTTACTTAACAGATTTGTTTTTAAATTATTGCTAAATGACATCCATTAAAAGCTTTAACCTCTATATAGTGCTATGACGCTGTCTTGGGAAAGCTGCTGTGAGAATGGAGGGGACCTGCTTCAGCTGGCATTAAGTGTTTTTCAGTGAGGCTTAACTAATGCAAGCGTTAAATAACTCTGGTGTCATCCTCTGTAGGGAATCAGTGGATCATTTAGGACACCTATAGTAAGTCTTCTATAGCCACTTTGAATCCACAATATATGAATAATTTCAGCTCATTCAGAGAGTTTAGTCACATTATAAATTGCAACTGATGACCTGTGAATGCGTAAAAAAGATTTATTGAAGATAATTCAGCTTTAAAGTAAAGTAATGTAAAGTTATGATATACAGTAAGTCTAACAGACTCAAGGACCTTTTATGTCCTATTCAAACAGCTCTCCATAATCTTCCTCTGGGGTATTTTGTTCTCCTTGAACATATGAATCTTAAGTTGCACTTACCTTAAATAGCTGTTCTTCAATCGCTGCCTCTCTTTCTGGCTTAAGTTCTCTCTCCAAAATTAAAGTCTCAAAGAATACGTATTATTATGCAAGGTTAGGGCTGCCTGAGTAATTTCGAAAGCAAAAAAAATGAGCGCAGAAACCAAAGGAAAAAAGAGAACTGCATATGGATGAAGAAATGGAAAGTGAAAGGCTTATTAAATGCATAATTTAACACTGATGTTTGTAATTTGGTCTACAGTAAGAGCTTACTGTCCTTTTTCTGTCATTTAAATCCTGTCTTTTTTTGGTAAATATATTGATTACGTCATATGTCACACATGTGAAGAACAAATCCTAGTGTGAGCATACATAGTTCAGGAACTCATAAGGTGACCTCTCTCTATTCTGACCTTGCTCCGTAAATCCCTGCATGAAGCTTTCCTCTCTCACAAAGTACAGCTAGTTGACAGCTATGCCTACAAAAGAACAAATGGGATTGTCATTGCCTATAGGAACGCACGGCTGCCGCTGTTTTGCTCTCATTTTTGATTTCCTTCCCCCTCTCCCTTTCTTGTCAGCTGGGGACAGTGAAAAAATCACTGGGTGGAAGAGGGGGAGAAGAACCTTAGGGTAGGCTTTTCAGAAGAGCAACACCCTCCGCAGGGTTATTGATATATAGTTTAGACCCCTTTTCATGACACAGAAAAATACTGGAACACCTCTTACAATAATTTTTCAACACAACCTATGTTAATGGAACAACACAGCCCATTAGGAGTAGAAAGAATTGCCAAATACTCCTTATTTTGTAGCTAAGCAATGCTAAATGGGTATTCACTACAGCATAACATATATTTGTGGTAAACATGCATTATATAACAAGTTAATTCTACATGATCAGTCTGTTGTGCTACGGAATAAAGTGAGGCAAGTGCTGGCTAGTGAAAAAGATTAGAGTCACAGAAGCCTTAATTTTAAGACTGTTAGTGAAAGCAAGGCTGATACTTGCATTTGCAGTGATTTATACATGGTGACATAGTTCTCCCACAACCCTTCCATGTGCATACACGGAGAGCTGGAGGCAGGCAGAGCTGCAAGAAGACAGAAAAGAGCAGGCATCACTGAGAGACATGACACTGATTAAGTGTGATACGGGAGGAAGTGAGGAGACGGGTTGCAAAGGAGGTTGCAGATGTGCAGCGACTGTCAGCGAGCTAAAACTTCTTAAAAAGCATGCCCTATTTGTCAATTGGAAGTGTAGAGGGGTTTCCTTTGAGCCATCAGCTGATGTGGCCAGGGACTGAGATCGTCTGATCTTCTGGCACTGCAGCTGAGCTTGACTTTGTGGCCTTCCCAAGCTTAAGCTATGCTTAATTATAGATTTAGGGCATGGAAAAAAGGAAAAGATTCACTCTTCATTTTTTAAACCTCCTAACCCTCATTAAAGTGGCAAAACATATTATCCTCCCCTCTAATAACACAAAACATCTGTGGAGTTTTACCACTGCGGCATCCCTCAGTCAAATTGTCAGTCAGAGCTCATTAGCATCAGTAAGTTTATTAATGTTCTGCCTACAGGGCCTAATGAGTTAATCAGCTGGCAGGTTTTCCCATGGGTTGGAATTCTTTATGGCTCTGAACCACTTTTACCCCTCATGGTGTCTCAGTGCCTCCTCAGGGCTCTGCAGCTACCACTAAGGTTTCAAGTGACAACATCTCTGTCACTCTCTTCCTCCTTCCTTGTTCTGCTTGTTAAGGGGGGGCATGGCAGTGGTACAAAGTAAAAGTGTTGGGTGGGCATGAGGGGGATAAGGCGGTGGTAGTGGTGGTATGGGTGGGGGTGGCGAAGGTCATAAAAAGGGATGGAAGAGTTGGAAATGCAGGCAGAGCCACTGCCAAGCAGGGACGAAGACGCTTTCAGAGGAATCGCTGTAAACAGACACAGTCATGCCTGAGCCCCAGAACCCAGGTAAGCTGGTCCATCCTGTGAGATTAGAACAGAAAAAAACAGACGTGGAAGCTAGTGATTCTGTGCAAGGTGCAGATGTGTGGGAAGAGAAAAATCAAGGCACTTCTAACTAATTTTAACCCTTAGTGTTTATTCTTGATAAAATTATCTTTTCAATCACAATAAATCAGGAGTTTTATAATGTCGTTGGTAATGAATGACCTAATATAGACTACAATTTATTAGTGGGCATGCAAATTAAAGCTGTTTAATAATCTGTGGCATGAGTGTTAGGTTTATAGGTGCATGCCTTCATTTGGTATCACTGTGCTGCTTTCTCTTTCCCAAACAACTGTTCTGAGGTATAGTGCGAAACTGCAACTGAGTTCAATGAAAGCTAAACAAATATTTAAAAATACTTTCAGAGTTAAATGCACTTAGGGGTTTTTTTTTGCCTAAATGTTGGTAATCAAAAATAAAACAATCCAAAGTTATGGATAAAGAAAAATATATTCTCTTTAGCTGCTTGAACTTGTATTTTCTTATAGGAAAAGTGTTTTGTATACATGACGTTTAATTAAGCTGAAGAAAGCAAGACGGTAAAAGTTGGCAAACTTATAGTGACGTCTGATGTGAGTTTCATAGTTATAACTGATGAAAATGCACGTCATATGCAATTATCTTAAGTGACTATGTTTTATTACAGAGACAGAGTGCATGCGCTTTGTTTTTACACTAAATCCAGTGTCATATAATTATGCAAAACTCCATACATTTTATATACACTGAAGTTATTTAATTAAAAGAAAAACAGAGGCTGTAAATGGCAGTAAATGCCTTCTTTTATTACTGATAATAAGCCCTTTCATTGCACCATAAACTGGAAGTATGTGGTTCCAGCGGATAATCTTCCCATGCATGTGGCATAACATTTGGTAATCTCAGTGCTGAAACATCACCACAGCACTGTGATGTAGTGTATGCTGTAATGTTTCTATCAGTCACTGGGTCTGAAATATGCTCCGCCGCCTTTGTCAGCAACAACCTCAAACTGTAAATCATCTTGCAGCTCTAAGCGGGAGAAATGAGAGCATGCATGAGGGAAGGAGTGAAGGAGGGCACGAGGGAAGAAAGAGGTAACAGATAAAAGCGGAGAGATGAGGGGAATGATTTGTTAGAGGGACCTCTGTCAAGTCAGGTGTAACTACCTTGCCGTCGTATCTCTGCACCTCAGACACCTTATCTATCTGACCCTGATTGCCTCCCTCATTCTATTACACTGTCTCCTCTGCTGGCATCAATCTCCCCATTCGCCAATCTGCATGAAGTTCACCATATCACTGCTGTTATGTAAAAGTCAGAACTCCCATTTTCTCAGATATATAATTCCGATATCTGTTTTACTCATTGAGCTCTTTCAAAGTCATGTGGATCAGACCAAAAAAGGCGTTTTGCTGAAAGCGACATGCGTCTGCAAAAGTCCGTATTTAGAAATGCACGTCAGCGTTGATGCATCATAAAATGCATTTGATGCACTGAAATCTGTCCCCTTTAGTGTACCTTATACCCTTTCCCTTTTTATTCTTCCATCAAGCAGTAATTCCATCCCTGCATCCAATGTGTCTCCAGGCCAGCGTCCTGACATCACACATATTATGTTCCTAACACCACATTACAGCCGTCACCCAGTCTCCTCTTGTTCTTGTGTTTCCACCCATCCCAAATTATTGCCCCGCTCATGAACTTCCTCACACATCCTCAGCTTTGGAGCCCCTCTGCCCCTGTCGATCAGCTGGTTACAGCTCATGTGACTCATCCAGTGTTAAGGCTGTTGGGGCTTCAGAAGACTTGGTGATCGGGAAGAAGCACGCATCCCAATAAACAGCCACAAGAATAGTTCTCAAGTGTAAAAGCGATGGCTGTGGTCTTGTGGATCCACAAAAGGAAAGGCGCCTCTAGAGAGCGAGGGGAAACACACTTGGATGGACCTTAGCTGACCCATATAAGACACGTGGAAGGAGCCCAGTAGGATCACAGTTTTCATGTTAATCATGGATTGTTATGTCTCATGAACCAGTGGGAGCTTTGGAATGAGCCAGTCACAGAATAATTAGACCTTGCGCACCAGAGTTGATGGTAATAGTTGCAGGGTGCAGGGTGACAGTTCGCTGGCGCTGCTCCACTGCTGAGCACGCGTAGACATAACAACACAATTTTTAATTACCAGTAACGCTGCCAGAGGCCGCCATCTCTACCCAAACACTCCCTCCCCTGTTAGCATACAAAGGAGCGCGGTTCAGCTTAACAAAAAAGACTCTGAATCTGGCTTAGATTCAGATGAAGGGCAAACGTAGACTGATATCTGCATTCATCCACTGCATCAAGTTCTTGAATATCTTAAGTAGGAGTAACCATACTTTTTTTGAGTGAGCACATCGAACTGCTCGGCTCCTACTCCAGTTGTTTTAGCAGAACTTCTGCAGACTTGTCTGTTAGACAGTATGATGCTGCTCAGACAAATGAAAACAGCTATCACTACTGCGCATTTTCAACGGCTACTTATGAGTGCATGTAAATCGTCTGCTGATGCCAGCTTTTTTTAGTCTCATAGACTGGATATAACAGCTAAGAAGACCAACTGTCAGTTTGAGAACTTTTGTTTTGAAGAATGGTCTTTGCCATCCTGGTCTTTTGGAGCCAGCAGTAGCTAAAGTAAATTCTATTTTTGCATTTAATTCTTGCTAGTGTTTCAGTGAGTGCTTTGCAAAGACATAGATACTTGATAAGTTGAGCATTAGAATGCCACTAATAAAAACCTGCACATCAAGCCAAGTTTTTGTCAAATAATGAATTGAATTAAATTAAATACAGACCAAGAGGCAGAGACACTGCAAATGCTGTTGAGCTGTGCAGTTTAGTGACTGAAAACAGGTGAAAAGTAGCAGAAAGCTAGTGGCTAAAGACATCGATGTCAGCATCAACCTGTTCCAGTCAAAACAGCCATGCCACAATAACTTAATACATTTTAAACTAAAGATCTAGATGGAAATTTGCCTCTGAATTAGAGATCAAGATGTTTTTGTACCAACCTGTAAAAAATGTTTATTTCTGCTGTGAAGTTATGCATACAGAAATCAGGTGAGACAGACTCACTTTTGAGGCCAGCATCAAGTGGTCATGGAGCCACAGTTTCTGCAACTTCTGGCTTCATTTATCAGCCAGGAGGTTGCTGCTTAGTTATCCTGAGAGTGGGCTGGCTGTGTTTTTTTAGGGTCAATTCTTTATTTTTAGGATATCTCATGGGACCAGCCTAAAACCTGTTTGTTTCTGTGACTAAAGAGCGTAGATAGATGACAAAAAAACTCCAAAATCATTAATAAATTTTAGTTTGTTTCATTTTTTTCTTTTTATTTGAGTATCGAGCCACAGCACTGCTGCAGGCCTGTTCTCCATTGAGACTGTGTCACTTTTTTGAACCATTAAATTATTTTTCAGTTTTTATTTTGTTTTAAAGTTAAGAAATTTGATCTGATTTCAGAGAGAGGGAATGTCATTATTATGGTCACATGGCTCTGGCTGGGAGGACAGAAGCCCAAACTACCAGCTGTTCAAATCTTACATTAACAAGTAGTATCCACTCAGAAAAAAGGTGGCTTAAAGAGCAGGATAAAGGAAATAAAATGGCTTTTTTCACACAGGTGGATGAAGTGAGAGGCTACACCAAGGCCAGGTATAAGATAAATAAGCATCAATTTGAGCTCTGAATCATGCTACTCCAGCACAGTCCAAGAATAAAACTGCTTTCTCTAAAGGATGAATTAAGATGTGCAACTGAATTCTTTTGAGCTAAACAAGGATCTGTCTTAGTGATAGTTACACCTGGACCAATCATGTATCTGTGTGTAAAACTGGTGCCAGAGCCTGTCTTCTTTTTTTCACAGTTGTTTAGCAGAAGGTTAAACTTCCTGTATTCCCATGTCTATTATGTCACATCTCCGCTCTTCAGCTCCCCGAACCACGCGTCTCACAACGGGTCGAGTGTAGCATTACTTCATACCAAGGCGATCATCAAGTTCCCACAGGTATGCGCCTGCTGCTTGATGGATTGCAGACAGATGCAGAGTCAAGCAACTGTGCCACGAGGTCCTACAAAAAGAGTGTGAAAAGTTAACTGATCCCCTGAAATATCATTAACAAAGCCTCTCAGAGCGCAGCCCAAGCAGTGTGATGCGCAGTGGATACACACCCAGAAATGTATCCCTTTTTCTAAAAGCTTCCTCTTTGATCAGAGAGAGGCCTTAGCCTATTTGGAGCACAGGCTGGTGTTGATTTGAGCTGCAAGACAAAAGGAAATAAATGGAAAGCTGAAGTGGATGACAGCTTAATATGGTATTTAAAGCTGCCTTTGTTTACAGATTCCTCATGTCTAAATTAGAATTGCATTTAGTAATTGTTTTCTTATGTTGAGAGCGCTTTGTTCACACAATGTCAATTCATTGAAATTGTCAGGAAAGTTTACAGCACTGCTATAAAATCTAATCTTCAGTTTCACACCCATTTTTCAAACCGATTACCAAATCCTTCCCTTTCTGCACTCTTGTTCTTCCATAAATCTTCATCCTTTTGTGTGGCAAGGAGCGAAGAGAAAGCAGGGGGAAAGAGACATGACTGGTCCAATTCAAACAAGCCATAATTCTTATCATCATCATTAAAAGTCAGTATTATATACAACCATCCAGTCTCTTGTGTTCCCTCCACAAGCTTGTGCGTCTAATCCCTCGGTCCTTGGCCACGACAGGCTTAATGCAGGATCGTTGCAGAACGCGTACAAACGGAATAACACGGTAATGTCAGCACCGTCGGAGCTTTATCAACTTCTCTCAGTGGGAGAAACATTATTAGTGACCTTTTTCTTTCTTAAGTCTCTATAGAGCACAGAGCTTGCTTTTGAGATCAAGATGAAATACTGAAAAGAATGAGAAGAAAGTATATCATTTCATCCTTTCTGCTGTAATAAATCAACACATAAATCACACACAGGTTCTCTAAAGGGATGACAGCACAACAATCTTGGGACCAAATCTCTCATCAAAGCACAGATTGAGGAAGGTTTGCTGTTGTACACAGTGTAAGGCTACAACTAATACCACCGCTTTCCTCGATCCATTGATTAGCTGTCTAAGGTGATGCCTTCAAATTGCTTGTTTTGTCCCACTTGCACTCAGTTTACTGAAGAAGAACATTTGAGAGGCTAGTAGCAGCAAATGTTAAAGTTAATGCAGAGATTATTGCATATATTTTCAGATTGCTCAACCAAGCTTTGTTCAGATTGTAGATTTTATGTAAACTGTGACCTTTTTAAAAAAGGAGGGCAATAATGATTAAAATGGTTCAAACCTAGACACAGTCTGGAGGAGCATACGTTCAACCATTTTCTTCTAAATCTTCTTCAAAGCACCTTTCACATCTTTTAAAGGTTCATATGAAAAAAAAAATCCCTTAAAATATTAAATATAGTTTTTTTCCCTCCAACAAGCTAAAACTAAGCAGCCGAAAACAAAAAGTAGGTCATCTAGATTTGCAAAGACCGCTCCTGTTTATTTCCTGGTTGTATCAGTGCAGTTAAAACTGCGAGTTCCTATTTACCAGGCAGATTAACTCCCTTCCCGAGGCTTTCATTTTACAGATGAGTGGACATTTGATCAATACAGATTTTTTGAGTTTCAAAGTAATATTTTTTTCTTATATTTGCAGTTATTTTGATCAACAGTTCAGAAAAAAAGAAGAAAAAGATCAATAAAATCTTCATAACTGCATGTTTTTTATTTTAAAACTGTGTCACAAATTGATTTCATGGAAAGCTGCTCTGTGATGTGCAGTTATTATTTTTGATTCTGACAATCACTCGAATTACGGGAACATCTGCTCTTTGATGTTTTACACCATCCATTACTACCTGCATGTCAAGCAACTATTTAATTGCTACTCGAGATTTATCCATTTACCTTCTCCTCCTACATGGAGAGACAGTCTATTCAGTACGTGATGCAGCTGTAAAGATCATCAAGACTGTCAAATTAACTTGGCAAATGATTGAGTGATCGGGAGGGCAGAGGCTTAAGCGTACCCAGATTCTGTTGACAGCTTCGCTCTCCATCCTCATCATAAAATGGTGAAACTACATCAGTCATGCTCTGCTCCCAGTGTGGATGCCAGCCAAGTGCCAATAATACCATTGATACTCATACACAGAGTCTGTTTATAAATAGACTGCTTTAATATTAATCTTCTTTTTATTTCTCCCCTGCTAATACACTGCATTTATATATATATATATATATATATATATATATATATATATATATATATATATATATATATATATATATATATATATATATATATATATATATATATATGTGTGTGTGTGTGTGTGTGTGTGTGTGTGTGTGTGTGTATCTGAATATTGTGGAAAATACAAAAAATACAAAAATACTTTTGGTCACACCGTCATGCGATTTAAGGAAAGTGTAGCAACAGCAGCAGCTTGGCCACATGTGATTACTGCATATATTAATAAAAGAGTGAGTTGCTTTTATATTGGGATTAAGGTGCTTTACAGGCATTGAGGGATTCCCTGTTGAATAGCGTTCGAAAAATGCGTAAGAATTGGAGAGGATTGGACTTTCAGTTACTGAAAACATCACTCAGTAAGAAGCAGAGCTGCTCCCAGAGCAGAAGCAGCCTGACTGGTTGAGTTAAATCTGACTAATTCAAAAAGAACAGTCTCTGCTCCGAGGTTCATGATTTAATTACTTCCTGAATCACATTTATTTATTAAAACTGTTAAAAATGTATGGCTAAATTCCACTTTTTGAGGTCAACTTATAAAGAAATGTAAAGTGTTATGAAATGGGGGGTCCTGCACTTCTCTTTTTCCATCCATTGCCAAGTCAAACCCCACATACTCACATCTCTCTTTAAGGAAACGTAGCCCACTGGCGTTACATTGATTCAGTACACCCCTTGATTCAGTAGCTTGTAAAACCAACTTTAGCATCAATAACTTGAAAGAAGCATTTTCGGTATGACTTTATCGGTCTTTCATGTGGAGGAATTTTGGCCTATTCTTCTTTAAAACATTGCTTTAGTTCACAGAAGTTTGCAGGCTTTCATTTATGCACAGCTCTCTTAACGTTCCCCCACCTTAATGACTTTGTGTTTGACGAATGACTGCAAGGTGCCCAGGTCCTGTGGCTGCAAAACAAGCCTCCCACCACTGTGCTTGACAGTTGGTATGAAGTGTTTGCACTGATATGCTGTGTTGGGGCTGTACATCTAAACTTTGCTCTCATCTGTCCAAAGCAGATTTTTCCAGAAGTATTCTGGTGTGTTCAGATGCAACTTTGCAAACTTAAGCTGTGCTATTATTGTCTTTTTCTTTTTCTTTTTTTTAGGGGAGAGGACATTTCTATTGGCTCCCCTTTTAAACGACCCATACTTGTTCAGACCTGTAATGTCTCAGGTGTAGCTCTTAGGCTTATTGAAGTTTCTCTGACGCTTGAATGGTCTTATTTTGGGGTCAGTTTGATGGGACATTCACTCCTAGGATGATTGTGGTAGCGTATTAACACACACTTCATGTGTCTCCAGACCAACAAAACACCAAAACGTCTCCTTCTGGAGGTGCTCACACTAGCTTCTAATCTGTTGATCATCTGTCTCTGACTAGCAGCACCTGGCTGCTGCTTACTCCTACTTACTTGCTTAATCGTGTGGAAGCAGTAAAGGCGTAATTAGTTTTTTTTTTTTTTACAAGAAAGCATAAAGTCCTGAAAAAAAAGTCCTTTTTTCACTTGACTGTATTTGAGATGCACTGAGTTGCTCGGTCTTTATTTACATACATTTGAAGTCTATGCTGTTCAAATTAGGGGTTTCCAAATTGCCTTGATATGACTGGAAACACCAAAACAAATGTTTTAATGTTGTTGTTTCAGTGTGATATGAATGTAATCCATATTTTCAGAAAAGCAATCATTGGTTTGTTAAAATCTGACATCAGACAGGTTATATGAGAGGCATTTGTCCAGCCGAGAGTTTGCACAGTCAGAGTAGCAGAGCAATTGTCAAAAGTCTGTCACAGTACTGTGTAGTGGCATGCCCATTAAGCACACAATGCTAGTAAGTGGACTGACCTGTATCATTCAAAAGTTCCCTTGTGGACATGTACCAAAGTCCCATCACACCTTTTCCTCTGTTTACCTTAAGCTGTTGATTCTGTGTCTTTGTGGGAAGTAATCCTAATCAATAAGTTATCTTAGATAGAATTATTTTATTCAATATGAGCACAGACACACATATGAGACAGTTTTGATGTTGTGCAGCCCGTTAGGAGGCACAGATGTTATTTTTTTGCATGATTAAGATCTGCACTCTTTGGGGTTTTCTCTTCAGTCTGATTTTTTGAATCACCATCTGCTGACAAATGAACTTTTGGCATCTTAAAGAAATATTATATCCCATGAATGACACAAGTACTACAAATGTGTAACAGGAGAAAGATCCTGTTTTTATGTCCTGGTCTTCGTGCTATTTTGCCTCTGGAGCAAGTCTGACTCCAAAAAGTAAAAGCACAGCAACAGGAGCTTATAGTTTCACCTGACACACTCATCCAGACTGCAGGGCTATGACAGGGATGCTGTGCAGAATGGTGCCAGGATGCATTAACAAAGTATGAGAAGCAGGACTGTGTTACCACCAATTGGCATTATACTCAGCTGGAGAGGAGGCCACACTAGCCCCAGTTTCTGGTTAACATGTCCGCTGGTGCAATAGCTTACGGTTATAGACACGCTTAATGTATTCAGCGGTACTCCAACATGAAGCTTCAGCAGAAACAAAACCGTGTAATGGGTGCCTTTTTTGAGCTGCAGCAGCATCGGATATGTCAGTCACTGAGTTTAAAGGAGACAGCTGTTCAGTATCTAGCATCAAAACACACATTCTTATGAGGAATCTATGCCCTTTTTGGCTTTGTTCAGTGATGAGAAAGATTTCAAGATTCAAATGTTTGTCTTGGCCTGACTCCTTTGGCTTAACTGCCTGAATAAGCAGGAGGCGCACGCAGCAAAGGAAGGCAGGGAAATGTCAAGAGAGATTAACGAAGCACATTCCACAGAGGTTACCCTTCAAAAGCAAAATGGGAGGAGAGAGCGCGAGAGGCGGACGGAGCGAGGGAGAGAGAGCGCGCAAGAGCGAGAGAGACTGTCGAGGATCAGCGCAGAATTAATCTACTTATTGTTTTCAGATTTATGAAGAGAAACTAATATTTTTTAAGGCTAATTGCGATACGGCCCAGAAAACTTATAAGTTGCTGGTTCTTATTGTATTTTCTAATGCGTATGATTTGTAATGATTATAACATTACAGGGGAAATAGTAATATAAGTGATCTCTGGAATATAAATGTTTTTTAAACTGTCTCCAGTGCTGCGTGTTTCACTTGCGCTTCAGAGAACACAAGCACTAAGCCGAGTGTTTTCTTTAGTGCCGAGCAGATCAATACCTAAAGTTTGAACTCGACCATGACAAAGTCTTGTCTTGAGGTCAGTGTCAATAGGATTGATTAAACAAAAAAAGAAGCTCTAGCTTGCAGTAGCTTTATTCTGTATAAATGTATTCTGTATAAATGCTTTTCTGAGGCACGTGCAAGGGCCTCACCTCATTGGGTAAAAGAAGTGGCAGATTTATTATTTTTGTAATTATTTCATCTTGGTTTTACTTTGTGTAGGATCAAAAACACACACCTCCGTGGCTGAATAGGATCACTGTAGTCGAAATAAGATTGATATTTCCTTGTAGCAATTTATATTTGATGGCATGTCTCTGCTCTGGGGGAACTTCTCTGGCCTTAAATGGAAAGGTCGAGACAGGGAAAGCAGCAGCTAGATCCCCATACAGAACAGAGCAGGCATCAAAGACCACAAATATGACAAAGTTAGATACAACATGACAAAAAGAGATGAGCTAGAGTTGAACTCCAGAGCTGCTTGCAAGTATACAGCAGCCATGGGAAAGCCAATTGGATACACAAATGGGCATTGACTAATTCTTCTTGAATTGGGTCATTAGAGCATAGATTTGGTTTGCCAGCCCAAATGGTGCTGATTTGGATCAATCTCATTGTTCTTTCAGGGACTTGTACCTGCATGTAAAAAAAAGTAGAGCTAACAAAGTGATGCTGGGCTTTTATTTGCTGGCAAAAAATGTTATTACCTCTGGTTTAGGGAACTTGTTTTCAGGATGTAAAAATGCTGATGTCAGATTTTGCAGCCATCACAGACACATACGCACAATGTCCTTTGGCATTGATGTCTTAGGCATTGGCCACAGCAACACTGCGTGACAAAAGAAAGATTTTTGAAGAACTACAGAGCCTGAGGAAGGAGGCTGGAGGGGTGGCGATGGAGTAAGTCACAAGTTACCTTTAGTTTGTGTGTTGCACCTTAATTTGGTTTGTTTTCTCTCACTCCGTTTCTTCTTTTTCACATGCTTTTTACTTTTGGCTAAGAGTTAAGCACCAGTACCGACTTGAATAGGTTTAGGAAAATATCGTGGTTTGGATTAAAACGCTCCCCTTCATCGCATTAGCTGTGAAAGCTGAAGAATGACGCTCAACCAGTTGTGCTCAAATGTGAGGCAAAAACGATTTTTCTCAGTGTTAATATGTCAGGACATGAAGGCAGCTGTGCCAAAGGACACATTGATCTTACCAAACAGCAATATTTGCAGGCTGGTTGAAGAAAATGTACAACAGCTAAATCTAATTTATAACTGGTTCAAAAACCAAATTAGAACATTAAACTGCTCTAAAGTGCACGAAGATGAGTAAAATATCTAAAGCATAACTTATATGGATTATTACGCACTATGTGGTGAAAGATTATATTCTAAGCACACGGAAAACTCAGGTATGCATACGTCTTTTAGTATCTGTGGTCAGATAGAAAACCCCCTACCCAGGCACTTAGCTTAAAAATCCCCCCTATGTCTTGACTTCAGTTTTATGACTTAATCAGTTTTTAGCCACAGTCATGAGGTGCTAAAATCCTCGAGACGTTAAAATGATATAAGTGATAAGCTTTTGGTCTATAATTATGGATGCACTGTGCATCAAGCGATGAGTGTATTTAAAGAAAGTATTGGCAGTGGCAGGGTCAGCGAAAACTGAGTAAATCCTCTTTCAACACGCATCTCACTTGGTATTTGTTAAATATAAACCATGTAGCCTATATCTCATCTCCTCCACCGAAGAACCCAATCCTTGAGCTGCTTGACCCCAGTTGGTCTGGCTCATTGTTCTTCTCTCTCCCAGTTCTAGTTTCTGCCTCTCTGCTCAGCCATTTACTTCAGAGGAGAGTGGAATCAGATTAAAGTAGGACAAAGAATTGGTGGGACCGAAAAGTGCTGAGAGTGACGATTTGCATTAAGTGAAAAGTAAGATGGAATGGAGACCGCAAGAGACATTATCCATTTAACAGATACCTGGAAGACAGGGAAGCAGACGGCTGTTGAGTGAAATTATCTAGGCCAGAGAGGACTGTCGATGAAGCGTGGATGGTAATGAGAGCGCAGATGGATCCTCGCAGACAGAGCCTTCATCAGCTGTGCATTACCTTCAGCATTAGCAGGGAGGGTTCAAGGGTTACAGTGATCCTGGTTGTGACTTTGCGGCTTGCTCACAGCTTTCTCAGAGCTGGACAGAGAGACCTGCAGTAGAGGAAGTGCTACAGGCGTGGGCTGAAGGAGAAACGGGTCACTTATGGATAATTAGAAAAGGATAAAATCGTTCTTTAAAAGCTGCACTAGGCAAGATTTTTTTTTAAAATAAAATATACCCATCTTATCAGCTTTGATCACAAAGTGGAGCTACAAAAGAGAACTACGTCACTAACCTTGACTAACTGAGATGCCGTAGAGTTCCTCTTTCTGCACATTTCAAATATGAGTGTTTTGTGGGAAAGTAAAGCTTTTTTTAAGAGTACATTTCACATAAAATTTTGTTTCAGGGACAGATTGTAGGTGTGTCATAGGATTTACCTCTTGGACCTCTTGAACCTAATGAAAAACATCTAGATTATCACTGATATGCCTTGAATGTCCTGGATCTGAATGAGCCATGTTATATCACTTGAATTTGCAATAATGCTACAGAAATCTAGAGAATGTTCCTCCTGCTGAATTCTGCTCTTCCAGCCTATCACACCACTATTTGGTCTGAAAAGTCTTGCCAATGGCCAGAGTTCTCCATTGTGGGCTAGATTTTCTAAGGCCTGAAAAAAAAAACATACTCAGAGGTTATTATAGATATTTGTGTCCAGTGATGCCAAAAATATGTTGCCTGGCTCAGCTTTAACGGGTAATCAAATAATGTTGCAGCTGGTAAATGTGGTGCCAATTTCAACTGAGTTACACAGTTATGGGTAGCTTAATCTGTAGGCCTAATAATATGTCATCTGAAAGGTCATTACAGCAAAGCCTTAAACACCAGAGCTTTCATGTGTTTCCCAGCTTGATTTTGTGTTCGCTATTCCCTGTTGTCAGCAGACCTGATTTCTTTTTGAGCTTGGCATCAGAAAAAATCCCCCAAAAAACAAAAATAAAATGAAATAAAAACAGTAAATGGATGCTGGGTAGTTTTCTAGAAAGTGAGCATCATCTCTTCCAGACTGGAAATGTTTTATTTGCTTGAGAGTTATTTTAAAAGGTATTTTTACATTCTATTTTTAGCTTCTGACATTCAAAGCCAGACTAAGTTCTTATATTTGTTTTAAAGCTGCTCATAAATAAATTCACTTGACTCGGGGCATCAAATCATTTCCACAGTATGTTATAATGTTTCATATATAAAAACCCAGCAAAGTGAAAATTAGTTAACTTTCATAAAAATCTACTGGAGAGATAATATTTACCTGCTCAGGGTTGCATTTTATTATGATGTGTATGTAAATGGGTTTAGTTATCTTTCACTCCTTGAAACATGTCAAGAAATGTCAGATAACCATGAAAGACTCTGCTGAATTTCCCACTTTTTAATCATTATATAAAAAAGTATTTTGTCTTTTATTTTGACTTATGGCAGAAAAGAAAAGAAGATACAAGACAAGAAAAAAAAAGCTCTAAGGTGATTTAATGTTAGCTAATGCTCTATCTTGGTTTTCCAACACACTGAATTAAGATGGTGTACATTGCAAACCTGCTCAGTATCAGCTCTTTGGCATCAGTGTGAGTATTTTATGCCTCAGGGGGTGTGCCAAAAATAATTCACTTACTTATCCAAAGGATTGCCGAGGTACGCACGCGAATTACTTGGCTCTCTGAATGAATAGATCGGCTTGTCGAGTGGGAGACCCGTCTGGTAGCGCGACAAGAAAGATATCCTACTGGCCTCTTAGCACTCAAAGCTTCTCATTTTCAACATATTAACAAATGAGCACAAATGCGGCCGGCCTCATAAACAGCAGAGAAGGAGTATTGTGTTGAAAGAAAGATTGTCTCGCCGCTGTTTGACATTTCACTTCTTGGAAACAGAAGCAATCTGTGTGTCTTTTACACATCACGTGCTGTCTGTTTTTTCACGTTTATTGCCACTTGCAGCTGCCAGTGTAAAACGTCCCTTGTACATCTTTAAATATTTTCTCCGTGCTGCATTTTGGATGCTGGGTAATAATTTGCATTTTTTCACCCCTCTATCATCATCTGCATAAAATGTTTCACCTGGGATACACAGAAAAAATCTAAACCGCTTGCTGATACTACCCTCATGATGCAAACTACCTAAATGGGAAAAAAATAACCAATCCAGAGCAGTGAAAAGCTTATAAATTAGATGTGAAAGGGTGATCCTGATAATGTATAAAATCCCTGCGTAATCATGCAGAGAGGAGGTGGCAGTGACCTTGAAGGCTAAAAATTATTTTGTGAAACCTAATTTACTGCACAATGAACGTTGCTGGGTGCAGTGGAGGAAACTGCGCAGAGACTGGTGAGTGTGTCACTATCTTGCTTGTTTGCGGTGAGACAGCACGCAGCTACAGGGTAAAGAGATCTTATACCGTACGTTTGTTTTAAAAAGCCTGTGCTGTTTTGTCATCGTATTTTCAAGTTATGATGTAAGGGGGGAAGAAAAGGTTGTCAGTTGGGATGCAAATTAGCAAATCTAATCTCCTCTCTAATGTGTCTCCAGTTTATCACGTGACCAAAATGTTTGTTTTATTCATCTGTTGTTTAGGACGCCTCCCATTAATGCCTGCAACTGCAGATTTAGCTTTAACCGCAGTGACAGTTCTAAGATGTCACACCACATATAACATTTCAAGACAGTCAAACCAGAGTCTCTGAGCGTCAATATCTTTCTCTCATATCTTGACACCAGTGAACCAAAACTCTCATTCACTCTCATATTGCTGTGCTGCTGCTCCGCTGACACTGAATGAAGCTCCGACTGAGATTTCATACGATGACAGCTGAAACTTTTACATCTAAGAAAGCTGTACAGAAAAAATAGAAAGCTATAGAACTGCTTTTAGTCAGGAAACGCTCTTTCACCATCAAACAATGTGAGGAAAATGTACTCACACTCGGCTTTCCTTCCTGGGTTTTATTAATGTGCAATTACAGGTGTACAATATAGTTTTTTATTACAATTCTATTCATCCAACTCAGGGTTGCATGGGGGCTGGAGAGGCAGGGTACAACCTGGACACACCATGCATGCTTACACTTACACCTACTGCTAGTTTGGAAACATCAATTCATCTAACACTCATGCCATTGGACTGCTGGAGAAAGGCAAAGTACCCACAGGGAACGCGATGAAAATGTGCAAACACCACACAGAAAGGCACCAGCTGGCCTGTGGAGTCAAACCCAGGACATTCTTACTGTGAGAAGGAAGTGTTAACCATGACACTATTGTAGAAAACTGTGGGAGAACTGTAGAAATTCTTTTTTGAAAGGCTTAGTAAGAGGTAGTTGCACATTTGAGACCCCAGACATGATCTTTGAGCAGGTACTGTGTGTTGTACCTTGCAATAAACTGCTATAAAAATTTGCTGTCTATTCATTTAGTTTTACATTTTCTATAGACTGTTGGGTTATGATTGCTTCAGTAACGCCTGCCTCGCGCTTTGCTACAATCAAAACCCTGTAAAACATATCAAAATGGAGCTACATCATTGCTCAGTCCTTTCTATCAAAAGACAATAAAATAATCATAAAAATGCTTCACTCCGCTTCATTTTCTGTTGCAAATTTGGGGTCCACTTCATTCTTGTTAACGCTGCCTATGAAACTGGAAGTTTGCGACTGAGAGTTCCCCTTTATTGATTATTTCTTTTAAAATTCTCTGATGGCAATAGTTGCACAACTGCTGTGCAAGTTATGATGGAGTTACAACGAATATGCATAGATGGTAACGTGTCCTAATCGAGTAAACAGTGTAATAAATTGTTTACTGAGGTGATAATGGAAACAGTAAAAGAACAGCTGAACAGTGTAAAGATTATATTCAATGCAGATTTCTTGACAATAAAGAATGTTATTGTAGATTACAGTAGTCCGATTGTAAAATAACAGTTTACTGCTGGCAAATCAGCTGCTGGTATTTCACTATAATTTAACAGGGAAATTTCTCTCACTTTACTTTCATGTTATTCTGTGGGGTTTAAAACCATTTATGAACAGTCTTTCATATGAAATTTTCCTCTGAGAGGCTGTGATATTTCCTTCAGTAAAGTGAGACACCAGCGGGACTCCTGTGCATAGCGCACACTTTCTGAGTTCCAGCCGTCTTTGGCAAAACGGTTATATTATTAATCACACATATCTGAAATCAGCATGGGGCTGTTTCCATGGTGATTTTGTGACATTTATTTAACGCCCCAGTTGTCTCTCAGGGTGAGAATTGTTTCTCAAAAACAAAACCTCCTCCCGTCTTCGGTTACATCATGTTGAGTCAAAGATTAAATCCTGCCAGCAAACACACTGACATCAAGGTAACATCCCTGAAAAACAGAGGACCAGACGAGCACCTAATAAAGCAAAATTCAGTGACCGACTTTCCCTCTGATTTCGAGGGGGAGAGAGGTGGGAAAGATGGTTCAGCAGGAGCCTAAAGAAAGTTTTAACTGCCTGCTGTGCCACAGATCCTCTCAAGGATTGAAGTGCTGAGAGAGGCATTAATAGATTGCTACATGAAAAACAAACCTTATCCAAAATAGAAGTGTTGCCTCCCCTTCAGTTTGCCACACATGGTATGCCAGCCTTGATCACAACCAGAGTGCCAAGGCTGAGCCTTGATATCTTAGACCCACTGTTAAGTAGGCTCATGGGACGCTCTGCCGTTCCAGTTGTGGCTTCTCGTTGGTCGTTCGGAGAGATGATAGCTGTCAAGATGATGTCCTTATTCATTTCCGTGGCTCAGCCCTTTAATAAACTTTGCCGTCTCAACTGTACCTCCCTGCCACAGTGAAACCTTCTTAACATTTAAACAGGGGCCCTAATGAGGGCGCAGACCTGCAGAATTATTTAAATGGATGGTTAAGATGCGAATGCTGCCAGAGCTGAATTATTACTGTGCTACTGTGTGCTTTAGTTTGTCTGGCAGACAGAAATTCATACCTAATCTGCCATCTCATTAAACACCCTAGAGCTTCTAAAGTAACCTAGATCTGCGATCCTGGAACTTTGATGTACTTATCCTATCAAAAGCATTTTTGTCTTGCGGCTGCCCCTTTCAGACTTTTTTAAAGCCCAATTATTCCTCATGATCGCTGACAAAATTGCTTATATTTATCTCAAGCTCACTGTTTCTGTAAACTGTGGCTCATTTGAATCATGCACTATTCCCTCGCTGAAATCCAATATTCTGTCTTTTGCCAGCGGCAAACCCTACAGAAACCAAGAAGAGGTTCACAAAGCAGGGTTGCCGTTTCCCTGTGCGGGTACATGTGAATGTGTGTTTATGTTGTTAAAATGAAACTGTTTATTTTAAAGTGTATTTCATGTGCAGTGTGGTGTATTTATGAAGGTGTCTGATCACTGCTAGTAAAAAAAAGAGTGTGTCCCTGCAGAGTGGTTCCCAAAACCTATCTGAAAGCATCTGTGTTGACGGTGTACAGCTGAATGTAAGAAACAGAATGATGTTTTGCATTTTAGATAAATATAGCGATAAACAAGCAGCCCTCGGTTATATTAGTTATTGTCTCGTGAGGATTCAGATTACAGGATGTGACTCTTTAAACATTTTACCGAGTCTCAGCTCTGAAAGACTATCCAAACGCTGTGCTCCTAGTGTTGTATGATATGAAATAATGAGGACGTGCAAATTAATTTACATAATTGTTGTTTAATTGCAGCAGCCGAGGGTGTTAAGGATGCAGCAGCCCCTGCTGGTAAGAGCCTTCATGACATCTAAACTGGGCCCACTAGCTGTGCTCCAGATATCCAATTTATTTTTTGAGTAATGCATACAGTGGCCACCCACTCTAAGCAGAACATGCACTGGAAACCAATATTTAAAGAAATGCTTCTAATATAAATTTTTTTCTCTCATTTACAGATAACAAGGGTAAGAAACCGGCGTTCAGTGTTGGTTAGTCTCTGTGTCACGCAGACTGTCTGTAGATCATCCTCATCCTCATCTTTCTCATCCTTTTCATCATCGCTGTCAGCTTCATCGCCTTCATCCTCATCATCAAAATAATGTCTTTCCTTCCACTGATTCAGAGATGTCAGGAGAGGAGGAGGGTAAGGTTTAAAGATGAACCCGAACAAACACAGAAGCAGTGAACTTCTGTGGTGATGGGGTTGAGTGTGGAGATGCATGATCACACACTTACACACATGCACTTGAGCAGTTCAGAATTCCTCAGTAATCACTTGTTAAAATCTCGAGCAGTGAAGAAGGTGTTTAATTCACGGGTAAGTGTCACACCGTGTATACACGAGCCCGTCTATATGATATTTTTGGCTTTATTTAAATCTGTGATTACATGCAATGGATACAGATGAATATTTGCCTTTTAGCTACATTTATTTACTGGAGCAATATAGCATTCCTAAATTTAATCTTATTCGTGTAGGGAACAGCTGAGGACTTCAACCAATTTTAAATCAGTTAGAAAAAGATAAGCTGGCACCTTATCAGCACAATATTTATCCTGATATTAGTTTATTTATTTAATTAAAAAGTAGGTTTTGTGTCTGATTTTTTGTTTGCAGCTTCTACATGTGTATCTATGTTTAGCTGATATACAAAAAAGTGTTTGTGATTAGACAAAATCCAACATGGAAGACAAATCGCCCCTTTTGGTTTTTCCAGAGGGGACATATCCAGAGAGGAAAACATTAAATTTAGTATTAATTGCTGCAGGTAAATTGTAATACAATTAAAGGCATTGAAATTAAAATCTCTAGGTTGCCATGGCTACAGAAATTCTTGCCTATTTCCTCATGTTTTAAATAGCATCAGTACTACTACTACTGTACTACCAATGCCGATAATAAAGATATGAATAATTTAGAAAGTAAATGTGTTGGGCAGAGCCACTGCAGAAGTCTGAACTGATGCTATCTGTGCTGCTAAATAAAACTATGGCAGTGAGTAGGACTAAACAATTTACACTGGTGTCATGAAAATAGAAATGATTTTAATCAACTTCCACATTAACATCAGTTGTTAATCCAAATGTCAGATAACCTGTTGAGGTTTTACTGTTTTCGTGAAGATAAAGGTTTACTAAAATAACCACTATAAAATAGACATAATACATGTTTTACTAATGGTTAAGAATGTTAGAAAACAGAATGGAGATTCTCAACCTGTTAACCTCCATCTTTTATGTGGAAGGAAGCTTTTATATTTACATTTTAACATTTTCTTGTTCAATATGACTTTTAACTGGAATATTGAACCGTAAACTGTTTAAGTGTCAGTTAACAGTTAATTATTACATGTAATAATGAATTATTCTGAAAATCGGCAAAAGCTCATTTTCCTGTGAATTTTCCTTTTTCGAAACTACAAACTGAAATAGTTAATATTTATTTTTAATTCAGGAGTAGTAAACCTGGGATATACCCAGCACCTCTAGCGCTTTCTGAAATGCCCGATGATGGGTTCAAATCAATAATATAAATTATTATTACTAATTATTGTTGTTGTTATTGTTCTGGTTGTGTCATCACCCTTTAGTGTTTTCCAGCCTTCTCTATAATATAAGATGCTACTTTGTATTTGTGAGAAAGAAAACTGAGTTTTATTTTCTTTTTTTTGCTGATTTTTCCTCTTATTTCCATCAGGGACATCTGTAAGAAACATAATTATTTCTCTCTGCAAAAAAAATGTATGTTCAGCAATATATAGCTTTGTTCTGGGACCTCCCCACCCTTCTATGTGCATATGTAATCAGCTCAAACTGAGAGTTAGAGCAATTTCACTGGAAGTCGGGGGGCCTGGGAGGCACTTAACATATAGTAAACTATAATTAACTGTTGTTTACATATATAATATGTTCATAGATTGTGGCTGGTGTGTTACCTGTAAATAAAAGACATAGCCACTCATTGATTTATGAACTACTGTTATGAAACCTCAAGCCTCAATCAAAAGTGATGAGAGATGTGTGTGACTGAAAAACAAGGCTTTATCTGCCTTTTTGATAGAATTAAATATAATGTACAAAACAGGCACTGTGTTGTATTCACGAAGATGTGAAAGCAGCTTTAAGACCGTAAAGTTATCAGGAAAGGGTTTACTGAAGTCACAGAATACAAAGCTCTTCTCTTTTCAGACCCAGAAAGTATAAAAAGCAATCTTTTATACAGTCTATGTTTTTGATTCTGTTGCACGATGGTCTTTATTTATGTTTATGCGAATTTCCTTTAATTGCAGCTCATAAAAAGTCTTAAATAACAGGTTCCCAGAGAGTGAAGTACACTTTGTTGCACATTTATGTGAACAGTCTATTTGTGTAATATGTTCACCCTTTGAGTTCACCTCTCTGGATTGAATGTCAGTTCTTATTATGGGCCAACCGTAATAGAGGGCATGAGCAAGAAAGTTGGACACGTGGTTCTCTGCCCGTGTATGTGTGAGTGTGTGCAGTCAAGATGAATTATTACATAAACCTTCTGCAGCTCACCGGGAGTGATTAAATGTGTGTGCGCGCAGGTGCAATTTCTACTCATACTCCAGCTCATTTATGCTTAGTCACAGTCTTTGAAGGGGTACATTGGCCAATATACAGTTAGAACCCAAATCAGACAATTCCAAGCAAACATGATTGAAAAAGCCAAAGCAACACTCAAAGCAAATGGCTGGCACAGCTTTAGTCTGTTCTTAACTCCATGACCTTTTGCTTAATATGCCATATGCCAGTGAACTTAGCTAATTTGTTTCTCAAATCCTTTCTGTTGTGCCCACCATGTTAGCGTTGGCTGCAGTTGGCAGAGCTAAAACGTTGGCTGTGATTTGAGAGTCCCGCTTTGGGGGAGAACATAAACACTGAGGGAGGCGTGATGTTTTGCAATCTAAAGGGAAACTCTACTGATCTGATCTCGCTCCAGGTGTAGGAACGTATGAATTTATATGTGAAAAAACAAAACAAATCTGATAAGCCTCTGTTGTTGGTTTTTTTTTGTGTGTTTTTTTCGCTATTCTAAAAAACATAAAACACAAAAGTGCTGCAGAAAGTTCACCAGACCTTGTGACTGTAAGCTTGATGTTATTTCTGTGATTTTAACAACATGTGCATAGTGCATGTTAACAACTTCACCCTTACATGTCATGTATGGAGATATTTTGCATTTCTGGGGGAATTAGACACCACAACTAAACTGGGAAACACAATTTTTACCATTCTGTGATTACAATGGACAACATGATTATAGCATCTAAAGAGTCTAAGATGCACAACGACAAACTAACACCCAGACCGACATCCAGTCCAGAGTACAATAGCAAAACAGAATCGAGAAGTCCTTCAGACAATCTAAGGTTACCAAAGTCAGAAATATGCTACCATCTTGGGTGGTAAAAGCCACCCAAGACAGCTGGCACCAACAGCTTGTATTTGTTTGTGAGAACTCACGTTTTTCCCCCCATTATTTTAGCATGGCAGAGAAGTTTAAATATGGCAGTACCCATCATCCAATGAGAAGACGCCAGTCAGTCTGTTGAGGTATTGCAAATTTAAATCATATTTTCTACTACTACAGGAAAAATTGCCTTTCCTTCTCGGCCCAGGGGCATCTGAAACAGCACCCCCAACTTTTCAAGTCAATTTTGTGTCCAGCCTGACTTGGGTCTCACAGATCCACCATAACAGAAACTTCCTAATTTATCTATCAAAAACCTCTGAGCCATCCTTGGATTGCTGCCTTTTGTTTGTTTTTAACTTATATCTGTAATCTGGCACACTGTTTACATCTGGAAGTCTCAGTCGACATCTGTACAACATCTGGATCTTGCCACCAACAACCTACATGCCTCATGGCCTGCAACATCACAGCTTGAGTCAGCGCAGGGATTATTATGTTTTGGGGCCTGATAATTAAAATTTTCAGATTGTTTCCTTTTACACTATTATGTCACTTTCTGTGGCAGAAATGCAGCCGGCTGTAGACGGTAAGCACTGTCCTGCAGCTAAATAGCGTTATAGGTGTGCTGACATATGTGTGCGCTCATTTTGTCCTTACTCATCTGTAAAATTAAACACATTGATTTATCTCTACAATTATCACTGTAACTCACAGAGGCACGGGCAGTTTATGACGCCAAGCACTTTTCTGTCATGCTGTGTTTATTTACAGCATGCATTTGCATGGAAAGCTTACAGTACATTATATCTGCATTACCACTTATTTAGTCCTGTTTATTTACAAAACCTGTGCTTATTCTTCATTAACAGATTTAGGTAAGTGCTTTGCTTTGTTGTTATATCTGTGTGTTTGTGTGTTTGTCTGAAGATACTGTGGTTGTCTGAGTGAATAGGCTTATGCATTGTCTTTAATCCGATCTTTGTTGAAGCATTTTCATTCTTTATACACACACACACACACACACACACACACACACACACACACACACACACACACACACACACACACACACACACACACACACACACACACAGCCCTCTGCAGTCTGATGAGACCTGTGCTGTGCTGTGAAGACTAATTTCCATGTACCAACTGTTTCTTTTCATTTAGCCAACAATGAGCCTAGGGATGGTAAGCAAAAGACTCGACACAATACATGCCAGCTTGCTTGTGCTTTCCGTGTTTGTGCTTGCTTTGTGTCAGTCACTTTTTGCGTTAGTGGACATGGGTATCAGATGAAAAACGCTTCCTCACTGAAGCCTGGGATTGCTCTGGTGTTGCTTAAAGCTTCAGTATTTTCACTCAGCAGACGGAGACATTATGAAGATGCAGTTTTGTTGCAGACATATAGCCGCGGTGATTTCTGGACATTGAACATAACAACGACACTAATCATGACGAGAATAACTTTATTTATGGAGTAAACAAAAGTGACAAAATGCCCCACAGCAGACAGATAAAGGAACCTAAATCAAAAGGAAGAAATCAATGCAAAGGCGCAGCTTAAAAGCAATTCAAGGCACGGCAAATTCAACTGATAGACTGTCAGATGAAACATGTTGATGGTAAAATGAGTAAATAAATACAAATATAGCAGATAACAAAAAAGCTTCTGACAATGTCTTGTGAAAAAAAGTCTTTCAAAAGGATTCAGAGAACAGTGGTTAGATTGCTTCCACCAAAGCATCCAAGCAAACGTCTGTTTTAAAAGTGAAATGATGAGATCTGATTGGTAAAAAGCGATATATCCCGCCTGTGTTTCTGCTGGATATATGCCATCTGTGTGTGTGACATGGCCTAATTATTACTAGTGCTGAAGAGTGTTACACTGCACTGATTACTGTTTACAGCCATAATGATTTTTCTGTTGTTCATGTCTTTACACAATGAGGTCCTCTAGTTTCATTATGTTTTCATACACTTAATAAGTAATAATAATAATATGTACTGTACAATTAGGATTATAGTAGTATACCATGTGTAGTACTTGACTTTATAGAACTAGAGAAATCCCGACTACTCTCTTATCTTTTCCTCCAAGTGTGAAATGTGGAAACCAAGTATCTGTTGATTCTTTAGTCAGTGTCAGTGCTCACCTGAAAATACACTACAAACTGCATACTAGGCATTTCAGTAATTAAATTAACACAGTGAATGAAGTTTTCAATAACCAGTGAATTAAGTTGGTCAGAATATTCATTTTAATGGGTTTCACTAAATCATCTTTTATGATCTGACACAAAACTATTATTAAATGGAATCTAGTACTATATCTTTTTTACACTCTTTAATATATGTATATATTGTTACAATAACAATATTGTTACAATAATGCTTAGTTTAACACAAGTTTAACATGCACATTAGATATACCTAATGTGGGTATCTCAGACACATGGTGCTCACTATGTCAAAAGAAGCCCCACCCACCTGCCGTATATACCTCTAATTTATGAGGCCAATCAGAAATAAGATAGCTTAAGGGCATACAGTAAATGAACTGTGGGGAAAGACCAAGGCCCAGTATAAGACACTGGGAGGGAATAATTATTTCCTGCTGAATTTTTACATTTGCTCACTTCCAAAGAAATTAAAGTGAAATAAGTATTTTGATCCCCCCAAAAACATCACTTAGTACCTTGTCTTGTCTTGTCACAGGGTTTCATCTCAGGAGGGATTTGGACGTACTCCTCTTTACAGTAACTGCTTCCTTTAGGTTTCTTGACTGCCACTTGGAAACTAAAAACCTCAGCTCCCTCTGCAGGTTTTCTAAAGGACTGTGGGCTGGAGAGCTAATGTGCTTTGTCTTTAGCCACTCCTTTGTTACCTTGGTTTTGGCTCACTGCCATGCTATAAAAACCATACATGATGCATTTTCAGTGTTCTGGGAGGAAAGAAAGTTCTCATCCAAAATTCATCCATCTAGTTGTCTTTTAGCCTTAGCAAAAACACCCCCCCAAAGCATAATGTTTCCACCTCTGTGCTTGACTATGGGGATGATGTTCTAATCGCGGCGCTTCCTCTCATACCTTCTCTGAATCATTTACTGTAAATGTTCACTGGCAAACTTAAGACAATTAATGTTAAAATAATATCCACGAATGCTAAGACCAAGGTTTTAACAGGAGAATGTTGCAGTTGTAGTTTATTAAACTCTATAGAAAAGATTAGGAAATTATGAGGAAATAAGAACCCCATACAATCCATATTATTTATACTGTGTAATCCTTTACAAACAGTTAAAAAAATCTATAAGTTGTATTTTAGAGTCTAAAAGTAATGCATGGTTAAATAGTGTTGCTTGGCATAATTTAAAACTCCCAGTGCCAAAGTACCACAGTGTCTAGAGTCAATTTCATTTAGAAGCCCCATCCCAAACACAGCCAGCATCCAGTGCAACAGCATAAGAGTGTAAACATTCAAAAGTGTCCCCTGGGCCCTATCCCAGAATCAGTTTTACCCACTTAGGATTCCAATGGAAACCTTTTAAATCACGCTGAACATCTGAACTTGGATCTGTCCTCAGGGGTACTTTTTGATTAAAAGATCAAATTAACTGAGCCCATAAAAGCAGAGAGAGGAAGAGGCGCCAACAGTATGGCTCTCTGAATTTATGGAAGCGCATGACCTTATCTGACTTGTGACCCTGGATCCATTCTCTCAGCAACTGGTCTCGTCCAATGGATGTCCAGTCAGGGTCCTACTCACTCTATCTGATTGGTGATTCGATGTACCTTTGGCTTATTGCTTGTGTATGAACCTTTTTTCTTGTTAAATCTGCAGGATGTCTGACTCAGACAGTTTATGTAGATTGTGTACTGTACCTCAGAACAGTTGAAGTGATTTTAGGACAGTTGTTGAAGAAATAACTCATTAACAGTTGTACTTTTCTTTAAAAAAAAAGAGAAAAAAATGTTAATTAGACTCTGAGAAAGAAATCTGTGTTCTTTTGAAGTGTGAGAGCACAATGATTTAATGTGTGAGTGTTCATCACTTGAAGTCAAGGTGATCACTGGGCCAATTAACACTTGTGTTTAATGGGACAACACAAATACTGTACAGACTGACGTGTTCCTCACTTTCTCTTTTTTCCCCTTCCGATGCAGAGTTGCCTCCTGATGGTAAAAGAAGTGAATATGTTAGCATTTCTATAAAGCATATCAACTGACAAGCAAACACCTTACAAAGGTTACATCAATTTACTTGCAAAAGAAACAAGCGAGTAGATAAAAGAGCAGCTCATTTTTTATTGCCATGATAAGACTGTACGGCTTCAGCTTATGTTCTGTCGGGGTGGCAGATGATTGCAGAGAGTCAATAGTAATATGATGTCTTCAGGGGTGATCTGAGGAGTTTCTATATTCCCTGTGGGCCAGCCTGCTCCTTGGTCGCTTGTCATTTATCAGAGGGTCCCAAATGGCTTATGCAGTGTAACAACAAAGGCATAATGCAAACAAGCTGCCTTGTGGAGAGACTGTTGCTCAGTTTCAGCACTAAATAACCGTGCAAAGACAGAATTTAGTGGGTTGAGGCTTTGTGTCCTTGAACTAAATTTCAGAATTTTCCCAAATGACTTTCAAATAGGCACTTAGAAGATGATTTGGGGGTTTGCTTGGTCGCCTGGTTGCCTTTATTTATCTAAAATCTATATGCTGTGCCCAGATAACATTTTCTTGTTTAAATTCATACTTTAGTTACTCTCTTCATTCCACTCCCGTCACAGATCATCTTCCAGGGGAGGGTCCTCAGCTGTCTGAGCCGACCGGCCTGTTTGTGCTGAAGCCGGAGAGTGTTACAGCAACAAAAGGTCTGGCAAAAATCATTGGCCATAAAAACTGAGTTATATCTGAAATGAGAGGAATGGCCACTTAGTGCTAAATTCCAGTTGTTACACACACAGTTTAATTAATTACTGCATTTAATCTTCGTGCTTGGCAGGCAAGGACATCACGTTTGTGGCTAAAGTGGACTCCTCAAACCTGATAAAGAAACCGGTGATGAAATGGCTGAAGGGGAAGTGGCTTGACCTGGGTAGCAAAGCTGGAAAGCATCTTCAGTTTAAAGAGTCCTATGACAGAAACACCAAGGTACGCATTTATACTCTCTGTTTTAAATATAACTTTTGTGAATGTATTAATAAAGAGACAGTAATATCAACGGGACCATAGCCTCATGAATATTATAGCAAATCTTTCAGTTGATTGACTGACCACTTTATTGTAGACCAAAATATCTGAGTATGTTATGGTATTTCGTACAGCACTATGGACAGAAATATTGGGCTACATAAACGTTACACCATGAAAACTCATGGCATGAGACTTCCATCGCACAGTTTTGGTACTGATATTAATGCCAGAGGAGATTTGGAACTTGGCTATTATTGAGTCAGCAGAGCCGTGTTGACTATGTGACTCATCATTTGGTGACCCTGCTCAGTAACTTTACACAGTCTGCCATTTAATGGCTGAGTTGCTGTGGTTCCTAAATGCTTCCGCTTTGTAATAATACCACTTACAGCTCTCAGGGAATATGTAGGAGGGAAGAAATGTCTGGACCCAACTTCTTGCAATGGTTGCAGTTCAGTAAGCTATACAGAAGACGCATACTTTCACAAATGTTTATAATGACATACTGCATGGCTGTGTGTTTCATTTCATGCACAAGTGGGATTGAAAACATGTATATTAAAAAAATTAATACGAGGAGGTCGGGGAGAAAGGGGGGGAATAAAATGATAGACTACAAATAGAAATGCAGAATGTATCTCCAACTGCTGCACCTACCAACTATTCACTAAGTGGTTGTGAAACTGAAGAGTCAGATGCAAAATGGAAACAGAGAAGTCAAAGTTGCACTTTTTGAAACATGTTGGTTTCAGTGGTAAGGAGCAACTTTTACTTTGACAGTCAAAGGTTTCCTTTTACAGTATGTACTGCATTTTTGCAAAATTCACTATCACTCAGTGGTTAGTTTGCAGTCGTTTACAGAGCAGTCACTGTTCTGTGAAATCTGCTACAAACCAAAACAATCACAAGGAGATTTTTGGTGAAATTACAGCCAACAAACCTTCAGCAACCAGTTGGCAACAGGTTGCTGAATACATGTTTTTCCTTAGTGACCTGCATTGTAAGTTTCAGGCATAAAATGTGAAAGTGCTAATGGCTAAATATCAGTTTTTAAATATCCTGACTGCATGCAAGTCAGCCTGCTCATTGCTTTGTCTCAGATTCTTGGTGGTTTTTAAAAAAATGGGATAAAACTTTGTGTAAAACTGACGGTTTTAACGAAAGATCCAAACTTTGTAACTGAACTCAGCTCAGCTGTTTATACTGATCAACCAAGTGGTAGCAAATAGTAATGTGCTTCAATATTTATTCACTTTTTGAATCCTGTGAAATCACATTTATTCCACCACGGCACAAAAAGCTTCTCGTGTAAAACATATTGAATCTTTTGGATTATACTACTGCAAACAAAGGCACGAAGGCATGCCTGTGCAAAATCCTGCCAACATTAATAGCAAATTGCAGTAATGAACAACTGAAAATAAAACTTGCAATTAATAGATTTTATGCTTTCCAGATCACACCCACAAAGTTTTGTTTATTTCAGTCAATATTTGTAAAACTCACAAAAATCAACAGCATAAAAGCTGGTAGAAATAATCTGTTTACTTACCATTTAATGACATTTCTTCCCCGACATCTTTGTGTAGAAAACGGAGGACATGATGAACACGTAATCAAAGTCTAGTGAGTGACTAGCTAACCGAGCAACATTTCAAGGCATCAGTGTCACCCTGCTCGCTTTATCCATACTTCAAGCATGTGTTGGTCAGCACGTACGTGCGTGTACGTTTGAGCTTTTGCGTTTGGGTGTTCATTGAATTGTGTGTGTTCCTAGCATATCATCCCCCCTCTCTCTCTCTGTCAGATCTACACTTACGAGATGAGCATCATCAAAGTAGTGGATGGAGACGCAGGTGGCTACCGCTGCGAGGTCACCTCCAAAGACAAGTGCGACAGCTGCACATTCGAAGTCTCTGTGCAGGGTAGGTCTGGAGACAGACACTTAATCACATTATTGTCATCTTCCATTTGGCGTATCCACCATTACTATGTAACTAGCTTTGTCAGGCAATAACTCAGTGAGTGCGATATACATTAGGTCCTATCATTTAGTGGCCTAGTGAGGTCATCAGTCCATTATTCCTTTGCTGCTCAAGCCTGCTGAGTAATGAATTAACCTAGCTGAGCTCTCACCAGCCTTTCTCCTTCTGTCTGGTTTCAGCTGCACAAGAGGACCAGCAGGACAACATCTTGGAGGCATTTAAGCGATCGTGAGTGTCAGTGTCGGCGTGGGTCTACTCTACATGTCACCCATCACACTGTCTCGCATATGCTCCTCTGTAGATCGCTGCCTCTGGGCATCTGTCAGTCTCAACCAGCGTCTCTGCCCGTGTGCCTGTCTATCCCTCGGTTGTAGTCGACTTTGTACGAGTCACTCAGTCTGCCATCTATCTCTTTCTGTCACGTCTCAGTGCATCTGCTGCCTTGGTGTTTTGCTTCACCTGGACTCCCTCGTGGTTTAGGATCTTATGTATTTCGTCACATGTCTCAGTAACAGTCTCCGAAGGGAGTATTTCTTTTTGTGTGTATGTGTAACTGTTTCTCTCACTGTCTATTTCCGTCTCTGCTTCTGGCCTGTGTGAAGTTGGTCTATGCTAATGTATCCTGCGAATGTGTAGTCTTCTTTATTTTTTGAAAAATGAGATTTCAGCTGTTCTCAGCCTGTAAATTGTACATATGTACACGTGCCTTGTGCTGGTAAATCAGCTGACACCTTTGCACCGATACCTTGAGTCGCCCTTTTTTGTAATCTGTGATCAAAAATATAATTTCCCTCCCTCATTAGAGCATGAGTAAAAACGGGCAGGTAAGATGAAAAAGGCAACATGCAAAAAGACAGCATCATATTGTGGTTTAGACAGGATGTCGGTGCGTTTATTTGCAGAGTGCTGATAGGAGGGAACAAGAGGGTGAAGGAGAGAGAAGGTTAGTGAGATAAATGAAAAGTGAAAAGTTGGTTAAAACTCAAATATGTTGCTGGAAGAAAACAGCGTATGAGTGCGTTAAACAACTTGTTATGTGGAAGTCTTGCAGCTTAGCTTCTGTAAAATAAGAATAGAGGATCCTGTTTCCCATAGGAGGATCATTTGTGCTTCTCTCATTAACACAAGGTCTGCATGCATTAAGATACACAATCCTCTTCTCTTAATTTCTGGAGTTTTATTAACACCAGATTTTCGTGTCTGCCTGAATTAGCACAAGCTCCTCATTGTGTGCCCCAGGCATATCAGGCTATTTTCTTCTTTGTGTTGCGTCTTCACTGACTGGTCGGCCAGCTGAGAGGGCTTCAAAGGGAAACAGAAAATACACACTGTATGTTTACACAGCAGTGTTTCACCAGCATTTAAAAGCATTTCTAGGTAGAATTCTCATTATACCACTATGTTTATTCTTATCAGTGAAATGCGTACGGGCATATCTGCATTTGTTAGATAGTATGCCATGGCACTACTGCACAGAGATGAAGGTCAAAATAACAGATTCAGATGCACCACACATCTAAATTCAAAGAATTCCTCTGACACCGGATTTTATTTTGATTTATTTCTTAGTGGGCCGCGATAGGTGGTGATAACGAATCTCATTACTGCACGCTAAATCAAGGAAAAATAAAATACTGTTGTTACTAGCTGTGGAGGTCAAATACACATAATGTGTTTTTTTTAAATATACTGTGAATAAAAGATGGTTCTAGCGACCATCGCTCTGGTTTGTGGACTACAGTTTTAGAGCTTAGCGGTAGCACGTAGCCACGTTGGTTGTTACAGTGCATCTGTTATCTTTCTTTATTTTAGAACAAGTTTAAAACAAAATCTACTTATCAGAAAAACTGAGCAAGCATCGTCTCAGAATATATTTTAGTACAAATTAACCAAACAAGCTAATGGTCCATTTAAAACCAAACACACTAAATGCATAGAATAGCACCACTATATCTTTTTGACTATAAATTATGTCCTTTTTACAAAATGAGCTTCACCCTTTAATAGAAAATACTTAAACCAGCAATTGAGATGAACTAAACAGGAAAATGTTCACTGAACTACATCTGAATAGGTTCATTTTCTCATAGGTTTTTCTACATTACAAGTTATGAAACCAGAGAAGTTCCCTTCAGCTGCCATCAAAAAGGATGCATAATAATGATGCTTTGCTGTGGCTTCAGTCTTTTATCTTTTTTATACAGTCTATTAGTGTTTAGCACTGCTTTTTCATTCATAATATGAATTTATAGTGTGAATCACTGTTTGCCATACCACACAATAATATTATTATACATTAACAGGTATCATTAATCGTTCTTTGCACTCATTCCACATGCTCAAATACTGAAGCAGAGCTCTTCACCTCTGTTTTCATCTAAACTTTCAGTCTAGTTTTTCACATAACTTGACTTTTGTGCAGAGAGAAGCTCTCTGAAGTGCTCAAGCAGATTGAGATTCTGCATTTGCTGTGACCACAGCACCGCAGACATCGCTTTCACTCTCATCGTTTTTATCATTTGGTGGTCATGTGTGCCTGGTGATCGACGACAATACCACCCAGCGAGAATTTACCTTCATTAGGATGGCAAGGATAACACGGATGGATGTTATCCTTGGATGAACTGTTCATCCATAGGACGAGCATTATCACTCAGAATGGCTCTGAATTTACTGGCATTTATCTCTGAGGGGTTCAATGAGCCTCAACAATGCCAGGAAAACACACTCCACGCTGTAAAGGAGCTGCCAAAACCATTCACGGTGGAAAACAAGCAGCACTCGATCCTGTAGACATTTATTGGTGTGTGCCACACACAGTGCTTGTCACCTTGTTGAGCACGAGACAGCGACTGATTATGCCACAGCACATGACATATTCACCATCACTTTATACTTGCAAATGTGCATCTGAAGGGTAATAAAGGGTTTTATGCATGGTTACAGATGCTTAATTCCCCCTACTTGTATCAACAAAATATTTTGCATGTGACTGTCGCTTTTTGAGTATCTTCTTCCTTTCACTATGCTTATGTCTCATTCTTACATAAAGTTCCTTTAATCACATCATGACCAAAGATAATCTGATTACTTTTGTCAAGTAACGAGTAAAGTACTGACATTAGCGTCCACTGTACACTCTGTGTGGGAAGAAAACTTCTTTCTACAGGGAAAAATTAAATGTGGCTCCTAGCACGCTGCCACAGGAATGTGAAATTCACAGAGAAACCCCCGGATCCGCCCACTGACATGACCTGCTAAACAGATGAAAATAGACTTACTACACACCGAACGCGATAGAAGCGACCAAATAGTCAGGTTTACATGTAAAGTCATCATACATAGAATAAGGGAGCCAAGAGCTACACGGAGTTCTGTACAATCTGCCTTCCTTTTGCAACCAGAGATGTTGCCCCCTGCTGGCCATGTGAAAGAATGCAGATTTAACAGACTGGTTTCACTTTACATTTCCGATTTCCTCCGGAGGCTTTGCATTTAGTCAAGCTGCTTCTGTAAATAACAATTTTAATGACATGTCTGACTGATTCACTCCACTGTCTTGTGGTACAAATTGGTACTACACAAAGTACAGCCTAGTCATACTATAAAGATTGTGCTTTTAAAAAACACTTAGGTGGGTTGCACAATTATAGCTCTTTTTTCCATGGTCAAATTGTATTGATAGCTAAATAACTTTTTAAAATGTGGAATTTTGAAACACAGAATTTGCAATAAGCAATGTTAATGTTGGTTCAAATCTGCTGGACATCTGTGATATGTCACATGGTCCTCTGTTTGTGGCTTTTGTGTACTTCAGAGACCTAACAGATCAAGAGTCTTATATAAACAGACTTTTATTTTATTACATGCTGCTTGTCTGTTATGATTCTTCTGTCAGTCAAGTTTAGGGCATGATCAGAGCTTATGATTCACTCTATGTTCTCACTGCCCCCATTTTCTTTTTTGCATCATTCTGAATGCAGGATGGTAAAAGGGTAAGTGTTAACCACAGGCACAAATTTGTTAGAAGTTTACTGTTCGACCATCTTCAGTATTATTGCGTATTAGAATTTCCTATGTGTAATATGGAATAAAAAAGGGTATATTATTGAATGTAAATACATTATTAATGTCTTTTTGCCACCTAATTTACAAATAAAGTAAAAAGCACAGGATAAAAAGAAATAAATAATAATCCCAGAATTGAATTTCTTTTAATTCCAGTGGAGATGCAGATGAGGATGCTGGAGAGCTAGACTTCAGTGCACTGCTCAAGAAAAGGCAAGATAATTTACATTTTCAGAGAAGCATCTTCCATCTATATGTGTCTTAAACTTGGTTTGCACTCATTAACTCATTCACAATCAATCTTAAACATCACCAGGCAGAAGAAGGAGAGGAAGGAGGAACCAGAAGTGGATGTATGGGAAATCCTAAAGAAAGCTAAGCCCTGCGACTATGAGAAGATTGCCTTTCAATACGGCATCACAGACCTGAGGGGTATGCTGACGAGGCTGAAGAAGATGAAGGCTGAGTCCAAAAAGAGTGATGGTACGGGACGGAGTTATGAGGCAAAAGCAGAGTTTGTGCTTTGAATGAGATAACAGGCAGCAGGCTGTAAATACCAGCAGCATATAAAGGCCAGCGTTTTAAGGAGGAGCAGTTTTGCTACTGGGACGACAGGTGGAATATGTGTTAGCATATGCCTGCTGTTGGTTGGCACAGGTATTATTTGGCCCTTAGAGTCTTTGTCTTTACAGCTTTCCTGAAGAAGCTGGATCCAGCATACACAGTGGACAAGGGCGAGAAGATCCATCTCACAGTGGAAGTGGCTGACCCCAACGTTCCAGTCAAATGGTTCAAAAATGGACAGGAAATCAAACCATCAGCTAAGTGAGCAACTATCCTGCATTTGTGCCAGTTTTTGTATTTAGATTCACATTTCTGTCATCTATGATTATGTGAAGAAGAAAGTTTTCATAGGAGTCTATGTAATGAAAAACTAAGTACACCCTTTCTGCAGCATATCAGGACAAACTCTTCATATCAACTGTCAACATGGTGATGATTTGGGCTTGTTTTGCAGCCACAGGACCTGACCACCTTTTAGTTTTTGAGTCAACAATGAAGTTTTCCGTATACCAAAGCATTTCAGAATCGAGTGTGAAGCCATCTGTCTGACAGCTAAAGCTGGGTCATTCAGCAGGACAAGGACTGCACCAAACTGAAGCAACACTGTAAAGAACAGTGGACCAAAATAATGATGTGAGAGGAAGATGAAGTGATATAGAACATGCATACTTCAGGTTTTTGCTGTTTAATACATGTCTACAAGCTAATTATGGGGTGTACTTAGTTTTTACGGACTACACAGAGTCCTGTGAAAACACATAACTGTGGCAACTGTAAGTCTAACTCTAACTCACATCTAACTCAGAAAAGTGCTGTGTGCAATTCAACACCATGTCTTAGGATAGACCTGTTATCATTCTGTCTTCATCCTACAGGTCTTGTGTTGTATCTGATGTAGCTCCTTGTTCTCTTGACGCTGGTTTCACTAATATGGCTGAGCATCTAGAATGACTTACTGCTCCCGTAGCAGGATAACTGGTTTTAGGGCAATCCACCATTTTGGTGATGACTTTCCCAAGAAGACAAACTTTTGACAGTATGACGCCAGTTAAGGTCAGCCCCATGCACATAAACAAACTCGTGGGCAGATGAATATGCTAGTGATTAGATCAGCTGGCAGGATGTCCCAGATTTGTCAGAGTTCTCATTTCCCTGCATCTCAACAGAGGTTAAGAGTGCAAAGTTTGCATTGCAGCCACAATAGTCACTTTAAGGGGAGATACAACATCTATAAATAAAACATAATTGTCCTTTAAATAGTTTAGCTTAGCTTGATTGCTCTCATTATGTCACTAACATTATAGCAATAACAACTTGATCAACTGGAGCAACTGCAAGAGTTGCAGAGTACATTTCAAGCAGTTCAGCAAGCACATCCTTCCTCAAGCAAAGCACGGTGCAGGGAGTGTAAACGGTTAATTCAAAATCCTTTAGCTCTGACTGGGATGTCTGACAGAATACATATGTTACTTTTTGAGCCTCTTTAGCCTGCTGAGCTTTATCCAGTGTCTGCGTCGCTCTCCTCTGTGCTCTTTTCCCTCCTTCTTCAAAGGCTACTTGTGGTCTTTCATTGAAGAGGCTACAGCTGTTTCAAGTGCTATGTTTTCAATAGCTCCACCATCTGCTATTTCATGAATCTTCATGCTGTTATTGGAAAGTAAGGCGGCCCTCTTCCTGTTATGATTAAGACAGTTACATCGGGAGAAGCGACTTTTATTTTGGCCTGAGCAGAGTCTCCCTGGAGGTCTCTCCAGGCTGTGGGCTGTGACCATTCAGCTCTAACAAATCAAATGTTTTAGGTTAGTGACTAAAAGCCATTGGGATCAGGGTATTACAGCCCTGCTCTTTTTTGTTGTTGCTTTATTTCACTCCTACTACTGCTGTGGATAAAGCATAAAACCAAAACCAATCCAAAAACTCTTTTGACATAATACATATAAAAAGAGATTATCTTATTATGGTCAGCTGAGATTCACTATTTTACCGCTCAGTGTTACACCATAGAAAATAAATTTAATTTTGTTTTGTGTTTTCCTTCACTGATAGCAGCTTAAAACATTGTTTATTAGGTAAAGTGATTTTTCTTGAAGGCTGAGTTGTCTTTTTGTTTCATTTAATTTACCAAAGCCTCAGAGATGAGGAAAAAATGCCATACTGATTAAATTTAGTCTATCTGCACTTCTTTAATTTACTCTTCTATTAAAAAATACCATAATTTAAGATTGCAGGATGCTGTACATGACATAATGATACCTTCAAGAACTAATGTCGTGGAATAACAGACATTTACTGAAAGTTGGTTCGCAGGTGTTGGGGAAAAAAGTATGAAAAGACGTCTGTAGCTACAGAGGGAGTGTTGTGAAGTATGGATAAATAACACATCACCCATATGGAAAAGATATATATAAATCTTATAAAGTTTGTATCTGTCTTGTGTGAAACTTGTATGAAAAGCATACAAGAGTGAAAACAGATAAAAGATTCCTTGAAAAATTATATAAATGAAACTTGTATGTTTTGGATACTTCCTAAAACAATATATGAAAGTATTGAGAAAGTGGCCACTTTCATGAGTAAATCATATAAGCCTTATATGATTCATTATATGAAGCAAGCCAAATCTGATGCGAGTCTTTTATAAGTTTTTTCTGTTTCTTTTCCATATGGGCAATGAAAGACCACCCGTGATGCTAGTTGAGTCAGCTGGAGCTGCAGAGTTAAACAGAGTTAGGTGCATTGTGGGTAACATGGGCATAGGAAGTTCTGCAAACAGACTGTATTTTAAAGATGGCTGTACCTACAATTATGTGGCTTGTTAGATTGTATACTTGCAATTTAAAGTTTCATCTGTCATCAGTTGAGGACAATATCTGGACAGTGCATCGGTGCAAAGTGCATCTATTGTATGTATGCATGCATTGTACAGTCGTATATACCTGCTAGTTATTAGAATAACATACAAATACTAGAATTTTACTCAAAATAACTAAAACACAGACTTCTTGGGCTGTAGAATTAATTACACTATAAGTCATGCTAGTTGTCTGATGTTTTCTTTAAAAAATGGTCCTCTTAACCAGCATTGAGTGGTCCAATTCAGATGACCCCATATGTGTAGGATTTTGCAGTAACAAAAAGAAAGAACTGTCTTTTAAGAGAAGAAAGCCTCAGATTGGGACAACCACCTGCTTTGACTGTTTGGATGAAGGGAAAGAGAAGAGAGCATAAAGAGATTATGCTAAAACATTCATTATGGGAGAGAGAAGGCAAATGCTCGAGCCTACAGCGCCATAACTGAATGATAGTTCAGAGTCACCTGATCCAGCCCTAACTATAAGCTTTATCAAAAAAGGAAGTTTTAAACTCAATCCTAAAGGATTTATGTTTCCCAAATCAAAATGGAGAGCTAGCTCCACAGGAGAGGTGCCTGATAGCTGAAGGCTCCGCCTCCCATTATATGAGACAGTATTGGTGTCCACCTATGAGTCAAAGTGGACTCTTCCCTAATAACGAAAACTTCAAGTGTTTAAGAGTTTAATTGAGCGAGTCATACAAAATCACCCCCTGAAATAGCCATACAGATGCAAATATTTTATTTTATTTTGTTATTTGATTTAATTTATTTTATTATCATAAGCATATTAGTTTGATTCCTGAAATCGGGTTATTCAAAAGGGAGTCTGTGGAGAATGACTGAGCAGCAAGGGCTGAAAAATTAAATCACAGCAAAACTGCTACAAGCTGCAATTCCACTTGAGGTTGGCTTTAAAAACCAGTGTTAAAATGCCAAACTCAACACCAATAAAAACCACCCTCACAGCTCGGTAAATAAACAATTGTTGGCATTATGGAAAGTTTGTCCCTTTATAACAATACTACGGTAGTGAACTTTCATCTTCTTAGATACTGGTAAGCTTTAAGGTTTAGGAGCATTTGATCGAGGGTAGCTGTTTTATAGCTATCATCTATCATCTGAAAATTCAGTTCACTCCATGTTTAAGCGGTTGGTTCCTTCTGGAGGAGGTGTATTGAGGTTATGAGACAAATTGTGGTGTGGTACAGATCATCCAAGCCATTTGAGCTCAAGTTTGGATGAGTGACTAACTTATAAAAGCTTGCTAACATTAGTATTAGCTGAGTTAGCACTCATATATTAATCTGCCATAGCCAGTGTATGCTGTAGAGACTAAAATTATTCTAAATACGAGGCTGTAACCATGGTTATTTTTGCTGTGAAGTAAGGTATTATAGCTTTGGATTCTATGAGGATTTACTCAAGTTTTTGGCATGGTCACATTTGCTTTAGTTTTTAGGTTGCGTGGTTGCCTGTTAGTTTTGCCAATGAGTGCAACAGCATTAGAAGGTACAAAAAGAAGCAATGGGGAGTTTATTACAACCTTTACTACTGATTATAATAATCACATTATACGCTGCTCAAAAAACAAGCAGAGGGGCTTATTAATCAGTTTCAGCTACTTTGGCAATAATGAAATTAACAACAGTTGTAGTAGAGGGGCAACAATGAGACAACCCTCAAAACAGGCAATGTTTTACATGTGGAGGCCACTGACATTTTTTCCTCACTGTTTTTTCACTATTTTTGCATTTGACTAGGGTCAGTGTCACTGCTAGTGGTAGTACTATTCCTCGGCATGACAAGTTTGGTGGTGGATCAGTGATGGTGTAGGGAGGCATATCCATGGAGGATCCTGGAGGATGAAGGACTTTATACCACTGACTGCCCCCCTCACAAAACACCCCTGGGACATTGTGTTTTAATCCATCAGACAACACCAGGTTGCGCCTCAGACTGTCCAGGAGCTCGGTGATGCCCTGGTCCAGATTTGGGAGGAGATCCCCCAGGACACCATCTGTTGTCTCATTAGGAGCATTCCCCAACATTGTCAGGCATGCATACAAGCAAGGGGGGGCATACAGACTACTGAGTTACATTTGGTATTGCTTCATAAAAGTCTGATGGGATATTGTCGTCACCTTGCCGAGTGGCGGGCTGGCGGTGCAGACATGCAAGCTTGTGAATGCGAGAATTCAAGAATGAAGTGACGTAGTGGTTTGAAATGAATAATGCAGTTGTAGCTACTAAAAATCTCAGATGAGTTTGGGTCTCAGTGACCTCCACCTCAAGGTCAAGGTCAGAGGTCAGGTTTTCTGAAACTGCTGTGAGGGGTAGAAATCGCAGCCGACAGTATTTTTCACTTTGATTTTTGGGGTACTTTTCAATTCAGCCCTCTGCCGTGTGATCATTTTTATTTCCATCAAATGATGTGGCATCATTTTATTCCTAACGCGTCACTGAGTGTTCCTAAGTGTTCCTTTATTTGTCTCGAGCAGTATACGAGAATAATAAAGAAATCCAGGGACCATGACATGTTTACATCAATGAAATCAAAATGTAATACATTTTAATCCTGAACACTCTGTTTCTAACATTTCTGCTTAACTGTTAGCCTTACAATAAGTACTTATTCAGTATTCAAATTACACCTACTGTTAATGGACCTTGAGTGGTCTGATGATGTGAATGCTTGCAGCTTGTAACCATGGGAATCTTTCTCATCACTGCCTCATCACTGCGTGTGATGACACTGTGGCATTACTGTAGCTCTCTGATGTTTGGCACCATATTTTCACAGCAAGCTCAACGCATGTGTGTGGGAGCATATATTAAATGTGTGCATTCTTTGTCTCGATCTGTAACTTTGAGTCACTCTGTTGTCTTTAGGCCCCGTTCGCCTGACTGTGGTTGGATTTGCTGAAAGCACTTAATCATTATTCTCTCTCGCTCTCTCTCCCTTTCTTTGTCTCTCACTTCATTTCTTCTTTATCCGACTCGTATAATCTTCCCCCGCCATCCCTCTGCGTCCAGGTATGTGTTTGAGAGCGTGGGCAACAAGCGGACACTCACTATCAATAAGTGCAACCTGTCGGATGACGCAGCATATGAGTGCGTGGTCGGGGAGGAGAAGTGCTTCACGGAGCTTTTTGTCAAAGGTATATGAGTCACTGTCTTTGGAGGAATCCTTTCAGGAGGGAGCGGTTTTTCTGCTTGGTTTAGCAAATGCTGTCATTTGAGTGTTGAGAGGCCTGACAGCTCTGTTCCCTTCATGTCATCTGTGTATTTCAATGCTTTTATGCCACGCAGTAACATGCTGCGCTCTGTTGTCTGCTCACTCATTTTTAATGGGTACGTGGCGAGTGAAATTTTCATGCTTTGTTTATTGTCATGTATCATTGTCGCCGTGCTGTTTGTATTAATGTGCTGACATATTTATCCGAGTTTGACTGATATGTGTGTTTTTGAAGGACAATTTGAATACGGATCAATGGTAATAGTAAAATTGCTAGGCAGATTTGGTGTATGATAGCTCTGTATTCAGGGTTTTTGAAAGAAGCACTTGTATTTTGCGTATTCTTGTAACACATGTCATTTTCGGTATTAATTGGGCCTATTTGATCGACTAAATGCATGCCACTTTACTGTACATTTTAATGGATGTAACTCAGTCTACTGCTTTTATATTAATCCCATACTTTACTCTCTTACATCATCAGAACCATAAAAATAAGCTCTGTAACCACTCCCAGGCAGCTACAATGTGTCTATGTGTCTTGATCGAAAATGACTCATAAAGGTGTGCTCAGACAGGAAGCATTTTCAGCTCCAGCAAACCAGGTCAAAATCTGACTGTAGAGGTGATTTCTGTAAGCTGGCTAGCAGACATCAGTTTGAGATGTGCTCAGAAACCCATTTTTTTCTGTTGATTTGCTTTAGTTTCATATATTTTTCCTCTGAGCTCTTTATGAAATAACACTAGATTCTTAAAGCGAAATCTCATGCTTATTTCCATCTTCAAATTCATATTCTGAATACTATACTACACTACAATATACAATTTTAAAGTAGATTTGCTTGGCCTTTATAGTACCATTATTGTAAAGATGCATCAATTTAGATTGTCTTGGACGATTCCAATTTCCAGTTTTTCCAATATTTTTCTTTTCTCTCTTTCCTTCTAAGAACATGTAGCGCCTCTACTCAGGACCAGTACACTCTCACTTCAAATAGAGACCCTAGACATCTTACTAGGTTCAGGAGGAGGTTTTGTTTTGGGGACTCACAAAAGGAGTTGGCTTGGAAGTGAATAACTGGGACCTTTATTGCCTCAGTACCATTTATATACATATACAACACAATAACCCAAATTGCACACTAATAGTGCATTTTAAAGGTGAATACATGTAAAACAAAACAAAATAAAGACATTTAAATGGAAGATTTATACTGAACAGTATCAGAGCTCTTGGGAATGAATGAAACAGATTAAAGTGTTCCTGTTGTGAAGTTTGAATTGTCCAGTCTGAATTGTCCTTTAAAGTCGTTGAAAACCCAAACAGGTGTACTGTAGGGGAATTGTCAGTGTGCAAACCCTATTAAACTTGAAATATGCTCATATCTATTAAGACATAACCATTCTAATATAAACAGAGCTATTGCTTCTACTTGAATACCTCCCCGATCAGAATATGGCTTCAGCGGGGTGGGGTGGCTAACAGCTATTAGCAGCTAGCATCGCATCTAGCATCGACATCGTTTAGCTCAAAGCATTCAACACTTATAACACACTGTAAAGAACAACAGGAGAAGTAAAACAACACGCCAGATTCTCATAGCTCCCGATTGGTTTTTGTTCAAAGGTTTCTGAGCTGAATCAGCTAGTGAAATACATTATCTAACTTAACAGGTAGCTAACGAAAGCACGTGACTCACCGGGATTTTCAGACACAAATAACTTGACAGATGTTATTCCCTTTGTGGTCAGAGTTCGGGGCCTAATAAAAGAGTACCTTATTAGCATTTATACGTAAAACAATCTGGTCTCATTAACCGGGTTGCAGTATTGCACACCAAGATACTTTTTCCATGCGCTCCGACACGTACTTGACCGCCATCAGAGGGAAAATCTCACAGGAAGAGAGAGGTAATACTTCCTGCGCACTAGACGCAAGGTCATCAGAACACAAGACTGCATCACAGCGCCCCCTTGTGACAATAACAGGCTATAGCCTTAGATTACAAAAAGGGATTTTGAAGCCCTGTATTTCACATGGCTTACAAACAGAATATACAAGCAAAAATAAACTTTTCAGATATCACCCAATCAAAGAAAAGTAGCCAATCAGGGACCAGCTGGAACAGTTTAGATAAAACAAGTTATTAGATTAAGTTAATAAATATCTTTTAGTTTATATTTTATTTATCCCATATTTGTTTGTTATAGCATAATAATGATAATAAATAATAATAACACAGGCTTACATAAATACATAGACTAACAAAATGATAATATATAAATGGTAAATGGTCTGTATTTATATAGCGCTTTACTAGTCCCTAAGGACCCCAAAGCGCTTTACATATCCAGTCATCCACCCATTCACACACTGGTGATGGCAAGCTACATTGTAGCCACAGCCACCCTGGGGCGCACTGACAGAGGCAAGGCTGCCGGACACTGGCGCCACCGGGCCCTCTGACCACCACCAGTAGGCAACGGGTGAAGGGATACGAGATAAACAGACATAAAAAAACAGTTGGAAATGAAGCTTGTGATTATTTATTAAACACTAAACAGATTATGTAACTGAAAAAACCCTTAAAGCTAGATTAAATATTGTTTTTCTTGTCCTAACTGAAACCTGTATAGCTCACTCACTCAGTTGCCTTTTCAGCTACTTCATTGAAGGGACAAATTCATGATAAACTATTGATTACATGACTTTGTATCTACATCTACATTTCTATTGCATTCAGTGTCTCACTTTTAGAGTTTCTGGGAGCCTCCAAACATGTCACGGTGATTCCATATCAGAGTACAAATCACATATTGCTTTTTCCAGACTTGAAGGTACGGCCGCTATTACAAACCTACTGGGCTATTTCAGTGTCATACTCTTCTAGCTGTGTCTGTGTATTCCAGAGAGAATATATTCCTCAGCTTTTATGTGGACAACATCAAATTCATTTCACAAAACTTTTGTGATGCCAGTCAGATTTTTACATATTTCTGTGGTGTTGTGAGTGTAGTTCAGAGAGTTTGCGGGCACACCAGCTAAGGGGAGAAAGAATTGAAACGTCCGGAGGGGGACTGGAGGCCGACTGTGACAAATAGCTGAGGCTAGTAGAGCATCAAGCATCACACCATGTGGTTACACAATGTGACTCCCACCACCTCAGGAGACTTGAGGTGCCTTCCACCTCCACAAGATGGGTGTGTTTGGTGGCTTTGGATAAGAAATTCAGGAATATACTATGCTGTTATTCAAATACGAAGGAGCGTTTACATGTTTTGTGTGCTATCCTATTTTTCTGCTAACAGGTACTAAAGTAGGGTATCGACCATTCAAAAAGAAGAAAATAATGCTAAAAAACCTGACCTACAGGTACATGTATACTGTATTATGACATAATTAATATCTTTTAATGATAGATTCTTATTGCTGTTAATATCGTAGAAAAGCATTAGTCACTCTCCTCAAGTCCTGCTTCCTTGCAGATGTGTTTATTCGCCACACTTATTTTACTCTCCATTCGTATTTGTGTACTCCGGTGATTTAGATATGTCCAGTTTCCCGTTGGTGATTTACATAAAATAGCGTATCTCTTTAATGACTCACTTCCCATCTGTTGTTTGACTCAAAGCTATTTGTTTTCAGAACCTCCAGTCACCATCACCAAGCTGCTGGATGATGTTCATACAGTGGTGGGTGAGAGGGTGGAGTTTGAAGTGGAAGTGTCTGAGGAAGGCGCTAACGTCATATGGTGAGCTAATTTACCCTTCGGTTCATTTTGAGTTTGAAATTCATCAATGTGCTACTCAGCTAATAAAACTCTCTGTATAACGGAATAAACAGTCCAATGAGACAATACGTTTCAGGCCTCATAAAGCAATGCTGACGCAGCTCAATTTTTTTAATTTTTACAAGCTAACATAAAAGATACTGGCTAATAGTGTGTAATTGAGGTTTCTGCATAAGGACACTCCAACAGAGTCATGGCAAAAGGACAGATGTCAGTTCCTAAGGCTTTACATTTTAAAATTAAATACTGTAAATACAGCGAGATATGAACAACAGCACATGACATATTACAACATATTATGATCTATTTCTTAAAAACTAAAATGCAAAATCCAAAATGCATTGTGTGAAAAGCAAAGTACCCAGTGATTCAATTCCTCTTAGGGCGAATGTTTGCAGCAGTAACTTGAAGTAGCTGTTTTCTATACGACTTTATCAGGCTTTCACATCACAGAGTTTTGGCTCACTTTTCAATGTTACTTGAGCTCATTGAGGTTCATTGAGGTTATTGACGGCACAGCGTTTCAATCAGGTTTTCTGTCTTCTGTCCTGTCTTAGTTTTTCAAGTATTGTTTCTGCAGGTCTGCTTAAGTTTGATTAAATAAATGATGACAAAGTGTAATATGTCATGTTTTGCTGTTGTACTGAGGTTGTATTTATATAGTTATATCATTTATATAGTTTATTTATTTATATAGCACATTTAATTACAACAGGAATGTTGACCAAAGTGCTGTACAAGAATACAAAATACCTATTAAAATATCTTATAATATTGATAGCAAACATCAAATATGAATTGTCAAATAACTCTCATATTGTATTAAAAGCCAGTAAATACAAATGTGTTTTAAGATAAGATTTAAAAAGATTGGCAGTACGAGCCAGTCTGATGTGTATTTATCTAATTTTACAACCTACTAAGTAATAGGTGGACTTTATTTCTACTGTGACTATACTTTGGCTAACTGCCCTCAGCAAATAAGACAGTATTTACCAAAAGCAATGGTGGAGATTTATCTGTTTTGTCACTTCAGTACTGTAATGGTTTATTATTCCAAGATGGTGTGATGAAAAGCTTTAAAATAAAGATTTATCGGTGCAAAAGCTATACACAGCTTTTTTTGGTACAGATATTGTACACAAAAAATCCTCACCTACTGCACAACTTTTTCCCAAAGCCTTTTGACTCCTGAAGGATCTCACTATCTACAACACTGCCAACATCTCAAGTATCAGTCCCTTTTCTCGCGTTCCTGTGCTAAAGTATTTCAGATGTATATATGTGTGTGTGTTTTCTTCACAGGATGAAAGATGGAGTGGAGTTGAATAGAGACACTGCAGGTTCAAAGTACAGGTTAAAGAAAGATGGGAAGAGACATATTTTGATCATAAATGAAGCCACTAAAGAGGATATTGGAACGTACTACGTCTATACCAACGGTGGGGAGTCAAAGGCAGAGCTGGAGGTTGAAGGTATTTGTCCTCCAGTCCACCAGTGCTTGAAAACTTGCTATCCAGGCTAACCGGGCTTATTGACAACAAACGGGGATCATGAAAAGCAAATAACAACATGATCATATATTATTGGAGCAATTAAAAATTAAACATTACATAATTATTAATTAAAATAAAAATTAATAATTAAAATATTAATGTTCTTAAATTGCAAAGGCCATGAAATCTGTGGTGCTGTTTAAAGTTTACAGACATGTATTTCCAGTATGACTCCTCAGTTAGAAACAAACTTCAGCACATGTTGATGTTTTCCGTCCTGACAAGCATGAAAAGCAACAAATTAGTCATTACTCATGTCATCATTAATTTTATTTCATTAATCTCTTGTATCAGTTGTATCACACTATTCGTCATACTAATTTGGTTTTACACCTCCAAAATTGATATCAGGCTTCAGATATCAGGCACTTACACGCTGTGAGTCAAACGAGTCCCATAAATTGATTATAGTGTGAAAAAATCTGCGTCCTTCCCCCTCAGATGAAGGATAGAAATACAGAGAAAAAATAGTATAGTTATAGTAACTGCGAATTAGGTAGCTGATATAAACAAAGTACTACAGTCAAAGTGGCTAAAACCAGCATGGCTAAAGCCTATGAGGTAACGAAGGAATGCTGGATAATAGTTTTCCTCTCAGAGGCAACACTCCCCGTTTGTTGTCAGTGTTGCCTGTGTCACCGTCCAGTAATGTGACTACTGCTTAGATCTACTGTGAAGAAAGAGATGAGCGTGAAAGCAAAGGTGTTGATTTACCAGCTGATCTACATTCCTACCGTTCACTTGTGGCTGCAAGCAAATTGCAGATATAAGAAAATTAGTTTCTTCTGTACTGATTCTGGGATCTTCTAGGTCATCCAGAACTCAGAACTGCTACTCCATAGTGGTGGTTAGGGAATCCGAGTAGGATGGGTTCTTTCAGATAAAAGATGACCAGAAAAGCGGGTTTGGGGTGTCTCTGAAATGGTTTACAAAATGTATGTATGGATTAGTTGTACTAAAACGAATGCATAAAAGGGGGAAAATGGCTAAAGACACGTTTTTGCGATCATGTTTATTGCTGCGGTGCAAGAGGCAGCCTAACATAGGAGTCTGTGGAGACTGACTCAGTTTTAGCCTCAAGTGCTCATTCACAGAACTGCAGTTTTGACGTTTGTGCAATGGTTTCATTTGGGTGTGGAGGTCGCTGTTAGTTTGTAGCAATGCCAGCATAGGTATATAGTAGAGTTTTTTTTCTTTTAAAGAAAAAAAGGGGGAGGAAGCGATTCCTCCAAATCCAACGTTACTTTATAAATACTTGGTAATAATTAGGTTTCTAATGGGTAGTTAATGTAACTCAACACTAAAGATTGGAAATGGGAACACACAAATAAAATCCAGGAAGTTGTAATACTCAAGCGCAAAACTGTAACATTGTATTTGCACTAATTTTGCATGGATACACTTAATTAATTAGGCTTTTTTTTTTAATTAATTAAACTTTTGATTGATCTTTGTGGTGCAGATAAGGAGCTGGAGGTTCTACAGAGCATAGCCGACCTGACAGTGAAGGCATCTGAGCAAGCTGTATTCAAGTGTGAGGTGTCTGATGAAAACGTGACCGGAAAATGGTTCAAGGATGGTATCGAAGTCGAGGCCAGCGATCGCATCAAAATTTCACACATTGGAAGGTATCGCTATCAGACTCCAGTGGGTTGATGTTCTGTTGTGATAAAACTGTTGTTTCCAGCTTGGCTACCTATCATGTACAGCTGCACGCATTATGACAACAGCAAACACACACACCCAGGCTCACAAAATCATATAGCTATGACAATAAACAGTTTGCTACATGGCTTGGAAAACTATTACCAGAGGGCTTTCTTAGTTGTTTGACCCATTTTTTGGGGATAGGCTGCAATCTGTAAAGCTCTAACCTCTAAACACATAGACACGCTCCCTCAAACACTCACACATGGTCACACACAAACAACAAACAGACCCCAAGGGTCTGGGTTTTCTCTCAGTAAGCCCTCCATCAGAGCTGCCTATGGAAGGAGATATGCCAAGGTGACAGCGGTCACACAAGGTGAAAGCCATTTAGTAGCTTTCTCACTCTGCGATATTGTCTCTTGAAGTATGTTGCTAGGGCAACTGTCCTTTGCATAAATGCGGGTCATAACAACTGCTGTCTCCTTGGTAACATCTGGCGACATGTCCCCAGGATCCACAAGCTGACGATCAATGATGTGAAGGCTTCAGACGCTGGAGATTATACCTTCGTCCCTGATGGCTACGCACTTTCTCTCTCAGCAAAACTGAACTTCCTGGGTGAGAGCGACGTAAAAATCAAAATACCAAGCGGTTCTTCTGAATTCAACCTATAAGTTGCAAATTTGAATCTTCCTGATCTGTTTCATTTTTCCCCACAGAGATAAAAATTGAATATGTTCCACGACAAGGTAGGTGCTTTTTTAAAAGACAAAATTCATACTTTATACTGTCGTGTATGACATTATTGAGCTAATCAGCTGTTGAGAAAATATAGCAAATATCATATAAGATGCCACTGAGTGACCCTCTGAACAGGGAAATGGTTAAAATGTCCTTGTGCCCTTTTAAAAAAATCAAATAGTTGATCATTTATTGTTAGTGTAACACTCTTATTGATTGATGCCTAACCGTACGTTATAGTTAGTGGGACAGATTCTGTCTATGTCAGGTTTTCATCTATCCCAGAAGCACATCAAGGATTTCATTTCAGTTTTTTAGCGCAGACATTATTATATGCTTTGGTAATACAAATAGACTGGGTGACAGTTATCTGGGCTATCTCTAATCTTCATATGTGCAGGTTTTGTTTGGAGCTTAGCTCTGGTTGCTGCACTTATAATGTCCCTGAGCCATAAGAGGATTGGAGGGACTGAAAACCTATCACTGAACTTAACTGTATTTACAGTTTTTCCTACTGATAAGGGAACTCTGCTATTGTTACTCATACTATGCCAAATAATAAAGTAATAGGTAAACAAAAACAATTAAAACACAGAAGCATTTTACTATAGCAACTTATATTTTTTTATAATGGGTCCATGAGGTGGAGCATTTTCTGTAATTTTAGACATAGTGACAGATGTCTTATTGGCAGATTTACTTACATTTCTTAATCATAAAACTGAACAATACTGGTGAAATTGCACTTCCTTTTTTATTTAACCACACTCAGACTGATGCTTAGGTATGTCTGTAGTGCACTTTGTTCCACCTGCAACAACACCCTAGAGTTTACAGACGTACCCTGGAGTTCATTTATACATCCCTGCAGAAAGGTGTGAAGTTAAATCACAACAAACTGCTTTTTAGCTGCTGTTAAGTTGCTCTTTGCTCTCTGTTTTGTTCTCAAAATTGTGTGATCTTTTCATAAAATGCAACACAAAAGGCTCTTCTATGAAACAATTTAAAAATATATAATGAACTGAAGAATGTGAAAGTTGAAAATGCTCACAGCTCTGGAAAGCCATCGAGTAGACAAAAGCTCCAACTTGCTTGTTTGGCTTTAGGCAGTATAGTATGATGCTGCTCCAAATGTAAAACCCCCAAATCCCTCTAGTGGTTTTTTTTTTTGCCAGAGTCCAAAAAGACCATATATAGAATAAAAAAACAGTAAATTTAGTCTTTGTGCCACCTTTGAGACACCTTGAATCTCAAATATAAAAAACAAAAAAAGAACCAACATCATTGTTCTAAACTAAATGGTCTCTTTCTTCCTGTCTTCATCTGGTCACAATGAAAGATCCTCCCAAGATCTTCCTGGACACCGGTAGCTCCGGCGGCAAGAACAACATTACGGTGGTGGCTGGAAACAAACTTCGCCTGGACGTTCAGTTCACAGGAGAGCCGGCCCCCACTGTGTGCTGGATGAAAGGAGACCAAGTGAGAAAGAAATGGCTCTTATCCTTCACCTCGCATCACAAACGCGTCAGATATTTTATATGTTCTGCGTCAATCAGAGTACCTCGCCGTTAGTCATTAAACAGCACAAAAGAAGAATGAAACAACACTAGAGTGGGACGGTTGAATCACCTGTCTTTGTGGTGGCTGTCGTCATGCGACACAGTCCTCTTCAGCAATCTCCTTTTGTTCTGTCTCTCACTCTGTGCTGCCCTGTGTGGTAGGTGTTGTCCGAGGCTGAGGGACGGGTCCACGTGGAGTCAGAGCAGAATGTGTGCAGCTTTGTAATAGAGGGGGCGGAGAAAGCGGACGAGGGCCAATACTCCATCACGGTGGCTAACCCTGTCGGCGAGGACAAGGCGGATCTCTTTGTTAGAGTTGTGGGTCAGTGGCTGTTTCTTACTTTTGCCTTTTTCTTTCCTTGATCCCTTTCTATTACTTCTGTCTGACTGAGGGCAATAGTTCCTCAGAGTTTGAGACTGGGTCATGGTAAAAAAAAAAAGGAAATCCATAATTTTCAATAGTGGTGCCATCTTTTAAAAACTCACATCATCTGAATTTTAGGTCCAGTGTCTTTGCAGCTTCTACCCAGAACAATTAACATATTAAAAAAAAACATATGTTTTTAGACTTTCACCTCAGATATTGTTTTTCATTAAAATACATACTGTAAGGAATTTGTCTGTCTCTTAATAGAACTAAGAATGACCAAGACATAATTTATATAATAAATAATAATTATCTAGTCTCTAGTCCAAGATGGATTTTAGGGTAAGCAATGAATAGAGAGCAGTGGATGAAATTACTGATTTGTAATCACCACTGATGTAATTTATTCTACAAAGTGGCAGTGTCTATATAGAGGTAATAAAAAATGTAACGTTTTTCATTTGTGATCAGTGAAACATATGATGGCTTTACCAGTGCATTTGGTGTTGACTCCCTAAATCACATCTGCATGTTGTCTTACGTACTGTACTACATCAAAAACCTCAAACGCTCCCATTTCTCTCTGTGTTTCATCTCTCCATGCTTTCAATTTCTAACTGTAACCTGCCTCTCCAGATGTGCCAAAATCTCCTGAGAACGTCAAGTGCGCATCAGTTGGCGAGGACTCTGCCATCATCACATGGGACCCTCCCGCCTTTGACGGTGGAGTTGCCGTTAAAGGTACCCCTGAAACATGCAGCGTGTAATATTCACATCTGATGTCTTCCTCCCAGGAGAAAAGAGGAGTTTAAATTCCATTTTGTTTATTACATTGCAATATTTTTTTCTAACTGACTTGGAGCTGTTTTTAACGACTTCACCGTATGTTGATCCTGCTTCCTCGAGGGTACCTGATGGAGAGGAAGAAGATAGGCTCGCCCAGATGGACGAAGCTCAACTTTGATGTTTACGAGTCCACCACATACGAGGCTAAGAAGATGATTGAAGGTGTACTCTACGAGATGAGGGTGTTTGCAGTCAACGACATTGGCATCTCTCAGCCCAGTGCAAGCTCAAAGCCCTTCATGCCCATTGGTGCGTTGCCATTTGTCATTAGCAGAATGGTTAATTAACAGAGGCTTTTCACACAATGCTCATTTTGAAGCAGCTTAACCTACCTTCCCATCCCATTATACCCCGTATTAACGTATTAATTAGCTCTTGTCTCTTTCAGCCCCCACCAGTGAGCCCACTCGTCTCACAGTAGATGATGTGACAGATTCTACCTGTGCACTCAAGTGGCGTCCTCCAGAGAAAATCGGAGCAGGTGGCATCGATGGCTACATCATTGAATACTGCAAAGAAGGAAGTAAGAATAACCAAAATGGATATCACTTTATACTAAGGATTTATTTTGGATTTGTAAGCTATAACTAACGACATTAGATAAATGTCAGAACTTTACAAATTGGGGATATTAACAGTAAATTGTGGGCTAATATATATTTATGCACCTTTGAGTTAGCTAGCAAGAGGAATTCATACTTACACCTGCTATTCTGAGTGTATGATTGTTTTCCGGCTCTCAATCAAGGCTGCATGAAATGCTCTACACGTGTGAAACACTTGTCACGCTCAGTGGTTGCCATCTTGGGTATGCAGCAGAAAGGAAGGGGCCACTAAACAATTTTAAGCAGGTTAGATAATCATTACAATATAAATGCTAACAGTGATATTTGCATCTGTTGTGTTTTGTGTATATACATGAATTATGTATAGCCAGAGGCATGACAGGCAGAAGATAGTGGGATGATCACAGTCAAACATTAGAAATGTTATTTCCTGAAACTGAAAAGTTTAACATGTTGGATTTAACACAACATTACCCCGTTGAAATTCATTTCCTTTACAAGTCAACTCATAATGTACTACATGGCACTGGGATTTTGCTGTAGAAACACAAACAGAGAGAAATGGAGGCTACAAGCCTGACTATTTGCTGCTTTTGTTACCTGTCTGCTGAGCTTTATCGTCACTCTTGGCTAGCTTTATGTTAGCATGCTGTTTGAGTAGATGCCTGCAAAGAGCCAAAGTTTTGGAGTATAATATAGTTGTTTATGTCCTGGAATTTCTTTCCGATGGAAAAAAAAAATCCATATCACTGCTCCTCAAAAGCTCTAAACCGCTCCAGCATTTTTCTGTTGTCATGCACGAAAAAAAATCAGCTGAACGCAGCACAAGTGTAGGAAGAAGTCTAAGGAGCTTGGAAAGAAAAGCGTTGGGACTTCTTTAAGTTGCTTGAAGACGTTTCACCTCTCATCTTAGAAGCTTCTTCAGTTCGCACTGCATTACTGAAAAATGTAATGTGATTACAGTAACACTGAACACTGGAATTTAGACACATTAGAAATCAGTCATGCAAATGAGATTCTTCAAATCCTGGCAACCCAAAAATTATTCATACAAAGAGAACGACTGATCATTTGCTAAACCTCTCTGCCTAAAAGTTATTTATTATAGGAACTGTAATGGTCATGATTATTCCTTCGGTTAAAGTAATAAATGAGTGATATGACAAATCCTTCTTAAAACAAACAAACAAAAAAACATGACCAAAGGCAAAAGAAATCATGTGTTTGGTGTAATGTGAGAGGTACTTATAGATGCTCCCTTATTTCCCAAAGCATTGCCACAGCACACACATCCGCATGTTTGATTTGGCTCAGATTTTGCACCAGATGCCCTTCCTAATGCAACCTTCTCATTTATCCAGGCTGTAGGAGTACACTAGCTTGTGACCCCCTGAGAAAAGGCCACCTGAGGCTGGATTAATGTGCGCTATAGAAAACTGTCCAACTTTCTGCCTACTGTAATAGCAATCATCATTCAGCTATTTACAAACTGTATGTGAGTTTTTAAGATTAGTAGGTATAAGAAAAAAGTTTGAGTGAAGACGTATTTGCCAATGTGCCTGTGTGTGTGTTTTAGTGTTATTTGTATATCTGCCTGTTCACTGGTAAGCAATATTTATACGTGATTAATTTCTCAGTATTAATCTCAAAGTTACACACTAATCCTGGTTTTCTGATCTGTTTCTTCACTATTCCTACTATTGCTTTTAGGTGACCAGTGGGTGCGGGTTAATGAGGAACCGGTGGGAAATATCCATTACAGGGTGAAGGGACTCCCAGTGGGGGAGAAAATGCTATTCAGAGTGATCGCAGTCAACATTGCCGGCCACAGTCCTCCTGCCGTTCTCTCCCAAGCCGTCACTATCCGAGAGATTGTGGGTCAGAAACAAGCTTTAATCAAACACAGCATTTAATGAACACATTTGTTTAACAGCAAATATTTAGTGTATTCAGGGATAGACATCATGTTCAGCAACCATTTAGGATAAATCAGAGGGGAAAAAAATAATTTAGCTACTATAAATTTACTGCAAATATCGGAGATTTTTAACCAATAAGAGTCATTCATTTCTACTGTAACCACGCAAAGGAACATACAGAAAACCTAAAAGCTCTACATGTTTTACATTTTACATATCTATACACCCCCACATCACCCACTCTTTCACAAAGTTAACTTTTGCTTCTCTGTGTCCACCAACCAGAAAATCCAAAGATACGCCTGCCTCGGCGTCTGAGAACCAAATTCATCACACAAGTGGGCGAGAAGGTGAACTTGGTCATCCCCTTCCAGGTGAGTCTGGTTTTAGAGTTTTAGCTTTTACACTTCATTTGCAATATCGGGAAAAAAAGAGTGGACAATACAAGGTGCTCTTATGTGGTTTTTGTTTGTTTGTTTATTGTTTAACTGCATAAAATGCAAATGAACAAGGTGCAGTCACAGGCAGTAAACAACTGTAAACAGAACACCAGTCTCACTCCTCATGCAAACGGCACATATTTCCTCTTCAAAATACAAAAACAAACAAAAAACAGAAATGAGATGTAAACAATCCTAGCAAATATTAAGAAATATACAAATGTTAGAACAGTGGTTCTCTAAATGTGGAGTGGGTTCTCTGGGTGGTTCCAGCATTTTGAGTTTTTGGAAATATGAATTTTTTTGTATGTTTTTATTTCTGTTTATTATTTAGGTTTTGATTCTAGTTCTAGTTTGTTTTTATGGTCCCCTCAGTGCTTCCTCTGTCTCATTCTGCGTCTTCTCCCATCTGTTACCTTCACTCATGTCTCTGTGTTTTCTTTGTTGCAATTATTGTTACTCATTTGGAATTTTTTCGTCTCTTTGGTTTTACATTTAGTTTTACTAAGAACCTTCTGTCTCATTGTATAGATTTGGTTCAGTTGTGTCTTGTTACCCTCCTGTTTCCACTTTCCCCTCTTGTGTAGAAGTAGTCGTGTCCTTCGCCTCAGTCTTTGTTTATCTTCCCTTGTGCGCTCTTTGTTCTTTCCCTTAAAGTTTATGGATTCGTTTAAGTTTTATGTTGCAATTTGCTGTGCTTTTGGATTTCTTTGTTAAATACATAAATATAAATAAAAGGTTTGCTTTTGCTACCTTCTGCCTGCTTATTGGAGTCCTACATTTGGCATGTGCTCAGAGTCCCCAAAGGTGAGGGACAGATGACCATGAAAAAATATGGAGTGAAAGCAAATACGGCTTGTTTTCTCATAAAGTTTAATGATTGATTTTTGGTTTTGAATCAGAGTAAGTGCGGGGATATATGAGTAGACAGTGAGGGTTGAGGAGAATGAGATTATGTTAAAGGAATAACAGCCAAAATACAGCTCTTATGTCTCGAGGCTAAAATTCTGGTTTTGAGGTATTTTTTGAGTTCATTTAATAGAAAAACAGGATATTGTACTCATAAATATACATTAATTAATGTGATGTATGATTATGCCTTTCAACAAATTGATGCAATCCAATAAACTTGTATATAATAAACTTAAATAATCCATTAAAAATACATAGGAGCAGGCACTGCTTTGTGAAAGCTATCACGTTGCCCTGCCATCTTGACTCTAGCACCCGAGATGGACACTGCTGTTCTGCTTAATTGTGTTTTATATGTGTGGCTTGAGACCAGCTGCATATGTGGTACATCAAAGGCGGTGGAGAAGAGAACTCATAGGTGTTCTTTTGCTGTCAGGGCAACTTTTATTCACGCCAGACTCAAGATATGAAGGATCGTACCTACAGTATGTTTTATCACATAAGACGGGGTTCTCATCACCAAAGATGCAAAACGTGAAGGAAAGAGACAACACAATCAGCATCTGGTTAAAATATCATGCTTTTTCTCTTTACCTCAAACCTCATCTCCCAAACTGAAGTCAGGGTTTGTGCAAAACCATCTTATTTATTCCAAATATGTTTGCAATTACTTATTGTCATTAAATGTGACCCTCCTGTTTCCGAACGGCTGATAATGACCTGTCTAATCAACAACAACAGTTTGTTAAAATAAGCTAACATCATGCAAGTGTTCTAGAATTCACTTTCCCTCTTATAATCAGTCTTAGTCCCCACTAAGTCCAGCAATTGTAGATCCACTTTAAAGAAATTTTTACTAACACACTAACAGTAGCTAACAGTGGCAAAAAACAGCAGCACTTACCAAAAGAAAAGTTCAGGATTTCCTCAACAACTCTCCCCACTATCGCTGTCATCACACAGAAGTGAGCTTCACTTCTGGAGGAGTTTTAAAGCCTCCAGAATAAATAGACACGGACACACATAGACAGCTGAGGTAAACAGCTTACTGTTTTTACCCCTCAAACACTAACATTTTTTGAGGGGTAAAAACTCTACTGAAGCCTAGTGGTGATATTTTATACACTTTAACTTTGAACAAAGTGTCAGTACCCCATGTCTAATATTTAATTAAAGGAGAGTAAAGGCAGAATATCCACATGACACCTAAAAATATTTTTTATCTAGCTTTGGTAAAGTGGTCAGAGAGTAGATTAAAGAAATGTTTTGCACCCATTGTAAATCAGGCTTTCACATCACACATACCTCCACTCGACTGCCTATGGAATATTTATAGAATCTAAAAATACAGAAGGAGTCAAAATCAGTCATGAGCTTTGAAATATGAGCTGTGAGCAAAACCGTGAGGTTGGACAGAAAACATAATGACTAACTGTTGAAAATGATTTAAAAAGACATACATTCAAATCTTTACTAATTGCTATTCTAAATTTATTTCCACTAGAAAATGCAATTTCACCTAAAGATGGCAGAAAAACATGATTAGCTAGTCAAGCAATCCCCAGCCAAAAGTTATTGGTTCACATTTCTGGTGTTTGGGGCCATCTGTAAATACCACATTACCTTAACTTTAAACTTGCTATTTTTAGTTATCTTTAACAAATGGCTATATCATGCACCGGGGCATCTAAAAATCTAAAAATGGGGTAACATTTGTATCAAAGCCTACCCAAGCTCAATCCCACTGCACATTGTAGATATTTTAAGTGAATCCTTGAGTGGTCATTTGAAGAAAAAACAGCCAAGCCCTTATTTCCCCATGGCTGCTACTTGAAAACATATCGTCCTCTTCTGGAATCTAATGTGCTAATGTTGGTAGTAACAGGGGAACAAGAGTTCTAAAGGCACAGGGAGCGTTACAGCTTTTGACAGCAACTTGCAAATTATGGCAGTGGTAAAAAAGAATCTAACCATAAGCTGTAAAGGGTAAACCATTGTTCTAAATAAAAATAGACAAGAAGAAAGCGAGCCATAGCTCGGTCTCCTTTTGAAGAAGCAGATGAAAAGCCTTCTCTGAGACAGAGAACATGGCTACATAGTGTTCTCCTGGGAAAAAAGAGCACCGACTGTTCTGTCATCTCATCCACGAGCTGGACTGAGTGTGTTCCCGCGGCTGTTTTTACACTGATGTAATATCAGGCCATAACTAAAGTTATCGGTGACATGTTTAATAAAATATTTTATGTGCAAAAGTTTAAATTTTTAAAAAAAATATTCTATAAGATCTATTTATTGTTAATCAAAAGATCAATTTACTAGTAAGGACATTATTAGTGAGTAATCAAGTCAGTTGTTTCATTTTCAACAGATTAACCAAAGCATTAGTTTAGGTGGGCCCCCAGATCGAGGTCAGATGAAATAATGGCATATCAGCTGAAGACTCAGCTACTGAGTTAGTTATTCTGATACGCTGCCAGTCAAACGCTTGGACACCTTCTCATTTAATGTTTTTTTTTCTTTTACTATTTTTTACATTGTAGGTATAAAAAGAAAACATCAAATGTATGAAGCAAGATATATGGAATTATGCACCAAAGAAAAAATTGATAAATAACTCTAAATATGTTTTATATTTTCGATTCCTGAAAGTAGCCCCCCTTTGCTTTGTTGACAGCGCTGCAAACCCTTGGCCTTCTCTCAGTGACCTTCATGATGCAGTCACCTGAAATGGTTTTCACTTCACAGATGGGCTTTGTCAGGGTTTATTTGTGGAATTTGTTGTTTTCTTAATGGGGTTGAGATCATCAGTTGTGTTGTGCATAAGTCAGGTTGGTACACAGCTGACAGCTCTATTTGACAAGTGCTAGAATTCATATTATGGCAAGAACCAATCAGCTAAGTAAAGAGAAATGACAGTCCATCGTTACTTTAAGAACTGAAGGTCAGTCTGTCTGGGAAATTTGACTCTGAATGTGTCCCCAAGTGCAGTCACAGAAACCATCAGGAGCTACGACGAAACTGGCGTACATGAGGACAACCCCAAGAAAGGAAGACCAAAAGTCACCTCTGCTGCTGAGGATAAATTCATCCGAGTCATCAGCCTCAGAAATCGCAAGTTAACAGCACCTCAGTTTACAGACCAGATAAATGCTACACAGAGTTCCAGTAGCAGACACATCTCTACGTCAACTGTTCAGTGGAGACTGTGAATCAGGCCTTTATGGTCAAATAGCTGCTAAGAAACACTACTAAGGAAAAGCAACAACCCAAAGAGATTTGTTTGGACCAAGAAACACAAGGAATTGCCATTAGACCAGTGGAAATCTGTGCTGGGAGGAGGTGTGATGGTGTGGGGGTGCTTTGCTGGTGACATGGTTGGGGAATTATTCAAAATTGAAGCCACACTGAACCAGCGTGGTTACCACAGCATCCTGCAGCGACATGCCATCCCATCCGGTTTGCGTTTCGTTGGACCATCATTTATTTTTCAGCAGAACTATGACTCCAAACACACCTCCAGGCTGTGTAAGGGCTATTTGACCAAGAAGGAGAGTGATGGAGTGCTGCGCCAGATGGCCTGGACTCCTTGGTCACCTAAACCCAGTCGAGATGGTTTGGGATGAGATATCAGATGTACGGCAGGAGCAAAGAGCAGGTTCAAATCAGGATCAGAATATTTATATTACAGAGATGCTGAGCACTTGTTGGCCCTTTTGCCTTCACTCTGCAGTCCATCTGATATTGTTGCGATTCTTTGCCAACAAATCTTTATTCAGATTTACTTCAGTGGCATGTCTCTATCTTTGGGCAGGCTGTGTATCTCTGTATCTGCAAGCTGCTTTGTAACCCACCTCTACCCCAGCTACCCACATAGCAAGCAGGTCTGGCCCGGATCTGGTATCAAGCCGGTACTGCTGGCTGACTTCTGGCATGGTAAAACATATGACATCAAGATATGGGCCAGGCCTGGCATAGATGGCACTATGTGATGGCATGCCATATCTGGCTCAATTGTGGTTTGGTTTGGGAGGTGAAGCAGTTCACCTATTGATCACAAGGTTAGTGGTTCGATCCCTGCCTCTTCCAGTCTGTATGTCAAGTGTGAATATGTATAAATGTAGTTCGGAAGCACTCAGTTTAGAGAAAGTGAGTGTGGTGTGTTTGAGTAATCTGACAGAGTAGACAAGTGCTATATAAGAATCAGTCCATTCACTGTCTGAACAGAGTTTTGTCATGTTACTTTGCACTATTATGCACATTGTTATTACATGGCTTGATTAAGGTACACATTAGGCTGACATCTGGGGCCAGAGCTGAAACTGTTCTGGGCCAGCACAGGGCCAGCAAAAGGCCACTTGTGGACACATTGCTGGCCATGCGTGGGCCACATCTGGCAAACCTGATCTAGGCCACCAAAGGGCCGTCATTCTTTGCGGTATGTGGGCCATGTGTAAGCACATTGTGTGGGCCAGATCTGGGCCATACCAATTTTGCTATGTGGGTAACATCAGGTTTGTTGACAGTGATGATTCCTCTGTTCTGTGCTGAAGTCTTCCTGCTTCTTTTGCTGCCTCAGTATTTTAAAATAAATGCTTAGCGGGGCAGAATGGTCTCATGGGACAATAGAGACATACTGTCTGACATGATGGAAATTATGATCTTCTTTTGCTAATAAGGGTTGTGCCCGATTTTTGGAAAGACTGTATTCCTTGAAATATTTGGAATCATTTCCTTTCCTTTCCTTTAATTACAGGGAAAGCCTCGTCCTGTTGTGACCTGGTATAAAGATGGTGTTCCCATGGAGGACCGCACAGTGGGAACTCGTACCAGTGAAGTTGACACCATCCTCTTTATTCGCTCTGCCGAGAGGGTCCACTCTGGAAAGTACACACTGTCTGTTCAGATTGAAAACATGTCAGACAGCGCTGACATACACATCCAGGTTGTAGGTCAGTCCCTTCACCATGGCAACACCTTCTAAGCTTCACCTAAAGAATGTAAACTCGCACCTCATGTTCTCTCATTAAGATTAGAACATAGCACGTAATTCACAAAGTGCATGATTAATAACCTTTTTGAAATGGGATGAATCTTCGAGCTTGAATCTGTGACATGTCAAGAGTCTTTTTTTGTCAAATTTGATGATAATTCCTTATTTCATACTCTGAAGGATCTGTGACTCAAAGTAGCAAATCATCAAAGTGCTCAGTCCCCTCTCTCACTCTGTTATAATCCTGGCTCCTGCCTCTGTGGCCGCCAGCTCATTCACCAGCTTACTGCTCGTCTCCGCGGGTCAGGGTTCTGGGTGGATTATTTGGTGGGGCTCTGCTGAGATTATTTGCTTATAGACTTGGATTAGGTTTGGATTTTGAGGGCTATTCTGTCACTTCCTCTGCTGAGAAGGTTGAGCTAATAATGAGAGGCTCTGATCCCCCCCCTCCTCAGTTGATCTGTCACTGTACTCGTTTAGCAGGAGACAGTACAGGAGGGATTAAAGGGGAAAAACAGAAGCAGTGCTCACAGTTTGTACTGTACTCCAAAAGAAAAGAGTGTTCACAGCAAGATTAATGAGACACACACTACTATGTTGCACTGTTTTCTTTACTGCACTGTGTTTGGTGAAGGCCACAGAGAAGGATCAGTGATAAATACACTGCATTTCTCTGCTTTGTTATCGAGGCATACTTCTTCTTTGTTACGTCTATGCTAACAGTTTTTCTAGTAATGTATGCAGCTATCACCGCCTTCCCTTGATCCTATTGTCTTTTGCTCTGCTAATCTGTCAATCTTTCTAATCTGTCTAATCTGTCAAATCTCTACGGCTGCAAGTGTTGATTTCTTTGTCTCACTGGGACTTCCCTGCTCCATATCTGTTTGTACATTTCTCCCTCTCTCAGCCTCTAAAAGCCTTGCCAACATCTATGTCTAGGCAAAGAAGAGAGTTATCTCAGCCAGCTATGCATGTGTGGAACATTTTTTCACCACCCTTGAGCTGTGCAGTTTAATGAACCTGTCTTGTTCATAGTTTCACACAAAATCCTCCACCTGTATCTCGACTCTGCCACTTCTCACAATCCCACCAGAAAAGCCTGGTCCTCCCATCGCCGTGCATGTCACAGATATCTGGGGCTTCAATGCTGCGCTGGAGTGGAAGCCGCCTAAAGATGACGGCAACTGTGAGATTATTGGCTACACCATTCAGAAAGCTGACAAGAAGACTAAGGTATGCATGACAGAGTGTACAGGTGGTACTGAGAGGGTTTGTCAAGCAAGGTAATTCGCTAATAATAGTGCTGGAGGCATGCAACTCCGGAGCAACAGTGTCTTTTAAATTATGCATCCAAGTACAAGTTGAACCAAATTCTTCTGTGTTTTGTTTTTAATGTCACTGGGATTAGATTTAATTGTTTTTGCCTGACATTTTCTATATTGTGGTTTGCTAAATGTTAAACAGCCAGGCACGCTCCATGAAGATCAGTCCTGCTTTGGGATCTTTTGCTGACATTAGCTGCTGCAGAATAAATTTGGAACGATCACACTGTGTCTGATCATCAGAAAAGAAACAGAATGTAAAAAACCCCCAAAAAATGCAAGCTTAAACTTTCTGTAACTACAGAAACAAAAACTGAACCTGATTTGTCCCATTTTGCCCATCAGGGTCGCCTCCTTGTGCACCTATGGATCACTTCCAGAGCTCACTTTTCAGCTTCTATGTTGAACTAACCCAAGTTTCATGTTAAAAAAAAGCATCAATTTAATGTTTATATATATATATATATATATATATATAAAATTATTCTGCTCATTGTTGTTACTCTCCCCCCTACAATTTTATGAACAATTTCTTGAAAGCAGTAAACCTCTAAAAGCCCACTTTACACTACAGTCATGGTAAAAAAGAAATCAACTGTCAGTTCTAAGTTTTTCAATCAGTTTGTCAATCAGCACATAATAAAGATCCTTGGAAGGTGTTAAAATTGGGTAAAATTACATATGAAATATTACACCCTGCCATTATTTATTTAATAAAAACTAAGTCAAAATGCAGAAGCAGTGTGCAAAAAAAGTAAGTACACCCTTACTGTGTCAACAGGAAATATAAGGGAAAGCGAAAGACAAGTGCATATAATCAAATGCATTTAATTAACTGATAGTTGATAAGTGAGAGCACTCCTGTAAAAGCTAGTCTGGAGCGTTCAGGTGTGTAGATACATTGCCAAGATGCAAAGACATCAGCTATCATGTTAAAGAAACAATATTTGCTGCCCATCAATCTGGGAAGGTGTTTTGAGGCTTTGAAGTCCATTATTCCAAGTGAGAAAGATTTTTCACAAGTGAAAAACATGTCATCTCCACACGGCATTCCCACTCTGGCTTCCTAGAAAATTTACTCCAAAGTCAGAATGTGCAATGCTCAGCGAATGTGCAAAAAACCCAACGTCGTACGTCGTACGCAAAGCCGTCGTACGCTACCATGGTCGTTATGTTGAATGAATCGACAGGAAGGCGGCCTAGAAGAACATAGATGTTGGGCACTGGAGATTCTTCAGCATATAGAGCTCCACCTCAGCTATAAGCCTCTTTGAACCTCTCCTTCTCTCTCATACATCAGGAGTGGTTCACGGTCTATGAGCACAACCGCAGGCCCAGCTGCACTGTGTCTGACCTGGTCATGGGGAACGAGTATTCCTTTCGAGTGTTCAGCGAAAACATCTGTGGCCTCAGCGATGAGCCTGGCATCAGCAAGAACACCGCTGTCATTACCAAAACAGGTAATGAAATCCCCGCAGAGCTCTGCTCTCTGTAACATGATAGTATTGCTTTTGATGCTGAGCAACATCTAACGCATGCTGAGCGGTAGACCACATTGTATTCAATTGAAAGATAAAGTGAGCATTGTGGTTTGTAAAGGGTACAGTAGTGAAAAACAGAAGCTACACTAAATAAAACGCAGCTTTGTATTATTTTCGCTGTAGAACACAGTAACAACATTAGAACTACCTATAATTAATTATCGGCTGTGATTAATTGCTTGAACATGGTTTAAAACTAAATTAATTCACACTGATTACGCTTAACAGAAATATTCTTTGACAGAGTGTTAAATACCATTTAATATTGGCCGCATATTATGAAAGCAACCAGGCTGGGAAATTAACACCTGCCACCAGCCAAATGCTGCTACTGTTTTTGTGTTGTTGCATTTGCTTACTCTCCCAGAAGACTTGGCAGCCCACCAGCCAATCTCTTTTGTGTTCCAAGCATCAGTCTGGCCTATAAAATTTGGAGGGTTGTTGATCGCGGTGCCCACCTGACCTGAGCATAAAACAAAAAGTCAGCTTCCTGCCTCGATAACTCAAAAGCCAGTTGAGAACAGTTGCTTGTGTGAGAGGATGCGGCGTGGATATTACAGACAAAACATTCCCAAAATAGTGGACAGTGACAACTGAAGGTTAATAATTATGCATTTCAGTCTATGTGTTACACATTTCCTGGACAGAATCGACTTTTACAGCGTGGTACAAACTAGCTTGGCGTCTTTTAAACTGAGGCATGCCCCACCGAAATGAAAACATCTTTCATCCACTACACTATGTAAGCCTTTTCAGCTACATGGCCTTCATCTGTATTTTCATCATATTCTTCAGAAAATTCTCAGAATTATTTGAATTTCCTCTTAACCCATCAATGGGTAAATTTGTTGAATATCCATTATTGATACAAGGAAGCAAATTCGGTATTATTTCAGTCTCACATTCATCATAGAAAGAGCTGGAAAGCACAGGACAAAAACCTTTGGGGAGTCAGCGTTAGCTTTTATGCTCCAGTCTGCTGGAGGACGTGTTGAAATCTTTAATCATAAACTTGAAGCTTACCTCTTTACCCTGCCTTTTGATTTATTTATGGATATATGTACTTTATTTTCATATATGTTGACTTTGATTATGTTTCATTATATCTGTGTTGGCATCAAGCAGTGTGAGTGTATGTGTGTCTCAACGTCTTCACCCCATGTCCAGGTTTGCTCTACAACACTTCACCCTACAAAGAGATAGACGTGAGCAGCTGTCCTAAATTCACAGCTCCCCTGGTGGACAGAAGTGTCATTGCAGGATACAGTGCCGCCATCTCCTGTGCCGTTCGTGGCAACCCCAAGGTATCTGAACTTTACTTTTTACAGGTGTGTGTCAGTGATGTCGTTTTTTGGGCATTTGATTGGAGTTCATTTACAACCCAAGGTATTTATCCTTCTGCTCTTAATTATTTGTCTTTTTATATTTTTAAGATATAAAATAATTTTTAAAAATCGGTTTAAAAATTGGTCTGTAAAACCAAGCAACAAGGTATTTAGACTGTTAGGTATTTAGACACCAATCAGTATGTGGATTTTGATGGTAGTTTGTGTGCGGCTCACAGATTCAAACATATCTAGAAAACCTAAAGATAAAATATAGAGAAGTGTGCTTCCTAGTTTATGCATGACGAGTAAAATAAATGTGAAATAAAGTGAGTACAATGTGTCCTAGTGTGGTTGTGTTAAGACAAAAAAAAAAAGTCATGGCTGTCAATAAAGCAGTGCTGAATGCACAAAAGGTAACCCCCAGCTGTTTGTTGCAAATGACTATACTACACACTACAGCACCATCGTGTGTGGACTTTACCTGGATTGGCCTGTGATAGCTGCACTGCAAGGGTTTGCCACAGATTTCCTGCTTTGTGTTTTTTTTACAGGTTTTGAGTGTCAAGCAGTGAGTGTGTGAACAGTCAGAAAGGATTTTGATGCCTTTGCTGCAGGAATGTATTTTTATGTAGGAAGCTAGAACAAGAGGTGGAGCAGCTAGATCTTTTAGCGCATGTACTTTTTTTAATCACACAAAATCGGCAAAGATTTGTCAAGGCGAAACGTTGACCTAATTTCACCTCCTACCCTCCTCCCTCTGCTCTCTCCTACCCTCCTGACGTCCCTCGCTGTGTTATCCCCCCCCCACGCGTACACTCACACACCCTTCTCCTCTCCTTTCCTGCATCCCACCAATTTTGCTTGCTCCTCCAACATCCTACTGTGCCTTAGCCAAAGATCATTTGGATGAAGAACAGAATGATCATCGGTGAAGACCCCAAGTTTCTGATGCAAAACAACCAGGGAGTGTTGACTCTGAATATCCGCAAGCCAAGCCTGTTTGATGGGGGCAGATACTCCTGCAGGGCCATCAATGACCTCGGGGAAGACGAGGTGGAGTGCACTCTGGAGGTTCGAGGTATGTCGATGTAGTTTTCACTTCCCACAACAATGTAGTTTCAAAGCTAAAGCATGACCTGAAGTCAGGGCAAGTCTCTCCCTGGCAGGCTTCAATAAAGCTCACCATGACAAATCTCCATCCCCTCAACCCCTTTTGCCTGAGCTGTTGTTCAGGCGAAAGCAGAATTCCTTTTCCTGTGCTAAATATAAATCACCTTATTGTATTTGTCAGAGAAAGTTTCAGAGCCACAGATGACTTTAAACAGGATGATCTGCTGGCCCCTCGTGCTGATTTAAATTTCTCTTTTTCTCCACAGTTTTACAAGAGAAAGGGGAGGAGGCGAAGAAATGAGCGGCACTGCGAAACAGCAGAGGATACAGTTGAACAGGAATAGTAATGGATTATGTATAACGGGATAGTCATGAATAAATATGATTAAAATAGATCACTTGTGAGGCTCTAAAGCCACCCCGTGCACCCCCCACCCCCCTAAACGCATATGCTTGCCTTTCACCGCTGCTATGATGAATGCCATATCAGTAATATGCCATAAATTCTTTCAGCACGCTGCCACCTTGTCACTCCCTGACTGAGAGAACCCACAGTGTAGAGTAGTAGAGCTGCCCTGCTGTGACCACACACACAGATGGATCCTTCTTATCTGTGAAGTGGACCTGTCACTGAACACACTTATAAAACAGCCTTTCATCCATTACGGCTCCCTGTGTTGTCTGTTTTGTGTCCTGGACGTTTTTATAGGTTGGTATGAATTTATGATTGGGATGCAGCTGCAGCACTGAAAGCACCGCAGTGTGACTGACCGGCTGTACGCACGCCCCTGTTTCCTCGCTGTGGTGTGTGAGCAGGGGCCTGTAATGGTTCAATGGAGGGATCAATATTCAGTCAGGCATAGCCGACATCATGGCGTAACCAGGATTAAAGAGGTTCTCATACACAGATATAGCCCTGCTGCTCCACCACACGCACACACAAAGTACCAGTGTTGACTCACAATGCACTCTCTTGCAGTATTTACCCATTCCCTCATGCTCTCATACTACATTCCTCATGGCATGACCTATACTGGTGGGCGTTTACAGAAACATGGTTTACACTCATGCACATGCGAACACAAACATACACACTCCAAATCAGGGTCTCATTAGCATCACACACTAGAGACTAATTAATGCACCCATCAACACTGCCCTAATTAGCTCTCCCACGTCATTACTGAGCAAACGAATTACCGCTAATTTACACACCCGCAAAACAAACACAGCACCGTCTCTGCTGGGAGAGTCCGCGGCGGCTCGCCTCGCACACCAAATTAAAGCCTCACCGATGTGCTGCAACTCCAACCCAAGTGTGCCTGCCCTCCCTCACACGCACACACACCCTAACTTCACCTGACTGAAGGAAAAGCTCAAGTTGGAGAGTGAAAGTGTGAGGTGTGACATTTGTGAACTAGGGCAAATACATCACCCTCCCTTGGAGATGTGAAGGTACTTTTTACTCTCGAGACCTGCCCCACCGCTGAGTACATCAGGTCCCGGTCTCTTGTCTCTCCAGCAGAGGGGGTAAGAGCACAGTGACAAAGAACACAACTGACCACCATTAGGGTCTGTGCTGTAATTGTGAGTGGCAGGTTATTAAGCATCATTACATTACTGATGCACCGCTTATCGAAATGCCAAACCTGGCTCCCAAACTGTGCCAATCTTCCCGTAACTCTTGGCACTCATCCTGAAACACTTCCAAGTACAAGAAATTGAATTTCCTCCTTTACATCGCAGCATAAAGATGAGTTGAAATAGGATGAGGCCATATGTGGCCAGATAAAGCGGGGAAATCCTCCAGATACCTGAAAGTAGGCCATGATTGGTTACACAGTAGACCTGCAGTGCGGTACAAAGCTTATATTTTGAACCCTGTCGAGCAGTAAATGACTCTGCGAGTATGTGTGTGTGGATTATGTGTGGTGTTGATATAATCGTATTGTCAGTTAACCCGAGACACAGCGTGGTGTGTTACTCTGCTGATTGACACATTAAAGCGGCACTGAAGATACACCGCGTGCTACTTTGCATGGAAGTTTTGGGAAAAACAGATTCTTTGGGAAAAAAAACAGCATGTAACCTCGATACTCCACCTGAATCTTACCCTGTCTCAAAAGTGATGTTCTGTTGCTAAGCAATCAAACTAATTGTATCTACTGGCATCATCCACAAGCCGTAGGAAACGTTAAAAACATTAGAAGGTGCTGGTTTACAATGCCACGATCAGTGTTTATGTGTGTGTGCGCGTGTGCGCCTCTTGTCTTCTCACACAGTTCGGGAAGCTTTAAGTTGTAAGCAAGAACAAAAAAAATTATAGAGCATTTTGTTTCCCCTCATTCCCTGTGACACACCTTAAGGCTCTTTAAGTTTGCGATGTCTGGATGAATAATTAATGAGGAAGCATGGCAGCTCAGGAGTAAAGCACCAGCTTCTTCATGCACACTGTATCTGCTCTGCTGTCTTTCCAATATTAGAACAGGCCTGCCTCAGACGACGACTAAACAAAGAAAAGTGACAAGACAAGTCTTACCACCAGGCAAAGGGAAAGGGTGGGAGAATCAGTAGGGTGCAAGCACTGTTGTGTCTGTGTGCGCGGGATGTGTGAGTGCTCGAGAAAGACAAGCGATACCAGAGAGACAGAAACAGACCTCCTGAAACAGTAGAATGGAGGGAACTATAATTATGCAAGTAATTATACATGAAATCACAGACTTGGATTGAGAGAGGGAGAGAGAAAGAGCACTGGAGGGAAAAAGCCTTGCAGTGAGTCTCATCCGTGTAATTGCAGTATAGGAACTAAATGAAACAGAAGGGGAACACACACATTACATTGGACCATCCACCTGTTTTCTCTCAACGTCACACCAGGTCCAGCCAGCTACTTTTAATCTACATCCAGGCTATTGCACAGTAATTCTGTACATTTCACCACATGGACTTTATGTCTTCATCTTCTGGTTACTGTAGTGTGCTTTATTGAAGATCACTGTGACTTATACCCTGTGTCATTCTGTTCATTGATTAAAGAGCCCGAACCCTCCCGCAGCTCATGATCCAAATAATGAGCACACTGTATCTGCAGGGGGGTGGGGGGCATAAAGTAGAGAGCTGCCCTCACATTTCACAATAATGACAACTTCATGACTGCATGCGGCTGACAGAAACAGCTCTGTTTCTGCTAACGGTGGCACAGCGCTGTCATACCTCTGCAAAGGAAGATTCCCATTTTTAGAGCTCAGGTGAGCGCTTAGAGTTTGCAACGTTGGCATTTTGCCAGCCGGATCAACTTCAGGTTCGACTCGCTTATGCACTAAAAAGCAAACAAACGTAAAGCTTGGAAATGTTTGCATACACAAGTTATACATGAGTAAATGAGAGATACAGCTTTCTGGGCTGAAAAGTGAAGCCAGTTCAGAAGCTATAGACTGTATATAAAAGATGGGTAGCGGTTAAAGATGTTAACTTCATTATGGTCTCTTATAGGCATGGACACAGACAACTGGAGACTCAGTGTCCATAGTTTGCACACTGTGTTGTAAATTATCCACAAAAAACAAGCAGACATTGGGATGTTTGCACTGACCCGCGTGCATGCCATCTGATGATGAAGTTCACGCCACTCAAACGTGAGGAGATCCTAGCAGACTCATAGATGTTGAAAGCATAATAAGTTCTTTAAACTAAGCATTTTTGCCTTTAGTGTCTTTGCCTGTGGAAAATGGACTGTCACATTACGAAAGGGTTTACTGCGGTCACAGAGACAAAGCTTCCATACAACCAGGAAGATTTCTGAAACTGCAGATTTAGCCCCCTGCTGGCTATTAGAAAGAGCCACTTCATTTCTCAAACTTTTCTGGGGCTATATCTATCTTTTATACACAGTCTATGGCAGAAAGTCTTTTGCACTTTAAACCTGCTGTCTTTTTAATGCAGAGCAGGGACTTCTCTGGTTGAATGGGTAATTCAAATTGGATAGAAGTCTATGTCTCTATAATATTACAATTTTGTGAAATCCTCTGGCATGCCTCATTCCTCAAAAGGTGCCATTTGGTAGCTGCATGCCTCACCAGGTTATGACATAAGAGCCATGGGAATCTAACTCCTGCAGTTTCTTTCTAATCCTAACCAAGTAGTTTTTATTGCCAAAACCTAAGTAGTGGGTGAAAGTGAGTGAAAATAAAATAAATTGGAAAAAGGGAAACCAAATGCTAAACAGAAAGGTATAAATGACATGAACTGATATAACTCTCATGTGGTCTTTGCATATCTGCAAAACATTATTTTTCTGAGAATAGGCAGCCTTTGCATCAAGACACCAGTGCCCAAAGACACCTTATGTGCAATGTGGAAAGGAAGAGGCATGTGATAAACTGTTATTATTTAATGCAGAATCACAACAGCAGCTGCCTGAAGGAGCTTTCCATTGTAAGGTAAAGACCTTATAATAACAGAAAATCCCAACCCCCTTAGAGCAAGGAGGTGGCAAAAGTGGGAAGGAAAAACTCCCTTTTAACAGGAAGAAATCTCCAGCAGAAAAAAGAAGCAGCCATCTTTAAATAGCTTACACTTATGACATAGTGTTTAAAAACCAACATCACTATTTGAACCACTATGTCCATCTTTTATATACAGTCTATGGCTCCATGCAGCCAACAGAAACAGGTACACCCTCTTATCACAAGGTTGCTGTGGTATTGTTAGCGTCTTTAAATAGTTTATACTATTAGAAATGTGCCTTTGTGTTTTGGTTCAGTATAGGCTGATGAAACAGCAGAAACAGAGTTTTTCGTTAGCCCCTATGATGTACTCTGTACTGTGTAATTAATTAAATATTGTAATTTTAAACGGAACTTTCAATAGTTTAATGCAGTTCTTTTTTAACTTGTTGTTCTAAATTGGAAGATTATTGTGATATTGAAATATAAAAATACAATTATATTCTTTCATTTTTTCATCGCTCAAAACAAGCGTCACACTCGCAGAAGCCGGTGTACCCGCCGAAACGCCGTGCATTTATCGAGACTTTCAACCCCAGGTGGGCCAATTATGGATCTTCGGATTCACATTATGTCAGCAGCTATTCTCCACCGTGAACCATGTTAAAAACTAAAACCGCTCACGCCTCACAGATGACAGCTTACAGTCCTGTGTAAAGATGAAAGTGACTTCGTACAGCTCCGATTTGCAGACGCTGTACGCAGAGGTTCGGGAGCAGAAGTCCCACTGTAAACATACCACGGCAGACCCGACGATGTTTGCATGAATGCGCTTTTCAGCATCTCTTTATTGACCACTTTTCACACACGGTTGCTGTACGCATACAGGCGGCTGTAGCTTTTCAGCTCACAGCCCGACACACACCAACAACAGCATAGACGGCACAGACGTTAAGGCGGCGAGGCGTGATTGCGGGTGCCGCTCAGGTGCGTCCGCCTCTCCTGCAGCGACACTGCAGACCACGCCCCGCCACACACATTAACCAGGTAAAATACATATTTAGGCAGAATTATGCAAATATCTATTTTTCATTTTTTTCAGCAGCATAGTGCTTTTTTTTCAATTATTTTTTAAAAGTCAGGTCAAGGCTCCAAAAGCCCAAAGGCGATATAAGGGTGGCGGCTCACAACAGTTTTTGTTTGCTACATGGATCATTTTAGTTCAGCTGGGTGTCTTTCCTTATGTTATATTTCTTTAAGAGCTCAAAATGTGTTAATTACATAAATAAAATGTAATTTTCTCTGTAGCACTTCATGGATTGCATAAGAAACACACCTTAGTTGGTCACACAAAGCATAAAAGTAAAAAACAATATATACAGAGTTATCTGCATTTTAGATGTCAAAAAGTATTTGCGGCTCCCAGTGTTTTCTTTTGCATGGAAACCGGCTCCAAATGGCTCTTTGGGTGTTAAAGTTTGCTGACCCCTGGTTTAATGTAACAGAGTTTGGCAATATACTTCATTTTAAAACATCATACCCCTTCCCGTTTTTCCTACACTACATGGTCCAGGGGACACAAACTAGCCCTGACACACATTTCCTCAACCACAACTCATCCTCCAACTCTTCCTGGTGTTCTTTCAGCAATCTCGGGTCCAAAGGGATGTCTATATAATCCCTGCATTGTGCTCTGCGTCTCCTCCTTAATGCCCAGAAAACCTCCATACACAGCGAGGGCTCCGGATGAGATGCCAAAACCACAGTTGGTGTCTTTGAAAAAAAAAAGAAAAAAAAGAAGCAGATGGCCTTCTGGATACAGAAGTCCTTATCCAGTTCGAATACGGTTGAGCCCAGACTGTCATAAAGAAGGCTAATAGTTCAGGTCAGCCGTAGTAATAATCTTATTACTTTAAAGTTAATGAACACAAATTAAGAGTAGACTTTATATCTACAGCTTTAGCTTCTGGCTTAGTTGACTCTCTTCTTAACCCTGGCTAATATCTAATTCTGCATCTTATGTACGCTCACTAATCAGCAAAACCATGAGAGCGCCTTTACTTGCACAAATCTACTCCCAGCCAGAAGGAAGCTGGCCATCTTAGATGCAGCGATACATCTTAAAGAAATGGCTTTAAAGATTTTAAGTCTGCTTTAAAAAATAATTCACATGCCTGTGTATAAGCTGAAAGGGTTGTTGAGATTTAAATATTTCACCTTTGGTGTACTGGCCTTCTCAGCACCAATTTCAGACTGAGTGGAATTGAAAATGATTTGAGGATTCACAAGTCTTAGTTATAAAAAATCAGGCAGACAACTTTCCAAAAAAGAGTCTTTAAAATGGTCTTGCTGCAGCTCAACCAGAAAACAGTATCCACAGCAACACAGAATTACCTCTAAATTTAAAATATTGTAGCTTTGAAATAGCACTGCCTGACTTTTAACTTCTGCTGCTATGGTTGTATATAATCTTTACCTTTGGAAGCACCTTTGGCCTGGAAGAAGACTGCTGTAGACCATTGCTCAAAATAAAAAACAAAAGAAGGGCTAACAAATACCCTGAGATAAGCCAACTAAAAATTCAAATTGTAACAAAGCTTTTTGTGTCCAACACCTACTGCTAATAGGCCTGACTATTCCTATCAAAGTTTTACCTCCTGATTTGTCATTGAGCTTCTTATTCCTCATGTACGGTTCCCAGTACAGTCCTAACATGCTGCTCTGTCTTCAGCGGTACACTGATTGCTCTCACTGTAATGGACATGTCTGCTGAATTATAAATTGTGTGCAGAATTCATTAATATCATAGAATAGAGTAGGTTAAAGGGTTTAGGATTTAAATGCTTGAATGTTAGGTTGAAATGTGGCTGTTACAATATGTGCTTAGGTGATAAATACAGTCAGCAAAAGGTTCTCGTAAATAAAAGTGTGTGGGTACACACATACATGTTTATGTGTGTAGGTGTTTAATATGTTGCCACACACAGGTGAATCACATGCTGTGCACGTAAATCCACCTGCATAGTGTGAGAAAAATAACAGTCTGCAAAATCGTGGAAACATATGCAGACAAAGATCGGTCAAAAAGCTTAAAACGGTACAGACTGCATCGTGGAGTGAAGAAAAATATTTCAGGTGGTTGACATTTCCCTTTCTTTTCTTTTTTGGAGCAAACCTAGGAAAGCCTTCAGCCCAGTATGGGTTGGCAGCTCTGAGACGCGATGGTGGATCTCTAACAGTAGCTGCTGTCAGTCATGCACAGGCTTTAGGTCTGATCATAGATCTGCATGGTCATGCAACAGACAAGACGTCTGAGGCCATTTGAAATGGCAGAGGCACCCAGGGGTGCAAACGCTGCTCCACCGTAATGTCTACACTACACAAGACATGCTCGATATTATTTATTTATTTTTGACATGTATCATAGTTGAGTCTTTGTGGTCTGCATTCGATGCACTGATGTAAGGTAACTGCTCACAGACTAGTAATCCTGGTGCTTTTCCAGAATCAGTTTTAGTACCTTACCAGTGTTGGCACTGAGAGAGTAAAAAATGCGCTAGTTAGCAAGTGAGCAGAATGCCAAGTCTTTCTTTAATCACTAAATTAGTTGTAATAGTTTGCTTAAAGTGATAGCTAAATTGTTGTAAGTGTTGTAAGCAATAACCGGCTGAAATAGATGGCTATAAGTAATGCTTAAATGGGGTAAAATGCCCAGCTTCCTCCACTGTAAGTGGAAAAAGTATGACAGGCCAAACTTACATTGACAGTTCAATGTAGAAAATTATTGTAATTATAACGGTCCCATTTTGAAAGCTCAAGTTAAGTTTTTTTGAGCCAGAAGTGACCATACAAGGAAGACAGTGTGCTGTGCTAAGTTCTAGCTTTCTTAGATAGATGTATCTATAGACTGTATGTGTTATGTTCTGCCATATTTATAGTTTTTCTTGTACTTTTGTTTCTCATATGCTTCTCTATCTGTGTTCCTGTGTTTGTTTTAGTTTCGTTTTTTGCTTTTTTTTGCTTTTTTTTGTGTCATTTCCTTGTTGATTTCACCTGTGTTCAGTTGTTTTCACCTGTGCCCAGTCAGTCTTGTGTATGTATGTAGTCTTGTTTCTAACTATGTTGTTTAATCAGTCTGTTTGTCAGCTTGTGGTCTCCTTGTGATAATGTCTGATGTTCTCGTGCTCCTCACACCTGCTTCTTCTGGATTTCTTTGCTTGAATTGTTGTTACTGGGTTTGGTTTGCTTTCATTAAAGTTATTGGTTTTTTTTATTTGTAAAGTTCATTTTGACATGGGAGTCAATGCTGATTGGCTTACTTCAGGTGTCAGCCTCGAGTGGCCATTCAAGGAACTGCAGCTTTTGACACTTCCTCATTTTGTCAGCTCTGGGTTTTATTGCTTTGTATTAACATTTATAACCACAGTCACAGCTCAGTCACACTAGAGGAAAAATAGGATGGCAAGTTCAGAAACTTACTGCTAGTACATGGCGACTAGCTGGTCACGCCTTCAGCCCCACGGTGACCACGTTTGACGAGCATGGGTTGCATGCTGGGAAGTAACCTGTCTCCAAACAATTGTGGTCTGACTCAGAGGTGGGAAACAACGAAGTATAAATACTTCATTACAGTACTTAAGTAGGATTTTCAGGTATCTGTGTTTTACTTGAATAGTTATTGATTTTACGTTTCAGAGCCTATACTTTTTCACTTTTACTTGAGTAAAGCAGTTGAATCAGTACTTCAGTTTTTACTGGAGTATTTTATTTTATTTTATTTTATATTGCAATCAGTCTGTAACAGTCTGTGCTGATAAGCACAATTTATCTCCGATGCATCTTTTTGCTGTAAGGGACATGACTCAACTGTTTGCCGACTGGTTATTTTTCCTTTATAAAAGAAAGTTTGTAGAGCATCAGTCAAATTTTGCAGTGAAATCAGCTTCCCACAGAAACTACATCACTCAGGGAATTTCTGCTTAAATCTATGAGGTTCTAGCTGCACTCTGAATATAAACTGTTAACATGAAGTTCTGTGTATGTAGATAGCAACAGATTTGGAATTGTCCCCAATTATCACAGTTAATTGCCATATTATCACAAACAATTTTAATTGCCAACTTGACCCCACTCAGCTGCAGACTAGCAGACTGATGGCAGATCGTCTCTGTCTTATTGGCATGTTATTGCTGTCTTGATATACCAAAGTTCCTTCGAAGACGACTGGAAGTGGTTGCAGACTTGCTCTCCATCTTTGAAGCAACCGTTTCAAAGGCATGAAGGTATGAAGCATAATTAACAAATGCCACATAATTCCCTATGCAGGACACACACATTTAAAGAAAAATTTAATTTTTCAAGGCAAATCGAGCACTTTTTTAACATTCTGAAAAAAACAGCAGTGTTGTTTCTGCCAGCCGATCTAAACAACGCTGGGTGTTTCGCTTCTGTTGTCTCTCATAACTCACAGCTTCCCACTTAAAAGAAGTTCCAAGATCCGACCACATGCAGTCCACGAAGCAGCATGAAAGCGTCACGGGGAGGCCTGCAGCCGTTATGAAGAGAGCGAAGGGTGGTGGTCCTCCTTATTAGCTGCTTGATATTCACATATTGTTAGGGTGCGCCTGTTATTTTGCCCGCCCCCCCTCGAACGGGTTCATTTAGTTCTCTCTGTGTGCATTTGATCATAATGTCCTCACCTCTGCTGGCTCCTCATCATTAACTCCCAGGAATCCTGCAACAGTGGAAGTTTGTCTCTTCAGACTGTCACCGACCAGATTGGACTATTACAGTGCCACCACACACACGCACACGCATGCACAAACACACACAACCAGAAATGAGAGCGTGCGAGAGAGCAACAACACACACTCCCCCAGTGAAGAAGAAACTGCAGTACTGCTTACTAATCTCTGCACTTTGGGAGTTTTTTTCTCATAGGCTCTTCTGCAAAGGAAAACCCTCGCTGTTGAATTAGATTTGCTTACTCGTCCTCACCCATCTTCAAAGGACTCAGATAACTGAATATACCTTTTATTCATTTCATGGCACTGTAATTGTTTTTTTTTAACCACTGAGCAAATCCTGAGCAGGTCTTTGGGGAATAGATTTGTGTATATGACTGTTCTTTCATCTGCATTGTGTTTAGTAATAGTATTATTATTTTAGGGTATTGTTTTTTTTCCTCTTTTTTTAAACATTGCACTATTTATTATAGTTTTCTGCTGCTACGAGCTTTCTTTTCTTTGCTCCCTCAATGATTTTGAGGACAGCCTTGTGCTTTAGGTGAAAAGGACTCATCTGCTATCACAGGGTGAAGAAAAAAGAAAATGCCTTCAGGTCTTTTCATTAAAACAATTACGCTAATTTTACTTTACTTGTTAAAGAAAAAAAAGGAAATGCTTTATTTTAAGAAATCCAGGGCTGGTAAAAAAAAAAACTGCAAGCAATGGGAAAGTGCGCACAAGCTGAAACATGGAAGAGGGATACAAGACAGGATGAGCACAAGACTGAGACTGTCATGATTAAAGCGGGATAATAATTAATGCGTGTTATGTTTTATGGCTTTCTCTGATGAAAACAATAAGAGCAGCTCAACATTAAAAGATGAAGACATGTCTCCCCACTCATCTGCACATCTTCCCTCATCATTAAGGTTGGGAATTATTTTATCTGCGCAGTTTTCATGTTGAGAGTGATGTTATTAGTTTCTTTGTGCTTGTATGACCACAGCCTTACAATTAGATCCTTCAGATAAAAATCAAAGCCCACTGATGCATCAGAGCTGTGGTACGATATAAATTATTACCAACCGATCTAAAATAGGACAGATTAAATTTCACAGTTATGGCACTTTTTCCTCCCTCGTTCCTTTTTGGCACATGACAGAAGTCACACAAAAGCGTTGTTGGTTGCATTTGTGTATAAATGTTTTCTTCACATCTTCTCGTCTCACTCAGCACTGTCACATCCAAAGCCCCAGTGTTAAAGAACTGACTCTGAGATGTACCTGAAAAAGTAAAAATAAACAACTTTTAATAGCTCTTAGATGATAAGTCAGATGCTGCTCGCTGTAGTCATGGGGTCCAGTCAAGCTGTGCTTTTGGTAAATAAAGGCAAACTTTAACATTTTTGGATCAAAGCGGCACAATGACACTCGAGACCGTGATTTTTGAAGCTTTGTGGTGTCTATAGTCTCGGCTCTTCTCTCATGTGAGAAATCTTTTAGACTAAAACAGGACATTGTTCAGTGTAAGTTTAATTAAAGTCTTTTTAGTATTCACTTCTTTTACCTTGCACCAAATTTAGCCTTTACTTTTCCTCCATGAAGACGACCTATTATGACCTCCCCTGCAACTTTAAGGACTAGTTATAAAACCGACAATAAATATGTGGTTCAATGATAATTAGAATAGGCTCTGTGTTTTTCCAAAGGTGGCCCTAGTAAACTGTATAGGCAGAGATCACCCTCACTAACCTCTGATGCACACACAGTCATATTGTTCTGGAAGCAGGGCTGAAACATGACAGTAACTGCTCCGTTTCGGGGGTAGACATTAAAAGGGACACTTTTAAAAGGCCATGAATGGCTAATCATTTAGCCTAGAAACAATGTCCATGGATGTCTGGTGCAGAGTGACACATACCCAGCGGTGGGAAGGCGTTTCAGCTAAGGCTTTAGTCACCCAGAGACTGGTCGACGACCCTCAGGGAACCACTGGGAAAAATATGAATTCCCTGACTGTCAGTCGAGTTCCTGGATCATAAGCAAAGAAAGTGCTGCACTAAAAGCCTCTTTGGCACAGGTGTCGAACTCCAGGCCTCGAGGGCCGGTGTCCTGCAGGTTTTAGATGTGTCCTTGATCCAACACAGCTGATTTAAATGGCTAAATTACCTCCTCAAAATGTCTTGAAGTTCTCCAGAGGCCTGGTAATGAACTGATCACTTGATTCAGGTGTGTTGACCCCGGGTGAGATCTAAAACCTGCAGGACACCGGCCCTTGAGGCCTGGAGTTCGACACCCCTGCTCTATGGGATTGCTTTGGTTGTGAGCCAATTGCCACAGTCACCCAGTGATTGCATGACTGGAAAAACATACTCTTTACTCTTAACCCCTGACTGTACTCATTTCTGTTTAGTTTTTTTTTTAAGTTTTTTTTTTTAAAAAGAAGTTGATGTTCCCTTAGAGTAACATTATTTATTATCGTATTAATATAACACAAGGTTCCTTTAGCATTGCACAGAAATAGCTGGCTTCACTTTTTATATTTTTTACTTTTACACTGAAAAAGTACAGCCTAACTCAGCTTTTCAGTTTTTATTAGAGTATTTTTTTTTTAAACCAAAGCATCTGTACTTCCACTTCTACCAACAAAACCTCGTGATCCAGCGTGTTTGCATGTAAACAGTTTGTGTACATCTCAAAACTATTGGCAACAGAAGAGGAAGTGCTGAATATTCACTGGCTACTCTGGAAGGTTTAAATATTTGCTGATATCCCTAGAAATCAACTTATGAGCTGAGGAAGTCCCAGAATGCAGTTAAGTGAATATCACTGGAATAATGTATTTAGCTTCAAATTACACATTTACAAGTTTAAAGGGCAGTTTTGAGGAAAAAAATGCCCCCCTGAATATGATTATAGTATTCAGCTGAGAATGATTGCTGTACACGTAAATGAAAACCTCTGGGACATTGATATTCAGTGATTATTTTTCTTTCTTTAGTCAAGTCAAGGAAAACAGATGTTGGCCAAAGTGCTGTGCAGCTGTGCAGGAAAAACAGCTAAAAACAAAACATGGCACTTAAATGAATAGTCAGCATAAAAAGTACAGTAATTCAATGCTGAAAAGCTCCTGCCATTAAACATATTTCCTACAATTGTGCATTTACACGTGTCTCTTATTTGAATCAAGAGTGATAAACTCGTTTTAGCTCCTGACCACAATTTCATCTAAATAACCCCAAAAGCCCAGTGTATGTGTATATTTTTACACAGCTCAAAATGTTATCTTTCTTTTAAGCAAATTATAAACACAACCTCAAACATGCTATTGTACTCAACAATTCATGTACAAAAACAGCTGATTTACAGCAGGAGCGCTCTTAGGAAAAATATGTATTTTTTTAGAGAGTGTGCTTTTTTGCAAGTCAGTCTGCAATCATTACACGTGTGTTACTATTTACATATCAAGTGGATCTTTAAGAGCATGAAGGCTTCACATAGAGATGATTTTAGAACCAAACACATCATTGAGATTTAGACGTAATTTCTCCTGGGTCACAGGCCACATTTTTGGTGCTTCCCTTTGGTGTATCACACGTAATATATTCTTTGTTATATTTATAGCTATACATAAATATATATATTGTATTATGTCACTTCTAAATACTTAAAAAAAGGTTTTCCTATTTGTTGTACTTTAAAATTGGTGTTGATAGGAAAAACCTTTCAGTGCTTCTTTGATTTAGGCTCTGGCTTTACCCACTGCTGCTTTAAAATCAAACTAAAATTTAAATTTTCAGTCCATGCTTGGCTGAATGTTTGTGGAGTCTGTCACAGAAGCTTGCGGCAGTGCCAGGGCCAGTCAGGAGTGGGCTGATTCTGTGACTGGACTCCAGTCAACTCAGTCTTACTCCAGTTCACATCATCAGGCTGTATCCCAGAGGAGGAGTCAGAAGTTTGACAGACAGCCATGCTGCTAAACACTTGAGAGGACAAGCTCAAGGTAAGTAGCGAAGGAGGCGGAGAAGAGGCTTAGGCAATAGGCACACATACATAATCATGTTAGGGGAGTGCATGGGGGACAGGATACACTAATGCACAGACACACAAACATCCATGCATTGGAGACACTCTGCTTAGCCACACAGCCAAAAGCTGAAGTCTGAAATCCATGCATGAAGTACACTTTGACACAAGAAGGGCCTGCTGCTACTATATATATATATATATATATATATATATATATATATATATATATATATATATATATATATATATATATATATATATATATATATATATATATATATATATATATATATATATATGTATGCATATATAGGACCTGTAAATTTCCGCAGGTATAGTGTAGTGAAGAGAAAAGAGAGTAAAGATAGCATGAGGGAGAGAAAAGGCATAGCAAGGGGATGAGTGCAGCAGTTTTGAAAGCGTTTGGCTCCGTTCAAATAGTTGCCATGGTTTCGAGATGTTTCCATGGAAATGCTAGCTGCCAATAAAATGAATTTGAGGAGGATCTTTGCAGCAGGTTGGCAGGAAGGTGAGAACGATGTTGGAGAAGGGGACGACAGGAGAGGCAGCAGAGTGGGGGTGGAAGAAAGGAGAGGAACGGGAACACAGAGGCCACTTCGCCAGCTTTTCTAATGCGACAGTAACATGCATGGGTGGACAACCGGGAAAAATTTGGGGTAAACAAGGTGATGGAAACATGCTGCGCAATGAAAAGTGAATGGCAGTGAGACTATTTCAGGCTGGATGGGTTGTCATAGTAACCATAGCCTCACAAAGCAGAGTGCAGGTAAATACCCAGTAGTCTGGCTGGTCACTGATTAACATGTGTGCAACTGCAAGAGTGTGTTTGTGTGTGTCTGTGTGTTTCAGTGTGTGTTGGAGATATAGACAGTAAATAAAAGATGGTCTTAAAAAGTCTTAAACATGCATTCTTTCAAATGTCCAGCAGGTGGCACCTCCTGTGGATGCAAAAGAAGATCTAATTGTATAAATGTCAGTAACAAAAAGAACATATTTTTCACCTGATCAAGGACCTCATGGTTTCACTCACTTGTTTTAGTTTTTTATACAACTGATTTTGCAAATTATGATCCACTTTAGTGATAAAAACTTGGGGAAAAAAAAGTTTGGAACAGTTTTAATTTACAAAATTTGGTATATATAAGATGTACATAGGCTCTGGGTCTAAGAAACACGTAAGAATCCAAAATGTTCAGCAGGGGGAAACTCCAAAAAAAGGTCAGATTGTACAGAGGACTATGGGAAAAAAGCTCACTTTAACTGTAAGCTCAGTAAATAATCATTTACTTTCATTGTAAATGGAAAAGTATTGGTACTTAAATACTCATATAGTGCTTTTCTACTCTAATTGAGCACTCATCCACCCAATCACACACATTGATATAAGCACTTTTTTCTGTACCTAAGCAGCTTGTATAACCTTTGCAGACACACTTTTACACACTTCAGTGTGTTTGCCCAAAGGTCCTTCAACATGCAGTCTGGAGAACCAGAGGAGCAAACTAACCTTCCAATTCCATGTAGCATTTGAGATGCATGAAAACTTGCTGTCTTTATGTTATCTGTTGATTTTGCTTGTCTTGGTATTGTAAGGTCGACTTTAACATTAAGTCAGACATAATGACAGGGAGAAACAAAAAGTTGTAAGGAGGAGAGAAGAGACAAATTGAAATAGCATAAAGCCGAATGAGATAAGCTAGATGCACCAGGAAGAAGGATGGAGATGCTGCACATGCCCCCGAGTCAGAGCAGCAGGTAGGCAACCTCAAAGCGTGAAAGTTGGGAATGACTGCATATCTGTCCTATGAACGAATAAAAGTGCTGAGGTGTGTGGGAGATGAGAGGTCTTTTAAGCCTGAGCTGGAGTTCAGTGGGGGTCGGGGGCTAAGAAATCACCTTGTCTCGAGTATGAGCAACGCGATGAGACTGGTCATCATGATGAGCCACCTTTCATATCTCATTTTCACTCTAAAAATGTCAAGTTGGAGGCACCCAAAATGCTGGAGTTGAGGAAAAAACACAACTTCCTAAATTGTTCGGTGGCTTCAGAGTGGCTCCCTCTGTCTTTTCTATGAAGTGATTAAAAAATATGATTTGGAACAGAGCACATGCAGGAGAAGGTGTGCTTTTGTGTTAGTGTACACAAACTCTCTGAAAACACTTTTCTCTAACTTCCTTCTTGGAATCAACAGAGTGAGCTGAATGCTTTTGCAGGGTGCCGACTCTGACGCACATTTGTATATGTGTGTACACGAGTGTGTAAGAGCACCGTGTTTCATACTTTGGCTGCTCCTTCAAGGGCTAAACAAGCTTTAAATGTGCGTTCAGCCACTGATCTTCTGCCCACCCCCCTTCCTTTCCTTTCTTCCATCCTTCTCTTCCTCCTCACACCCTGAGTCTCCTCCTTCACTCTCTTTTACTCTCTTTCTCTGAAGGACAGCGGTATTCCCACATTTCTTGGTCGCCATGGCAACGCTGCAGCAAGGAAGAAAGAGAGGCCGCAAGAGGAAGGGGGGTGGGTTGTGGTGGTGGTGGGGGGGGACTCAGGGAGTTGGGGGGGTTTGGATGAGAAGGTGGTAAGGGGGATGAGGCTAGAGATGTGTGAACAATGTGAATGTTACCCCAGTGATCATCAATTGCCCCCCCCCCCCAACAAAAAACAAACAAACAAACAAAAATAGCAAAAACAAAAATGCACTCCTCCCTCTCATCCTCTATTTTTTGTAACGCTATCCTTCCATACTGTCCCCAGGGTTTTAAAACTCAACCTCCACATAGCGCTGTCATTGTTATCATTATTATTATTGGGTCATTTAGCAGGCAACGTTGGTATCCACGGCAACCCGGAGAAGTGGCACTGGTTCCTTGGTGAATACCAATATAGACAAGCATCCATCAATATCCCAGTGACTCATTATCAGTCTAATGGTGAGGCCACTGCTATCACACCAGACTATAAATAATGTTGTCTCATTAGGCACCACTGCCTCCGCCACCAGTCCATACAGAAACAGGTCCGGTGGAGGAGCAGAGGTGGCGTGCCCCTGCATGGTCAACAATCCTTACGCTGCAGACATGTGTGCTTTTGCGGTTGCGTTAAGCTGCAGGATGCTGGTAAAGTACAGCGAGTTAGCGCGCAGCTGTGGCGAAGGCAGCCAAGGCGAGGGGGCAGGCAGGCAGCTGCAGCACACTGAGGGGGTTGACTCAATAAGCCAGGTAGTGGAGTAAATAAGGCTTGTGCACTCCGTTATGTAGGTGTGCACGACTGCAGGCTCTGCCCCCGTGTCTGCTGTCTGTATCCCTGTCTGTTGTTCACACTCTCTGGCCAACGCGCACACACACAGACACACACAGGCAATCCTGCAGGACCGCAGTGGCTGCTGCCCGTCAGTACTCCTCTGTGGCTAATCGATGGATTGAAGACACTGATGAGACCGGGAGAGAAAGCGCGAGAGAGAGACATTCACCTCAGCCGTTGCCTTCTTGCCTCAAATCATTACCAAACTACTTGAATCGCTTAGCGCTGCAGCAAAAGGATGGAAGGGAGTGGTGACAGAAGTGCCCGCATGCTCCAGCTAAGGTTGCACACCGCACAGTACATGGATTGTTAAAACGTACAACAAGTGCACACTCACGTCTCATTGTGCACCATTAAGCCAGTCAGTTCACCTTGGGGAAACAAACACGGCACCTTTATGTAACCAGGAGGCTCAGAGCGAAGAGGAAGAGCAAGTTGAGGCTGGGGGTGGGAGGGGTGAGGCGAGGCTGACTCTTCTCTCTACAAGAGACTGCTGTTTGCATGTCAATCATCTCCAATGTGTAAGAAACCTGAGAGGACTGTTAATTCTGCAGGTTTGCACGACAAGTCATTGCGTGTTGATTGCCTGTCTGCTGGGTGGTAATGCATTCATAATTGCATCATGTTTGTTTGTACAGATTGTCTTCCGGTTGTTCTGCTCTAGTCTGGAATGCTGAATATTGGAGATAATTATCTGCAATATAAGCCTGCACTCCGGCCAGCTGAAACACTCTCGTCTCTTTTGTTGGAATCCTGTTGGATGTCAGGATTGGAGGAGCTCTATGGAAACTGATGTGTGGACAAGAGCCCACTGTTGGGGCCCAGACTGGAACTCTGATAGTGTCTATCGCAAATCAATATGCTGCAGACGCTGCACACCACAGACCAGACTCCACCACCTCCTTAAAAGCTGTTTTTAATGCACACTCAGTCACACATGTTGGCTGGTGGATTGGTGTTACGTTGACGCTTCCACCGGTGTCTGACAGAACATATGCTTGCTCTCGGGAAAAAAAATAGACATCTCTTCATGGATAACTGTGCATGAAATATTATCCCTTGGCAAATCCTTGTTATAAATTACATCTTGTGTTGTTTGCGGGATTTTTTTGACCTTCTCCTGGGATGACATATTCTCTGCTCTGTCTAACTGCAATCTGCTTTTGTCATACCTGCTCTTAAAGTGTGTAGGCTTTTCATTATCTTACGCTAGGTTTAACAGTCCATTTAGGATGTGTCACAGTAAGATGGAAAATGGTATCGCCTGGGTGCTGCCTTTCAAGAATGGAAATAAATAGCCTCATTTTCAGGTTAACCAGCATTTACAACCTCACAGAGCCACCCTGAAACTGAGACTTCAGTTTGTGTACGAATCAGATGAGTCTGGCAAATAAAAAGACCAGATAAATCTGCAAATTATTTCAAGGTCACCTGTTCCCTTCTTCCTTATTTTCTGCAATATGTGCAATGTTACCATGGTGGGGAGTCATAGTAAACAAAGACAAAGGCACAAGTAATTCCCGTTACCCAAATGGTCAGGCTCAGGCACCAGACTGCTCTAAATGCTGGATTTCTGTACAGGCATTTTTAAAACAATTTGGGTATGTCTGGTCAGACATGGTCATCAATAAGCACAGCAGCCACACCCACCTACTCTTCAAACTTTCTGTTCATGGTTCAGCCAATCAGGATGTTTTGAACAGCTGATATATGTAAGGGTTGCAAAAAAATATATATATTTTGAAATATGAGTCAAGCAAAGTTACCCTTTGAGGTCTGTCATCACATATGATAACTCTAACCCTAATCCTACAACACACTTTGGGAAAGAAGCAATTATTCAAATCAACTTTATTTATAAAGCGCCAAATTACAACATTCACTTCAAGGCGAATATAAGGTAAAGACCCTATGAGAATACAGAGAACAAGAAACTTCTGGCCGAACCAGGCTTAGGGATGGGGGGCTATCTGCTGCCACTGACTGGGTGTGAGGGGGAGGAACACAGGACAAAGACACGCTGTGGAAGAGAGCCAAAGTTTAATATAGTAACATTAAGATTAAAGATTGATGTGTAAACACATAGTGAGTGAAACACTCTATAACACTATATGTACTATATTTTTTAACAAAAAGGAAAGTTTCCAGCCTCATTTTAAAAGTAGATGCTCTGTCTCCTGAATAAGCACCAAATATTTTAAATCCCCACTGATAGCAAATGGTGCTTTGGTATATCAGTCTAAAGCAAATATCTGCATAGTGCAACATAGTCAATGTATGCATGGTTATTTTGTTGGCTTCAGTCCTTTTTTGTGGTATAAAACTTGTATGCATCAAATTGTCGATAAAATCATCATAACTGTAGGGTCCATGAGTTGAAACAGAGATTCAGTGAGCCTGCATCTTGCTGTCATCTTAAATCGGTCATGTGATTTGGACATGCCGGCACATCCATGGACTCCAGAGGGTTAGAGTCCAAGGATAAAAATATGAAGTTGGAAATGAGCATACAGCTACACATTAAAGTTGTAGAAATCATGATGACAGTTAGCAGAACTAGCTGTATTCATTACCTATCTCAGCTCCATTGGAGCAGTTGAGCATGCTACTACCATGGATCTGTTAAAGCCAAATTAATATCTGTATGTTACAGACTAAGTGTCTTGGACGCTTGTGACGACAATGCTAAAATGCTAGCTAGCTTGGTTAGCTAACGTTCAAAAACAGACACTTCCTCATTTGTAAGAAACGTAAAAAAATATAAAACACTATTTAATACTACAACTCTATCCTTCAGCAAGAAGGTTCTGAGAATTAATTTGTGGGCCAGCTGGGACCCTTCTGTGGGTTCTTTAGTACTCTGGCCTCCTCACAGTCAAAACACGTGCTTGTTAAGTTAATTGGTGCTTCTAAATTGGCCTTAGGTGTGAATGTGAGTACGAATGGTTGTCTCTTGTCTCTCTGTGTTAGCTCTGATGGACAGGTGAACTGTCCAGGATGTTTTCTGCCTCTTGTCCAGTGACAGCTGGGATAGGTTCCAGCCGGGAGACCCAGATTTCAATTAGCAGTTAAGAAAATGGATGGATAGCCTTCTTGAGAAGACCTTTGGTGCACAGCTGTTATTTGTGAGAGAACCTTGATTTTCATTTTGACAAAGTAGCAATAAATAAAGTTCAAAATGAATAAGCATTATGTTCACCGAGGCTCAAAAAAGGGCTAATTTTGAGGTCCCAGTGAATGTCAATAATGGGATTGAGATTAACAGTGAATTACCACTTCCAGTGACGTAAAATCTCTATTCGAATGCCTGCCAGGTTGCTGAATCCACCCACGGGCACCCACGTGTCTGATAATCTGATAAACATTAATTTTTACACAACAAACACAGTTTGTGTCACCATTAATCATGTCTGCATGTTACAGCGGGTACATAGCACACTGCACATATGTCACACCGAGATGCGGCGCCTCGATACAGTATGCAGGATGTGTCATAGGTTGCACGTGTCATCCTGTCTTCATTCTCTCTCCCTCCATCTCTCTCCCGCTCTCTCGAAACCTGCTTTCTAATCAATAACTCATCTCTCGATGTCGATTCCCCTCTACCCCCACAGGAAAACAAATGTCCTTCCACAGGACAAACAAAGAGAGGGGAGGATGATGGTGGCAGGGGGTGAGGAGGGATGGCAGTGAAGTAAAGAGGTAAGTAGATAATTGAGAAAATACTGTAAACCCAGTGAAATGGCAAAAAAGCCTGTTGCAGTGAAGAGGAGGGGAAAGGTGGAGAGGACATGGGAGGGAAAGATGGGGAGTAGAGTTACAGAGGGAGGTGGAGGGAGAAGGATTAAACGGGCAGCCATGGGATGGATGATTAGCCCCTGTCTCCAAGGTTACACTTTACAACTGTATCACTGCAGAGCGGGACAGTGGTGATGTGAAGGAAGAGCGAGTGTGGGGCAGTGGAAGGGTGACACGGACCGTTCATCACACCAGAATGAATTAAAGAAGACAGAGACACCTCTTTCTGGCTGTGACCTTCACATCCAGAACTAACTCCAGCCTTGACCTCCAGACGAAGCTCACCTCCCAGAGTAACCATGCAGACGACGCCAACGTAGCATAAGCACCAGAGCAGAAAGAGAGACAAATGGCAGTGAGGAGCAGAGTGACATCCGACGGGCCCCAGAAGGGAAGAGGCAGGAGGGAGAAATCACTTAGATTCCAGCCAACTGCAAGAATTGGCCTTTAAAAAGGGAAGGAGAGACAATCCCCCCCCCCCCCCAAAAAAAAAAAACCCCAAAAACTCATTTGGTCCTCCCTTTTCCTTTTTTTCTCCGCCTCTTTCTCAAATCACTATTCCAATCCCCCCGTCACTTTGTTCCCCACTGCCTTCAATCACAACTATTTTAACATAAGTAAAGCTGAGAGAGAAATAGACTCTTGTGATTGAGTTGCATGCTTTTGCCTCAGTGTTTTGTCACATATAAATTGCCCTGGATTTCATGCAGTCTGTTCTAATCTTATACATACTGCTGCTCTACCCTTGAGTCATGTAGATACTCGTGTCGGTGAGGTGAAAATGAGAATTGTTAGGTGGTTTTGCATAATCTATTCAGTGCGGTCGTGGACTGCACTCTTGATAGCATGTATGCAAAAGGAGGTGGCGTTGTATCAGCATTTTGAAGTTCCACCACATGACTCCACTGGAAAGAGCTAGCATTCGCCTTACTGATATCCTTCCACCATGCACTTAAACTAATCCACCCATGCAGAGGACGTGTCACTTTTTTTTTTCATATGGTAATACAAGTTACATGATGTTCATGCAATTCAAACCTGTTTTATTTAACACTGATTGTGCACAGACTTCATGCAAAAGAGGACAGTGCTTGTTTGCATTCCCCCCCTTCATGCACACACCCACACAAAGGCTGGAGGAGTAATACATAATGTGTAACTGGATTACAATAATCTGATTACAGAATTTACAGAATTTTGGAGGGGGGGAAAGGAAAAGCTAAGATTACATGCTAGATTACAGCTTTGAAAAAAGAATAAATACGTCCTGGTTTACATGTCAAAGCTGCTTGAAAGAAAATGGAAAAGTTCATGTATTAGATTTGAACAATTGGAGTAATCTGAAACAAGTAAAGCCAGATTGCAGTACCTACATATAAAACACCTTGGCGAACAAATTCACACAGTGCTGAATATTTTTAGTATTTCTGCACTGTTGCTTTGAGGTAAAGTTATATTTCTCTTTATTTTCATGTACGTCATAAGCCCACGTCAACAGTGCCAGAAGGGGGAGACAAAAGTTGTGCACTGCAGATATAAAGGCAAACAAAGTAAGAATGATACATTGGGTCTTGAATGCTTCTAAAAAATAAATGAGGCATTTTAGGCCAATTTATTAGACTTGATTTTTCCACAAGGGAAACACCAAGTCAAGTTTTCACACTGGATGCTGTCTTGCATGTTCGAATGATACAATATTTAAAGGTTTTCCCTTCAAAGCTGTGTTAACGGATTTACTTTACTGACTCTAAGGAATGTTGGTCTTTTGATTTTGCTGGTCAGTGCACCACTTTGATTCCAAAAACGATTTGATGGCTTGTTGCGAAGTTTTTTTATAAGGTTCTATGGTCCCAGTGATGGATAGGAATATGTTTTTTTATCCCTTGGCAACACCATGAAGTGCACATCGTAGTGCACATCGTAGTTTAAGGTAAAATGTCTTAAACAAAAAGTGCCAGCATAACATTTCATTTTTGCAGCTATGCTATGCAGGCAGTCTTCAATGCACGTGCAAATTTTAGTTTAAATTTGGCGAACGCTAACCACAACTGTGCACTTTGCCTGCACGTTGCTTGCTGCAAACCACTGAAAATAATGAGTGTCAGATCAGAGCGCAGGCAGGTGCTAGATCCTGTCCGAAAGCACCTTAACAGATCTGCTACCTTGGCTCAAAATTATCATGTTTTTTTAAATATACATGTTGCTGTGCAAGCACGATTTTAGCACTGCAACTTGCAAGACCCAAGACCCATCAAGTCTTTGATCTATTAGCCATCTCCAGCAGAGAATCATTGATTATGTTTCATTCCTGATTACATTATTGAACACGTTTTAAACCTGGACATTTAGAGAACTGTTCAATGCCCCAGCTAGAACACTGAACATTCTTTTTGAGGAAAGAGACATATATGCATGTTATCTGTTTTCTCGGATTAATTGTGCTCAGATCTCGACAGATTTGCGGCAATATTTAGTGAAAAATATCTTTTCAGAACTTTCATCCATAGTTTTTCTCAAATAATTATCTGGTCCAGGGCTGCAAAGCTGTTTTAGTCATAGGACAAGAGGCAGTATGCCCGTCTGTCACATACAATCACATCTTCACCCAGTTTAAAATCACTAATTAAACTAACATCAGTGTCGTGGGGCGATCGTGGCTCAAGGGTGTTCGTCTTGTAATCGGAAGGTTGCCGGTTCGAGCCCTGGCTCGGACAGTCTCGGTCATTGTGTCCTTGGGCAAGACACTTCACCTACCGCCTACTGGTGATGGCCAGAGGGGCCATTGGCGCGATATGGCAGGCTCGCCTCTGTCAGTCTGCCCCAGGGCAGCTGTAGCTACAATTGTAGCTGCCTCCACCAGTGTGTGAATATGAGAGTGAATGAATAGTGGTATTGTAAAGCGCTTTGAGGGGTCCCAAAAAGCGCTATATAAATGCAATCCATTATTATTATTATTATTCTTGGAATGCAGCTGGAGTATCTAGAGAGAACCCACGCAGGAGGGACATATGCAAACTCAGAGTACTTTGGAGTTTTGAGTCCCCAGTTTGGACCTTCTTGCGGTGCTTCATCATTGCACCACTGTGGATGGATGGATAGCACCAGACCTTGGTGCTTTTCTTGTCCACTGTCAGGCAGATAGCCACAAGAATTATGATATTAAAATTGTTTATGATAGACTTTATTTCACAAACATGACAGGAGAATCAGTATCACAGTAAAGCGGATTAAACCTAACACACCCCTACACCCATAATCTGCACCCATACACGCAAACGCACATATAAACGCACACAAATATTGTAAGCCAATAATTGTAACCCTGAGTCAGTACTATTCAGAAGCTGACCTCTTGGCAATCCCCCAGCCAGCACGAGCTAAGTGTTCACCGCAGGCTAAACAACATCCCACAGAACAACACACGCAGACATGCACCCACGTGAACACAAAGACACACAGGCATACAAGCAGACGTAGGGCGCAGGCGTAGGTCAGCAGCTCGGGTCACAATACACACCCTGCAGCCAGCCGGTCCACAGCCTCAGTGTCAAATCAGGTTTAACACAGTGACACAATCTCTTGGAAACACACTGCTGCAGCACGCTGAGGGGAAAAAAATGATGCTGACTGAAGGAAAATAACAGCGACATGGAAGAACACACACATTAAGAATTCACATGAATTCATTCACACATATGCGAGGCAAAATAACCTGCGGAAACAACATTTGTTACTCTAATGATGTGGCACACATGGTCTTCCACTTTTTTTTTTCTGTCTCACTGATTTTCATTAATAGACCTACAGTCATAAATAAGCAACACGATCTCACATTGCAATTTGTGAAAAAACGTTATTTTTATTTCATAAATTTCTCAGTATGGCACATGAACAGAGATCGAATGTTCTGAAAAAGATTTGGCACGGAACCTTGAAGCAGAACAAATCCACCGTTCTCCACACACACCATCTCTCTCTCACACACACACACGCACGCGCACACACCCCTGTGACATGTTCCTTCAGTGTTAATATGCACATCTGTGGTTATAACAGGTTAAAACACAGTCTTAAAAACAATCACAAGAACAACCATAGTCAATATTGCAGAAGAAAAGCTGAGGAGAAACAAAGAAGCAGATGGAGGCCATGTTTAATTGAACAGAGGGAAGGAAATATCAGAAGCCTTGGTTTGTTGTGGGTTTGTTTTCCATTTTCCTGAGAGAGGATCGGAGTGGTGCAGGGGGCTAACCTGGAGCACGACTGCACGTGTACTTGTTTATGTATGGGAGGATTAAGGGGTTAATGCAGAATCACAACATCTAGCTGCAGGGGGGGTGGAAAATGGCAGTAGGAGAAGGTGGGTGGGGTGAAACACCAAATATGAGGTAGATAGAGAAGAGCGGAGGAGGAGAACAGAAGGGTTAAGGGGATGAGAAGCATGAGGGGAAGAAAGGGGGATAATGTAAGACGTACTCCTGTGAGCAAGCAAGCATACGAGTGTGTGTGTGTGTGTGACTCAGAGGGAGAGAGAGGGGGGAGAGGCTGTGACTGAGGCTTTAGCTACATTTCTTAAGGAGAGGGTGAGAAAAGGCAGAGAAGCAGGAGAAGTCAGCCATGCTCCTCCTCTGCCTCCCTTGGGTCGGGGACAGAAAGGAGTCATTTCCCCTCTGGCGCTGGGTGACATATAAGCACCACAGCGGCCCTTCCTCCTTCATGTCTTTATCTCTGCCGCACACAATTACACAAACACGGATACCGTGCGCACTCGAGTGCACACAAGCACGCACGCAGCCCACTCGGACGTATGCATAAATATGCATACTTATGCCACTCATGCGGCTATTACACAAGCGCACACTGAGCTGGAGCCTTACACTGGTGCACACACATGCAAACACACTCGCACATGTAGAGTAAAAAAACTGTACAGATATGGAGTGACAGGATGTCTCTCATTGTCAGCTTTCATTCCTCCTGTCATCCTCGTCCCTTTGCAGTCTATCTCTCCTTTCGCTTTCTCTATTTCTGTCTACTCTGTCGTCCCTCGTCACTCTGTTTCCTTTGGGCTCAGAGGGTGGGGAAGCCAGAGGCGACAGAAGCTGTTGCGTGGTAAGCAGGCTCTAGCGAATGTGGCACTGGCATGACGGGATGCACAGAAAACGCCGCAGCTTGAGCACAATCGAGGCCACTGCGGTGCCCGTCGAACGTCGCTCGTAGCCGTTCTCGAGCATCAGGGTTAAAAATATAACTTGAAAGGTTGGTGTCACATAGACTGCGAGCAGAAATGAGAGCAGACATGAAATGAGGGTACTAAGGGCCAGACCGGATAAATAAATCAGCACCAATGAGAGAAGCAGCATGCCTCACTGGCTGACATGAGGGGGTGGAGACAAAAAAGGGTAAAGAAAAATCAATATCTCCAGTAAAAGTTTATTTCATATTGATGACTGTTTACAACCGCTTCATCTTTTTCTAAACTTGAGAGGATGAACCAGGTCTGATTCAAAGCTCAGCCGGGGAAGCCTTAACTGGGTCAGTGCTGATTTCTACTCTAGTTTCACCTCTCCGAGACCAGACACCGTCTGACTTGACACTGAGTTGACATCCAGTGAGGGTTTGACCTCATGTCCTCTGGGGGCTCTGTTGCCTCAGTAGACAGATAAGCGGTTAGACAACTCCATTATCAAACCACCAGCCTACATACATATGGCTGTCGCTATCTCCTCCCTGCCCCCCATAAGGTGCTCCAACCAGACCTGAATTTACACTTCAAAGCGTTGAAATGTACTCCGTGGCCCCTGCCCAGCTTCAAACAAACATCACACACACACACACCAGAGTGCGAATATGATGCCGAGCCAAGGCTCCCAGAAACAGTAAATCTGGAAGCTAGACTGCTGTGGATAGCAGGGAATATGCGTTTGGAAACTTAACTGTAAGCATGTCCGCTGAGAGGAGCACAGCTGCTAGGTCAGCACATCCTTTAATAGTTACGAGCTTGTTCAGGCCACAACACAAGTCCCCGAGTCGGCGCTCATCACAAAACAGGAGGGGAGTTTTCCACAGCGCTCGAGGGCATGAAGTCTCTCCAGAAGTTTCCAAATCCCAACACGAGCCACAACATCCCAGATTGTTCTCAAAACACAAATCTGCATTTGAAAGTGCAATATGGTCGCTGTCAGATGAAAACCTTCCACAGCCCCAAATGTCAGCTTTTCAGGATCTAAGAAAGAACGGGCCTCTTTTGTGGAGTTCTGAAAAGGTTTCACTTCCAAAACGGCCTGTAGCGTCTAAGAACAAATACTAAAATATAATCACTCCACTGATGTTCAAAACTGCAGTTGGAAGGTTTTCACACGACAACACTGATATTCTCCTTTATGAAGCATTCATGAGAAGCTCTGTGTTAAGCAGTGCTCCAGCTTTATGATTCCCATTAATCGGTACTTTACAATTACATGGGCTGTGAGCGTGTCCCATTTTGCTATTCACAGCAACTCTGTGGATTTTTCTCAGTTTTCCTCTGAGCTGCAGCTCAGCGGCCCTCTGACCCACAGCTGAGTGACACAGAGGAGATAGTCATCCGGGATGAAACACCACTCATCACTCTCACGTCACGGCCCACACACTCTGACAGCCCTCTCTGACTCCACACAGCTCAAAGCTCACAAGACGGCCAAAATGGACATCTTGCACCCGGCGCCATTGTTTCCAAGGCAACAAGGAAATAAGCCATGCGCTAATGTCCCAGTCGCTCTCAAATTACGGACACCTTCACAGGATGTAAAACACACACGTGTGGACTGAAGCATGATGGCAGCAGTTCAGAGGTTTGCATTAACCTTCGCTGCACTCAGCTGCAAATTGTTTAAGAAAGCTGCACCTCAATCAATAAATCACTCCTTCAGTCAGTGTCAAGAGGGCATGCGTGCCCTGGTGTGTGTGTGTGTGTGTGTGTGTGTGTGTGTGCACGTGGTTCTTAAATGTATAAGTACCCAAGTGCACGGTCAGGTTTGAAAAGTGGCTGCAGAGCAGGGTTTTCACAGTGATGACACAGAAAAAATGTCTTTGCACATCTCATCTCAAGCTCTGGCAGGAAAAAGAGCATCGCAGTGACAAAAAAAGTTCCTCAGTTCTCTCATAATGTGACTGAACACAGTGACCCGGGCATCTGAAAACTGGTGCCATCAAATCGGCCTTAGACCAGTGTGACGGCGATAAAGCCAGCATAGCGAGACAGGGCTGCTGCTGTTGGGATGGTGGAGTGGAACGGTGTGGGGGGGCTGGCTCGGTGACACAGTGGCACACAAAACACTGCTGCACTTATTAGAATCGCAGCACTCATCATGTGAGGAGACAAGCTGCAACATTTGGCTCCCGTGGACCGTCTTGATGACCGTGTGAAAAATAATAGCTATAACGATGCATATAAATTACAACCCGTTTGATGCTTCTGGCCTCTGCAATGTGGAGAAAATTAGCACTGGTGACTGCACATGCATCATTGACACCCTGTGTATCAATAATGCATTGAGTTCGGCTGTCACTTCTCTGCTATTTTTAAAGGGGGGGGGGGGGGGTGATAAAAAGAAATGAGGCAGCGTGATGCTCACACGGGGCTTGTAGTGCTGAGGTTAACATGTGTGCGGGGCTGCCCTCGGGGACAGGCCCTGTTTTCAAACAGTGCTGGTCGCAACAAGCGGCAGATTGAACCAGTGTCCTCCCATCTGCAACTACGCAAACCTCACCCACCGCAAGCGAGCTGCCCAAAAATCACTTCATGTGCAGCATTACTGTTATGACTAGTCACATCACCGTCAAGGTGATTAACCACAAAACAGCCACTGAAAATGCACATTAAAAATCACTTAAGCTTCGCCAACAGGCGTTTCCCTGAGCCAGGGCGAAACAATAAAAATAAATGGCACAATCCAAAACGCTAACCTTCATTAGCTGGCTAAAAGTGTGAGGTAAACATAAATTGCTGCTCATCTTGACCCTTGACCCCGAACTTGACAGGGAGCTAAAAAGACGATGAGGATTTGGTGAAAGAGGAGGTCGCCTCGATCGAGAGGACGTTTCATCACTCTTAGTATGCAGAGAAAGAGAGACAGAGAAGGGGGGGGGGCTGCTTACGCAAAAAATAAATAAAAAAATGTATTTTTACTTTAAGTGTCGGTGAGAGGATCACAAAAGTTGCCTGAAGCAGAGGGAGACAGACAGAGCTGGTTTAAACTGGGGATTTAAAATGGAGGTCTGACCGCCCCTCCTCCCTCTTCCCCTCTTTACACAACCGAGCTAGCAAAAGCCCACCTGAGCACGCACGCACCTGTGCAGGAGCGCACACACCGAGCAGCGCTGCATCAACAATGGTGTAACATCTCTTGCCATAAACAGCGTACCGCTTCAAATGTCCTGATTTCCTTGCCTTACACAACAGTACAACGGGCATTTTATAATCCAGAGCTGCACATGCACTAAACGCACTCAAGCTTGGACTCACACGCGCACATATTCTGGTGATTTTCACCTATTCCCCGAATGGGTGAATGAGCGGGTCCCTTCCTGCACAGTAAACACAGCATTTCCATTAGATTGTTGGGAGTGTGTTCAGTGCTCTGTGACTCAGACACTGCAGCACTGTGACTGTGTGTCTCCAGCTCAACCGCTGCTCTCTCTCTAACACCGAGCCTCAATAACATGGCCTCTGGTTTGTGCCACTTCACAGGAGCTATAGGGGCTACGCAGCGCTTTCCAAAGTGGCGAGCTACCACAGGCGATAGGCAGGGCACGCAGTATTTGAAGAATTAGGAGGGAAATAGCTTTTGTAACAGTCCTTGCTTTCAGCCACAAACCTGGCGCGCGCACACACACACCACACTCTTACCCACCAGCATGCCCACATGATAATTTCACTGTTATTTGCACACACAGAGGCAGATGAATATGTAAATAACTTGTGAGCAGAATATGGATCCCTTGTGCTTGGGAAGGAATATGTTAATGAGAGATGCAGGGTATGAGTGTTAATCACAAGTGCTGGGTGCATAAATGTGTGGTGGCCTATGCAAATTAAACACATAGGGGAGAGTGGCATGTAAATCGTATGATTCACTAAGAGAAAGTCAGCGGTGTGAGAAGTATAGTTGCTGGTGTAAACAAATCAAACACATTAACGAGGAACATTACCGGGGTGAATTACTTGGCATGGAAAAAAAGAAGAGGAGTTCTATACCCTCTGCTCTCGTCTGTTTAGCATTCGAAACCCAAATCAAGACGCTGTGATAAGGGCTGTCGCAGCAGCAACAGTTGCCAGGGAAACCTGATGGCAAGATGCTGAGGGTTGGAGGGTGGAGGGAGTTTTATGTGAGGACATGGGCACAATGCTCAGGTTGATTTGCTACCACTGAAGGAACACTGGCCGGCTCGTCGAGATATGGCACCTCAAAAGGAACGAGACGGACAGGAGAGGGGGAGGGCGACCGGCTGCCTTACGAGGAGCCGATGCTGACGGCGTTTGGCGCATTAGTCTGAGGGTGTAGTCATGGCAACGAGGTGTTGACATAGCGCAATCGCACTCTGAGCACTGTGATGGTGATGACATTCACGAAAAGTACAGAGCGAGTGTGATTGAGCTTGTAAACCGGAGCAGGGCCTTTCCTGTCCCCCTGTGCAGAAAATAAAAGGACCCAGTGCTGACCATTTCACATTCGCTATGTCTCATCTCAAGAAGAGCCAAAGGGACACAAACAGTGATACTACAAATAAAGTTGATTGTAACATAAAGGAGAAAAAAAATATATAGCCACCAAATTTCACAGACTTCCACTGCCATTTTATGTGCCAGTTTTTTTTTTTAATTTTAAAAGTGACCTCTGCTAACAGAACATCTCTCATAATTATAACCAGTGTAATTAGCTAATTATAATAACAATAACAATATTACAATAAAGATAACACTTGATTTAAAAATAAAACAAAAAAAATCAAACTAGATAAAAACCCAAAATGAAAAACACTTATCATAATAGTTTTGTTTCCTTTTTTTTTTTAAAAGAGATCTATAAGGTTCTATATTTTTTTTCATTTAATTGTACTTTTTCTTTAGAAAAAAAGTTCCCCCCATCTCTGTTTCCTGTACTGCACGTCACTTCCTTCCTCTTCACTGAACGAGCATCGCTTACCTTTAGAAATGCTTGGCAATGCCTGTCGTCCATTTAGTAGTTCCCTGCTGCCATGAAATCCACGCACACACGATAACACTGAGATACAGTTGCGAGATAATCCTCTGCAAAGATGCAGTCTTCGTCAAAGGTTCGTGTCCTGTCTTTAACGTGTGACAAACATGAGGGTTCCTGACTGCTTGAGACAGTTGGAGGAGTTGGTGAGAACTGGACTGAGGAAGCCATTTAGAGGGGGCCAAGTTATTTCCTGCTGATGCATGTGGAGTAGTGGCACGCCGTCCCGCTGCTGTTCATTAGCCGAAGTCCAACAGGATCAGTCATAAACAACTTCAGCGTCATATACAAATGAAAAAAAGTACTTTTCAGTTATTTGTAGGCACAAGTAGTAATAATAATAGTCGCATGAATGCTAATAATGATAACATAATCCCTTGGATAAATCTCAAATGATCGGCTGAAATCAAATCTGGAGACGTCTGTAGAGCATGCTAAATCAGCATGTGCAACATTTTGTGTCATTTCATGTGCTAATCATTAAACGTTCATTATGACAAATAAAGCTAAACCTTGTTATCATTATTACCGTTCCGATTATTATTATTAACACTCCCGCTAGGCTGTAGCTGTACCAAACGATGGAGAGCTGTTGTCGTATTTCGTATTTTCGCAGTAGAGCATAAACACGTCCCTTCTCCGGTGACCCTGTTTATGTGAATGCGACAGGAGAGGGGAAAACACGCTCTGTGGCTACAAAAAAGTCAAGACCAAAATAAATTCACTCAAACATTTTGTCTGTTTTGCTTTTTTTTGTTGTTTTTTTTTCCCCCACTCTCCCACGTGTCCTTATGCGGCACAGTCAGTGGCCATTTTGTTCCAAGTTGAGGGAAGTAGTAAGGGGGAGGGGGGGGGGGGGGAGGGCAGTGGGGTGGGGGGCACTAAAACAACTGTGTGTGTTTTTCTTTTTAATATATTCTTCAGACGTCGTAGTTTTTAGTCAGAAGCTTGATAAAGATTCTTTATAATTTACTTCTTTGAATGAAAATATATTTACGGTATATATAATATGTACTTTAGTCCTTTTTTTTAATACATCGCTCTTTGTCCTTCATGCCACGGGGTTTCTCTCCTCCCATGATAGCCCACTCTGTTGCTTTCTTCCCTCAAAGAAGACAGTAGCCAGTAAAGTGTGAAAGGGAAAAAAGTGAGAAAGTGAGAGAGAAGTGAAACCACTCGGAAAAAACAATTGCTGTTGTTTTCTCTCCCTGCAAAGTACTAGTCTGTGTTCTGAACAGTATCGCTGCTCTGCTCTGTATTTTAGTGCTTCCTGGAAACCTGGGACAGCACTGCTCACCCAAATCATTGTTTGTTATTCGGAGTCTCTGCCAAACACTAATCTGAAAACATGTTCAGTAGCCAATATTATGTCTCCCTCTAAATATATACACTGAGTGTGTCTGGAAATATACGAAGCTATCTGTAAAAAACATACAGGCTGTTGTTCATAGCTGTCCACTGGGTGAAAAGAGTTGGCTTGATCTTGGACTTTGGCAAAGACTATAGCGGGTTGCGCACATGATTGTGATTTTTGTGGTGATCGTTCCATGTGTTGGTGTCTGACTTAGTGTAAAATTATGTTCAGATGCTATTTGTGGGACTGATCAGATGCAGTACTGTCTCCTTCAGTCTTCCTATCTGCTTCTACCTGCCAAGATTGACAATACAAAGCAGCAACTACGAGAAATTTCATCTTTTTTTTCTGAAACCCGTCCACGAGGACGGTATAGGCTACAGTCAGTTCAAATATTCGCGTACTTTCTATATCACTGTCACTATCCAGCATCCCTTTCCTCTTACCTCATACTTCTACCCTCACTTTCACTCAGATTTGAGTCTCTTGCACATTTTCCTTGGAGCCACTCTTAAAAAGTAGTGGCTCGTTCTGGCCTTTCCCCATCAGGCCTTTCAGAGAATTGTGGAGACCCAGTTGAGGAAGGGGCACTGGGGAGGGCAGAGTGCCACCTGTCGGTGTTCCCCCACCAGTGGAGGTTGGAATCTGGGAACAGGATATGTTCTGTGACTGAGAGCATGGTGAGGGGTTGTTATTGTTGTTGAGGCCCACAGATCCTGTGCCCAGGCCCAGGCCCATCATGTTGTTGTTGAAGTGATGAGTTTTGTAGTAGTGGTTGAGGTGCTCCGATCGAGCCAGGTTGGGCAAGTTGACTATCTCTGGGTGGTGCAGCCTGAGGCTCTGGGTACCTCCAATTCCACTGCTTCCGCTCTGTGTCACGGTGGCTCCGCCTGAGATGCCGCTGCCCCGACCACTGGCCCCAGCGCCGAGCTCATCCTCCACATTGATGATCTCGATGGCACGTGCAGGGCCGTGATGTTTGTGCAGCTGGTGCTGCTTCCTAAGCTTGTAGAACACCACCAGCATCACGGCTGCCATGAAGGTTATGGCTACGAAGCAGCCAATGATGATCTTGGTGGTCTTCATCACATCATCCATTAAGGTAGCGTCTGTGATGGGCTCAGTGAAGGTGGGTCGAGTGGCGCGGGGAGAGGAGGAGGACCAGCTGATAGGCAGAGAGGAGTCTGTGGTAGCAACACCGTCTGGCCACAAATCAGAGGGAGTGGGGCCAGGTGGAACACGGATGAAGGTCTCATTGATGGCAACCAACGCATAATCATTACCTCCAACAGTATCCACAGTTTCCACAGTAACTGTTGTAAAATAGGTGTAATTGACACTAACATCAGCAGCAGTAACGTTGAGGACAGCGGTTGCAGTGGTATTTCCAGCAGCGTTAGTCACCATGCAGGTGTACTGGCCCGTGTCTCGCAGGGTTACATTGGTGAAGTTGAGCGTGCCATCGTGCAGGACCGATATCCGCACGCGGTAGGAGCCGTGGGTCATGAGAGTGCCATTAGGGGTGATCCAGTTGACGGATGTTGTGGATGTGCTCGTTCGACACTTCAGCTCGGCAGCCATACCCTCGGTGACATTGAGGTCTGTAGGTGGCTCCACAATGACGGGCGCATAGCAGGTGAAGTGGCTTTGGTCAAGCTCTCCAATGTATTTGCCTTTTAAGAATGGTGGAGCATGGCAACGAGCGCAGCAGGTGGTGTTGCTCGGCACCGTCTCTTTTAACCACCAACTAAGCCAAAGCACATCGCAGTTGCACACCCAGGGGTTGTGGTTAAGGTGTACCCTCTCTAGCTGGTGAAGGGGTGTGAAGAGATCGTGGGGCAAGGAGTGGAGGGAATTATGGGATAAGTTGAGCTCTTCCAGGTTTTTCAGGTCATCAAAGGCATTGCGCTCAATGACGGAAACCTGTGAGTGCATTAGCCACAGCTTGCGAAGAGAGACCAAGCCTTGGAAGGAGCCGGGACGGATGATCTCCAGCCTATTTCCTGACAGCTCCAGCTCTTCCAAGCGCACAAGAGCTGTTAGTTTGGGAATGTCTTTCAGCCCACACATGCCCAAGTTTAGGTACCGCAGATTGATGAGGCCAACAAAAGCTGCGTCTGAGATGAAATCCAACTTCTTGAGCTCACCCAGGTCCAGGCGACGTAGCGAGGGCACACGGTGGAAGGCATAGCCTGGCAGAGTCTCGATGGGGTTGTTGCGCAGCCACAGCTCCCGCAGCTTGCTGAGGTACTCAAAGGCATGTGATGGCACCAGCGTGAGGCGGTTGTCAAAAAGCTCCAGCGTGTTGAGGTTGGGCAGGCCATTGAATGCTCCAACTTCAATCTGACGTATCTGATTCTTGGACAGCTGGAGGATTTCAAGGTGCCTCAAGTGCTTGAATGTGTCCGACTTGATAACCTGGAAGGACAAGTAATGATAAAGTTACTGCAAAACATGTAGGATTATTAATGGAGCTTACTGAAAGAAAGGTATCTGAACAAAATGAAAAAAAGGAAGCTGTGTTTTACAGCAGCTATTTAAAACAAACTCGATTACACCTTTCATAATAACAAACCAAATACACTTATAAAATGTTAATTTGGCTGTCATGCATTAGTTCTCAATGAGAATGAAGATCAATAACAGCTTCCCTAAATGTTTAATTTGCTTTTTTATTTATTAAAGAATACCAAATGATATAAAACCTTTAGCAGACATGCAGCACTAATACTGACATTGTTTATTGTTTATTGTTTGTTTTTTTCCTTTTAGGGACAATGCACATTAATCAAGATTACTGTAATGTGTCAGTGTTTTCATTTTACAACTATTAAATTAATCTTTTAAAATATTTTAACTTATACAGAGAAGATTTTAAATGATTGTCAAACAATACCAAACAGCCATTTAACCAAAAAATGTCTCATTATATTACACATGACAATGGCAGAAAGGACACAGTGAGACAAAATAGAAAAAAACAAAAACAAAACAAAACACAAGCACGCAGCAACTAAGTGTGATAGCAGCTCTGGTTTCTTCTCTTGTGGTTATTTTAAGGTCTAAGATTACTTGCAGACTGTTATGCTCATTCCCACCTGCACATTTTTATCCTTGGATTTTGTCAGAATGCACTGATAGTTAAAAGTTAAAAGTTCATTTTAGCGCTCTCCCTTTAAGCTAAATCTCTTCTGATTTGCTTGTTCTCAAAAACAGGTGGGCTGGACCTCTGTTCCCATGGTCAGAGGGATGAGTCCGAGATGGCTGTATTACACATCGGAAGTGACTGGTTTATATAGTTGCATTAATACATTTAAAGTTGGATGTCTAGGCTTGTTCCTGCAAATATGATACACAGAGAATCAGGTGAGCAGTGAATAAACCTCTCCCCCTGAGCCTACAGGTAGAATCAGAGAAGGTGGAGGGGTTAAAAGAGCCTGCAGCAATGCAGGGGAGCAATGGCACTGACAAGTCAGAGGGAGACATGCAGAATTTTTCAGATTAAATAGACAGATAAATTCCCGTGACAGATTGGTGATCTGTCCCCCATTGTAGCTTGAATAGTCTCTGGTCACCCCACGATCCTGAATTGGATAAGCTGAAAAGGATGGATGGATGGATGGCAAAACTGGAACAATGTGTTTGATTTCACAAGAGGAAAGTGAGTGGTTGATGGTAAGTATGTATCCATCAGTGATATCCACTCTCAGTGACATCATGCAGAGCCTAGAGTAGAAAAAAACTGCCTGAGCCTGAACATTGAGAGCAGCTTGAATCCTGATCTTTGGGGTCACGGGAATTACTTATTACTTAGTACTTATTTTGACCTCATTACTTGAAATTTTTCTCCGTATAACATGAGGATCCACCAACAGTATGTGACAGTATATATTTTCCAGACAACAATAAAAAGCGTAATCGGCCCCTTTGCTGGATGTTCCAAAAAAGGAGAAAATCCTATTGCGACGGCTGAGTGGCCAAAGAATATTTTCTTCCCTGAAAGACAAATGTCTTCTTTAATTCTGCATTCTGTTATTCTTATGTGTTAATCTGTTTCCAACATGTAATTAAATTATGTTAATCTGTTCTTAGCAAATAATCTTTGGAATTTGGAGATGGTCTAGTTTTTGTAATGTTACAAATCAGTGCGAAAACAAACACACAAAGCAAAGCAAAACAAAAAGAAAAAACATTGCTAATGAATGACTTACGGGCTAAATGTATGTTTAAGTAAAGAAGCCATACATTTAAATAAAAATGTATTTTTCTCCTAATACTGATAACTGCTGACCCTCAGTGATTCCTGCTGCTGTCTGCATTTGAGAATGACTCCCTCTGACTATGGAGATAAACATGATCAAATTAAGGGTTTCCCTGGCCTCCACGTTAGACTTTCTCTTAAAACAATATGCATTTGAGTAATGGAGTTACACTGAGTGCTCTGATTTACAATCAGAGGTTGTAAATAGCAGGGATACAATAAAGCTTAAGTCAACAACTTTGGCTAACACCCACTGAGAATACAAATATTTAGGACAATTCTGGACTGAAAAGATGGTGGATATCCCACCCACGTCCTCAAAAACTCAATCAACAGCCAACACCAACGAACATATGAGCCAAATGTGTTCACATACTAGAGGTTCATGATAGGGCAAGCTGTGAGGCTGCACCTGCTGTCTTTGTAAAGGCGTCATTGTGAAGCCATAATTCAGTAGACTCACCCAAAGTATGTGACAATGAGTGAATCTGCACAAGAGGTAGTTTATTGAAACTAAAGCAACAAACATCAAATGTACTTCATGCCCAGCGAACCAGCTTTTAAAGCCTGAAATGCCCAGATGAGCTGCATTACCTGACGACCCTCCCATGTCAGACTATTGTCAGTAAAAGGAGGCAGGGACTCCCATGGAGATAGTTGGAGGTACGTCACATTGCATGGAGGCAGTATAAGCTTTTAAAGCTTTATCCTGGGCAAAAATATCAGACTTTTTAAGCTTCAAAAGATCTGATTTAACTAGTGACTCTATATTAGCCAAGAAATTTCTCTCCCTATTCACCAACAATTTAAGGAAGATACTGAGGCGTTCCAAAACCAGCTGAGAGACATAATCTCCCCAGCTTGCCATGGGTTTCCCCCAGGATCTTCTCCCACTAGGAAATGCCCCCAAACTCTCAACTAGGAAGCATCCAGGAGCTTAGACTGCTGCCCGCAGGACCCGGACCTGGTTGAGCTGTAGAAAAGATGGATTGATGGAACGGTGGATGGATGGATTCTGCACATGTAGTTTCACAATTGCTCTGTTTCCCATTCATTTAGAAAATAATTGCCAATTGGACGGCTATGGAATTGCAAGACTTGCTTCTAAAAGGACTGTTTGTGCCATTTAAGTTGGGGTCAAATACACCCAGTGACCAAAATAAAGTTTTAGGAATTTGATCAGTAGCCCACATTATGACTACAGCACAGCTCAACTTGTACTGATGAAAAATGGCAAAAAAAAAATGGTCACTTTTAATTAGTAGTTTCATGCTTCATTCGACAATATATCACATGACAAAAAGCAGTTAAACTCTTGACTTTTCATTAAATCTGAAAGCACTGTGGCAAATTTACTGTAAACCCAACCCTGTCTTAACCCTGACCATATTTCAGCGCTTGCTGCAGACACAAAAGTGCTTTTCACACCGTTGTTACCGTGAGACTCAGGGGGCTTGCTACTGACACATTATAATCCCTTGCTAATAAGCTGATTATCAGTGTTGGACTACAGTATTCGCATAAAGTGTCACGACAAACCACAAAGGAACTATGAAATTAAATTAATACATTTTTACTAAATTTGGTGTGACAAACAAAAAGAGATGATTTTGTCTGCAGGAAGACATGAATCTGAACTCTATGGGTGCCACGGGCCCTGGACAGAGCACAGTAGCATTGGTGTGGTCCAACTGGAGCTCATTTGGCGTGAAGTCAAAGACACACAGTTTAGTGAGCGCGACTAAAAGCCCCTTAAATCTCTGACTGTTTGAGATATGTGCAGCCAAAGCCCTCAGTGAGGCACACAGAGGCTCCTGGAGTCAGGCCATTGCTTCTTCTGTATGTAGAGCAGGAGCGGGGGGAGAGGAAGAGGGGAGTTGATAGGCAAAAGGAGGGAGGGGGCGAAAAGGGAGGGGTGAGGATGTTAAGAGGGGGTGGGAGCTGTCAAGGCTTTACTCTGAGGGTACTCAGTGAAGGAAAAAATAAGCCAGAGAATCTAGGATGCCTTCAGGTGTTAAAACATTTTTAGATTTTTAATCATTTCAAGTGGGGCTGCAGGATACAACAAGCCGAATCCAAATTTTGTAGGCTAAAAACAAAACGCAACAAATACTCTTCTTATTTCCTTATTTTTTTCTCCCCTTTCATGTTAACAGCATCTCTTAAAGCCTCACGTACCAAATCAAGTGGCGTGATGTCCCATTTCTGCTCCGTTAACGTCACATAAAGTTTAATAAGATGTTTTCTCCGAGGAATAGAGAATATCAGGCTGCTCGGTCCAATGTACAGAGCAATTTGACATTATAAGAGATGCACTGGACAATTTTAACAACGTTTAGGATACTCGTTGCTTTTCATTAGAGGAGATAAAATGTTGTGGAAATGAATTTAAAACCACAAAAGAACAAGGCACTGTCAGGAACATGAGGATGGATCCAGCTACATCAAATGCTGCAGCAAAGACTAAAATCAACCCACTCGGTTTATAAATTTAGAGATTCATGTGCTTTGTATCGATGGTCTGTGGTTAAATGATCTTCCCCTGCAGCTGTAAAGCCACAAATGCTGTCTAGGGACTCGAGATAAATTGGTAATGCATACAAAAGGCAGCTCAGTGTCATGGAAATCTGCCTTGCTTTCAATTCATAAAATATTCCCTCAGTTCACTAGAGGCTTAAGTGTATTTTTCTACCATTATAGTCGCTTACTTTCTTGTCTTTTCTTAGAAATAAAGTTTCCAAGAGAGAACCTGTATCAACAAGTTAATCCTAACATCCACAACTGCAAACGCAAATGTTCGCTCTGATAGCGGGCAAAAAATGCAAACACAAGTGTTAAAGACACATAAGTGTGCTGGTGTCTGTGTATGTGTTGATTTTTAGATGTGTGCATTATGATGTGAAAATCCTCAATCTGCTATACAAGATGCGACTGTGCTATATCACTGACTATGCAAATATCTCCTTTCATAATAAAAGAAATAAATGAGTTTGTAGAGAAGTGTCAATAGGTTATTTGCTGAAAAGAAATGCTGAAAATGTGGCGTATTTCAAATGCCAGAATGAGTGTTTTCTCTGTGCATTGATTGTAAAAAAGAGAATGAACCATGACCTCCAATCAATTAGTGTTATAGGAAAAATGACTGGCAGTCAGCACCTTCAGAAATTACATCATGCATCATGATGCAGCTTATGATGCTTACAGAAATAAACTGCATGTATTGTATGCTTTTCTTTTTAGCAGTTTATGTGTGAATATTTGTGTCATATTCCAGAGTTTCCCACACACAGACTTTACTTTTTTTTATTAATCTCAGAGAACAACATCATCTGCAGTATATTATTATTAGTATATGTTATTGGACATCCCTTCACTCTTGTTTGGAAAATCCAGTCATTATTAGCCAGCTAGCTCCAGCCCTCCCCCTTTTGTGTTTCCCCATTAGCTTAATGGCTAGGTGACTGGATCACTATTGTGAAGATCTACTATATAGTTTAGCTGCGTGAATCCTTCCTCTCTCACTCTGGTAGACTCCAATGGCTTGTTCTTGGACTGCAGATTGCCGTGGTAGTCCTTGTTCTTGAGCTGAACTGTATTCAATCTACAACCTGTAACAGATAGTGAACCGCTTCCTCTGCTGCCACCCAAAGGTAACCGAAGCAGAACAATCAGTATCAGTTGGGGGATGTGAGAGTCTTTTGAGAAGCAGCTGATTACTAATACATGACACCTTTTGGTAACTGAGATTCATAACAACAACAAAAGAAAGACTTTTTTTATTGTTGCCATTTTTTATAGCACTATAACTACTATAGGTAGCATATTAGTTCCTTGTTGTAGTGGTTAACACATTCCCCTTTACATCTGAAGGATACTGGGTTCCAGACTGGCCGGAGACAGAAACCCAGCCTCAGGGAATTAAAAGCTGGTGCTCTTTTTATGCCAATCCCAACCATTTCTCGATTCCCTGGCACAGCCCTCCCAAGACAAGTAAAATTTGGAAAATCTGGAGTAAAATCCAGAAAATCCAGAAAAAATCCAGATCAAAAATTTGAATCTATCTGCTGTGTCTCCCATGAGCAGGTACTTTTCTAGGTACTGCAATTCTTTTGAGAAGTGAAAGGGGAGGCATGTAGCTACAAGTGTTCTAGTCTACCTATATACTGTATGCTAAAGAAGGAGGCCCATTAAAAAACCATGTGAAACACAGAAGAATTCCCATAGCACCTCAAAATCCCTATGTGGGAGAGGGCGACCAGTGTAGCTGTTGCAATTGCTCTGTCATAACTCATTGATAAGAAAGTGATGATTTATCCTGATTTATCCTTATCTATCCTGCTTTGCAGTCCAAGGAGGAAATCTTCCAATTTTGCAAGAAATTTGGAACTAGTACAAACAAGCCACTGGTACAAACTACTAAATATCCAGTATTGTTAAATCCTACTGTTCATCCGTCATAACATACTTAGCAATTAAAATATTTGCAAAGGAACAACTTATAAACTGTTGTTTAGCTCACACGCCTGCTTTTGAGTGCAAATGTACAGGGCTGTGGAAACGTGTTTGCCCCTTTTCTTATTTCTTATTTTCCTTCCATATTTGCTACTGTTTCAGGTCACCAAACAAATTTTATTATTGGACAAAAGCAATATAGAAAATGCAGGTTTTTAATTATTATTTCATTTATTTCATTTGACTAGAAAAGCTACCCAACCCTAGCTGGCTCAGGTTAACACATTTTTCTGGAGTTCAGTTTCCTTAGACACATCCAGGCCTGATTACTTCCACACCTGCTCTTAAACACTTAAAAAGGACTTGTCCGACAAAATGAAGCAGGCTAAAAGAAAAAGCAACGATCTAAAGAAACTCAGGGACAGGTGAGAAACAAAGCCATTGACATCTATCAGCCTGGAAAGGGTTGCAAACTATTTCTTAGGCCTTGGTACTCCAGTGAACCAGAGTGAGAGCCATTATCCACAACTGGAGAAAACCTGGAACAGTGGGGAACCCTCTCAGGAGTGAGTGACCTACTAAAATTACTTCAGGAGACAGAAGAACTCAGAGCAACATCTAAAGAAATGCAGGCCTTACTAGTTGGTTATTTAAGGTTAAGGTTATTTATTAAACAAGAAGAAAGAGGCTGGGCAAAAATGACATCAATAGGAGACTATCCGATTGTTCAGTCTGACGTCACTAGCCGTGTCTGGGTCTAAACTCTGCTGCAGGTCCATATATCAAACGATCACTATGGCATTACTGAGAGTTGAAAAACTGTCTAAAGTCTTTCATCTTTAATAAAATGATCAGCGTTCTGCTCTACCAGGTGTAACAATTGAGTTTAACATCCAGGCATCCATGAAAACGGAATTTATGACATTTAACGGAGTTAGAAGTTAGCAGGGAGTTAGCTCGCTAGCTTCTATCTAACTACAATATAGCATGTCCTGACTGCGGAGTTTTGGAAACAAATTCAAACGTACAGCTCTGTTATCACTTCCAACATAAATGAAGACAGAAAACTAAACAGCAGTGACGTTTGTAGGGTTACTGAAGTTTGGCTAGCTGGTATATAATGATGTGCTACGTGACCGCTAGCGACACAGCTATGTTAGCATAATATAAACAAGCTAACTTTTTTTCCACTCGATAAAAGTTAACGTGAGTGTTCTCGGTGGTCAGGAACAAATGTAATCGCATGGCAGGATGCTGTAAAAGGACCAAACTTCAGCCAGGAGAACAACTGAGATAATCCATCCACAATACGAGGTTAGTCATTCATATACTGCTGCATGGGCTGGGCTGTAGTTACATCCTAAGGTTTTAAAAACTGAGCTTAAATAAATGATTAGTGGTAATAAATGCCGAGGGAGGTCAACAGGGATCACTGACTGTTTTAGGAGCTTTTTGAGATCAAATAGAAGAAAATACATAACATTAAACATGTTAACAACACAAAAGCCATATTAAACGCAGACTACTTTAGACCCGGAAGTAGGATTCGTCGCGTCATCACTGAACAACCGGATAGGAGAGTTCCAAGCTGAAAACCACTGCTGACCAAACAGAACACAAAGGCTCATCTTCATTCTGCAGACAAATGAGACAAAAGTTAAACTTTTTGGAAGGTTTGAGTCCTGTTTCATCTGGGATTAAACTAACACAGCATCACATGAAAAGAGCGTCATAGCAACATTCAAACACGGTGATGGTAATGTGATGGTCTGAGGCTGCTTAGCTGCTTCAGGACCTGAAAAACATGTTGCAATTGATGGAACCATGAATTCTAGCCTCTACCAAAAATCCACTTGTGTTATGTAGGACAATAAAACGCACCGAAACACACCGACAAGCATCTCTGAATAGCTCAAAATAAAAATGTAGTTTTTGGAGTGGATTAGTCAGAGTCTGGACTTAAATCTGACTGAGATACTTTGGCTTGACCTTAAACAGGCCTTTCATGCTCTACAACTCTCCAATGTAGCAGAAATTAAACAATTCTGCAAAGAAGAGCGAGTCAAAATTCTTCTACAATGATGAAAGAAACACTTGACTGCAGTTCTTGCTGCCAAAAGGACACAACCAGTTATTAATTTTAGGGAGCAATTGCTTTTTCATATAAGCCCAGTTGGGGTTGAATAGTTTTTTCTCTTAGTAAATGAAATCATAATTTTAAAAATGCGTCTTGTATTTACTCTTTGTCTAATTTCAAAATTGGTTTAATGATCTGAAAAATGTAAGTGTGACAAATATAAAGGAAAAAAAACTTCACAACACTAACATCATCATCTCAGTGAATAAAAACATTAGTCATGCTTAGCTCTGCAATACAGACTGAAATGATTTGACCTCCGTCCACCATTATTTACCTGTATTGAGTTCTCCTGCAGGTTGAGGTATCGCGTGTTGACTGATATGCTTTCTGGCACCTCCTCCAGGTTTTGCCTGGTGCAGATGACTCGGCTGGCCTGGTTGGAGCAGGTGCAGAGGGAGGGGCAGGTGGAGGCGGCTCCCACTAACTCCGGCCCAGGGAGGAGGAGCCGCAGCAGCAGCTGGGCCAATAGAAAGAGGAAGGGGGAGGGGCCGGGAAGGCAGGTCAGCGTGGCGATGCGCATGGCAACTGGGACATGACCCTGCTCTTTAATCCGAAGGTACAGGTGAGGTGACTCCACACTGGTGGATCTGTTAGAAAAGGTTTGCTTTCCCTTTGGTCCTCCAGTGGCAATTTGTTCTTTCTAATTCCGCATGCTCTGAGATGTTTCGTGTCCTCTGTCGAGCTCTGTGTTTTTCCCTCTTGTTTTTTGAACATAGAAATATGCAGATAAACAGATGTTATTCCCTTTTTTTCTGGTGCTGTCGGGGGATTCGAGTGAGGCTTTTTGTGAAGTGAGAAGAACCCAGGAGTTACTGTGAAGAACAAAAGAGAGAGAGACAAAGAGAAGAAGAGAGAGAGCAGATATTAAAGACAGTAGACAGACTACACTTTGTGTTTTTACCAATAGACAACGAACAGAACAAATAATGGGTAGGCAGCTACGATATAGCTTATCATGGGAGGGATTGTCAAAAAATCTTTCAGAAGCATTAGAACTTCTGTGTCACTGCTCATATCAAATCCCACATAATCCCTGAGCAGACATTTTGTCAGAAATCAAATCCTTACACACAGGGCAGATGGAAGCTGATTCTGTAATTAATGTTACGAGGTGGAGGTGTGGAGATACGGAAACAAACAATGTGAAGTGGGACAATCAAGTATTTTGGTTTTTAAAGGATTGCATTTTGTAAATCAATAAATCAGAAAGAAATTAGTTCTTGAAACATTGGCATAACCGCTGTAAACAGATAAGCAGTGTCACACAAAATCGTACTGAAACAGCATGGAAACGGTGCAGTTTTGCTTTTGAGGTTTTCCTGTGCAGATTTCAACTGCTCAAAAGTTTAGTTAGAAGAACACTCAGAGAAGAAGTGATCTTTGTACACTTGTTTCATGTTTAAAAGAATAAGATCTGTCGCCAAATAAACACGACAACTGTTGAATGCTGTGTTTGGGTGACAAATGTCACTTGCCTGAAATGTAATTCAGGAAAATGAGTTTTGTTGATTTGATGCAATACAGCGCTGAAAATATTAAAGCCTTGAAAGACAATGACATGGATCATTTTGTGCAACTTAAAGTTACACTTGTGAAGAAATGCATATGAATTCTGCACACGTGTTGTCAGCTCGACATGGGTCAGAACTCTTCACTGTGTAAAACTAAGCTCACCTGTATTTACACATCTGAAAAGGAGTAGTTGAACCAAAATCATTTTTATTTAAGGAAAAAGAAAGAAAACCTCAAAGACGTGGCAATGGTGGTGAAGAAGAACTCCCTTTTAACAGGATGAAATCTCTAGCAGTATGTGGGTCAGAGAAGGACACCCATATGTACTGACTAGTTTGGGTTGAGTGGAAAAAGACCCTCAAACAATTTACAGGACAAAACATAAACTACATGATAGTATATTTAGAAGTATATTATGGCTTTTACATTGCTTCAGAAATGGTAGTTTCAGTGGGTAGGAAAATTGTCAGTTTGGTAGGTCGAAGATAAACACAGCGGCATTAACAAATGGTTTGTAAAGTCACGTTCAGACGCCTCAATTTCTTTCTTTTTTTAGTTAAAACAGGTGCATGTTTTCTAAAATGGTCATCTCCATCCATCTTTTATATACAGTCTTTGGTTTGTAGACTTTTTTGACTGTTCAGGGGATTACCTGAATTATTAAAAGTAAGTTATTTAAAATCCATCTAAATTAAACCCAATTAAACCTGCAGTTATATCAATACTTCCAACATAAGGAACAAATTAGTAAACAAAATAGTTTCCATATCAGAAAGGAATTACATATGCAAGAATGTATGCATGGTTAGTCAGATTGAAGAATTTCCACTTAAAATCTCAAAGCTGTGATATTAACTACAATAATCTAATTATTAAAACGCTGTGGAACATACACAATACACCATTCTCTGCATCAACTGCAATATTTCTGCTGTCTACAGAGTGAATAACAATGTTGGGTTTTACAGGAAATGTGTGATTTGTAGGAGCAAAAGAGACAAAAAGCACAACATTTTGCAAAGGTAGATGTCAGAAAGAATGAAAAACAAGATCTAGGGAGCGGTGGGGTTTCTGGGACATTTGGTCTTAATTCTGAGAAGCATTAATAACACCACTAGTGTGAGATAGAGCCTTCCAGTCATCTCTGCTGTGGTCTCATTTGTTAGCACTAATTATTCCAAGGTATAACAAATAATACGACAATGATATATTGATGTTTGAACATGAACACTTACCACCTTTAATTAAAGTTATCCAGACCTTGAAAACAAACTGAAATCAGTAAGCGCTTTTTTTTGTTTTGTTGCAGTAGCACAGACACAGAGGTGGGACTAAAATGCGGCCGTTCAAGTCCGAGATGCAGAGCGCCTCTGTATCCCTCCCTGCAAGCTGTTTAGAACCTGAATAACCTTAAATAAGGGCATCCAGCAATCTTAGATATTAATGATGATAGTTGTAATGATGGGACTTTGACACGCAAACTCATTTGACACGCTGAGCATCCTCACTTGGCACAGTAAGAAAGGAGATGTTGGGGGGAGCAGAGAATGAGAAGGAGAGGAGGATTATTAATCTGATAGATGACTGTATGGCTGCAGGCAGAGAAGGGAATTATCAACACTACAGTAATAGATGAATACTGAACAGCTGCAGAGAGAGGGCCGGAGAAAGAGAGACAGAAAGGAAGAAAGAGATCGAGACGGAGACAGATGGAGGGAAGGGTGAGTGAAAGGGATGATGAGGGATAAAGACCCAGAGAGAGGTATAAATAGTGGGAAGAGCAGAAAAGAGATGAGTTGTTAAAAAAAAGAGAAGATAAAAAAGTGGAAGAGGGAAAATAGGGAGGAAGAAAAGAAGAGACATTAATATTAATCATCTCTCACTCACCAAGAGAGGGAGAAAGAGAGAGAGAGAGAGGAGAGAAGGGAGGAAGGCTCAATAGAGAGATGAATATAAAGCAGACAGAGATGGAGGGAGGGGAATGACAACACAGAGACGCATATAAAACAGAGTGAAGGAGAGATGGAGGCAAAAGACAATACAGAGGGATGAATTTGAAACAGGTGGAGATGTAGAGGAAGAGATGGAGGGACAGAGCGGGAGGTTTCTCCTGAGTGCCAGGGGAGTGGGAGGAGAGGCAGGCTTGGACTGGCTGGGCCAAGATTGATCAATAATGCGTGTGCTCAAGTTCAATGACATTAAAACACACACAAGGACACGATGACAAATCATATCAGCAGCAGTGGCGGCGGTGTCTCTGGTCAGAAAGAACAGGGCACCAGCGGTGGCAGCGAAAGCAACAGTCCCACTCGTCTGCAGCTGCTCGTCATCAGCCGATGGATGAAGAGGAACTCGCAGTGCTATTTCTGGACCAGCTCTCACCTTTCTACGTATTTTAATTTCCAGCTACCTTTTTTTCCCCTCTCCTTTTGGCGAGATTTAAGTGCCAGAGCTATTTCAGGTAGACGGCATCAGAGCAGGGTGGAAAGGTGCAAAAGGGGGGGGAGAAAGAAAGAGCGCAAGGGGGAGAGCCGGGGGTGACTGGGGCTGAGGTTAAGATGCTAGCTCAGATGTTGGGTCCATCGAGGAGAATGAGGCTGCTTGAAGCTGACAGCTGGTTAGAGGCTGGTTGATTGTATTCTGCCTCACCGCTGTCACTTTCCACATGTTACAATAGTCTCTAACTGTAACCCTCCCTCCTTATCTTCACTCTCCTCTTCCTCTCTCTATCTCCCCTGATATCTTCTTCCTCCTATCTCCCATCTCATTCTCTAAAAGTGGGAACACTCTCTTCCTCTTTGCAAACTCTTTCACATTCATCCCCCCTCCCTTCCCAGCTGCCTCACACCTCCCCTCCACCCTCTCCTTCTCCTCCTCTACCCTACTACTACATATTTCCTGGACCTCCACCCCTCTCCCCCCTCTTCCCCCCCCCGTGTGGCACACTGTAGTGTCCAGTGGCGGGGGTAAACGCTGCACTGACCCCACAGTTTGATGAAAGATTAACCTGCTACAATGATGCATATTAACCCTTAACCCCCACTCTTTCTCTTTCCAAACACAAACACACTGCAGCTTCCTCCCCCCACTCCCCCACTCCTTTTGCTCTCTCATTCCTCTCGCTGCATTCAAATCTTAGCCAACAGAGTTACCATGGTTACCTATTCACCACAGTCTCCCACTCCGTCCAGCTGTATCCCACCGATTCCACATCCACCCCGCTCCACCTCCCCGTCCTCCCTCATTAGCACCCTATACACACGTATACAAATGGCATGGACCAAGCGTGAGCGCAAATGACATCAACGCTGCACAAACCACGAGGTAGGGTAACGGCAGGCCGCGGTTACCGTTTGTAGCAGCGATGTCGATACAGTTTCCTTCGTCCAGCGAGTCGCCACAAATGTCAAGCAACCACAAATCACAAGAACAAAGGTCAGGGCCGTTTTTCCCTGAGAGCGATGACGTAGTGGCACATTAACAGGTGCATAAATCGCATTCATACGCAAAGAAAACAACTTTTTGGAATTTTTAAGGCACATACAGCCTGTTTTCCCAAGCAGCTTCTCACATGCACACATTACTGTAGTTACACAGATCTTTTTTTTTCTTCTTATAAGATTTTTTAAATGTTCTTAGAATAATACTAAATAAAGCTACTACAATTAACATGTTTTAAATCATTGCTGATCACATGACAACTTGAATCTATTTGTTCATAATGAAGAACCTGCAGAAATCTATCATGCAGCTCCCCACTCCCCCTGAGCTCAGAGACATTTTAGATTTACTTTATTTAGGTTTGCTGTCACTCCTCTGATAGCTTGTTATTTGTCCACAAAGGGCAGCTTACATTAAAAAATACTTTAACATGCCCACTGTAAATCATCTGCTCAGCACAGTCAGTTAATGCAGTTTTAAGATTTGAACCCTAGTTTTAGGGACTTTAACCATCCATCCATTTCCTTAACTGCTTATCCAGCTGAGGTCACAGTCAGCTGGAGCCTATCCTAACTGACATCGGGCACACCCTGGACATTATGCGTGTCCATCACAGGGCTAACGCAGACAGACAGACGATCATTCACGCTCACATTTATATCTTCGGACCAAGTCTGAATCACCAATTAATCTAACATGCATGTCTTTGGACTGTGGGAGGAAGCTGGAGAATCCAGAGGAAACCCACGCGGGCAAAGGGAGAAAGAAATCTAGCAAAACTGCCAAATAATTCTGGTGGACGTTTAAAAAAATGATCATAAGTTATAGCTCTGTGTTTTCAGTATGTTTTTTATTTTTATTTAGTTTTTCACTCCTTTAAATTCCAGTTCAGCTTCCAGAATGGTTTTGCTCATTTCAGTCTAGTTTTTATTATTTAAAAAATGCCAAGTTTTAGTTTCTGTTTCAGTTTTTTATCTTTTCAGTTATTATGAAGGGAGTATTTGACAGAAGCTAACAGTTTAATTTTCAATTTTCACATAATATTGAAATGGATGGAAGTGGATCACTGGAACGTCAGGTAAAATAATTTCACTTTTTTGGGTCATAATACATCACAGGTATTCCTTCAGTATTCTCTTTAAATTCCCCCCGAGCTACAAAGAGCTGATATATTTGATTTTATTGGTATATTCTGTTCGCACAAAACTTTGATTTTATCAAATAAACCCTGACACCATTCTACACTTAAAGGATTTCCCACATTTCATTTCTCAGTAATTTAAAGTAAAGTTGTGTGCATCTGCACACTCTATGCTTGCCCACTATGAATTTTTAATGCCCGACTTGCTAGAGGCTCTGTAGAGTTGAAAAGGTCAAAAGACCCCCATCTTGATGCTTTTGATCCTCGCTGCAATCATGTATCCTGTGAACCTTATTTCATAAAGACTTGTGACAGCTTCTAAATTTTGGGTAATTGAGTTTGAATAATTTTACTCTCCACTTCATCTCCGTCTGGTTCTTTCCCCCATCAGATCGAATCCTCGAGGAAAGAAGCAGAAAAGGGAGTGAAGCGTTCCCCTTTTTTCACCACGAGAAACGTGTGATCTTTAGTAGTGTATACTGACCAATAATGGACTGTTGCTCTAAGTGATATAAGAAGAAAGAGACAGGATGAAAGACAACCAGAAAGATGCGCTGACAGTCGAACAAGCAGCAAGTCGGACAGACAGGAGCACACTCCTTCTCTGCAGAACCCTGTCTGCACATCAGCATGGAGGCCCATCAATAATGACTCGGCACACACCAAGATGGCAGCTCATGCAGCCACGAGGAAAAAAAAAAGAAAAGAGGAAAGCTCATCATGTTGGTTGTGTGCTGTGGGAATAGAGCTATGACCTTTCCTGATCGCTGTGACATCTTGCCAAACGGGGTTGTGCCTGTGAGGCTTTAAGACAGTGGAAAATCTGCTCTCACACACCCCAATTTCTGAGGCAAGGAAGTAATTTTAAATAATAACCTGAATCTGATTTTATTCCAAGCTGCAGAGAGCAAATTTATTTACCTTAAACCTGCAATGCTGTTATCATTTCAGGGACGGTATGCTTCATGGCTGCCGCCGATTCAGTCAATTTAATGAATCAATCTAATCAATTTACCTTTTATTAAAATTCAGTTAGCCGTCTAAGATGTCTGAGATGATGAATATGACAAAGCTTTTCTAATCAATGCACATATTGATCAGCTACACTGCCTGAATCTTTTAATCTGAACTGAATTCATTGACCGGATTCCCCAGAAAGCAGTTTCGTTTTTGTCGTTATTTTGTGTCCAGGGCTCTCCTGTAACTCAGTTCATAGGCTTTATCACCCTGAGAAAAACACAACTGTAAGAAAAATTGGCTTCTTCTATCTGAATTACATCAATATCACCCTCGTAACCTACAACAGAACACAATGATTTCAGTAAAAATTTGTAGATTTTGCAGCACACAAGACTGTCTGCAAACAGGAAAAATGCTTGTAGTCTAATTGCTAACAACTGGCTCTGAGTTAGTGATCTGGGGTGATGAGGGCAAGAGTAGACATCCAAATGCACCTCTTGTCTCATTTACTCCTTCTTTCTCCTCTAACTTTTAGTTTCTGCCAACAGGGCAGAGTGGAGGTCCCCTCACAAAAGGACACAAGTCTTGGCACCCCGAGGCATCGCTAGGGGGCGAAGTCTCTGGGGGGGAAAGCAAAGTCTTTGTGCAACAGAGGATCATCCCCTCTCGCCCTCATCTTTTCGAAGAGTCTTTTGAGCTCCGTTTTTAAGACATGCTGGTCAACTCACTGGGTTTCTTCTTTTCTCCCATGACAATACAGCTTCAAAGAGAATGTGACTGATAACAGTGTTTTGTTTAACACCCAAGACTAAATACTTTTGCAATGTAATAAATACATATTTAAATTACAATGAGCTAAGATTTAGGAACAAATATAATTAAATTGGTTTATCATAAAGCAGGCCATCACTGCTGACACCTTAAACAGTACAGTGGCCTGGATTACAGTTTGGGAATCACTAAGATATTTCTTGGAACTTGATGTTCTTAAGATCTGGTTTAAAATATTCTTTAAACTCACGCATCCTTTCTTTAAAGTGTAATAAGTTGTGGAAGTTATTATTCCAAAATAGCACTCCGACACATTGCATTTTTTCAGCTTGTTTCCTAGGTTTCCAAAGCTGCAACCTTTGAGATTAAAAAATGAAGACAAAGCAGAAGCTGACAATGGCTCCAAAAGCGACTCAGTCCTCACAGACTCTCATGTTAAAATGTTCTCAGCATGTTTGTTTACAGCAGAAACAAACATGTTGCGAGCGTAGTATGAAAAAATATTTGTGTTCACTATTTCCAATTTCCCATGTCTTGTTATCTGTAGGATTATCAATTTTCAATGTATTAAGGCTTTAAGGTATGTTTAATTAAGGGCTTCAGCTACTATCTGTCTGCTAGGCTTGAACTTAGCTAATTTCTGTCACTAATCTCGACTATCTCACTGCATTCGTGGTGTCAGTGCTGTTTTGCTATTTGACAAATTATCCAGCTTGCTGTGCAACAGTCTATCCAAAATGTGTGAATGTTTTCAAGTCTTATTTTTTTCAACCATTCTCTTCCACTTATCTGAGAGGCGGGGTACACCCTGGATGGATCGCCAGTCTATCACAGGGCTACACAGACAGACAGACAACCGTTCACACTTCCATTCACATTTAGGCGCAATTTTGAACCATAAATTAACCTAATCCCACTAACTGCATGTCTTTGGACTGAGGAAGCCAGAGCACCCGGAGAGAACTCACACAAACACGGGGAGAACATGCAAACGCCTCACAGAAAGGACCCAGCCATATGGTGAAGTCTCAGGCCATTCATGCTGTGAGGCAACAGTGCTAACCATACTATCATATCATATTTGCATTAATTAGAAGGTTTCTGTGTCTTTCTGAGGTACCTTTCAAGCTACATATGCTAATTAGGGTTAGCCGCTAGCTTGGCACCGCCCAAAATGCCACACGCCAGGCTTCACAATGAAGGCACCATCTTATACTATAAACTTAATGGAGGTTTTTTCCTGTTGAAAAGGAGGTTTTTCTTCCCACTGTCCCCAAGTGCTTCCTCATACGGGGATGTTTGATGGTTGTTGTTTTTTTTATCTTGTTTGCTTTTCGTGTTTGTTTAATATTGTTTAGGGATAAAACTGACATTTCACTAGCTGGGACTGCATCCTCGTTTTAGGTTTGAAAGCATTTCTAGTAGATAATGGCATGGCTTGAATGTGAATTGAGGCTGCGGTTTGGGGAAGGCCTCAGAGGGGACTAGCAGCGGCTCACGGGCCAGGCAGGCCCCCATTTGCTAAAGAGAAGTGAATGAATAGAAAAAGGGGAGGGCGGATAGGCCACGAAAATGAGAACGAACAGCTAGTAGAACCGGTCGGGGTCATATATACGTAGAGAACCAGAAGGGGCGTGTGTGAAGGTGTTTTCTCACTCCTTATTGGAGATGCTACATAAATACAATTGCACTGAATTAAAATGAATTGCCTCACCAACTAGTATTATATGGAGGGTTGATATTAGCTTGGCTTTCTTTTTTTTGACAGATTGGTTCAGAGTTGGCGACTCTGATGTTGGAAAACTGCAATACTGTAGTCATCAAAGTTTAGATAGCTGTTGCTGCAGAGTCAGTAAATCCTTCCAGTCTGTGGGGCTGTCTGCTTCTTATGCCACAGTGTCTTTCTTGTTATTTCTAAACATTTAATACAAGCTGCCTATGACTATTTGGAAGGTTCGGAGGTCTTAAAATGCAACTGCCAGGTTCTGCTGACTAACAAAAGCAGCTAAATGAAACTGTCTTTCAATAAATAATACATACTGTGCAGATTAATCAGTTACTGCTTTCAAATTACTGTCTGTAATTAATATAAAGTCACTTATTGAAGCTGTTTGAATTTAAAAATGTGTGAATTAGCGTGTAAAGTAGTCAAAATCCAGTCTTTCACAAGTGAGTGCATGCAGCATCCAGCTGTCTACCAGAGAGACGTGGCAGTTTTCTCATCATATAGATGTGATTTGACCAGGAGACAAATGTCTAAATACCAGATCAGCTCAATCATAATTTCTTAAAGTGACTCAGATATCCAAAAGAGGCCGGCCCCTCCAGTGAACTGCAACACACAGCGCCAAACCAAATCAGTCTCATCTCACTGCGTCTTATTAGAAGGGAATATGACAGATTGCAATACAATCAAGTAGGAGGCTGGAGCGAGGTCTTCACTTTCCTAGACGATCGTTTCTTCAGGCCTAGGCGGGTCGAGGCCATGCTGGTCTATCGCAAGTGTGATCTCTGTGCTGCACAGCTCATAAGAAGCAGACAAATTTAGGATGTGATAAATCAGCGCTAATATGATTACCCCCAGTGTCTGCTGGTTAACATAAAACAACCACTAAATTTTCACTTAGCAGGCACTTCTCACTCAGCCTGCATTGTCTTGTTTATCCCGACCAAGGAAAGCAATTCGTGCAGAAAAGCATCCGAGTATACAGAGGTCAATCTAAATATAAACCGTACCGCCAAAGTAAAACGACAACAAAAAAAGAGTTACAATATTAAAAATCTGAATGCGGGGAAACACATTTCACTTGTTTCAGCAGCCAGCCATAATGTCAAATGGTAATCCCGCCACAGAGACAGTTTCACCATAATCAGCCCATTATAATCCCATCCAGACCTTCCACAGTCTGCTACCAACCAGCATTAATTTTTAGCCCAGTCTGTTCATGTTCATCTAGCCTCATTTTTCCTTCACTCCCAGCCCCGCTTTGGTCCCAGGGTAGTCTATCACACTTAAAGCTTACCCTCTTCACAGGCACTTATACACATTTAAAGCATTTGACTAACTGCCAGGCAAAATTGACTTTGGGATGAAAGACCAGGGGGCTTTTAAAAAAATGAAAGGGGGAATTCTGCATCAGGACACAGGAGCACTGATTTAATGGAAAACAAAAAAAAGAAGGGGGAGCGGGACTGAGAGAGAGAGTTTTATTCCGCAGAAGTAGCCGAGTCACGCACAGGGCTTTCTCTTTTTAATGATGGAGCAGGGGGGTTGGGTATGGGAATATGGGGCTATGACAGAAGGTACTTGTGAATAGTTTTTAAATGGTGGGGGCGCTGAGGGGGTGATGCTGCTGTGTTACATTGTGCTGGATGGGAGAGAGGAAGCCCCATGCTCTCCCACTTCCTTCCTTCTGTCGGCCTCATCCACTGTGTTTACCCTCCCACCCTCTGGCAATGAAAGAAAGCCGGACGAGCACTGGCCTTGCTGGTGAATGAAGCCCTGACGTCACTTGCCCACACACACACACACACACAAACTGTAAGGAGTGTGACTAATAGCATACTAACGCCCTTTGTGTTGTCTCTGTTATACCTGATTCATGTCTGGCTCCCAGGGGAAGGAGGCCCCTGGGTTATTGAAATATTCAGAGACGTTAGATGTTAGTACAGGTGAATCAATTAAACCAGTCAATAAATCCCCCATCCCCTCAACAGGGACTTAAGGACAGGGGTGTATTACAGCACTATGCTACATTCAAGCAAAAACACCACCATTCTATACTGTATTGAGTTTTTACTCCCTGATATTGCATGTAATGATTTCGGCTTATGGAGCAACATATTCGAATTAGACTGAGTCAATACGTGTTTGATAGCAGATATCATTAAATGGCTGGTATGTTGTAATAGGAGAGAAGGGAGACTGTGAGTGGGAGAGAAGGTGGAGAATTTGGTTTCGAGAGCAAATTCCTATTATCACAGATGAAACAAGCCCAAAGCACGCTGAAGCTGAGATATGCATCTGCAAAGACAAACATGGAAGTACATTCATTGTCATCCCGAGATATGTAATCTTATCAGTCCTTATGAGGTAAACGGAATTAATGTCAAAGGACTTCTTTATGCTTTACAGTCAAATTCAAATCATTTCTCGGCTTGCTAGCTAATCATAATGTACTCCTGTTTAATTAACCCCTTAATGAGGAGTGGGCAGTATATAGGGGTCGCTTATCTTATTTGGGATTTCATGTTTTAATTATCACCAAATAGAATCATGGTAGCTAACTGTGTAAGAGAAACAGATAGAAATCAAAGAAAGATCCAAAACTATAAAATATAACCTGACTATATGTGCTATGTCCTCTGCTTAGTTTCACTTAGACTGTCAGATTTTGATTAATAAAAAAACCCCAAAAAACTAAGAGGTCTAGGAAATTTGTAGTTGAAGGGTGTGGAGGGGGTATATTTGCTGTTTTTGAAATTTGCTTAGTTCCACTGATTTCTCAGGTTTGGATGAGTTGGTAAAAATAACAAAGTGCAGGGAAAAAAGTAATTTTTGGCATTTAAATGTCTCTGTGAATTCAGACAGAATTCACAGAGACACCCATGGTTAGCACTGTTGTCCACCCATTATACTGAGTCTAAACCCACTTTACCTCAGTTTCGATCCCCTAGGTGGGGTTCGTTACAGCCCAGATACCACAAATGGTTCTGGTATGGACAGGAATCAGGGAAACTAACAGTAAATCCCTTGCCTGCAGGTTGGACTGACAGTAATCGTGGCTCACGAGTTGGCAGTTTGTCTTGTAATCGGAAGGTTGCCGGTTCGAGCCCCAGCTTGGACAGCCTTGGTCGTTGTGTCCTTGGGCAAGACACTTCACCTACCGCCTACTGGTGATGGCCAGAGGGGCCGTTGGCGCGATATGGCAGCCTCGCTTCTGTCAGTCTGCCCCAGGGCAGCTGTGGCTACAACTGTAGCTTGCCTCTACCAGTGTGTGAATGCGAGAGTGAATGAATAGTGGAGTTGTACAGTGCTTTGAGGTTCTCGAAAAGCGCTATATAAATGCAATCCATTATTATTATTTAAAAAAAAGAAGCAACCCTAGACAACTCTTTAGCACAAAAAGTTTAGTTTAGTTTAGTTTAGTGAACCTAAGGGCAGGATAAATAATGTACAAAACACACCCTTATTAACACAAATGATATCACAGTTATTTAAGCAAATCCAATACACCTCTCAAATTTATGTGTTAATTGCAATTAAAAATAGTGCGTTAAAAAATAACACATTTAATCACACTTTGCATTCCAAGCAAAGGGGAACTTTTGTCAATGCACGACTTCCTGGTATACCGATTTTACCGATGCACCCATCAGAGCTACAAAGAATCAGAACAAAGCGTATTGCTAGGACTGATCAGAGGCAAGTTTAATTTCAAAAGACTACCCAACAGAAGCCTTGATAAAAGTGTGATTTTGTGCAAACTGTGCAAAAAAGGAGTTGGCATACCATCGAAGCACTTCAACCTTACGTCACCATCTAAATGCAAAACATGTTGCAGCGAGCACAGAAACTGTGGGAACTGTTAGCGCTAGCAGTGCCAGTTCGGCAGCCCAAATAACTGGCTTCAGGACCAAAATTGGTAAGTCAACATTGGACAAACTTACAAATTCTCTCGCAAAATGGATTGCTCTGGACTGTAGACCACTATCAGTGGTAGAAGATAGAAGCAAGCAAAATTAGATGCATTACAGACAGCCCTGCTAATATGGAGGAACTACACCAGGAGCAAACAAGACTGGGGCAAGAGAAAGAACCAATCATACAGGATGTTTCCACAAAGTAGAATTCAACGCTGGATATGGTTTCTCGTCTACTAAAGAATCAAGAGGCTGTTTTTGCTGCTTTAGACAAACAAAAGCACAAACTCCATCAGAGCTGGTAATACTCCAAAAGCTGGCAACTGTTCTTGAGCAATGCAGGTAAATAAAACTATTTCTTACTTATTGTTACTGTTTCTTCAAAAAGCTATATGGTTGAGTTATTGTGTAGATTAATAATTACTTTCTTGAACTGTCTACTACAGGTTTGTGGTTTTACCTGCTTTCTGCCATCTGCATCACATCATGGAGATCTCCAATGATGACTCAAACTACATGGTGAAATCCAAGACTGCTTTCACAAAGGACATAGCCCAACGTATAGCACCTCCAGTTTTTTCAGCAGTCTGTGCTGCTAGGCGGTAAGCTTGTTGCAATTCAGTTTAATTATGTATCTGTGATCCGTCAAGCATCTTTGTGTCTCATCCTTGAATGTGAAACAGATGTCCATGGGCAACAGGGCCTCTCTACCAAACATACGCAAGTAGGGTGAGTACCCAGTTGCTTCATTCTGTGTGCAATTGTACACGTGTGCTACATGACTGATGGAATGATTACACATGTATTTCTTCTTGGGATCCAAGGTTGCCACAATGGAAAGTAACGTCCGGTTAAATCTCTCCGGCTGTGGATCTCCTTGGGGATGATAAAGGGTTGTCCGGGATTTCAGATTCCTTACACTCTTAGAAGATCTTGAATCAGCTTACTCTCGAAATCATGTCCCTGGTCCAAATGTATTCATGCCAGAAGTCTGTCGAGAACATTGATTAGTCTCTGCTCATGTTCTTCCAAAGTCCTTCCAAACACTGTCAAATCTTCAAGGTACACTATTACCTTAATCATGTGCATGTCTCCCACCGCTTTGTCCATTACCCTTTGAAAGGTTGCAGGAGCTCCTGTTATCCCCTGGGGAATCCTCTCAAACTGAAAGAATTCCAAAGACATTTGAAAGCAATTTTCTCCTTGTCCTCTTCGGCCATGAAAATTTGGTACTATCCACTTTGCAAATCCAAGACTGAGAACCACCTGCTTCCAGATAAACAGTCCAAAACCTCATCAGTACGAGGAACTGTGTATTGAATAGTACAGGAATAGTTCTGCGATTCAAGGCTCGATAGTCCACACACATGTGCAACCGCCCCGTTTTCTTTCGTGCCAGGACAATGGGGGAAGCATAGGGACTCCTTCATTTTTTTTATTATTCCTGCTGCCAGAAGTCCTTGAAGGTGGTTGTGTAAGTCATCTAAATCAGCTGGGGCGACACGATGGGACCGCTCTCAAAAGCAGGTATGGTCAGCCAGATGGATGTGGTGTTGCACTCCTTTAGCCAAACCCACATCCCATTCATCCGTCGAGAAAACTTTACCTCTCTCTGCAAGTTTCTGCCTAAGCCTCTGTTTCTATTCAGCTAGAATCAATATTTACTTAAAAACTTTGTTCACACATCATTTGAGATATAAAAAAAAATTAAATTAGATTACATTACAAAAGATTAAAAGCTCATTAATATTTCTGTAGTGGCGAATTTCTGTCCCAAGCTTTGAAAAAATAATTCTTCCCCTTCTTAATGTGAGCTGTCCAGGTTTATTTCTGACTCATACATACAAACAAAGCTATCATATCACAATGTCATAGTCAAAAAACTGTTTGCTGCAACAGCGCACATTTCCAATGCTGTGCTGGCTCATTCTATTCCACTACCACACGTACGGCATACAGTGCTCATCTTACCCAACACAAATTAAACACACAGTATATATTTTCCCCATAACATCTTATACAAATCAAACATGTAACACAATAAACCAAACAGTACCGAAAATATTCTTCTATGGATTGGCTCTAACAATTTCCATCGTCAAATAATAAAACTGATTTCTGGTTTAACTAAATACACAAGGCAGTATTAATTTTGACCCGTTTTCATTTTCACTCCTGTTATTTGTGTTCCAGTTGAGTTACATTTATTTAACCTTTGTCCTTAGCTTACAGTTTTCATTCTCATATAATACAGAACACACAAAATATAAAAACTACAATAAATACACAAAACAGGGTACACTGTTTTAAATATATCTCTGGAAAGTAATACTTTAATTTATTAATAGATAAAACAGCTACAGTCCTACTTTGCTCTTCGACAACCCCTAACCTTTGCAGGGAAAGAGCTCATATCTGTAATTAATATGATTGCCTTTTATTGTCTAAATTTAGGTGTGTAGAGTGATATTTTATAGTTGTCATGCTTCAAGTCACTCTGTTACTGTCTTTAGCAATATCTAAGATAAACGCCTTGCAGGCAGCCTGTTGTTACATTTAAGGACTAATTTTAAAGACGCACACACACAAATGAATAAGACTCTCAAAGCTAAGTAGGCTGTATTTTTTTAAGATGTGACAATGATGCCACTGAAGAGGCTTTTCAGAGCCTGACTGCATCAGAATAGGAGTTGTAATAAATATGACATTTTTATAATATCAATGGTAGTGAATTCACTTTTTATGTCTTATAATGTCTTGTTTCCACTTGAGCTAAACTGTAATTTTGTGCTCTTTGGCGTAACCTACAGAAGGTCAATAGAGCTTATGGTGGTGTGATAAACTATTAATTAGACAATAATAATCCCCCCACCCCCCCAAACCCATTTTCTCCCTATTCAATAAACTCCTTAATGTGATCTCATGACAGGACATGCAGTCTGAGATGATGTTACGCTCTCGCAATTTGGTGTAGTTTGCTGCAATAAATGATTCCGTTTGGTTATCGGAGTATTATTACAATAAGCGCTTATTTTTAGAAAAGAGCATAAAAGCCTGATTAGGTTATTCTTAAACTGGAGCATTCAGCGTTCCACATTTTAATCACCACTCATCCTTGTCAAATAGGATATACTGCAGCCCCCTCTGCACCACATCCGTCTCCTACCTCGCCCTCCTACTCAAAATGTCCAAAGACACGGTGTTACTCTCATTAGGATGCTGAATGCAGAGAGGAGCCCTGATCTATTCAGAATTGCTCCTACAAGAGCGGGGACCTCCTCCCCTTCAGAGGGGGCATAGAGCTCCAGATTAAAAGTCACTGTGTTCACCACCCTGCTAAAGCACTCCCATTAACAGACATTACATTACCTACCCCACATGTTCAAATCTCTAACTGGGGGCTTCATACCACTTGTCATTACATGCTGGGATAAAAGTCTTTTTAATGTTAACATCGTCACATTCACTACGCCACCTCCCTACTTCAAATGAAATCCACTTATTACTGTCCGTTCTGTGGCGCTGCCTAGTCGGGACGCCGATTTTGTGAACAATTAATCCGTATTTAAGGTTGTTAAGTGTGTTGATACACTGAATTCCTGCGCGCTGAGGGGAGAAGCCAAAGCCAGCAGCTAATCAAAATGTCTCTCAGCGATTTACAGAGCAATGCAAACTGCACTTTTTTTTTTCCTTTGGAGGGGTAGGTGGGGGGGGGGGGTTACACTAAAACCTTTTCCCAGTGTTTCTGAGCTGAGCGTTAGTTGCTCCCAGCTGTTTTGGAGAGGAGGACTTGGTTCAGCATTTCTGGGTTTCACGCTGCCCTCGCTTTCCTTTTTTTGTCGTTTTTTTAGCTCAGTGTAGAATTTCTTACAGGAGGTCACACTAAAGCATGTCAACTCTGGCTCCATGTGGCTGTTTATGTGTGTGACATTTCTGTGATGGGGTCAGACTATGCCGTGTTCAGTGCGTGTATCATCATACTTTTTTGGTCAGTGTACAATGTGCATGAGCAAAGTTGAACTGGTTTCTTTAAAAGAAACAAAGTTGTAGTACATCTGGAACACTGTATCCGTTGCTCACTCTTAACAAATATAATAAACAGAATACTGGCACTTATAATAAATATTGTTTTTTGTATTTTTATTTATGCATGAGTTACTGCCATCATCAGCTCAATCCAAAAAACAATAATGTGCCATTTTGCTGAAACAAACATTAATCATTGCATCTGCGTGCCCTGGATTGAAGTCAATGAAAAAAAGTAATCCTCAAAAAGTAAAAGGTACTATGTCATTTACAATTAAAAGTTAGGTTCAAACAAACACAAAGGGAAGTTTTGCTCTTTGTTGCTTGCACTATAGTCCAACAGTCAGCTGGTGGAGGCACTGAAAGATCTGACAGAGTGTTTGGAAATTTGTCAGCATGAACTGACCACCAAATTGGATGGGTGTGTTTGGATGAGTATGAGGTCTGTGTGCGATAGAGGTGGAATATTTCCAACTGAAGCAGACATGTTTCCATGATGCACAAATTGATACTGGTTCACGTCTTTATATGCATCATGTGAACATTTTTGGTCCCAGCATACTATATCGGAAATTTCTTTTTAAATATGTATATGTGTGAAGGTGTATGCTGTATTATAATTGGGACATGTGAATAAATATAATTATAAGCGTTTTGTAAAGACAGACAATACAGAATAAAACTGTGACCACAATCTATAAAACAACTGAGCAAAACACGTTATTTCTCTCAGGCATCAGATGGATAACCATAATATGGGAATAGAAATAAAGTGTTAACCTCTTAACATCCACTAGCTCACCAGTGAACCATGTAGGGCAAAGGTGGACAATTATTTTTTGCAAGAAGCCTCATGAGAAACTGTGACCATTATGGAGGTCCACACCAACAACTTTTTACAGATATAAAATTATTATTGACCAGAACTGAGTCTATCTTATTGGTGCAGCCTTCCACAACAGTCCCAGTTTTTATGTGACCCCTTGGGCAAATTAATTGTCCACCCCTAAAGTAAGGGAGGGTTAGAGTTGCATTTTAGCCACATGCTAAACAAAAAAAGATCCAGAAACTATACAATTCTACCTTTTAAATCAGATTTCTAACACAGATTTTTTACAGGTTTTTTTTTTTACATCTACAAGACTGAATATGCTAAACAGATTTTTAAAAACTGAAATAAAGGGGTAGATGTAGAGCTGGGCGATATAAGATTTTTTCATATCACGATATGTTTTTTTCATTTCAGGCGATAACGATATCTATCACGATATAAGCCAAATAACTATATTTGTAAGATTTAAATGTGCCGTTGCTCACAAGTAAAATGTGAAATAATCAGCAGCTTGTTTTTATTTATATATTTATTTCCCATAATAAGTTCAACAGGGTAGATGTACTTAAGGAACATGAGACTTTTTCAGATAAATAAAGGCAAATATTGCAAACTACACAAAAGGCAGCCGCTAAAGCGTTTAAGTTTCAAAATAGAACAAACAAAACAGACTAAATTGTCAATTCCACTTAGAAACAAAATATTAATTCTAAAAATAAATCTTAGTTTGTTTTACAGAAGAACAGACAAAATTGACTAACTTTTGTCAATATCAAGTAAACTGAGAACTAAAAGGAAATTCTCAATCTCTCCTTGTTGTATAGCTGAGCTTTTCAAACAGTTTTAACAGTTACTTTAGTCTGACAAAAGCCGAATGACGAATTAGCGCTTCCAGTCAGAGAAGCGTTTTAAAAAATAATCCCGTCCACACATAAAGGCAGAAATGAAGGAAAACGCTGCTATGAACATGCCAAAGCAGCAGGTGGAGCTAGATTCCTAACCGTGCAGAAATGTTGGCCAATCAGAAGTCTAGAAGCCTCGGTGGGAAAAAGTAAACAAAGCTGGGGCATAGAAGCAGAACCGAGTCGTATATGTGGAGGGACAGTAACTGTGTATATGTAAGCATTTAAACACTGCAGAGAGTAGAATTAACAGTAACAGTATTGTAGAAATTCATTTCACCGAAACAATAACGTGGTGCACAGTGTGACGTCAAAAAATGCGCACACCTTTGACGCTGCGTTTTCTCCGTTTTTCTAGTCCACACGTAAATGCAAAAACTGAGTTTTCAAAAATCTTCGTTTTCAGTGACCAAAAACGCCGTTTACGTGTGGACGAAAGGTGCAAACGCATAGAAAAATCTGCGTTTTCAAAAATACCCGGGTACGTGTGGACGTAGCGCATGCACCAGTTTATTGTATTTCCAGACTTGCTTTCGGCACAATTTACAGTGCACGCTACTCTGTTTTTTGTCAGACTTGAAATAGCCGAAATACCTTCACACTACGGAACTTCTATGGCTCTTCCGTTCGACAATCTCTCCGGCATTGGAACCATCATCTGTTTTCTCTTCGGTCACGCTCGGTTGATTTTTCTAGTCGGCACACTCATTTCCTCCATTACCTGGGCGGTACGGTGGCTGGCCGCTTCCCAAACAAATACACGTGTGCGGCTTGGCACTTGTGCTGTACGTAACAAGTCACGTGACGTGACGCTGCAGCTGTGATTGGTTCGGCTCTGCGCTACGTAATTTGGATTGGCTGCTCTTTTTTTTTTTTTTTTTAAGAGGACAAGAGCGGCGAGGTCTATCGGGATAGTTAAATTTTTCTATCGAGAAAAGGTTATATCGCGATACATATCGTTATCGTTCTATCGCCCAGCTCTAGGTAGATGTAAACCTAACCGTATCACCATCACAAACTCTGGGGTCACTGGTGACCAGGTGGAGGTTAAGAGTTTAAAATGGATAACAGGAAACAATTCAGTGATTTTTTTTTTAACAGAAATGTGTTTGTATCCCATTTTAGGTGGAGGTACCATTGAAATGTAAGGAAATACACTTTATGGACAACTGAATATAAGATTGTCAAATAAATCGATACAATTGATACAAATTACTATTGGATTCGATGCTCATTTGCAACAGTATCAATACCAACAGGCAGGCACACAGCCCCTCCCCTCACTAGCAGCTGAACACATGAGCAGCAGTCACCACACTGACCGACACGTTGAGACAATGTGAGAGGTCAGCATAGCTCCAGTTTCAACAATGTTAAACTCATAAGTGTTAAGCTGGCAGGAGCAACATTAGCCATCTGTTATAATTCGTTATCATTAAGGCAGCAGTTAGCAGCTACAGCTAATAACAAAACCATAATGTTAATGTGGGAGCCAGACATTATCAGTCCAGCCCATAGATTATGTTAATTTAACAGGATAACATAATTATTAGAGTCTAAAAGGTGTAACTTTCCTCTTAAAGTCCCAGATAGATGCTGTCAACCAACAACTAGAAAGAAACAGTGGCAGCCTACCTTGACAACTCCATGTGAGCAGCAAAGAAAATCATCTGACGTCAGTTTGAGTGTTTGAAATTTTGCCTCTTTTTCATATTTTAAATTTTGTTGTTTTTGGTACTGAAAATGGTTTTGAAATTGGGTTTGAAATTCTAGTATCGTGACAACACTATCCTCTTACACACGGAGTTGCTAGCACAGTTATCTTTCACTCCTCCATAATTACATGTTCAGCTAAAGATGAATTGATGCTGGTTTGTTACAGTTATTACAGGGGTGTAATCTGCCTGTCATAACTTAGATTACCATGTGTAATTCTTGCTCTGTATTATTGTCATTTTCTAAAATAATCCACTGATTTTTCGTAGCCCTCTATTTGCTTTGCTGGTTTATGTAACAGGATGCATCTGTTAGGGAACAAAAATATTTTTATCTGGATACAAATGGAGATGACTATTTGTTTTTCTTCATTGACACTTCTCAATTTATTGCATTAAAGTGGGTGTTCTGCAATCACTTGTGATAATAGTGACGTGCAGCAGTTGGCTGTCACAGTCACATTATGCTTTTATCATTATGATTCTTAGTTTGGACTAAATACAGATGCTGCAGTTTGGCAATAAATTGTAATATCTGACATTTTTTGAGGTTTTAACAAGAACCTGAAGGCATCAAGTTTATCTATGTTTCATAGGAGTCTACATTTAGTACTGCATTACTGCTCATGAAAATTATATAATTTATATATTTTTCACATCACACTGAAGTCGCGTCAAACTAATGTGCATAATGTCTTTCAGCATGAGGCTTGGCAAGTATAAGTACTCCTCTAATATTTGGGATATTTTTTGTTTGGCAGTTTTACAGATTTGTTGCTCTTAATATTTAACTGTTAACACTCCTTTATCCCTAAAAGTCGACCTTTTTCTGCATATGAACATGGTCAAATTTGCAAATAATGAGGTGAGCGTATGTATAAGTAACAGTTGGTGCTGAAATTTCAGACTGCTCCAAACATTTCGTTTGAAACCATTTTTTTCTGCTAGTTGATGTTTTTAATTTCATTGAGCCAAAGGTCCCTAAAATAGTCACATCAGGCACACATCTGGTTGTGAGCACACAACCCCCATCCACCTGATGTTTATGAGGCACAGCCAATCAGAAGAAGGACAAATTAAAGGGAGAGGATGTAGGATAAATAATGATCATTCTGAACTGTGAATCATGCAAAAGTACTCTTAGTACAGTAGTGAAGTCTTTAAAAACAATGGAGCTGGACATGCTTGCAGGCATTATATATGTTAAAGTCTTCTGTTGAACAGAATGTGTAGATTAAAATATATATAGATCTTTGGGGATATTAGCTATAACAGTTCTGCTGATAGGTTTGATCCTTGATCATTTTCTTTTTAAAAAATATATTGCCTTCACACATTTCCAGTATCAGTGCAGCTGCTTATTATTTAGAGTCTGAACACAGTGTAGGAAAAAAAACCAGGCCTGTATATGACTCAGGTGTGTAAAAGCTCGACTATTAGTTTGACGTCATTGTTGTATAACGACAAAAACATGCCAGAATTGATAATAGCGGGTAATAAGCTTGGAGGCGTTCAATTCCGATAGATGGGATAATTTGGAAATGGTTCTCAGCTGCCATTCCCATCAATGACAGAAAAGGTCACACACTACTGTTTTGCTTATTAAAACTACACAGAAGGCAACTTATTTCTTTGATACTGGTAAAGTGGTGTTAATTAATTAATTTGTTTTGTTTTGTTTTGTTTTTGTGGTCATTTCAAATACAGTTTCCCCTGGGCATGTTAAAGCAGTGGTTCTCAAATAGCCAGTTTAGAGCCTGCGTATGATTGAGGGCTGCATGGGGAAAATGGACACATCAGTGAAAACACTTTCAGTTAGAGTGTGTACCATGTCTGCTCAGCACAGTGCTTTATGTTGTTAATAATCATTTTCATACTGGTTTAGAGTTTTTCAACCATATCCAAGGTGGCTGTTTTTTAATATTGACAGTATCTGTCACTGTTAGGAAGATTTAACCTGCTTCGATGACTAAAACAGGGGAACTGAAATTACAGACATACTCTGTTAGTTTCCTGCTGGGCTGCAATATCATGGTATGACATGAACTATGTGATAACATGATTGCATTGTTATCCTAGGCCTCAGTCCTAGTAGGCGTAGAGATTACTTTACAACCCCGAGGCAACCACTGTTTGCAGGGAAAACTGGTTAGTCAGTGGTTGTTGGAAGTTGCTGGTAGGTGAAATGAGTTGCTAAAGATTCGGTCATGCAGGCCTAAAGTCTAGTGCAGGGGTGGGCAACTCCAAGCCTCGAGTGCTGGCGTCCTGCAGGTTTTAGATCTCACCCTGGGTCAACACACCTGAATCAAATGATTAGTTCATTACCAGTCCTCTGGAGAATTAGCAGACTACCCCAGTTAAATGGTGGTGAAACTGTGGAAAGTGGAATGCAAATCAGAAATAAAGCTGGTTTGCCTTCAAAGCGAAAATGGGACTTTTTAAAATGTACTGGTTGCAGCAGTAAGTCACAAGTTTTACTTTGACATTTTTCACTTTCCCGTTTGCGTTGCCCTTTCACTACTGCCTGGTGAGTAGTTGGCAAGCGTTTGCAGATAAGTTGGCATCTTTGATACAAACCACAGTGACTTGCTGGCTACCAAAGCCATCACATGGAGGTTTTTGGTTCTGCACTCTCTTTGAAATCTATTTCATCTACTGACAGCGACCAGTCGCCATCCAGTCAGCTGTTATACATTTTTCCCTAGCGACTTGTGGTTGCCAGGTGATCACCGACCAGTATCTAGACCTGTGTGCAGAGGCATTAAGAGGTCAAAACTCCAGCTAGACTTCAATTACTCAACCAACATATTTGACTTTTTGCCTTATCAGAGCACATCATCAAAATCAATCTTATTTAAGATGTTATAGACAACATTTTACATAGGACGGGTACAAAGTCGGAAAAAAAAACAGTCATCTACATTCACAAAGATATCTGAAAGTTAAACATCTACAAGGATGGGCTGATATGGTCAAGTGATTTCAAGCCAATCACAGACAAAGGGGAGTGTCCAAGAAGAAACATGGGTGGAATGATGTTTAAATTTTGCTCCATAATGTCTTTGGACGTCAACACCAAGTGAGCACACAGTTTTGTATTTTTGGTACCTATACTTATTTTATTTAAAAAGTTGATATGTTTCCATTTTGACCCCGGCAAAAAGCCACAAGCCAAAATATGTCAGTCAAGTGAGTGTTGCTGGAGTTTTTCTCTCTTCTGACTTTATTCTCTCCTCAGTGCATCTTGGAAGTGGGTGAATTTGTGCCAAAGACCTCTATTTATTTATTTTTTTTCATTCTTATGAAAAAATTATGATAGCAAGGGCTGCACTTTGAGAACCATATGCTAAAGGACAAAATACACTTCAGCATTTCCACTGCTAAGGGAGCTTAATGGTTTGCACTATTTAGGTAGTGGCAAAGCCCCAGAGTGTGCACTTTTTGCTGTGTATAAATGTAATGGTTGGAGCCTGGTTTGATGCACATCCATGTATCAGGACAAAGCTCGCTGCATCTCTAATTGGAGTGAGGAGTCACTGCGATTCAACAATGCTGTGCAACAGCCCCACTTTGAAGTTAACAAGAGCGTTTTTTTATATGTAACATTAAGTCGAGTCCCCCACACACTTACATCATTTACACACACGCACTCCAAGCTAGCCGCTCCGACTGAGCACCTTTAATCACAAAAACGTTTGTTTCTAATTAGAACAAGTAATGTCATTACAAGTCTTCCTTTACTACTCAAGGTCAAAGTGAAGGTCATCAATACATGATTTCACAAATGGAGTTGTGGACTCTCTTCCAGCTACATAGTGTAGAGTAAAAATGAGCAAATGCCTGAGAAATAATGAGAACAGCAACAGTTTAAAATAAAAACGATTACGATATTAACTGCCTGTGCAAGTGAAGTGCTATTCTTTAAAGCAAAGGAGAATGCTATGACTGCATATGTTCTATTTGAAAAACATTTTCTGTTACATGACTGCAACACACCACTCAACTGTCTGCTCACTATAAAGAAAAATAAATTAGATTAGTTATAAAATGGGACGTTTTTAGCACTGATGCTGTCATATTGCTGGTGTTTTGCACATTAACAACATACAGAACAAAGTGAATTATTTAACCAAAGGAGTTCTCTGCAACATATGATGCCAGATTTTACACTGGAACAAGGCTCAGCGTTTAACTCGGACAACACGAGTGGAAAAAGGGAGAATAAGTATTTACTAAGTGTCGTGCAACATGTGGAGCAGAGGTGGGTACACTTTTATTTTGTGTGCATCTGTGTGAATGTCTCCGGCGAATCCTCGCGGTTTTACGCATAAACCTTCGTCTTTTTCCCAAACAAACCGACGGCGTGTGCGTTCATGAGTGAGTGATAAGCAACACGCTCTCGGCCCCCATCCATTCAGGCCTCGCCCCAGCCTTCTCTATGAGTGACACACTGACTAATACACAGACAGATAAACACTCACACTGACAAACACGATAAGGCTTTGCCCACAAAACACTGACACGGACTGACTGATGGACGTCTCCATGGAGACTAGTCACCAAGACTGACACAATGTCTCTCGCCGCTGAGCGCCGTGCCAACTGAATCAGAGAGGTGAGGGAGAAGAAATGGAGATAGAAGGCGCGATAAATAGTGTGCAGCACCAGAAAGATTACAAAACAGCGTTGAAATGTTCCGGCCTGCGTGTGGATGCAGTGCAGATCTGCTCTAAAGCGCCACGTGATCGTCTTCGCTGCCCTCCGATCGGCTCCTCTCACACCCTAGTCTCACCCCACCACTTACACCTCTCCATCACTTTTCCCCCTTCACACTCCTCTTCTCTCTCTCTACCTCCTTTGTGCTCATCTCCTCGCCCCGCTTTCCTCTCTCTACACCTAAGGCATGTTTATTTCCACACCTCACCTCCTCTGCTGATTTCTCCACCCTTCTTCCTCTGCAGGTTCTTCTCTCCAGCCCATCTCTCTCCCTCTCTGTCTCATTCCCCCCTCTCTCCCTCTCTGTTACTCTCTCCCACGCTGTGCGAAATGGAAGCTCTCACAGAGACCTGAGGTTGCCATAGTAACCTGCCATAGTAACCACTCACCATCTTGCGTCTCTCCGTCACATCGGCGGGGGCTCGGGGCGTCCGCGGCCCTGCTCTGCAGCTCCCAAAGCGGGGTGTCAGTTCGCTAAACCCTGCAGTGTGGAACCGTGGAACAGTCCCTGGATCGAATCTGATTTTGGCCAGACAAAAACTCTAAATGACTACGCCTCTAAGAGGAGAAATAACTGCGTGATAACTGAAAAAAAAAACAACAACTATTTTATCTTTGGATTTGTTTGATCGGTCAGGTCACTGTAAACCCACAGCTGAGAGGAAAAATACAACCATTAAAGGAACAGTTCACTCCAAAATCAAAGATACAGGCCCGTCCTCTAGACTGTAGTGTTGTTCATCCATCTAAATTAATCTAGTATGAGTGCCCTGCTTTTAAAGCTATCAGCTGTTCAGATGCCTGCCTTCTCTTGGATGTATTAGAACTAAACGGCACTCGCCTTGTGGTACTCAAAAATCCAAACTCAACAGCAATGCCAGAATTCATGACCCGGGTACTCTAAAAGCCCACAAACTTTGATGTGAGCAGTTTCATTTAGTAACTATTTTTTTACTTTTTTTTTCTCTCGCACTATGCACCACTGCTCTGTCACTCTTAGAAGCTCTACTCATCCAGTGAACACAGCAGAGAGAGGGAGACCTCTGTTCCTGTGCCAGGAGAAGTCGTCGTGATGCTGACCAGAGTTTTTTTTTTTTGCAATGCCTTTAAAAGAAATCCTCTACAGGGGTGTGAAAAGTCGCTTAATCTCCCAGCAAAGTCACTAAGTTAGCAGCAGTGAGGTCATCTGAAGTGTGATGCTCACTACTGGGAGTGTGAGGGAGGTCAGTCACACAAGCTGAGTATACAGTCAACATTTTATAAAAAATAACCAAATCTGAAAATTCAGAATTAAATACTCAACAAATGGATATCCAAATGATTTAGTATTTGGCACAGTCTAATTTTTGGTCTTTATCTACCTGCAAAGACAGGTGAATACCCATGACTGCAGCATGGGTATTCATCATATTAGCTAACTGGATGTTTTCTGGATTGGCCGATGTAGACAGTAGAAAGAAAATAGCTCCTAAGGTGAAACTGATCACAGCAAGGTTTGTGGATTTTTAAAAAATTAGTGTTTTTTTTGATAAATGTATCATGACTTCTGGAAAGAGAATTTTACGACTTCAATGGTATTTTGTCATGAGTGTAACAGATCTGTTTTTCCTTCTCCTTGTGGGATGTTTGGTTCGGGTGGTTTAGTGTGTCGATATATGATAACTGAAATGTGCAGGTACTTGGACATGATTGATGTGCCATCTTTCGGCTTGCAGATGATTGGCTCCAGGCTGAGGACAGTCTGGTGCCATCGTGGGCAGAGATTTATTCATCTTCCTCCTATTCCAACCTGCCACACGTGTTTCCACCTGTAGCTTTTGCTATGCGGTTTGCTTGATAGACTGAAGGAGTTTGTAGTGGTGGGATGCTGTTTCTTTTGACATGTTTTCCCCATGCTGGGCAGGTAAGTTTATGTATTTTGGTTTATTCCTATCAGTTAGGTCGCCTTCGGTATATTTCTTTAGATAGAACTCTTGGTTATTTTGGTCTTTGGTCACTTTAAAGATAACTATATCAAGTTCAACAAGTTGTTTCTGTGCCTCATCGGGAAAACTAAGATTCTTCACGTTTCTCAACCACCCCACTTTTGCACTTTGAGCACCACAAGGCAAGTAAGGTCTAGTTTTTTGGTATTCATGAGAGGGCAGACAATATCTCCAAAAGTACATAGCAGCTCACACCAAAGCAATCTAGATAGATTGGTCTGGGATGTTCTAACTCTTTAAGTCTCTATTCTAACAGAAAAGTTCAAACTAAGCCTCACTGAGGCTTTAGTATGGGAAGTGCCTTACCATATCAACTGTTTTGAGTTTGATAGAGAAACTTGAGCCTGAAGACCTCGCCACTGCACCACCCAATCTGAAAGCTACCACAAGAGAAATATGCAAGAGGGGCACAATATATAAATAAACCAGTACAACTGAGTCAACACTCTACATATATCGCGGGGAGTCCGGGGACTTGGAAAACAAACAGTGAAGACGTGCACAGGTTCATGTGATGGCACCGAGAGTAATCGTCCTAACCATACAGCAGAATCTGCGATTTATCACAGCGATGGCGCGTAGCTTTGCTAACTGCCTCCTCTGGGGCCCTTAACGGCCTCCAGGGACGGCTGCTGGCATGTCTTATCGCCCACCCCCACCTCAGGAGCCGCCATCTCACAGTGACATCAGCACAGCCCCCATTGCTGCCCCTGAAAATACGACAACCTCCAACCAGCTACAAAAAGGACGTTTGGATTACGTGTCATCTTGTGCGACAGCATGCCCACGCTTCTCTCCAGGCATCTCATTGTGATCTCTCAGAGCGCCGTGGAAACCAAACCTGTCTGTGTCAGGCTTGAATCACATGTAAAAACAACAGCGGGAGGAAGAAAAAAAAGAGCGAGAGAGAGAGAAAACATTTAGCATCACACTTTGGTCATCAGGATTATAATTTCATGCTTCTGTTTCTTGCCATCTCCATCATCAATATTTATACTGTCATCAGCATCAGTATGCCACAACTGTTGTGCCTCCGGCCGGCACAGCCAGCCAGTGAGGCAGACAGAGGAGGAAAGGCCTCAGCCCGACTCTGCAATGCTGTATTGAACTCTTATGCCACCACTGACCCGAAACAAACTCCCTCAAGACTCTGTTCATAGATGCAGCCAAGCCGGCAGTAGCTGTAAAGCAGGGTGGTCATTGAGGCTTGACCGCCTTCATTACCCAATCACATTTACTAATACTTAATCTAACCAGGAGAAGATAATATCTCTTCTATTTGCCAAACTCAATATCAGACACTCAGAGCTGACCGCTCTCTCTGGTGAGCTCATTTCAGACAGCACAAACCGAAACTGCATCCTGACTGCCACTCACGGTGACACGAGGAAGAAACAGCCGCTTTCAGCCATCTTTACTAGGAGATGATCGGATTTTCGAGCACCTCCAGGCAGCTCTCCCAATGTGCCTTCATGAACTCATGAGGTAGGAGGGGGAAGGAATCGCCTTAGTTCATTTTTTCAGGCGTCGCTCTTCACTTTAGGTCATGATGAGAATATACTCCTCAGGGGAAATCTCACCATTTCTAATTATGTCAATTCAATGGATTATAGCTTTCATTTTGTGTCATTAACCATTGCCAATCTTCCAACTATTATTCAATAATTAATGTCTGGACAATCATCATGTTCCCCAAAGGGCCAACACCCAGGCCTGGACAGAAGACTCAATCAAACCAATCATGGCTAATTATACCCACCGCGCCATCATAGGGAGCTTAGCATTTCTGCTCTGCACGGGTCAGTGCTCATGCACTCCCTGCCCCCTGGTTGCGGGGATTCAAATTGTGCCACATCATGCACAAAAACAGAATCTCAGATATCCAGGTTCTGGCGTGGCGTGAGCACGTGGCGACTGTGTGCGATACGATCCCAGCGTCTCAGATGGGTCCCTCGTCTTGCTGCATTTTGAGCTGAACGCCGGAGGTTCCTCCCACAATTCTCTGCCTCTCTTGGCTGATCGGTGACTCTCCCTTCACCCTTCAACCCGTGTACATCAGCAAGTCTTGCAGCCATCAATCAGTGACACCGCCGCTCTATGAAGAGATCAGCGGCCAGCTTGCCCTGATTAGAACAGTTTAAGTGTCATCTATAATCTCTATCTGGCTCTGGCTCTTTGTCACAGAAATGAGTGCGTGTGCATAAACACACAGGTATGCACAAACTCAGGCAGACGCCATATTTAGGGCAACAGTTACTCCCTTTGCATTCTAATGTAGCAGCGAATTAATGCAGTCCATTGTCCTTTTACAGTAAGGGGACAAAGAAAGGCAAACTACACTTTAACCAGATTAAAAGCACCCTGGCTTCATTTGGGAGATGCACAAATCATTGGGACAATATTTTAGGGGGCAATCATTTATATGCTGGACTCCTCTCATGCCCTTTGCCACCTAGGGTGTTTGTTTTTGGAGGATTTGCTTCGACTTTTATATATCTCCTCTGGAAATAATCCGCAATGGCTCCACTATTCCGACAACGTTAGAGCAGTGGGGGGCTGAGCATTATCTCAAAGTCACACCTTCCCTCTAGGCCAGGTGTGCAGGTGTAATTTACCATGTCCCTGTTAACCTGCTTGCTTGTTTTCATCAAGCTCATCGGCCATGCATAAGTGGTGTGCCTAGGAAATTAAAGAGCAGCTTGGCCTGATTCCTCAAATGACTGAAATTGCTCAGCCGGTGCTTAATTTGTGACACAGGAAGGAGTCAGTGGGATGTGTGTGTCTGTGTGTTAAATTTATCAGGTGACAGTTGAAATTTGCAAGATGACCCACATGCTATTTCTTTTTTTAAGTGGTCAGACTGTAGAAGAGGTTCAGAAAATCCTTCAGGAAAGTGTTGACTGCTATATTTTATTTTATTTATTTTTCCACCTTTCGCACATTTTAGAATTAAAAAGAAAATCTGCCAAATGTCCTTCCTTTGGTTGCCGACAATTTAGACCTTGGAGCTACCAGTGTCTAAATGTTCCCGTTACATGAACAGAGTCCATGAAGAGGAAATCAGATGAATAAAACATTCCACCTGCATCCCATTTAACTAATCTGTGTTAACCTTTCCTTGTGAATCGTGACATTGTTCAATTTTAATAACATGCATATTAGGTCAAGAGGTGTCATGACTTTGCACCTTCAGGACTTCATAGAGATCTGACCTACTGTAAGTTGTGCATTAGATTCCCCCTATTTCAAGGTCTTTACTCATTCAGTACAGGGTCTTCTTGATTTTATTTAAAATTAAAATCCCAATAATGAGGATCACAAGAAATCACGTCCCCCCATCCATAAAAACCACATCACAGAAACTAAATAGACTGCTGTCTTGTTTGAGTGGTCACAATGTGGCTGTCTTTCAGTAAGTGAGCTAATGCTTCGGTTTGTGGGGTTGGTGGGAGGAGGGTAGCAGCAAAGTTCAAGATGAACAAATTCCGGTGACATTCCGGCCTGGCTTTTGCGGCAGTGAGATGTCTTGATATTTTGAAGCGCTGCCCCGAGCTGGAGCACCTTGGCTTTAAATGCGATATCATGTGACAAGCTTTTCATGAAGCCCGAACCTTGCAGTTACTGGTGATGTTGTAAATACAGTTCACGATCAGCTAAGAAAGAAGCCTCGCTACCTCACTATTGACCATAAACCAATATGATTGGATGAAATACATGCTTTTACGAGCAACATAAAAACTTACCATCCTCTTAAAGTTTTACGTCTCTAGGCTTATTTTGGATCCAGTAGAAAGGATGTGCAGTGGAATGAGGGCCCATAAATGGTATATGTCGTGGTCATTTGCTCGACTGTTTAGCTACAATGGTGTAGAAATTTATAGGTACTGTAAAGAGCTTTGAATTGCGGGGTGTAAAATGCAAGCAGCAAACAGTTCTACTTTAGCAGTATGAGAGCATGGGAGGAAATCCATACTGACACAAGCCATCTTCCAGTTAAAAACACACACACAGACTTCTTCTGAACCTCCCTGAAATTCGGCTTCATTTTCTTCCTTCCAGGCATGCAAATCTGCTAAAATGTACACTGTTGGAGGGGCTTCTCGGTGCATCAACACCCCCTTCCCCTTCCCACACATAACTACAGACACACACAGATCCTTCCAACCTTTTTCTTGTCTAATCCTGCCCCAGTGCCCCAGTTCACCTTCCTACACCCCATTAATAACCTATTCTGTTTGTCATAAAACTCAGGAGATCATCCAGCTGGTCCACAGCACACACATTGCCAGCAATCTCCTCCCGCTAGTCCCAGTCGGTTCGGATTTCTCTCAAACACTGCACATTAGCATTTAAATCCCCTCATAACCATATCATTGTGTTGCAGATAGAGGCAGTAGATCTTCATTCATCAGTCCTAATCTATCTGTTCCTTGTTCTCAGCCGGAGGGGCCCCAGGCTCTGACTCAGAGCTTAACCCACCGCGCGTAAGCCGCAAGGTGCCTGCGCATTTTCCTCCAAATCTGGGGTCATCAACAGGGGCCAGCGAGGGTAGCTGAAGCCCAACACACACACATTAACATTGTAAACTGGTCCGATTAGGGGGGGGGTTTAATTGAGTATATTTGAGTGAAAGCTGCGCGTTAAACGGATCATATATTAAGCCCTGTCAACAGCTTGTGCTACAGTGGATGCTCCTCTTATCTCCAAGGTTAGATTAACTTGTGCTGAAAAAGCACACAGAACACAAACAGAAACAAGAAATACATCCCAAGGAGCTGGTGCAAAGTTTGAACTGCGCATACGGACCAAATCCAATCATGCAAATCAATAGAATTGAATCGATTCCCTGTGACACACGTCTGTCTTGTTGTCACGCGTAATTCCTGGATATCAGCCACCTTTAGAGGCCTCTCTCGGATTCCAAACGAGGACAGTTCCCAAATCACATCCGGTCATGATACACGCAGATTTCCAACATATTAGTAGTTTGTAGCGCGTGAAATGCACTTAACTGTCCGCCAGACTCTCTCTCGCGCGCACACACACACAAGCGGACACACCAGACAAACACCAGAATGTCACGAAACTGCACCCGGACTCTGAATGTCATCGAGACACTTACCTTTATTTTATTATGCTTCCATCAAGTCCTGAAACACATCTTCGCTCAAAGCGCGCGTGTCGGTACTCCGAGAGCTCTCACCTTCCCTCAAATAACAGCGTATTCCACTGCAGAGCCGCCGACGCTGTCTTCTCTCCCTCCTCTCGCTCTCCTCTCTCTCTCTCTCTCTCTCCTCCGTCTCCCTCACTGTTTCTTCTCTCTCTCTCTCCCTTTCTCTCTTTTTCTCTCTCCCTCTCTGATTGATTCACCCTTTCCAAGTGCTGCGCTTCTACCGCTGGTAATGAGAATTGTCTCAGACATCTTCAGGTGGATGGAACCACTGGTCGATTCAGAGGGGATGGGCTACACTGCCGGGACAGTTTTTCTTTAAAAAAAAAAAAAAAAAAAAAAAAAAAAAAAAAATTATATATATATATATATATATATATAGTTATTTTAAATTCTTACTTTTGAAGCAAAAAAAAATGTTAAATGAGTGATTTGCGTTGGTCTGCGTTGCACATAAAACCTAAACAGTCAGTTGCAAACGCGCTCGTAGCATTAAACAACCTATTAATAACGCAAAAATGGGATTACATAATAAATAAATGCATCCAATGTAACAGTAATTATCACCTTCCTATGTGTTATGATTATAATTAGTCACAGGAACCCACACTTTCGTTGCATTTCACTATTCAGCTGCGGTGTTTTTTTTTTTACATTTGATCCCAGAGACAGTCACGCACGTGTCCATATGCTCGCATAATCTCTATAAAATGACGGTGATGGTGCTGTTTACTGCTTGTTACAAGGAACACTGCTGCTTGGTCGGTTCCCTTGGCAACACTCACGCACACGCAGTGCTGAGCCCCACCTGTACAGCGCTACCTCGTTGGATTTGAGTCCTGCTGCCATTGTGGATCCCGTCGTACGTGTGGCATATACAGTATGCGCGCGGGTATATTGATTGGCATCCTAAGATGGAGGAAAGGAGGGGTATTGTGTTGGGCGCGGGGGGTTGAGCGTGTTTATTTCCCAGAAATTAATTTGCCTTTTTAAAGAATGTGAGCACTAATGTGATTGGTTTCAGGTGATGACAGTTTGGGCAAAGCCTCTCTGGGGATAGGTTATTAAATGTGGGAGTGAGGCGAGGTTTAAGGTCAGGTTAAGGTTGGAGGTCTGCTCGGGGTTGAGTTGTCAATCACTTCAGCAAGATATTAGCGGGGAGATGTGCGGTGGGTGGTTGAGCGTGTGTCCATCAGATAACAGAGGGTAAGAGGGAAGAGGGGATGAGTGTGTGAGTGCTGTGGGGGGATTCAGACGGGTGATTAGTGCTGGATTGATAATGTTCTATATCGAGACTCAGTGGATCACTCTTCTCACATTCTTGCACCTCAACGCCAGCACTTCATCACAGGCACGTGTTTTCATGCACACACTCCTCACACACGTGTCTTCCTTCCAGCACTGCTCCTGGCTATCGCACACACACACATATACACACATACAGGCATGATTTAGATGGGGATCAGGGTTATGACTGACCCCTGCATATTTAGTCTGGATGCAGCAACAGGGTGGCCAACCTGTTCCTCTCTCTTATTAAACATTGCACAGTGCACACTCTACGTGGCCTTGGCTGCTCTCTTCCACTTTATGCACAATATGTTCTCGCTCACTTGACCCCCACCCCCCACTTCCCCACCCCCCCACACACAAACAGCCCCACGCTCTGCAGTGAGGGTCTAGCAGCATCCACGCTCTGTCCCAGTCCTCTGTAATTCCAACAACAACGGCTCTCGCTCAGTGCTTTTTGCATTGCGTCGCTCCTTCGCCCTTCTCTCCACCCCACCCTCCCTCCTCCCCTGCTGCCTTCCTGCCTCCCTCTCTCTCGCTCTCTCTCTCTCTATTAAATTTCCAGTCACACAACAGTGCAGTGGATATCCCTCCCTCTCTCTAACTCTCACACACTCTCCACCAACACGTCCCTCCTTCCCTCCCTACTCCCTGTCCTCCTCTCCCTCCTCTCCCTCCTCCCTCCCACATACATACCTCAGTAGTCTGTGGAGGTGTTGTCGTCGTCCCGGATCTCTCCCTAACGCTTGCTCTTGATATTGACTGTTCTCTCCCCTCCTTCACTTTGAACCTCTCAATCTCGCTCACTCTTGATATAAGGCTGCTCTCTTTTCACCTCCAGTTGTCTCACCTCCCCCCTCTCTCCCTTTCTCCTCCCTCCTTGCCTCATTATTTAAAAGAGCCCCCTCACATTTCCTCCTCTTCCTCCCCATCCCACCCTGTTTGTATCTCTGTACTGCAGTGTCTGCTCAGGCTATATGGTATGGAGTATAACCTTCCCTCCCCTCTCTCTCCCTCTCTCCCTCGCTGTGGTGGGTGTGCGGGGCTCGCTCCATCAGGCCAGACTTTAACTGACTGATTGAGTGGACACCACAGGCCGATAAATGAATAAAGATGGGAGCCACTGTGAGGATTAATGTGCCTCATATGAAGACAAAAAGCTTGCCATCTAGTATTTCTGCCTCTGCCCTGTGGATGAGGTTGCTCACGCCTTCTGTGCTCTGCCTTGTATTGCTGTGTGTTATGCTGTGCTGGCATATTGGTTGAGAGATGTGCAGGCGCTCTCTTTGCCCTGGGTTATGTTTAGGTCCTGTGGCCTCGGCGGTAGTTGCTGTGCCGGGGTGAAACCTCTGCCATCGCCTTACTGCGCTGGAATGGCGTGGTGAGAGGAACTGGGGCAGATATGCCGGTGGTGTAGGGAACAGGCCTCCTGCCTTTCTCCTCCTGCCGCTCCCTTCTCACATGCTGTCTCAAGACTGAACTCTTCGCAGCCTCCGAGGCCCTAACAGAGCCCTGATCCGTATCTGATGGCGAAACAGCACGCCACAGGCTGCAATCCTAACCCGTTTGATACCAAATTGAACATTCTGGCTGTCGTGACAAGCAAGCAAGGGTTGAATGCTCCAACGCTTATGGCAGTGTAGACCATAAAACACTTGGCTTTCACCCACAGAAAAACAAGAAGCTCCTTTAAACACGAAGTTAACCAAGCCTGTATCTGCAACACTAAAGCTAATACTCCTCCCTTATCACTAACAGCCCTATCTGGCAACCGCATCCATTAGGGCTCAATGGAGACATTGATCCTCCCACACCCAGGCCAAGTGGACCTCGACCACAAAGCTCCTGAAGACAGATCCAATTTTAGGTGTTATACGCTGCTCTTACCTGCCTCCTTTTCCTCATCGTCTCTCCACATGCACCCTAATCTCATCATCACATCTTCAAACATGACCACCGCAACTCATTCGCACTACGTGGTGAGGCTGAATAATAAGACATGTCTCTCGTGCCTTTCTGTCTCTCGCTCCTGTCAACACCACCTCCGGCAGGGCGTAAAGCAAACTCTGCCACAGGCCTATAAACCCCATTATGCCGAGCAGTACTTCTTGCACCATGCTGTATAATCTTCATCTCTAGCTTATAGCCAGGCCAAACTGGCCCTTAAACTGGTCCGCTGCTTTCCTCGCGGTGGCAACGCAGACAGCAATAACCAAAATGTCACCCAGCCATCAACATTTTAATTTCAGGCCCAAACCACTTTGCAGTAAAAAGTGGTCAAACAGCACAGACAATGGGCATACTGTGTGTGAGGATGTGTCCCGGCACGTAAGGGTAACTGCACTTAATATGTGTAATCGTCTTTTTAATGCAAATGTCATAAATCTATATGAGGCACACAAAAGAAAATATCTTTACTCAAATGCTTGATATTGGAATGTTCGGTATAAAGCACTGAGTTGTTTTATGGTTAACTTGCACGTTTCATATCACATTCAGTGTCTTTGTTCCACTTTCATATGCCAGTATTTTAAAGAAACCCATTCTAAAGGTACTTGTTTTAATTTCCCGTTTTTGAAAAATGTTTAAACTATTCCAAAGTGAACTAAACTAATCAACAAAATCTTGCAGAAACAGCTGCTGTTACTGTACATCCAAAAATCAAACAAAGCCCAAATGGTGCCAGGTTGTACTTTCCTTTACTAACAATTTGTACCACAGGACAGTGCAGTGTGATTTTAACCAGACAAGGCATTAAAATGCAAAATTTAACAATATGTATTATTGTGATGGCATGCCACACATGGTAAGCTCCACACCTCATCACCCGTTGATTCACTTTAGTTTAATTTACAGTCACTACTTTAAAATATTCTATTTATTGTTCAATATCGTTTCTTTATTAAATGTATTCATTTTTCCATCACACCTTCCAATGTTTATATGGCGTGCACACATATTAACCTTGCAAGGTCAAAGTTCTGTTTTATGTTATATTAATACATCTTTCTTTGTTTGAGTTACCTGGGGGTTGGTGTCTCCTCCTGTCTGGCAAAAGGTGTGGCAAAGGGCTGGGAGACCTGAAGTACTGCTGACAGCCTAATTGGATTGCACCACATGCTTCATTGCCTGGGGGGTGTTTCATGTTTGTTTAAATGTTTTGTATTAGTTGGTTATATGGCAGCCATCTTGTTTTCCCCCGTGTGTGTCATTTGGTTTAGCTAAACCAGTATTTAAGTCCCCCTGTGTGTCATTTCAGCAGGTCAGTTTACCATATGTTTGTTTGAGGTTTTGTTAATTATTATCTTGAGTTTAGTCTGTTGAGTTGACCTCTTTTATTGGTCTGCCTGTTTAAGTTTTGGCTTTGTTAAATATATTTTCATATTTTTGGGTCAATAAAACCCGTTTTTTGAATTAAAACCACCGGTGTCCTTTATGCTTTACTGCTTGGTCCCTGACAATTATATATAATTAAAGTAGAAGAAGGTCAATTCTGCAGAGGGGGACCGCAAAAAGGACATTTAAAAGTTAGCATGCAAAGAAAAAATGTTCTTCTTCTGATGCCCAGAAAACACAACTGGGTCCATTCATGCATTTGATTAATTCTTTATCCAATTCAGGTAGAAAGGGTGGAGAAAGAGCGAAAAAGAATATTATTGTGTTGGAGCTAAAAGCACCAAGAGGAGATGAGTATATGGAGGAGAGTGGCAGGGTCAAGGAGTGCCAGAAGCAAGGCTGGAGGGCAAGGTACTTCTCTGGGTGCTTCGTGGGACAGTTGCTCTGCCAGGCCTACACTGGGCTTGGCATCACAGGAGAGAAAAAAGGCTACAGAGAAAGCGTCAAGATGGCTGATGACAAAGAGTGGATATTTGTGGGCAGCTGCCAGGGCAGAAGTTGCGGTCTGATTAATCCTGGCTGTGTCGCCTGGCTGAGGGTGTATCACGGTTGCATCAGAAGGGCATCCAGTTTAAAATCTTTGCCTAATCAAACATGCATATCATCAACAATATCATTTTCATACTGGATTGGTTGGAGCCTGGGATGAAACACCAACTGGCTCTAGTGCTGTTGGCCAACAGGGTGCCAGTGGAAGACAAAGAAAGAGGAACGGGGGAAAGCATGGTAGAAGGACGACTCGTCGATGTAGTGAAGAAGGACATGCAGAGAGGTGGTGTGACAAAAGAGGACACTAGGGACAGGGTGAGACAGAGGCAGACAATCTGCTTTAGTGATACCTAAAGGGAGCAACCAAAAGAAGAAGAAGAAAAAACATATCTTTGGACTGTGGGAGAAGGCTGGAGTACACAGAGAGAACACACAGGCACAGGGAGAAACTCCACACAGGGAAGCCCCAGTTGCCCTGTGGCTTCATCTCAGAACATTTTTGCTGTCAGATGACAGTACTGCACCTCGGTGCAACAGGTATCAAATCAAAGTGTAACTGTAAAAGACCAGCTTTTAACATGGAAATTCTACAAAAACAAACTGTTTCCCCAGAGCCATTACCAGCGTCTGCACCTCTGTGCTACTATTCACAACACTAGTTGAGAAACTGTCTCAAATTTTAAACAGTGTTACGGCCCTAGCAGGGCCTCCTCCTGAAGGTGCCTGTGTGGGCGTGTCCCACCACCTCTTCTACCTGAGGTGCCACCTTTCCCTTTTGTGCAGCTGACTCTCATCAGTAATTAAAGAGATTTAAGCCCAGGGAAAGGTGAGCTCTGGGCCAGAGTGCCATTAGTGTGGTTGCAGCTAGTGAGCTGTATGTCTGAGTGTTTGTAGCTAGTGAGCTGTGTTTTTGGTGGTTTTCAGCTAGTGAGCTGCATGTCCGTATTTGCAGTTAGTGAGCTGCTCTCTCTTTTTGACTTACTTTTTACTTTATTGACCAACGCTTGAGTTTTGTTTGTTTTCCTTAAATGGTGATAGCGGCTTGTCCGTCTCTTTTAGTTGAGCTACTTCAATAAAACTATTTAATTTAACCCTTTTGCCTCCTTGACTCCTTTTCCTGACCCGGACACTTTTTGTTACTTCCCCCTCACCGCCTAGACCCCTCAGGGGAACGTAACAACAGTTTCAGGAAATGTCTGGAAACTAGCTGGATATTCAAAACGTGGCAGAAATATTTCTAAATATGCATGAATTGTTTTATTTTACAGAACATGTTTGACCAGAAGCTGCATGAACTTGCTGAGCACTTGTGGCCATAGGCAGTTTAGTTATAAACTTTCCCTCCAAAAAAAATTCAGCAGTGCATGTAAATGTGACAGAAGCTTTGCCAGAAGCCAGACGGAGCACGGTGAATTTATGAGCTGCTTGTTTGATAATTTAGCAAAAGGTCTTAAACAGACCCAAATGCACAACACCAAAGAGGCACACAGTTACAATTCACTAGCTGGGCCCACGTCCTCATTTTAGGTTTGACAGCATTTTAGTAGGTAAAAGTGAATGCTTTGACATGAATTGAGCTGCGGTTTGGGGAAGGAATCGAAGGGGACTGGCGATGGCTCCCAGGGCTGGCAAATCCCCATGTACTAAATAGAAATGAAGAAGTTAAAGAATTGAGAACAAGGAGGGAGGGTGGGGCACGTAAATGAACAGCTTGCAGAACAGGGGGAACCTATGTAGATGACAACCAGAAGGAGGGTGTTTGGAGGCGATACATAATCTCAAAGAGAGAGAGAGAGAGAGAGATTTCCATCAATGCGATATTCCAACTAGATTTAACAAGGAAATAAAACTCTAAAAGAGGAAAACAGGAAGTTACTGCAAGGCAGATAACACACTGAGGCATGAAGACAGGGAGAGGGGAACATGAAAACTAGAACTACAAAGGAGTACAACAACTATTTGAATTATTTAAAAAAGGATCAGGACCACATATGTACTTTTTGTTGTCTATACATATTTTTGGGAAACTTGACTGTACTCGGTGTGTTGTGGAATATCAAAAGCTTAGTTACTTCTGCTGACAAGCTTGGCTTTTCTTTTTAATATAATTAGTTTTTGTCATTTGACCCAGAATTAGAGAACGTGAACTTTTCTTTTTACTGCAGTCACATAAGATCTCCCCGGAGAAAACGTGTTTCACTCTGAACATGAGATTTTTATAAGGTTTGATGTGTGACAACACTGCTCAGCTTGACAAAAGCATCTATCCTCTCTCCGAGGTGTACGCATCCACACATCAAACAATCTTAACGTCTTAAAAGCGTACTGTACAACTGCACAGAGCAAGTTCACGTATCCTTCCATTATCTGGCTTCACTTACCCTAACGTCGGCAGGTCTTAGAAAGGTGGTTATCTATTTAATAAGTTAACCCAGGGTTCATCAATCTAGGTAGAAGCATGTTCATATAAAAAGGGTGATTTTGGCAGCTTCTGACCAATCACAGCTGTAGACAGGCCTACTGACAGCTTAGCCCTGGACTTAAAACTACAATCATGGAAAAATATAAAGAGGTAAAACACAGAATACAGACCAACAGCAACACAGCTGCTGCAGACAAATCAGCGGTATCAGTGTCTATAACAGGACAAGCACAGTGCAGCGGTGTAGTATTGAAAACACACTGTATGAATGCTGGAAAAGATCGACTATATTAGGTTTAACCTATTTGAAGACCAGACAGAGTTCTGGTAAAAATGCAGACTGTGTAAGTAAACAAACTTATCAGCACGTATCATCTCTTTTATTTATACGTGGGATGTATTAATCTGATGGATTACAAACGTAATTTCATTGGGGGCATCCACTGAAGCTGCTTGTCTGAATCATGACATTGGTGAGCGTTGTCATTTTTACACTGCGTAAATTTGAAAACACACTTTGAAAAAATTGCTAAAAACAGACATTTGCTCGCCGATGTCAAAGCTTTTAGCTCGGTGGTAAGTTGAGGAATCAAACGTGGTTGGATTTAAGACATCATTATTCACAAAACATAGACTACATGCTTATTCTTTCACCTGCAGCTGCAGTGAAATTTAATCATCTGGGTATAAAAACAATAAACACAAAATACTGGTGGTGGCTAATTGTACCCCTCAGCTTCCTAGTAGATATGGTATGAATTTCAAAATTCTACATCACCTTGTTTTCAAGTTATTGCATTTACAATGCAAGAAAACTTGATCTCTTACCTATGACCTTGAGGCCAAAGTCAATGAGATTCAAACTCGATCAAGATTTTTAGTAGATACACCTATGGTATCCATTTGAAACTCCTAGGTTGCTTCTTTTTAGAGTTATCACATTCACAAACTTGGGTGTCCATGTTGTGTGCTCGCCCACCCGGCAGGTTAAAAATTCTATTCAAGCCACGGCTTACATCATGTGTTCTATGATCTAAGCGTCAATGTAGAACAATAAAAGTGTTATAAAATTATTTGTAGAAAACAGGAAAAAAACCCATCAAGGAACAAAGTTGTGTCCAAGAATCTATGTTTACTACTTACGCTCACCAGAAAAACAGACGCGCGCAACTTTTGACCCTCCAGAAATGCATGAATAAAAGTCTGAAGGAATGGCGATGGCATTTTGCAAAGATCTGATTGGTCGGTGGGTGCTGATTTCAGACCTGCTTATATCTAATCTCGAGGAGGAGGATCATGTATGAGGTGCTGTGACTGCTGTGGCTGTGGTATACAGTGTATACCTGACTGTACGTGGTAACAAAGTTAACTTGGCAATGATCAAACTATCAACAGCTGCAGGAAGCTTATTAAACACCCCCCATCGCAGAGCTTGGCCTGTAACAGGCTGGCAACCTGTCCAGGGTATATATAACACACCTGTTGTCCTAAAATATGTCAGCTTGAATAGTCAAATTTGCACCGACAGAAACAAGTCTGGGTGCTTTTAGAAGTGAGAGTCAAGGGAAGTCTTCTTTTTCAAGTTAACATTTGAATAAAAATGCATGAAAAATGTTACTTACTACACTTTTAAATATTTACTTCTCCTCAAAAATTTTGGAATGTCTCATTGGAGTTGGGAGCTGGTTGCTGCCTTATAGGATGTGCATTTGTAATAGCACTTGATCTCTTTATAAACTTGCAATAAAATGACGAGTTCAGAAGTAGCATGCTCTGAGCTTTATATCATCTGAAGCTGCAGTGCAGCACTGTGATATAGTGGCATTCTTTAAGGTATTTATGGAGCCCATAGATAACTCACCAAACAGGCTCTGTGCTGAGTTTACTTAAGCTACATCAAGCTATACACGTCAGCCATACTTTTTGTTCTCTTTGTCAGGCCACTCTTACCATTGTGACGGCCGCTTTCCCCATCTCGTTAAACTAAATGCGCCTGAACTGAAGTCCTGAATGTTTGCTGTTTTATTTTGAAGGAGATCAGAAGTCGACTCATCTCCTTTCATCCTTCATACTTGCACTGCCTAAAGGGAAGGAATTTGAGTTTCACAGAGTTTGGTTCACCATAGATAGTTAGGTGAGTTTAATGGAGGTTGAGATCACACAGCCTCCTTGGTGAATCTGGAAACTACTAGGAGGAGCTCGAGGAAATAATGTAGATGTACATGGGTTACCACGTCCATAATTATGAAACGCAGCTTTCCTAATTATGCCGTGATTATAAGATTTTAAGCTCTTGTGCAATTAAATGTCTTCATTTTCACTCCAGGAACTAATTTGCACATTTTCTAGTTCTAGTTCTGCAGTGCTCATGAAGTTCTTTTTATTTACCAAACTGTCTAGCTCTGCAACTAAATGAATTATATTTTAATGTTTAATTGGCCATTGAAAAATTGTCTGTCAGGGCTAAGTAAAGGACACACTGGTGGTGTATAGTTTCATCTACAACCAGAAGAGAAACATCAAATATTCTTCTTCTGAGGGGTGCAAACTAAAACCACAACACTAGTGTTTAAGCAAAGAAATGTGCAATAATTTGACATCATGTGATCGCCAGATAATTAGTCCATTGCATCATAAGCAAGAGGAACATGACTTAAACTAATAACTCACCAAAACCCTCGTGATATTTTCTGTATAAGACAGTCATCATTGATTTAATGCTTTAATTACCGAATGCTTCTTTGTGATTATTGCTTTCCCAATTGGTGTTAAAGTTAATTTCCTTAATGTATTAAAATACAAGGTTAAGGTTTTCAGAATATCTAATTATAACTCTTTTATATGCTAATATATGCAGCAAGGCTGTCAAAAAACCTTATTGCATCATGTTTATTTGAATGAACCACACGTCATTTTTTGCACAGTGCAAGCATGGAAGGGAAACCGAATTTATTAATTTATTATTCATGACCACAGAAAACACCAAAACAAACTTTTTCTGCAATGTTCCATCTTAGAAGAAGCTGTAAAAGGGTTGACAGCCACACTATTACTTATTATTCTCAATGAAAGGTAAAGGGTCACATGATAACACCCATATATATTCTTCTGCTGATTAATTAGGAGGGGCTTGAGCCTATTCCAGCTGTCAGAGGTTGAAAGATGGGTTACACCATGGGCAGATTTCCAGCTGATTTTAAAGGTACTTTTCGTAATGAGCGCAATGAATTTGTAATACAATATTTTCACCACCAGGGGAGAGAATTTTACCATGTGGGTTCATTAATTTGTTTTCTTTTTTCACCCCTTTAGTCTTACTTCCATTACCTGCAGATGCTTAGTGTTCAACTGGGATGTTATTGAAAATTTTCCTGGTTAAATTAAGTTTAAACAAAAAGATTTTTTTCTCACTGCACTGTCTTGTGCTACAAAGAATTCATGTTCAGTTATATCAACTTTAGCGTAGTACAGAAATCATGTTTTGGATATGAAGTCACAGCAGCAGTTTCCTCACATTTTGTTGACGGTTGTAATCTCTTTGGAGAAAAAGGAAATGTCCATTTTATGCAATTGTTTTGCATGACTAGTAAAATTAATTTTTGGAAAACGCCAGCTGACACAGACAGGAAATGCGCGAGTAAGAAACACAAGGAAGCAAACTGGGGAATCACCGCTGATGGCATTTGTGTCCATGTAGTTCGTGTACTAACCGCTTGGCTATCAGCTCCCCAAGTAGTGATTTGGTAAACTTATGTTTGTCTATACATTTAACCATTTTTATTCCATATGAATGAATTTGGCTGTTAATAACTTGGATACTGAAAAACTTATGAGCCTAGAAAGGCACTAATAGATCCATATTGAGATGGAGGCAGATAGATGGAGATGGAGAGGGAGAGAGGAAGATGAAGTGAAGCTAAGCCGGGCTCCGAGGGCCGGCCAGTGATTAAGGGATGGGAGGGATGAACACCAGCCACTGAGGGACTAGTGTCTATCTGTGCGAGTCCATGTGAAAGCGGGGCTGAGGAAAAAGCTCAGAAACAAGAACCCACTGTCACGGTATCTTAGCAACCGTCTCAGTCTCCCAGGTGACAGGGACTGACATCATTTCCTGTTGGTTAGTGTGTACACACAGTGTCCACATTCTTTGGGGGGTGGGGGGACTGCATAAACTGACATATGTCATTAAACATATGTGAGAGACTGAAAAGTTCAGGTGCGTCATTCTCCCTTTTCTCTCAGCGCCCGTGCCACCACGAGGTGCACAACAGGCCCGTGTTTGTCGATGTACAGGACTTAACTCACATGCAATAGAACTGATGCGAAAGCAGACTGTGGGCATATATGTGGAGTCCGTGCCATGTGCGCATGCGGCCAGCCTGTTTGTACGTTATGCCAAGGGAAACATGGCCAACTGATGCCATCTGGTAGGACTACTTGGCACGAGGAGACTCTCTATGGTTCCACAACATATTGGAGTAGTTAAAATTAACACTGTGACACTATTTGGCAGAAAAAGACACCGAACTATCTATTACTGTGTCTATTTCAGTCTCACTCTCTCCCACCTTAAGAGTCCAAGCGGCGTTCACACGGGGGTGGTGGTAGGAGTGCGGACTCATCAACAACAAAACCTCTTTGTAATCACAAACAACTTGGTCTTATACGATGTTTACCTTTATTTCATCTCCATAAAACAACATGATCAATAATTAAAAAAAATCTTAATTTAAAAAAACAAAACAAAAAAACACAGGTTTCCATTTCAATGATAAAACTTAGTATAATTTCTAGAAGCATGATAGCTTGTTCTATCCTGTGTGTAGTATGGGGGATTAGCGTGCTGATGGTTTGAACATTTACATGAAAAACTAATGCTCACATTGTGTGCCCCTAATTAACTTCAGCGACTCAGTCCTGTAATTAAAAAAAAAAAAAAAAAAAAAAAAAAAAAGTTTATGACTTGTTTCCTAATTACGTTGAACATTTGTAGGATTAAAGCGACAGAGCAGACATATGTGTCGAAACTGAAAAATGGCTGCCCAGATTCAAATCGAAAGCCCAGTTCCATCAGATAAGATCCATGAGGACTTCATCCTCCATCATGCTCGAGACCTGTGGCATCCCGGGCTGCGGGACGGCTCCTCTCTGAGCTCCAGACATCATCATCTGACCTGGGATGGGAAGAAAGGATAAGACAGTTTCTGGAAACGCTTTAAAAATCGAAGCGGAGAGAAAAAGTTAAGAGTTTAAAGCAGGATAGTGAGAACTAATATGCTGCGGCACTGCATTTGTTCTCCTTTTTACAGAGACCTACTTTAGAGACACTTTGTTTGAGATAAGTAAACATCAAGGTACTTACTGTGTACAGTGAGCTAAAATGTTTATGCGCTGCAATAAAATGTATTGGCTCAGACATGCAGGATTTCGAAGCCAAGTGCTTCCGTTTTATTTTTTCTCAAAGTAAAACATGAACAACAAACCACAGGCAATCGCAGACAAAGATTATGTATATGGAGCCATTTCTATCATCAGGGAAATCTTTGACACCCCCATCCACGTGCACTGCCTGATGGCACTGACAGTGTTCAGACTGGGACGACTGCACAGCGGCTGTGTTTTCTGTTGCAAGCGTAGCTTTGTTTTTGTTTGTTTTTCTGATTACTTTCAGTACGTGCATATCAAACCACAAAGCAAACCAGTGACTAAAATCAATCCATACTCTCAGAGGGTGTAACAAGTGTTGGATTTCAGTACTCTTAAAAAAGAAAAGCCATGTCTACTCTGCACTTTTTCAAACGCAACACATTTAATTTATTTACTCCCTATAGAAAGTAATTTGTTACCCCAAACACTAGATTACGATAGTGTTTTGTGTAATTTCGAGTCAATAATAAAGCACTAAACCTCTACAGTAAATTACAAATTCATAAAAACACGAATACTTCTGTCAAAAAAAAAAAAAAAAAGTCATTTATATTGTTATTTATTAGGCAAATAATAAACTGAATTCACGAGCCGGCACACTACACTTCTCTGAGATAGAAAACTAATAATTTTTTAAAAAAAAAATTTCTGCTTTTTGTAGGTCAGTAAAATTGCAAATTCATGAATACAAACAATAATTCTGTTTGGGCAATTAAAAAAAATAATGGATTAACCATTGTAGAAACATAAATGATATTGGTAATTACCAATATTGTTCATTTAGGGCAGCCGTTAGGGCTGTTCGATATAACGATATATATCGGCTGATGATATGAAAATGTCTATCGTTTCATATTATGCTATCGTTTGTTTTGTGGTGTCATAAAATAAACTGTTTACGGCAATATTTTTCCATAGTTTTGATGGTTACTGTAGAATTCCTTTAAGTTCTCTCTTTGTCTTATACTTAATATAGCCACACTACGGACGGACAAGCCACTGTTTTCAAGCGTTGGCGTTAGCAACAATGACGGTAAAATCATCGCGTGGCTCTGCCGTCCACTTGTTTATTTTCCACATAGACCTTTCACAATAAAGCTGAAGATTCTGTCCTGATTTTTCAAAATAAACTGAATCACGTGAAATACTATGCAGAACGTTTACGGACGAGAAGCTAAAAAGAGCCGCCAGGTGCTAAAAAATAAACCTTAGAACAGCCTTTTCCCCGCAGCATGCCGTGTAATAAATACTCAAAGAAAATTGCGGCCGTTTCAACTTATGTAACACCTGACTCCAGGTACACGCCGCCCAGCTGAAAATACTTCACGCGAGTCGAGTTGCCTGAGATTCACAAAATGTTAAATTTTTGTGATATATATCGTTGTCGGGACGATAAATGTCTTATATCGGGATATGAGATTTTGGTCATATCGCACAGCCCTACCAGCTGTGGCATAAACATTACACTGCATGGAAGACAATGGACATATCCCTATAAAGCATGATCCAAAAAGCCTGTTCATCTCACAGCTTCACATCATAAAAGGAACATTTCAGAAGCAGAACATTTAATCTCTACTGGGTCTTTTATTTTTAAAAATGGCCAGATTCTCCATGTTGCGGCTCAGACTTTCTGCCCTCCTCATCAACCTTTTGAGTCACGCCACTTCCTACCAAAATTTAACATCGTTTTACCTCTGCCAAGAAGATTATGTAATTAACTTTCTGGAGTCTATCCAGATGTTTTTCCGGGTATCTTGTGAAGTATTCTATTGGCAGACATGATATAATTGGACATCTCTAGTCTTATTTTCACAAAAACACATCAAATTGCATTAAGAAAAATGAAGCACACGTTCATCCTGTTTGAACTTCTATCATAAAAACATATCATATGAACTAACGTGGACCCAGAAATCCTTCTGGTTCCATGGGCTCAGCTCATGCGTGGCATTGAGGGAATTTTCAGGCTCAGCAGAGGCTGACTGCTCTTGTTTTTTTAAGCAATGAAAACATTTAAAGTTTGAAATCAATAGATTAATGCACCAGAACATTTCAATCAATGTGCACAAAAATAAAATGTCACGAATCAAAATTTGCCCAGTACACACAAACACACACTTGAATGAAATCTTCAACTTTAACAAGTCCATGAACTTTTGTTAGATACAGATGGCTGCTTTGGTGGCTTTAAAATTTGCTTTGAAAATAAAAGTCTGCAGAAATATCTTTAATGGAATAAAACAAGAATTGCTAACTTGTTGTCAGTTTCTAGAAATGTGACCTTTAAAAGTTATTATTTTCTTTAGATGTCAAGCTTAATATCCTTCAATGAGCACATTTCCTGACCCGTATTCTAAATGCCTACTTGAGTCAAATATTAGTGAACTCTTTCCATCTCTCTGTGGGATGCTTGCTGACCTGTCATGGGTTGCCTCCACTGGCTCTGAATTTGAGCCCCACTTCCTGGGGCCTGGTGGACCATCTGTTGTCCCAAACCTTGGTGAGACATCATGCTTGGCATGTGAGACACCCCACCCTGCTGCAAGGACAGAGACACACAACAGTTTCAGAATCAAGCATTTACTACAAGGTAATTCATTCGAACAGCTGACTGGTGCACTCTTACTGGCTGCTGTTGGCTGAGAAGGAGACTGCGAAGCTGTGGATTGGCTCCTGGATTTGTGAGGCGAAGGATGGGACCCTGGGGCGGGGCTTGTCCGCTAGTCGGAACTTGATTAGGTGGAGCGCCACTGACGGGCGGCTGTTGATTGGTTGGTCCGGCAGCTCTCATTGTCATCTGAAGGAACGCCACACAGTTTAAGAGTTAAGCCTAAATATTAATTAGAGTAATCACAAACACTGCTATTTTTGAAAGCAATGCTACAGTTAATAGCAGCTGCAGTGGTGTGACAAATTAGAATTCAACATTGTCACATACAAAAAAAAGCAGTGTTTGTGCAGGCTCACTGAGCACTCACTTGGTTCAAGTGAAGAAAAAGAAAAGTTAAACTTGACCTGCACTTATTCTAAAAATGGAAAAATAAGATAAGTTCTGGCTCTCCAAATTACTGGGTGGATGACCCATAATCTCAGTTTACACACTTGGGGTACCTTAAATATGATCCCCAGCCAACTACAAATACAAGGAGTTATTGGAGTCTGATATTGGCGACTACAGTCTAAAAACCTTCAGATGACAATAAAAGATCAATTTCATTAAATTACACAAACATATGCATGCATGTCATCAGTTTAATGTATTATTTAGCATCAAGGGCATGCGGTCTCAGACGTACTCAACAGGAACTTAAAACATCAGCACACATGCTGTGACAGGAAATTAGCAAGCAGCTGAAAAATGAAGCAATTATGGAATGTGCAGTTCCTCTAGTGGCCACATGAGGCTGGCTCCAAAGGTTGTTAAGATACAAAGAAACAGCACTAAAACCAGCCTTGCTTAGCATGAATAGCATGAATCACTCCTGGCTCAGAAAAACTGACAAAGCTAAAAATTAGGCCTCAAATTTGAGTCTAAAACCAACAGGTGACGTCAACCTCAATTTTTTTTTTTTTTTTTTTAAATATAGTCCATGTAAATTAGCTACACACCAGGCTGATGCTGAGCAATTGGTTGAGAGAAATAGCTATCAACATTTTCACACATAAATGTAAGAGAAATCATAAAAGAATCAGGTTGGGGGAAATTCCACAGTCGTCACAATGTAGGAAAAAGTCCTCTGCAGAGATTCACTCTACTGGATATACTCCATGTGGTTTAAGTGAGGGAGCCTCATTGCATTTTTGAATTCTCATGTACTGTATGAGCAAAATTATTTGGTCACACCTCTTAATCTTTGAATTTGAGAGTTTTCACTGGAAAGGGAAAGCATTTAGGAGCTATAGTAATTCAGCCACAAAGTCCCAGACAAGATTACAATGTGTTGTGTAGGTGGCCAAGGACGTTTGTCCATGTAGTGTATGTTGGATAATGTTGCAGCACGTGTGAAAAAGGTTGAATACAAGATTCCTGACACCGTCAAACAAACGAATGTTTCTTGATTTTCAGGACAAGAGATGCAATTGTAAGGTAGCTTTGAATGAAGACACAAGGAGCTTATTATACTATATATTGTATTATAATCGATGTAGCTCAGTAAGACCTACAACTGAATTCTAATATTATAATTATAAGCCCTTGTGAACAACGTAAATACATGTTGGTTAAGTTGAGAGCTACTTTGGGTCTCACCATGTTGTTCTGTCTCTGTTGCTCCTCCATCATAGAGACCTGACTAACAGGGGGCATGCCCACCACCACAGACTGGTCAGATCAGAAGAAGGAGGGAGGGGGAGTGGAGAAGAGTGGTGGAAGTGTGAGGGGAAAAAAAAGAAAAAAAAAGAAAAAACAGTGGAGGAAAGAGTTAGCAGCAACGCATGCAGAAATCCCAGGCAGTTCAGGTGTCAACATCAGGCAGTGCAGGAGGAATCTGATGAGGGAAAACGGGCAGACGAGCCAGCACAAAGAGGGTTCATTTATTTACCTGCTGCTGGACATTGCCGTGGGAAACTGGAATAGGACCTGGGGCTCTGTTGATGAAGTTCTGGTTGGGGGGGACCTGATTGGGCTGCATAGGTCCTGCTGCACTGTTTAACTGCTGAATAACCAGAGAAAGCAAGAAACTGCGGTTATTATAACATTTAACCATCTTTAACTGGTCTCCACTCCAACACTGCTCCATCTCTTTAGTATATGACTTGAATGACACCACTGTATTTCACACATCACACACACACACACACACACACACACACACACACACACACACACACACACACACACACACACATAAAAAAATCCAACAAAAATCCAGAAAGAAAAAACAACTAATCCAAAAAAAAACAAAAAAAAAACAACCCACCCACACAGAGTGGGCACAAACTCTGGATTGGTCACTTAAAAGAACCAGGCCATATTTTGATGGTTCAGGAACTGAACATTAGCACAGTGACAGATCCCAGTTACGCCTGTATAGGAAGTCCAAGTCTATTATCCTAGTACGAACTGCGAGAAACTTATTTAAATTTGTGACAGGGAGACATGTCCAGGTGACTACCCTGCATCCTCTGGTAACACACTTCAACTGAGTAGCCCTGTTAGTTGAATACAGTTACCAGTCCACCGGTTAACGGCAGCTCACCCCTTGATGATATGTACACTTTATGCATTGCTAGGCTTCTACTTTGGTGGCCTAGAACCTGTTAGAACCATTTAAAAAAAGATGTAACAATACTTTATAAACAGGTTTAAACCCTTATGGTTTCATGAAAAATCCAAAAAGCGAGTCCACAGTTTAGCTTTATAGCTTCTACAAACTCCTACTTCCCTTTCTCCCTCCTCTTGGGAAAGCCCAGACATGTCTGCAACATCCAACCATGACTCATACAGCCTGTCTGCAGTTACATCACTCAGCAGCAGTACAGAAAAATAATTTTATTCACTGATTACATTTATCATAATATAACTTGATTGTAACCAAATTATTATTTGCATAATATATAGATTTGCATATATAGCTTTCTTGAAGTCTGTGTTACTTTAACAACAGTAAGGCTTTTATCTGTTATCCTTGGGTGGAGAGGGGTCTCTTTTAGAAAACTGACAAAGTTTAGATAATTTAATAAGAATGAAATCCATGGCAGACAGAATCTGTTTGCTGCATCTGAGAATCGTTGATTAATTTCTTGCAGCAGCACTCATAACCTTAAATGCAGATTTAACAGCATTACAAGCAGACGCTCAGGTAATTTCTGAGGAAAGCAAATCATGGCAGACATAATCTGTCAGCTACGAATGCAAATCACTGGTGAGTTTCCTCTCCCACAGCCACTAATTCAAACCTGCAATTTTGCACTGCGGTTCAGATCGTTTAAAAGTTATTTAGCCCGGGTCCTCCAGAAACAAAGTCTCTTGGCCCTCTCCTAACCCAGTCCTCCACAAGCTGGCTATGTGACAACAACCAGCACTCCACAGCGCTACTGTATCACTGGATCTAGACTGGATTCTGACTTAGAGATGTAGCTTTGCAAATTGTACTAACCACAATTATTACTGCTAAGACACAACATCAGTGCCGTGAACCTAACCTATCTTACAACGGTCCCAGCTCTAACTTCCTGTAAGTGTGTGAACAACCCAAATCGTTCTACACAATGATGAGGAGACAACTTCAAATGGATCAATGCTGCTATCAGCACATGGCTGTTACAGACCAGTCAATCCTTGTGTTAGTTTTTCTGACACCTCTTGCTTAAAACCAGAAACGTCAGAAAGCTTCTGAGGGTATATTTATTGTGAAAATTGCGCTCAAGTGACCTGTGGCCTTTCTGTTCCATTGAAGGTTTCTGCACTCTCTGAGCTTGCCCTAGGACACCTGTGTTACAGTGTGACAGGTGAACTGCAGCAGTCAGTCCTTCCACCTGTCATCAGCTAGAAAAGAAAAATAAAAACAAATCGTCGTTTGTTTTTGTAAGCATTCCACTGCCTAACTGTCAAAACTGCCAAAAATAAATATATAAATATGCTGTTTTGTTATACTTATTGTGCAAATGGAAATGAAAAAAAGTCCAAATTTAAGTGAATGGATCTTGAATTGAAAACTGCTAAATGTTACAAATATTCAAGCGGCTAAAATTGCTTTTTATTCCCAAATGCAAAATCCAATTAACAAACTGAAGATCAAAATCTGATTAGTGCCCAGATGAAAAATAATGCTTCTCTTCTGCTAATAGGAAGAGCACTGTTCAATCTACCATTCTGTCTTGGCTTCCTTTTGATAATCGTGTATATGCATCTCCGATCCTCACCCTAAAAGCAAACCACATCTGTGTATGCACAACGTAAAGGAGAGCTGATCCTCTTTCACCAGCACCGGATATCCACTTTATGTCATGTGTAAACTATGGCTAAATCTTTAAAGTGTGGGATGTCAAATATTATAATGATATCATGAACGTCACACGATCAAAGTGAAACAGTTCTTACTTTACTGAAACAAGTGGATTTAAAGTTAAACGATTTAGCTTATCTTCTTTTTTAAACATTAACACAGGGAGAGTTAAATAGTAGCTACAAAAAATAAACTAGTTTCAACAGTGTTTACCTAAAAGTGTCACATTGAGACAATCCTAAAGCTGCTGTTAAAAGAAGAAAAGAAAAAAAAAATGTAACACACTTGCTGAATCTGTGTGTGATTGTGCCTACTCAAAACGTGGCTGTGCAGATTGGGCAGATTGTGGGTTGCAGCATTCTGGAGAACTGCTCATCCAAACAAAATGAGTGAGTGATTCAAGTCTTTTGTCAGAGGAATATGAAGGCCAAAGTAAACAAAAACAAATAAAAAACCATGGCCAGTTATTTTTGTAAGAGTCAGTTTGAGTGTTGGGCCCTCTTTTTAAGCCAGCTCTTCTTTTTAACACTCCTTCAAAGGCCTGTTTGCAGGTTAATTCTTGGTTCTCGGGTTAAAGCTCGAAGTACATTAGGGTCAAGGTGACAGTTTGGCAAAATTAACTTGGCTTGGGGACTGTTAATGCCAATGGCTCTCTAAAATAAAGCAAACAATCATCTCTCTGTGTGTTTCCCCAACCCCCCCCCCCCACACACACACACACACACACACACACAGTGGCTACAGTCACTCTGGGGGAAACACTAAGAACAGAGAACAACTTTTAGCCAAAATATGAGAACCGCCAAATCCAATCTACCTCAAACTCAACACAGCACTTACTGGGTCCCCAGCAGCACATCCACTGAGACTGACGGGGTTCTGAACGGTTGTCCAGGCACATGAAGAGCAGACAGATTTCTTGATCATTAGTACAACTGTTTTTGCACCACTTTAAGTGAAAGAAAGTTGTGTGTATTTGTGTCTTGATCCATGCTCATCTGTTCATCTGGGTGTAGAGTTTTCAGTGGGAGAAATGTTTCGTCAATCACCCAAGTGACTTCCTCAGGCTACGCCCACACTAGCCCGGGTAGATTTGAAAACTGCGTTTACGTCTGAAAACGCTCCACGTCCACACTAGCATTTTCAGTCGTTTTCACAGAGTTGTGTGTCCACGTTGAAATGGCCCAAAACGCTTACGTTCCAGTGCTGCGCATGCGCAAAAGCGAGTGAGAATTAAAGAATTTGAAGAAAAGCTATCTGGAGCATGTACAAACTGATATTAATCTTTTTTAGAGCAATCAAAACAACTGCTGTATAATGCACTACGCCATCTTTAATTGGTCACATGACTGCATCACATGACTAAAATGTGTCATCGTTTTAGAAAGTCTGCGTTTTCGAGAGCATTTCTAAAACGCCGTCTCAGTGTGGACGGAAGGCCAAAACGGAGAGAAAACGCATTAGTGTGGACGCAGCCTCAGCCAACTGCATGTTTCCCCAAGCTTATAAACAGTACATCTGCATAATGACTGAAACTAGCACCACCAACGAACATGGGCTGTGAGGTCAGGAAAAAAAGAAATGCAAATGGTCATAAGTACCATTCACAGAGAGTTGGGGAATGGTGCTTACTTGTATGTTTTGTCCGGGCTCATACTTTCTAGAGCCTGTTAAAGTGGATTTTGATCTCAGTGAGATCGTGGCTCAAGAGTTGGGAGGTCGCCTTGTAATCGGAAGGTTGCCGGTTCGAGCCCCGGCTTGGACAGTCTCGGTCGTTGTGTCCTTGGGCAAGACACTTCACCCGTTGCCTACTGGTGGTGGTCAGAGGGGCCGGTGGCGCCAGTGTCCGGCAGCCTCGCCCCTGTCAGTGCGCCCCAGGGTGGCTGTGGCTACAATGTAGCTGCCATCACCTGTGTGTGGCCTGTATACAAATACAGGCCATTTACCATTTACCTGTTTAAATAAAGGATTCATTAAGTAAAGACTCACAAGATATAAAAGAGGAACTCTGAAACCCTGTTAATGTGTTCAGGACTTATGAAGCTTCATGTTAACTTCATCTGAACCTTTTGAGTATTTTATTTTATTTTTATTTTTTTATATAAAATCGCAGAAGAAAGACTTCTTGTTACTTTGGAGTGGTCTGTGTGGCCTATCAAAAAGACAGAAGAAATTAGTCCAGTCATCAATAACATACATATGAGTATGGGCATGTCACGATCGATTTTAATTTATTCCCTTTAAATAAGAACCTATCCAAACAAACAAAAAACCCATCTAGGCCAAATAAATCAATACTGTTTACAGGTTTCGATATTTTTATGCTAATGCTATGAAACCATAATCCATATTTACAGAACTTCATATTTGCTATATGTAGTTGATGTTTACTGTGTTAACAATGCTGAAAGAGTGTGAAACCACATATTGACTTTCTTTGTACATGTGTGTGCACAGACGGCAAGCAAAAGCAAACAGGACGATGATACACCAGCGGAGATTTAACTTCAAGCACCACCAGCTGAGGTGTTTGTTATTTTGGATTTCACAGTTTAAAACAAACTGAAGCCGCCAGCATCGTCTGGCGGGGTGGGGGATATCATATACAATATGCATCTCCAGTTAAACACAGCAACATGAAAAGAGGAAACCTGTTGCTGTTACTAAGAGAGAGTCTGAATAATTCACAAATATAGCACCTGAAATACTGAAGTAAAATGAACTGCAGTCAGTATCATCTGAGTTTTATCTGCAGAGTCCTGCACTTTAAACAGAAATCAGCCAAGACAGACTATTGCAATATGAGACGAGTGGTAGGTGCTTGAAAAGGCAGAATTTGAAACTGGCAGCAGTGCTCCTGAGTTAGCTGTGCTCTGCAGGTACTGTGGTGTTTTGTGCGATTCTACACTAAGGGAGAGACGAGGAGGAATGAAGGGGGTGTTTCATCCCTCCTCCAAGCACAAATTATTAACCAGACACTGAGGGAGGAAAAAACTGTGATAGAAGATGGGGGGGGGACAACCCCCCCCCCCCCCCCACCTTAACCCATCCATCTTGCTGAGTCTGAAGAAATCACCCTGGGATTGCACTAATGCAGGGTATGTTTTCTGACCAACAAAAGCAGTGCAACAAACAGCTTTAGGTCTTTTGAGGGAACTAACAAAACAGCTGCCTCTTTCTGTTCTACTGCCTCTGATTGATCTCCTGTCTTTAACCCACTAACCTGTGAAATCCTGGATCAAGGTTTAGGAGCTTGCATTGCTTTTAAGGGAAAAATATTTAATTTTGTCTTGCAGTGAACAGAACAAACTGCAATCTTGTTCCTAAAGAATGCCACTCCAGGGGTTTACACAGAGAAACCTTAACTACGGGTCCAAATTGAAATTTTAATTATGTTAAGATTGCTCTACCGCTTCACTATTAGTAATGCAGCACTGAATATGTGATGATACACAAGAGGCAGGAAAAAAAAAAAAAAAAATCTTCATTATAATTTCATGTCTACTGCCTAATCTAAATGCCCTGATGCTCACACATATACACGACTTCAAGTTACGTATAAGGCTTATGCGCATTCGCGAAGACATAAAATTAGCAGGGTGAGTAAACAAGTGCTATCATCGCTGATGACAGCAGACTGCGTGGAGAAATGTGATCCAACTCGTGTAAAACCGACAGCGGGCTTCATTTTTAAAGAGAGACACACTGCTTCTCTGGCTAGATGCTGCATTGTTTCAGTTACGCTGCACCTCTCCTCCCTGGATGCTACAAACTGGAGTACAACCCTGTGATGGAAAAGACAGCTAATCCAGAGGACACACTTTAAATCGCCCCGTCTCCGGCGATGAAGATGAGCAGAGAGGGAGAGTGAAATTTCCAAGTCATGTGGACAAAGCAGCAGTGTTTGTAACCTGTAATGAACTCTGCCACAGGAACAGGGAACCTTCGCCAGTGAGATTGAAGGCAAGGAGGTGGGAGGGCGGGCTTTGTCTCTAGACCTCCTCATCCCTGTCCATGAAGAGTGACACACACTTTGCCTCCTACAGCACGTCTTATGTAATGCTAACATCTAGACAGCCTGCAAAATTAACACCCCATCTTCTTTGCTTAAAGCTGAATTTCACAAGTTTACACTTTTCACATTATACAAAACATAGCACAGCAACTAGTGTGAATGTTTTGGTTTCACCTTGCTGTATAGCAAAATTACATTACCTCTTAAAGGTACCATAAAATAAGACAAGTTTTCATCTTTCATTAGTCTAAAGATTATTTCTTTTTATTTTGATTATCAAGGTAAGAAAATGTGGAAAAAATGCTAATCACAGTTTTCAAGAGCTTTAAAATTCCTTCTCCTTTCCTCCTGAAGAAACCTTAAACCTGAGATGATTCACTCTTCTTCTGTACGGGACTGCCTGTATTTTGCACTACAAACCGGTGCCAGAGGTGGGGGTGCAGGTGCTCTAACTATGCTGGTGTATAAAATGCTAAAATCATAGCCTAGTGAGCTGCAATACGTTGGATGAGGGCTGTGGAGCAAATCAAGACCTGATTCAGAAAGAGAAGAACACAATCTAGCAATTTATAAATGTGAATCATCACGTTTCAACTTGAAAGGTCCACAGAAAATGTATTACTCATCTTTTCCTGGTAGTTTAATCATAGACTGCATATGTGCCTCTGCTTCCTGTCATTTCCCAAAAATGAAGCTAAAACCAAAGGAGGCTGCCATCTTTCATTTTTGGATGCCCAGTCCCGATTTAACGCGGAATGCCCAGACTTGACTCCACGCACCCGCCCCCAACATTTTTACAAGCCTCGCTGCTCCAGTGGTGATGGCCTCTGCTGTGACTGAAAGCCACTTACGCAGTGTTGGGAAGGTTACTTTTAAAATGTATTCCACTACAGAATACATGCCCCAAAATGAAGTTTGTAACGCATTCAGTTACGTTACTCAGTGTGAGTAACGTATTCTGAATACTTTGGATTACTTAATATATTGTCATGCTTTTCTACAACTACATGAATGTACTATTGCTGTGTGATTTATTACCATTACTGAAGGATACTCGCTACCGAGCTAACATTGTTAGGTTAGTTCATAGACTGCTCTTAGAACTATGCATGATTATTTGCAGCTAGCAGGTTGTTAATGCTATCCATCAATTCTAACCGCCTGCAGTCTATGAACTAACCTCAGCTAACGCCAGCAAACAATGTTAGGTCGGTGGCGAGAAGCCTTCAGTAATAGTAATAAATCACACAGCAAAAGTACATTGAAGACACTGAAGTCACACATAGCCCAGGTAGCTAACACAACTAAAACAAGGTAATTGAACTAGGCTAATGGTTAAGTTCTTAATAAAAGAACTTACTTCCAGATGTTTCTTTAGATTGGAGGTCGATTCTTTGACTGCTGGTTCTGTTGTGCTGGCTTCGGGTCCATTGTGTAACTGACGCCACCAAAATTAACAGGACCCTTATATTAGAGCTTTTCATTTCGTGTTTTATTTGGGTTTCGGCAATGCGTGTAATTACCAAAATTTGAGAGGGGATAGCCTCACATATGAAACAGGAAAAGATCGCCCTGCAATCCATTTATTTCAACAAAGTAACTGCATACTACTAGTCAACTGTAACGGTATACAGTTCCTCATACATACAGTATGAGTTCCGTTTCTCCCCAACACTGCTTACAACAAGGTAAAGATACTAACCAGCCACAAAGTCACACTGGACTATGCAATATCAAATGTCAACCCTCGAATATTTAGAACACGTACACTTACTGCCTCCTCCCCCTTTACAAGTCTAAAAAAGCAGAAAAACTGCTACACTTAGCAACGGCAATAATGCCTCCAATAGTGGAGGATCTTTTCTTTTAAAATATGAATACAAATTATGAGTTCATACCACCACTGAATCTTATGTGGTAAACATAATTATCCCTGCCACACACACACACACACAGTTGTGATATCAGTCAGCAGCTGCACAGTGTCTCCTCCTCCTCTCTGGTGCTGGCAGTTTGATAACTACAGAGGAGCCAGAAAAAAAAAAGGTTTTAGAAATTCTTTTTTTCTAATTTACTAACTAATCTCAAGATCATGTTGCCTGTCCTCTTTGTTTTCAGACAGTCTCAATAACAAACATGAGAAGTGCTTGATTCCTAAAAATCATCCCAAAAAACATATGTGCAATGTGCTTTTAATGAACAAGAGTGAAATGAAGGTGCAGGAGTTTACAAATTAAAACAAATTAATTTTTTCACTGACGTGAACAGGTGACGCATGCACGTTTAAGTAAGTTAGTTCCACAAGCTTAAGAAACAAAAGCAGCCTGATATCAGACGTAACAAGCACTTCATTGCACTCTGACTGTCGTGTCTGGAGCCAAGCAAACACAACACAACAGAAGAGGAAATTGTGCTTATATATTCACTGGCCAATTTATTAGTTACAACTTGCTAGCACTGGGTTGGACCCCGTTTTGCCTTCAGAATTGCTTTAATGCTTTGTGGCACAGATTCAACGAGGTGCTTGAAAATTTTCTGAGATTTTGCTGCATATTGACAGCGTCACGGCATCACACAGTTGCTGCAGATTCGTCAGCTGCACATTCGTGATACGAATCTCCCAATCCACCAAATCCCAAAGGGACTCTACGGGATTGATTTCTGCTGACTGGAGGCCATTTAAGCACAGTAAACTGACTGCAATGTTTGCTGGAAGCAGCCATCAGAAGATGGGTGCAGTGTGGTCACAAAAGGATGGACACGGTCAGCAACAGGTATCATCTGGTGTTGCTAAACAACACTAAACTGGCACTGAGAGGTACAAAGTGTGCCAAGAAAATATCCCCTACAACAGTACGCCACCACCACATACCTGAGTGGTTAACACAAGAGCCATGCTTTCATCTTATTTTGTGCCAAATTTCAACCCTTCCACACCGACATCAAAGCACAACTTGACTAATTAGAGCAGGCAATGTTTTTCCAGTCTTATATAACTTTGGTTCCCTGCTCTTAGCTGACGGGACTCGGTGTGGTCTTCTGCTGCTGCTGTAGACCACCTGCTTCAAGGTTTTCTCTGTTCTGCCTACAGATAAGCTTATCAGTATGTTACTGTTCCAGTCGTATCAGCTTGAGGCACTCTGCTCATTCTCCTCTCACTTTTGACATCACCAAGGTATTTTCACCTAGTGAACTTCCACTCGCTGGATATTTTCTTTTTCTGACCACTCTCAGAAGTTTCTGAAATACCCTGACCACACCATGTAGTACCAACAATCATGCCACATACAGTCACTTGCATCACCTTTCTTCTTCATTCTGATGCTCTGAACTTCAGCAGGTTGTCCTGACTGTGCCTACATGCATAAATGCACCGAGTTGTTGCAATGTGGTTGGCTGAATAGACATTTGCATTAACAAGCAGTTGAACATGAGTACCTTATAAATTGGCCGGTGAGTGTCTGTTGACTCAGCAGGGCTAATATTAAATGAGGAAAGTGGATAATTTTCCGTCATTGTTAGAAAAAAAAACAACAAAGAAAGGGAAACATTTGAATGTGCTATTTATAGGCTATTATGCAATAGCGTTAGTGGTCTGGCCCACTCAAGATTAAATTGGACTGCTTGTGGCCCGTGAGCTAAAATGTGCTGGGTACACCTGAATTAAACGAAAGCTGGAAAGATTTGGACTATTATTCCTGAAGGCTTTTGTATTCATGGTTTCTGTATTTATGGTCCCATATAAGTGCATTATTTGCCGTCAGATTTAAGCATACCTCCAAACTCCATTTAGACCAAAAAAACAAAAAACAAAACAAAAAAAAAAAACAACACACACTAAATCAATATATGAAATTCAGCTGTTTGGTCTTTGCTTACCATGCTGGTTCAGTTTTGAGTGTTTCACTCTTAATAATTGATACCCAACAATGGTTTTCCCCTCTGTGACTTTGATTTAATATGAATATTTGATGTTAAAGAGAAATATTTAATATTTGAAACTCAGTTTACAAGAGCTTTAAACTACGAAGAGACTAACAAAGTCAGAGCCAAATTCTGACAACCCTAAAAATACTTGGAAACAAACAAAGGTGTGATAGTTTCATCTCACACACACACACACACACACACACACACACACACACACACACACACACACACACACACACACACACACACACACACACACACACACACACACACACACACACACACACACACACACACACACACACACACACACACACACACACACACACACACACACACACACACACACACACACACACACACACACACACACACACACACCTGAGTGAAGCACTTAATTTAGGGGCAATTAAACCCTTAATATTTGATGTTTTAGCCAGTTATTAATCATTAACGTGAAATAAACAATTAAAAAGCAGTAACTGTGCATTATCCCAGCATTTTGAAATAAACAAACAGCGCCGATTACTGCAGAGGCCATTGTGTTGTGGTTGAAGCAAATTCGACATAAAGAGCTTTTATGCTTCGCACCTATATGTGCCTTCAGTTAAGCAGCGATAATGAGGTGGGAGTGCAACAGTCAGCTAATGTTGCAGGAGGTAATGCCTGTAGTAGAGTGGCTGCTGTGAAGATACCAGGCTCACTAAATGAAATGTCAACAACAATGCAACTTAACGCCTTAAACAATGCACCTCAATTCCCTGTCCAATCTCTAAAATACCTCCTCATTATCACCTGCTTTTGGTCTCCCCGCTGCACATGTTTTCTACCACACTGAATCCTTCTTCCCACAAACTCCACTTCCACTCACCGCTCTGTGCTGCTGGACCTGCTTGTGGCTGGTGATGACCTGCCGGATGCCATTGACGAAGCCACTCTGGTCGTTGGGGATGAGGCCCATGAATATTCTCTTCTTGGATGAGTAAAGCAGCATCAGCACCCGCACTTCACAGGGCGAGGTAGTGTGGGGGAAGTGGACGCAGCCAGCCTGCAGAGGGTCACAGGGCAGATTAAGACCCTGACATGGGACACTGTTGTAATTATGTGATGGGCTCCGGCTTGGGGACATAACCTTCTCCTAAGCTCCTTTGCCCAATCAAACATGCCAGTTTTATAAAGTGAATGCAAATGATATTAATTCACACTGTTCTTTCCCTGGGCTGCAAATCAAATTTAGGCAAAGAGGTAGAGCTCAGCTGGACCGAATGCCATTAATGCCTCCGCTATTTCTCAAAGGTACCAGCAGATTAAAAATAAACCACACTAACAAAAGTCCTATCATTATGCTACCCCTTTGGAAAAGGATCACAACTAAAAGCTTTTTTCTTTTGCTTAAACTGATGACAAATAATGTTGTAAAATGATGTTGAGCTTTAAAAGAAAGAGTGGCCTAGAACCCCCTCTAGAGTCTTCACCATAAAACTGCAACACAGGTTCACGCTCAGTCCATCTACTGGGTAGAGGTGGAACCTGCACGCAATTTGCACTCATGCAAAATAAATTGAGGTATGCTGAATGATGGACAAGAGCGGGTACAAGCAGAGGACACACATTCCAGGTTCAGAGGAAGGCAGAGGGAGCTCGAAAACTTACAAAACCATTGGCCATAATGCGGTACAGGCCTTTCAACGACTCCACGTCTTTGTTCGTGAAGAGAAACTGAACCATCCGAGAGTTTCTAAAAAGGTGACCTAAGGTTGTCTACGGAGAGAGCAGGCGAGATATGCATCATTCATAAAGGCATCCCTGTTGCACATAAACAAAACAAAAGAAAACAGTATAAACACACGGTCTCACCAGCAACTGCTGTGGAATTAGCTGCATAATGAGCTTCTGTGGCCACTGGTCTGTGTTTCTGTTTAGAGACAAACGTGCATAGTCACGGTGTGAACAAAAACATTTCACCACTTTTAACGTCCAGGGTGTCTGATGAGCTACTCACAGATTTTCTCCTGGGTTGACGTGCACCTGACATGGCAGGGATCGCGTCAGCTTGGTGGCCGAATCCATGGATGAGGCTTTAGGTTTCTGCATGGGTTAACATAGAGGGGCGAGTGTGAGACAAAAAGAAGAGGGGAATTTAGAAAATTTTCTTTAAAGAAGTCATCTAGAAGGGCACAGAAAACATTACTTAAAGCTCACAGAAAGCTTATTCCAAGACATTCGTGTGATCTTTCAAACCATGGCCGACTCTCTTAAACCAAAATTGAAATACAGAGTAGGCAGACTGGATTTAGCTAAACTGTGAAAGTTCTTCTGGCTGAGCACATTATGTATTAAGTTTAGTGTGGACACGCAGAACAAAGAAATCAGTAAGAGTGCAGAGAGAACAAATATATTTTTAACACTTTTATATAAGAATTCGCACCTCTAGCCCAACTTCAAAATAGACCTGATGGTGTGTTCTTACTGTCCCTGAGAAAACAACTGAAAAAGCCCAAGTTCAGCCTGCAGAGTGGACAAGATTTTTACTCTTTCACAAATAATTAAAGGGAACTGGGAATTTTCTATTTTGGTCTGCATTTTAAGCCTGGGAAGAAGTGCATAGTTGCAGCCAGTTTATGGGGTTCGTTGTCGATAAAGCTGTTACAATATTAGATGTTCACTATACAGCTATGATGGCCAAAATAATTTATATCAACTAGAACAGCTTTTGAAATCTGGGAAAAGAAATGAGTGAACAATAACATAATTTTATAAGTCACATGAACTTTTAATCTTAATTATTGTGGTCTTTTGCAAATGAAATACACTCAAAGCCTAAAACGCTCAGCACATTATTCTTGCACTCAGCCAAAGTAGCTTTGCAAGATTCAGTTCAAAATCATTCTTATTTATCGTTTTCTGGGCTTTCAACCTAACAGATGATCCTCTATATTAAAGGAAAAAAAAGCAGCTCTTTCCCTTCTGTGTAAGACAGCTTTTTTCTGATTGGCTGCCACTTAAAAATACAAGGTCTGAACAGCAGATAGGTGGGACACCATATGAGGAATATCCACTCTCTCTGACATCATACAAAAAAATAAGGAAAAACATAATATACTCCCTTTAAGCACCCAAAGGCTAGTGCCACTGAGTTCTATATTTAGACAGAAAGAACAGATCTCTCTGAAAACAATCACTAAAGGCCAGAAAAAAAAGAGAAAAAAAACAAGAAAAAAAAAAGTATATTTGATTTGTGTGTGAACACTGCCTTAACAGATTTTTCACCAGAGTCAGATCACTCAATTTTCAGACAGTCTGATACTGAGCATTTAGAGTGGTCTGAAGCAGAGCTTCAGGCTCACCAGGATTACGTGTACATATGCTGACCTCATTATTGAAACCATGCATTCAATGCTGCAATACAGCATAAAGTTAACCATAACTGTGCAAATTAAACAGACAGTTATGGTGCTGGAACATTTGCAGTATTATCACGTGTGTTACTACTAATAAATCATTAAATTCATTAATTGACTAATTAAAATATCAGATATTGTTAACACCAGAAAATCGGAACACTGTAAAATTTAGAAAAGTGACTGTTATGCAACTCTTTACTTATCAGCACACTCAACTCTCAATAATTTCAATGACTGTGATTGCAGTTCATAGGGCCCTAGTCAGTTGTTTTGTAGGCTTAAATACCTCACAGCTTATTCAGTTTGAGCAATGAACTCCCAAAAGAGTGTGCTTTGGAGTGGCACCGTTCCTATTTGGTGTGTAATGTTGCCGTTTTGGATGCGTTTGACCATCCAACATTCAATTTACACCAGAATGCTCTGATGGGTATCTGGGATTTCAAGTTGGCCTGGGAGCAATTGGAGAATATTGCTGAGGAAAAGGATCTGTGGGCTGCCCTGCTCAAGCCTCTGCCAGTGACCTCAATCAGAAAAAGCAATTTAAAGAAATGGATGGACTTTTAAGACCTAAACAAATTGTCAAGAATTAAAAGGAGAGGGGCGCTCTCTCCAAGCACATCACTGCAGCAATCCCACTGGGAACACTGCCAGCACTCGTCTTCAGCGCATCAATACACGATCAATGGTTAATCTATCACATATTAGTCAGGTCTACTATAGACCATTACAAATGTGTTGTGCTGCAGACAAATGGGTTATTTATCTCCAGGGCTTGCTAAGGTGGAGAAGAAAAGGAGCCAGGAATGTGGACAGTAACAAAACAATCTGCTTTAAATTACGGGTGGATTTAAAAAGTGTGTCAGTAAACCACAGCGGAAACCGCAAACACGCCACATTTTAGACGAGAAAAGCTTTCATAGAATAACAGATTGAAATTCAGCCAAAAACAGAACATACCATATTGATAACACTGTACTCCGAGCAAGCGCCACCCAAGTGTGCTGGCAGTCCTTGAGAGTTTTTATCAACAGCCATTTCTCCAAATGAATTTTAGTGTCTGCATTGTAATTATTCTCAACATTACAGATTGTGCCACAGAAGAATCACTTACAGAGCTGAAAGCCTGATGACTTAACTGCAGTAGGAGGCAGCAGATTAAGAGCAATGTTTCATGCTTCTAATTTGTCCACTCAGATCATTTGTGACGGTTTGTATTGTCATAGACAAGATTTAGATTCTCCAGAGCTTCTTCATTCTTATTCCTGTCCGTTTAACCGACTTGTATAATTTTGACAAACAGAAGACGGGGGCTGGAGTCGATGCAGGGAATTGATCCGAGTCTGTCCACTAAACACAAACACTGGAAGACCTCATGAGTGTCGCATAAAAGGCATTAACATCCATTTTCCTGGTTCAGCAATGCAACTGTAAACTGAATCGATTTGACCTTGGGCAAAAACCAATAGAAGTAGCACAATAAAATGATGTGCAATTAATCAAGCTGTACAATAATCAATGGCAGGTGGTTATTAAGACTTACTGCTGTGATAGGTCCTAGACAGCGGTAGGGCAAGTCTCAGACTGTGCTGGTTTTTATTCTAATCTAATACAGGCTGATTTACAGCAGGGACATCTAATTCACTTATTCTGAAGATAGTTTCAAAAAATACTTATCAATTACAAAAGGACAGAAAATGTAAAGCTGAGTCCAGGAGCCAGTTAGCTTAGCATTAGGAATGGAAACACAAGGAACCAGGTAACTTGTCTGTAGCCCCTCTGAAGCTTGCAAAGACAAAACTTTTTAGATAACATACAAATTTTGCACATTAAATAAATGCAACATAATGTACAGCCCCAAGACGTCCAAGGTTCTTTTTTTAAGACAGCTCTCTTCTGATTGGCTCCTTCCTACAAACAGAGGGTTTGTGCATGAGATGTGAGGATATGAGGAACATCTGCTCTCACTGACTTACAGAGCCAAGGGCAGTGTTAGGTAAAGTAATGCATTAGATTACCCTCCAGCTACACTAAGCAACACACGTTAGTATTGCATTTGAAGTAATCAGTTATTTACTTTGTTTTTCCAACTTGCAACTCTTCAATATCTTTCCGGATTTCCCTTAATTCGTATATTTTTGCTGTGACAAAAAGAAAACATTTCTGTTTTCCTCAGACTCATTTGCAGCTGCTGCAGCACACCATTAAAAGGTATCAGACTTTCAATGTTTACTAAAGTATCGGTCAGCTGCTAAAAAGCTCTATTTCACATTTTAAAGAAACATCTGCAAGCTGACTGGTAAATGGAGCTCCACAGTGTACTGGTGGTGAGGCCCACTGAGGAGGAGAATGGTTAGTATTAGCAGTTTTCCCAGACCTCTTTTGTCTGAACTCTGATGACTTAAGTGATTCTTTCCTTGATGGTTTTACTTTCTGATCACAAAGCTCTCAATAAAAGTAAGACATCCATTTATTTCCCATTGAATGAACATTAACTCAAAATCAAAGAATCTGTTTTACCTCTTGCCACTCGAGAACACCAGTCCAGGCCACTACTTTATTGGTGACACCTTGTCCTTGTGGAATTGGGTTTGGATTGACTTGACTTCCAGGCTGTAAGGAAATTAGAGGACGCTATCAATACAACACTTTTCCAGGAATAAAGAATTACTTCTCAATTCATAGGAAAAGTAATTATTTCAATAGTAAAACATAATTCTTTAGAGCTGATCGAACTACGTTATTAGATGTAAGTTTAGACAATTGAATCTGTTAAAAAAGGAACATTAATAAATGAATTGGAAAACGAAGGGGAAAAAAAACGCTACCCACAATGATCTTCTGGGGAATTGCGACTCTTATCTGGTTTTGCTCTGATAGTAGTAGTAGTAGTATTTAAAATTCATTTTGATATTAGGCTTCAGACAGTGTGCTGGTCTGAAAACTCAGCTCAAGGCTGCTGCTTGCAGAGCATCACCAAGTAAAGTCCTGAGTCTTTCTAAGTGAAGCAGGGCTATTTACATGTAAAAATATCAGTATGACTTAATCTTTGATAGCGTTTACAGGGGTGAAAACAGCAAATGAAACATAAGATAACCCAATATTTTTTCAGCCAACTTGAGTATATTTGAACCACAGACGCTGATGCTCCAACCGCTCAATTAGACAGATTTATTGCTTCCTTAATCAGCAGTTTCAGCTCTGTGTTGGGATAATTGGATGGGGGTTTCCCCCCCCACAAAGATCAATTAGCCTTTTCACAAAATAAACCTGGATTAGGAAACACAATATGCCACTGGAACATGGAATGAAAATGAACTTCTGTATGCAGAGTACTGTATGTCTTCAGCATTAGTCCAACTATTTTTTCACCCTTTTCTTTTCTCTGGGTTTGAACAAAATGTGTAAACAGAACAGAAAAATAAAGGCATGAATGTGACTTAGGTGTACAAAGGCTATGTTCACACTGCAGGCGAAAGCTCATCAAATCCGACTTTTTTGACCCTATGCGACCCATATCCGATCATGGTATGACAGTGTGAACGGCACAAATACGATATTTTCAAATCCGATCTGGGTCACTTTCGTATGTGGTACTGAATCCGATACATGTCCGATGTTTTAGAAAGCGACTGCTGTTTGAACGGTCATGTCGCATTAAATCCGTCTTTTACGTCACTGACGCAAGACAGACGGCAATTATCAGCGCCTGAGAAGACATCGCGAACAGTTCCTGGCCATCCAATGAAACTGTTGGGAAGACAACGTTGGAGAAACGTAAACATTTTATTTGTACTGTATAATCTGCAGATTCTGACAGAAATCTGCAACTATCCTTTGAAGCACCGCTCCTCTCTAAAACAGCAATAAGGATCATTATTAGGCCATTTGTAAATAACAAAATAACTTTATAACTTCAAGCAAAATTGGGAAACGTAAAGTCCGAAACAAGTCTTTATATTAAGGACCATCAGTCAAACAATACTGTTTGGTCTGGGTCTAAACAGAGCGCGTTGTGTGTGACGTCTTCTTTTGCGCATGCCGGCCGCTTTGAGGGTTCACACTAGAGCGCATTTGCTGTCGCATTTTATTTGTAGTGTGAACAAGCAGACAAAAAAAATAAAAAAAAATAAATCAGAATTAAGCATTAAGACCTGCAGTGTGAACGTAGCCAAAAACACCGCTGCAATTAATCTGATGAAAGTGTTTTGCAATGTGCAACTGTCAGGACAAGTCAGCATTGGAAATAGGAATATATATGCTTGAAGGCCAATGTTTCCAGTGCACTGGACAACATGGAAGTAATTCTTTAGTTACATGATATCACGATTGATCGCCAATATCCCCTATATAGAAAAACACTTCTTGTTTTTAGTAGGCATGTGTGCGACTATACGACTAATTGTCACTACTCAGCACCAGACTTACTACTCATTTAATCCAAGTCTTGTTAAGATTTTAATTGATGTGAAATACCAGTAAATTGTTGTGTCCTAAATGTTATGCAGATATCTTATTGCACCATTATTGCTAGTTCTTTTAAAGGTGAAAGAATGAGCTCATGGATACAAGTGGAAAAAATTAGCTTTCTCCAAAGGGCAGATGGGCTTTCCCTTAACAGTATGGTAAGGAGTTGAGTCATTTAGGAGGGGCTCAGAGTAGAGCCGCCACTCCTCTACATTGAAAGGAGGCAGCTGAGGTAGTCCTGGATATAAAGTTGTCTGGCCAGGCATGTCCTACTGGCAGGAGGCCCCAGGTTGGGCCCAGGACACATTAGAGAGATTATATCTCTTGGCTGGACCTGATGTTTCCTGGATAAGCTGGAGGAAATGGCTCGTGAGAGGGGCTGCTGCCCTGCAACCCAGAACCAAATAAGTGAATTGCTGGATGGTTTATTGTTTTGCTATTTTAGATTTTAAATTATATTGAAGAGGTTGTCATGAATTTTAGAGCAGCGTCCATCATGTTCCACACTTTTTGGTCGCAGTTTATTCGTTTTTTTGGATGTTAATTTGTCACCTTTTAATAATAGGATATGAAAACATGTTACAAGACGTTCATGTTTTCATATCCTATCTAATATCGGTTTATTTTAAGTGTTTTTCTTCTTCAATGTCTGAAGTATATTGAGTTTGTCATCGGTGGTCAGACCCAGCTCCACTGAGTCTGTCTGAGCTACCAGCTTGATCTCTGCAGCTTTGATTTTTCCAGGGACACATTACAGAGCTACGGTTCTTCTAATCTAACTCTTAGCAACACAAGAAATACGAACAGTTTCCCAAATAATGCATTTATTGCCTTGTTTGCAAATTCCTGTATTTTTAACCCTTAAAAGGGGGTTGGAAGTTGAAGAAGAAGAAACAGAAATTACCATAGTGGGCGCTGCAGATGGTTGCGTGGTCTGATTTCCAGAGGATTGTGGCTGCTGAGGGAGTGGCTGTGGTGGCTGGCTGGGCACTGGCTGTCCTGCGGGTGGGACTGGCTGCTGATTGGGAGTAACTGGTTGGATTGGCGTATTTACCGTACTCACTGTTGATAAACTCGGCTGAATGGGCTTGACTACAGGGTGACTGGGAAATGGAGGCCCTTGGCCCATTCCTGGGACTGAAGGAAGGAAAGAAGGCATAAAAAGACAAGACTGACATAAAAAAAAGCATAAATCCGAACAATATCATATATAAATATGCTGTAGGGTTAAACACCAAGGCATAATCACACATGGTCTATGTAAACACAGACACGCTGCAAGTAAAAGCTTGGCTAGTATAAATTGTTCACAAAGACCCAAAGAGCCCTCTGGTAACTCACAGCGACTCTTCTGGTTGTTGGCTGCCTCCATGACCATCTGTGCAGCCACCTGAGCAGCAGTCAGAGGCGTATTCTGTCAGCGGGCAGATTAAAGGAAGACAATGCTTGGTAAAACGTTTTAAGGGAAGAAACATAAGCACCGCTGTCTGAAACTGAGCCAAAAGCAGGCAGCACGAATTAGTCTCCAGCCAGCTTTACACTATATGGCTGCTTGCCCATTACCTGATAAGGAGGGGTTGTGTTTATTGGTGGAGGGGGCTGTGGAGTTCCAACAACAGGCTGACTACTAGCCAGCACCGGAGGAGGGATGACAGGTTTGTGCGGCCCCGGTCCTCCACCTGCAGAAACTAGAGAGAGAGATGGGGAGATAAGCTCTGTACATAAAAGATGGCTGCAGCCATCGGGACATCACCCATTGTTTAGTGAAGTCCAGTTGAAAAGGTACAAGCGTTTTTTTGTTCTGTTTTGCACTTCTTACAACTGGAAGCATGATATGTATTTATGACTCTGATCACAGAGATGTGTCGGAGTAACCTTGAACAGTAGCTAAGTCTTTAGAAATTCCTTTAAGAATTACAAATAAAGAAGCGCTCAGAGTGAAATAAAAATCTTATATAAATGGATGATTCATAAACTGATATACAAAGTTACAGTCATGTTTCAGTAATTTTAAAATTAGACAGAAATAACCAGAAGAAATAGAGAATGCAGTTTGTAAAAGATGATGTCATCTATTAAGGGGAAAAAGCTATTCAAACCTGGCTCTGAGTGAAAAACTAAACTTAATAACTGGTTGTGGCACCCTTGGCAGGAAGATCTGAAATCAATCATTTGTGATAAATGTAGAATTTTTATTTTATTTTATTTTTTTTTTTAATTCAGCAGCATGGGAGTCATGCCAAAGCATTTCTGATGGATTTAAGTCTAGACTTCAACTAGGCCACTCCAGAAACTTCATTTTGTACTGTTTTTTTTTTTTTAGCCATTCAGTAGCAGAGTGACTGGTGTATTTTAATGCATGCTCAATCATCGAGGTAAGGAAAACCCAGAAAGTTCATTCTGTTCATCTGAATTTAGTGGGAACTTCTTGAGTTTCCGCTAACAGCAGGTATCCCCAAACTTCTAAATGGTATAGTTGCATTATGACAAAAACTAGCACCATTGATGGTTGTGAGCTCAGTTTCATGATTGTTAATATGCAAGTTGTCATCAGCATGGACAATGGCGATGACAAGTGAGGTGTTTCAGATCACTTTCTGCTGCATAACCTTCAGGGTAAAAATTGATAGTCAGACGTTCTCCTTCACGATTTTCAGGAAGAGAGCAGAATTCATAGTTCCTCAAATTTTGCAAGTTATCCTGGTCCTGAAGCAGCATCATACTACCACCACCACGTTTGACTGTTGGTATGAGGTTTCTTTTATGAAATGCCACGTTAGTTTTATGCCAGTTGTATTCCACAGAATATTTTTCCTAAAACTCCTGGGGTTCATCAAGACATTTTTTTAAGCAAACGTGAGATGAGCCTTTGTGCTCTATTTGGTCAGCATTGGTTTTCACCTTACAATTATCCCATTATGCCACGTCTCTTTCTTTTTGTTGAATCATAAGTGTAGCCACAACCGTAACTGAAGCAAGTCAAGCCTGCAATTCTTTAGATGTTGTTTTGGGTCCTTTTGTGACCTCTTAGATAAGTCGTTCATGCTCTCTTGGAGTCATTTTTGTAGGCTGGCCACTCCTGGTTATGTTCACCACTGTTTTTTTCATTTGTGGATAATGGCTAGCAGCATGGTTCACCAGAGTCTAGGCCTGGGTTTGGCCAATAAAAGTGAACTCAGCTTTCAAAAAATGTGATTACTCACAGTTAATTCATGACTTAACAAGGGAGGAAATAACTTTTTTTTTTTCCACATAAGGTCAGGTAGGTTTGGATAACTTTTCTTCCCTTAATAAATGAAATCCTCATTCTAAAACTGCATTTTTCTTTGATCATCTTTGACTAATATTAAAAATGTTTTGAAAAGGTGAAACATGTTGAAAACAAGAAGGAGTCAAATTGTTTTTTCACAGCATTGTACACTTGTCTACTCACATATTAAACATCAACCTCCAGGGCTAAAAATGTCAAAGTGCCAAAACTACAGTTCCAACCAAGCGGACAACTTAGCAGTCCATTCTCAAATCTAAATAAGAACAATTCCTCCACCCGAAAACCAGCGTAATGGCACCCAGCGTGTAAAAGCTAAGGCTTTAACATGAGTCCAAATACCTTTACATATCACTGTGTATCAAAGAAGACTTAAAATTGAAAATTCATCAAGGCTTATTGTTCCACAACATATCTTTAGTATAAGAGCAAAAAACAAACAAACAAACAAACAAAAAAAACAAATAAATGAATAAAAACATGTGCTACAAGTGGACAAGGCATAGTTTTCTCACCAGGAAGCGAGATGCCTCTGACTAGGACCATGTGGAAGGGATCTTGACTGTAGTCAGGAAGAGATTCAACTGCCCCCCCTACTGGTGACGCACGTTCAAACAAAGCCCTTAGAGGGGGCAGTTTCCGAGGAGCCACAACAGAGAAATTAATTCCTCTCTAAAAAACAAAAAAACAACAAAAAAAAAAACAACAACAAATATATATCAAGGTTAATACTATGATCATATCTAACCCAGTAAAAATAACCTTCACCAAAAAAGCCAGCCTGTCCTCCAAGTATCTACTGAGGACAAAATCTGTGTTTACTTACATCTCTGATGATTTTGACCAGGCTGTCTGCTGTGCAGCCAGTGTAGCTGACACTCTCCACAGCAGGAAGCAGGTAAGGAGGGGAATTACACAGCAGCACACACACTTTGTGGGTCTGACCTCTGCAGCAGCACACAGAAAGAGGGAGAGACATAAAAGTTTAGATTTTCATCACTACTAAGCTAATTCAAAAAAGAAAACTGGCGTTGTTGTAATTGTTTTTTTCTTTTTACTTGAATTTCATGAGATATTAGAAACTTTTTAAAGATGATTTTAGCAAGAAGACCCAGTTATTTTGGGGATAAAGGAAGACTTATTATACTGATTCAATCATAGTTTTGCCTCTTAAAGAGAACCTATTATACTTTTCCTTTACCATTAATTTGGTGAATGTTCATCTATATAACCAAAATTACATATGGTCAAAGTTTTGAAAATGAGTTCAGTTTATGTGAGTGTAATTTGTGTGAGGTGAAAACTCAGATTTCAAAACTGATCTAAACACTCAAATTAAATTTTTTCTATTTTTGTCTCATAATAATGTTAATAACAGCAGACATCCGTAATATATTCATCATAGACACTGAGAGCAACGAGGCCCCACCCATTTGCCATTTTAAGCAGGTATTTCAAAGAGGGAGCCAATCAGAGAAAACGGGTTAAAATTACAGGGAAGTATGCTAAAACATGTCGTTTCAGAAAGAAGATGAACTGACGGGATCAAATATAAGAAAAATAAGGATTATTGAACTGAGAGGTAGCAGCTAAAGCAGCTTGTTTGAACTTGCTATTCTAAAAAAGCTACTCTGGTAGGCCCAACACAAACATGGAGCTGGAAAAGAGAAGAATATGTTATTTTAAGGAAGTGCCAAAATTAGCTTCTCACTGTCTTTTACCAAGTTACCTTGGATGAAAAGATTCTGCCTCTAGGTTTGTTTTATCAATGAAGAAAACACAAATACAGGCTTACATCTGCTCCCTCATTTTCTTAAAGTCATCGAAAAGCTGCAAGGCCACAGAAAGTCCCTCTGCAATCAGACTGCAGCTTTCTGCTCCACCTCCCATAAACCTGTGTGGAAAAGAAAAAAAGTGTGATTTTCTACGATTTCTCTTCATGATTAGAACAAAGGGGCAGTTTAAAAGGTGTAATAGGAAAATAATTTTTACTGGATGTTGTCGATCCAGGAGACAAATTCGAAGGCTGAGCTGGTTGGCGCGTGACACTGGACATATGACTCCGGAGCGCAGTCCACTGTGTTGAAGACCACAAGGCCATACTGTGTGCCCCCGTACTAGAAAAAAATAAAATAGTAATCATAAATTATCCACAGAATTCAAAAAACATATTCGAATTTCAGCAAACAGTGACAGGGAATGCAAGCTAAAGAATAAAAAGCAGAGATTAGACTGTCTACAGTGTACCTTGCCTCTTGCCCTATGTCAGCTGGGAAAGGTTTTAGCCCAACCTTAAGTTGGATAAGCAGTTAAAAAGATAGAAAACAGGAATTACAGCAATTACAGCAACACTCACATCTCCACCAAAATCCGTTTCTGCTGGAGGCCCTCCATTAAAATACCTGTGGTGAATGAAATAAAATTAATTCATGGCTACATGACATTAATGAGTTAGGAAACAATGGGTAGCTTTAGATACTTACTCAATAGCTGGAAGTATGTAATTTTTTCTTAAAGATTCAAAGTATGGTCCAAGGTTCGCTGTCCCTTCAATGACAAACACCACATCAGCCACCTGGTTGGGCCCAGGTTTACTGGATGGCTCCATGAGTGCCGAACCTGCCACCATAGATCTAGATACAGAGGAGAAGGTTATCATAGTTTAAAAAAACAAAAAACAAAACTACAATAAAAACCAAAATTAGGTGTGAAAAATATTTCTTGGTTAAAAATAAATAAATAAATAAATATAGTCTGATTTCTTCAACACCAGCATTAGTAGGATTTGGTACATGTAACTCTTAAGCCTCTTACCTACTGTTACGTCCCTCTGCAGCCTCTAATCTGCTCAGTGTGTTCAGCTGGTGCTAATTGGCCACACCTAGTCAGGTGTGGATAAAAGCATACCTGAGGCAAGCTTCCCAGGGAGCTCACTTGTCTTTGCCTTGGTGGCAGCAACCATTTTAGCCAACCTGGTTTTCCATTTTAAGATGAAACCTCTTCTCACCGATACTCATCTCCTTTTTTATGTTGCGCCTTTTGAGCCGGGTCGTAACACCTACCTTTCTATTTGAATGCATTTCTGATATTCTTAAATCTTGATTCAATAAATATAATTCATAAAAAGCTATAATTGACATTGAAAATGACAAAACAATTCTAAAAATCACTTTTGTTAAAACTCGGATGAAAGGCCCTTGTGGTCTAAGGAGCTTGGAAAGAAAAGCGTCTGGACTTCAGATCTGGGACTCTCCACCATTTGACCTTAGAACTGAAGAAGCTTCTCGGATGAGAGGTGAAATGTCTTCAAGCAACTTAAAGTCCAGATGCTTTTCTTTCCAAGCTCCTTAGGCTACGATGACCTGGATGACTGAGAACCTTCACAGACAAATGCCTTTGTGGTATTTATGGCATCTATTATGATCTGTACGTATACTCTGCAGCACAGTGAGAAGACAGACACATTGGGCTACAATTTAAACTACAATTTTCCTTTAAAACTAAACAAAAGCAAAAACATGTTAATTTACTGCTCATTTCATATATATTCATTTAGAAAGCATTACATTTTAATTTTTTAATATTGTCTTCTTATTATCGGAACTAATATCTTTAGTGTCTTGATGCATGCTGAATTATCCAGGTAAGTAAATCCCAAAAAGTTGATTCTGTTCATCTGGACGTAGCGTTTTCAGTGGGAAAAACATTTCATCACTCATCAAAGTGACTTCTTCCGTCACAGCTGATGTTGTGTTTGTCATTGAAGAGACAGCGAACCTTGTACCATTACTTTGAATCTTTAAGAAAAAATATATACTTCCAGCTATTAAGTATTTGAAGCTACCCATGGCTTAAACAGTACTGTACTCACCCCACAAACCAATAGTCACCAGTGGTGTTAGTTTTAGTCAATATGCAAATGCACTGTTTATAACGTGCAGTCAACTGAGATTAAAGAACTCACTTGGTTGAGTGACGAAACGTTTCTCCAACTGAAAACGCAAAGTCCATACGAACAGCTTCAACTTTTTGGGATACCATCTTTAGCGTTACCTTGTTTAATTTCCTGTTTGATTTCTTACCTTAATTCGAGCTCGATTATCTATGTTATTTGCTTTTTTGAGTTTGTTTTGTCAGGTACACAAGTCACTCGGAGCTGAAACACCCCAATGTAAGATAGTGATTTCAGGGACATCCAGCAGCTACAGTACGATGGAAGCATGTGACTTCACCTCTGTGAAGCTGTAACAGTCTGCTATTCTTTCTCAAAGAAAAACAAAAACAGCACATGTGTTTTTCAGTGTAGCACACTTGCGAGAAATGTTTTATTTTTTTGTTTCTTTTTGTTTGTTTGTTTGTTTTAAACCGGTGATAAAATACCAGATGTTTGCTGCGATAGCTGTGCGCTCCAGTTTTAAAGGTAGGACCTAAAACCAAGCTTTTTTTCGCTAATCATTAATCCATAATTAATATTGCTAATCGACATTATCGCCAAGGGGAGGTTAAACGCAAGCTAACGAAGTCAACAACAGCTGAAGTGCGCACAGCTTTCGTTTTAGCGTTAGCTAGCACAGCAAACGTCAGTGAGCGATTCAAGCTAATATAGTTCAAATAACCCCAATTAACAAGCCTTTTTCAAGCTGTTAAGTGATGTAGACTGACCTGATGGACTGTGACTGTCCGACGAACCGCTGAACCGGTTGGACCAAACTGTAACTTTAAAAATTAACTTGAATTACACAGCACAGTTAGCGTGAGCGTTTGTTGTATTTTTGGCGGAAGTGACGAAACGACATGCCCACAAGAGTCCAAGAATTAAAAAAAAAAAGAAAAACTTTATTAATAATAACAACAAAGCGGAATATGGCATACATCAGGTTGTCAAGAACACCGAAAGGAGTACAAGGAAAATAAACGAAAACGATACAACTTGGGAATTACCATAAACACAAAATACCAGGGGTTTCAAGCCGTTCTAACACACAGAATTATAGAAGTATACTAAAATCTTTAAGACGGTGACACGGTTTTAAGGTATTTTCAATTCTTGCTGTCCATTATTGAGAAAATATAATGCTTTAATATCAAAAGTAATTCAGTGAAATTTGGCTTACGACTGGAGAACTTGGATGTGTGAATACACTGTCAATATCACTGTAACCAAGAAAACTTTTTTCGAGCATAACGAAAAATTAGGGTTACCATGATCAGAAACAAAACGTGAAAATATGCTCTAGAGATGTTTCGTAAACCAGCAATACCAGAATAAATGAACCACTGTTTCAATATCGGTTTCACAAAAAGTAACAATTCACATCAATACCCCTTACAAAGACTAAAACCAACCCCTCATAGTAATGAAAACTAAACTAAATCGAAACATTTTCAAACATTTAAAACTAAACAAAAGCACTGGCAGTTCCCTTAAAACACAAAATAAAAATGAAATAAAAATGAAATCTAATTAATAGAAAATGCAAAACTAATAGCTTTGGTCCTCATCAGTCAAAGATGTTTTTGTGTGTTCCCACATAGCAGATATGTACCTAAATAAGTGGGTCTTTGCAAGCTTAAAGAAGTCCAGTTACCTTGTCGAATTTATTTGTTGTCTTCTTAGGCTTACTGAAGGCCAAGACCCTGATTATATCCAATTCATTTTGAGTTTATTTTATTTAAATAGCACCAATTCAACAACAGTCAGTTCAAGTGCGTTCTAACACAATATTAAACAGAGAGAATCCCAACATTCAGATGATCCCCTATGACCAAGAACTTGGTGACAGTGGGAAACGGGAGCACGGAGAGGTGAGGATAAAAAACAAAAAGGGACAGAAGACAAAGTTGTAATAGCATGATCTGTCCAGGTGTTTTCCTAAATGCTAATTTCATCTAGTTCTATTTTGAATAAGAACAACAACAACATCAAAACAATAACAAAAGAAACAAAACAAAAAACAGTCAAGCCATTAATTCTTCACACAGTACTGTGGTATTTTCTTGCTTCCAAGTGTTTGGGTCACTTCCAGCCCACGCTTAACTTGGTGGAATCCACTTCATGACTTTTTAGACCACGTCTGGCCCATAAACATTTGCCATTGCCATAACTGATGTGTAAGTGCCCAGAGCAGGCCCAGACGTCTCTGCTATCTGGCTGCTTGTAAGCAATTACTGAAAATGAAATGCCCTCAATATATATTGCTCCACATAATGAAACATGGAGGTGCAGGGTCATCAGTGAATATTGTCTTGGCTCAGACTTCTAAACCTCATCTTTGCTTTTCAGTGCCTGAGTGATGAGGAAAGGGTCCAGTTAGCTTTCCTTAAATCTATCTAATGACCAACCTGAGGCAGCCAGAGGGCTTTCCCCAAGGGTAAAACTGAAATCTACACAAGAAAAATCCAGACAGCTGACTATTACAGATAACAATGGCAGGTGCATTCAGATGAAATTTCCCGAAGTCCAAAGGACAGGAATCACACATTAATTTGCTTAATGCAAACTTATGCTCAGTACTGAAGAGACAGAAATTGAAATCTTTGAGTGTTGCCACAGCAACCCCACCCCCACCACCACCACCAACCCCCCCCCCCCCCCCCCCCCAAAAAAAAACCCCCAGACTATTTTCTTTTTTGTGTTTCGAATAGGGTTCTGAGTACAAACGCTGGAGATATCCAAGTGCTTGTGATCCAGACCTCCAGCAGATGTCAGCAAATATCTAGTGATGATGAACCGATGATGGTGTTATCAGAGAGCAGGCTACACATTTTAACTTAAAGTTCCTTTAATTTAGTGTTAGACTGTTTATCTATATTCGGTATATGTTTAGAGTAAGTTACATATAGGAAAAGATACCGAGACAAAATCCATGGTACTGAGAAAAACATCTTCACCACAAAGCATGGCCTGTGATTTTTCGGCTTGACATTCTTAACCTAGTTGTTGCTTTTTTCTGGATTTCATGGTTTCATAACTTCATTGTTCTATAAAAAGGCTTTCACATTCCCCTTGCAACCTCAGTGCTGGAAACAAGACCATAATTACCACAGCAGCTATCGGCACATTAACTGCTGTCAGATCAGCACAATACACCAGAGGCTAACCTGTAGTTGTAACACATCGGCATGCTGCTTCTGTGGGTCCAACAATAGCATCCCCTTCCCTGTGGTAATGCCAGCCAGTCAGTCAGCTTAGCACAGCATTCAGCAAAGCGCTTCAGAGCTAATCAAGCTCAAACCCTCCCACAGAAACAATGCTCCACATCAATTTAACCTAAATTCTAAGGAGGGCAACAAGCTGTGGGCTCAAGCAGCTTTTCTATTTGGGCGTCAGTAAGCAAGAACACTTCAGGCGACCTAAAGAAAGTTCATCTGAGGGAGGGTTTATGCCCAAGGCTACCCCCTGGATGCAAACATTAGCTCCTCCACAGAGCTTTTTTATTTTGAATGAGCATCATGGCCAAATTAAACTGACAGAATGGATTGTGTGTGTGTGTGTGTGTGTGTGTGTGTGTGTGTGTGTGTGTGTGTGTGTGTGTGTGTGCCTGCGTAGGCATCCCTTTACTTTGCAACTCTGATGCTTTCTGCCGCTCAGAGGAATATACAGTGTGTCTCGCTGCTTTGAACTTCAACACACACAATGCCAGCAGTTGCCAAGCAATTACAGAAGGCCTGCTTTCAGTGTATGCCTTTGGAAGACCAGACAGTGTTTTCTTTTCTTTTTTTTCCTCTTATGTTCCTTGTTTGGTCACAGAATTACATAATACAATATGAATCAGAAATATAGTTGGTGCTGTAGCTATCTATGTCTGCAAGGTCCAGGTGGTATGGTAAAGACAATCCGTCTCCTGACATTGGTACCCAGCTGGGATGCTGAGGGCCAGATGGTCGCCTCACAACAGGTAATCACAGCCAGCATGCTGATACAATGGCATCCACACAAATAGGTTACCAGACAAATAGGTTACCAGAGGCGTTTCCATGAATGTGAAGGAAAAGTGGCCAACAGGAAATCGTAATATTTGATCAGAAATAAATCCAATGTAGAAAAATTTATGTTGAAAACCTTAGGTGTGATTTGTAGGCTTTTGTGCAACCTGAAACAATGTAATACGTAAAAACTGTGCTGCAAAAGAGCCTGAAAATGCTTCAGCATTGAATAACTGTTTTGCAAAGTGGTGAAGTAGCAATGTCAAAATCTGACTTAAGAAAGGTTTTAGCAATAAATAAGGTGCCTGAAGTAAAGGGAAGGGGCCTTTCCAGAAGCACAGGCATTATATTGTTAGATCACAATTATTCATTAATGTGTAAATCACTTTAAACCATAAAAAACTATTAAAAAACAAAAAATAAAACAAAAACATATAAAAAAAGGCAACATTTAAATTTGTGTTTTAAAATCATATCTAAAAGCTTTAAAATAAATGACATGGAGAACAAAATGCAATATTTGGATCCAACATATAGTGAGGTGGAAGCAGAAAGTGGAGTAACACAGACATATTTAAATGAATGCGTTAAAATTTATTTGTGTCATTAGTTCAAAGATAATTAATTCAGTTATATTTTGGTTAGACAGCTCCGTCCCATGAGCTCCGCTGGACACACTCCTGCCCAGAGTATTAGATCTGATAGTATTTTTAAAAATCTTCATAGAAAATTACCTTTTTCTGTCAAATCATGGACCAGCAATGAAAAGTAATAAAACAGAGTTTAATTATGGATTTTACCTCAGTTTCTAATCTTGTACAGAACTTCCCGAGCATTCATCATTTAAAGCCATGCATGCGGCAATTTAATGTCAGTGGATGTTTTACATAAGTTTGTGCTCATCAGGTGAATAGCAAGTTCCTCCATGGCAGCAGTTTGCAGAGAAGGTCAGATCCTGGGGCTCACTCCTGTATTAATACACTGCTCCCCTGCAGAGGCAGGCTCCTCTAATACCCCTGCTGGCTGAAGTTTCCACTTGCATGCATTCATTGAATTCATTATTTTGAAAGGTTTCGGGTATTATTTATAGTTTTGGAATAAAATGTTAAAAACTGTATACGTGGCATAATAAGTGGTTGGTGTACTTTCAAAATGAGAAAGCAAAAGTTGGGCGTCACGTAAAGGTTTCCGGCGCGCTGGAGACACAGGTTTAATGTCGTGGCATAAAGTGAATTTCAACATGTTACATAAAGATTGGGCTCCATGCAGATGGCCCTGTCAAGAAAACTATAAAACCAAAGCATCACCCAGAGTTACAGCATACATCTTTAATGATGCAGGTGAATTCATTATCATTATGTTTAATAATCAGATATATTTGCAATAAGGGTTAATGCATTGCTGTCAGCTTTTAGATACCTTTAGATCTGTCCCTCAAGCGTGATACACACAGCTCTATGCTACACACACATACACACACACTCCCACACCCAGTGTCTCACTTGCTCCCCCCTCCCTCCTCTCTGCCTCTTTCAGTTCAGTGAACTGAGTGAAATGTCTTTCCGACTAAATGATTTTTTTTACACGGTGGGAAAGTTGCCATGGAGACAGCACCCCCCCCAGCCCCTCCTCTCATTTTTTGCTCAAGAGCGTAGCCCATTAAAGCTGTGCTAACTGGTCGATGTCACGTGTGTGTGTGTTTTTTGCACTTCTTGAACTGTTAACACTGTCAGTATGCTGCAGGTGCCCCTTTATGAGTGTGTCTATATACAGAACTAGCCTCCTCCACCTCCTCCTGTGTCCAGTTCCACTCATCCTGCAAGCAGCTATCGCCTCTCTCCTTAAGGTTTTCCCATTTGTGTTCTCCTCCTCCTCCTGTTCTCTTCCTCGCTGACATTCTGTGGTTCTTCATCCTCCTTCATTTGTTTAATCCCCCCCTAATCCTCCTTCTCTGTCATTCCTCTGCACATCTGAGCTTCCTCTTCCTCCTCACTCTGCTTTCTGCCGAAACACCGGAGGTGCAGCTTGCTGCTGGTGGGCTTTAACGAGGGATAATAACCACATGACAAATGATATGAGTGATTTTTCTAAAAGAAAGGGAGACAAAATAGAAGTAGGAGTGCAGATGTGGGTGCGCACACAGGGCAGGCGACGGTGCTCCACGTTGCATTTAGGCAAAATGTGGCCACAATAAAGAATTCATGACAAAGTGGCTGAATAATTACATGCGACGTAATGCACAGCTGAAAGTCCAAAAACTCAAAAAATAAATAAAAAAGTTCGGAGTTCAGGCAGTCTCTATCCAGGTCTTACCTTCTATGCCTGAGGCAAATATACACTGTGGACATGTGAAATGCTCAGAAGTTTGTGAAGTTTGTATATTATATATAGCACGTAGCACACTGCCTGGCATCTGTGACAGCCCAGTGCATCAAGGGAAGTAAGAAACACGAGGCTGGATGATACATATCCTTTATTTCCATGATCATTACTTCAGCCACACTGTTACTTACACATTCACAGACATCCTGCGACCTGGTACAGCTATCTCGACTGAAACGATCGCCCTGGCTTAACCTCTCAATCAAAATACTCAGCATTAACCAATAAAAAAGTAAACCTCTTGAATAAATTATATATAAAAAGAACAAATGAAAATCAAAAGGAATACCAATCCGAGAAAGATAAATACAGCATAAACAATCCTTTTTCTTCAGTGTTGTTTTTGACCACAGAGATAAACATCTGCTAGATCTCCTTTTAGTCGTCATTAGTAGTATTAGTATCAAGTTCTTTGTCAGATTTTGCTTAAAGCATCACTTATATAATTTTCATTGCATCAAGTTGACATCATTCATGTTAATATAAGCATGCAAACATGTTTCCCCATGACCATTCGGAACTGCACAAACGAGAGAAGACAGCGAGGGGGAGAATAGGGAGGAGGACGGAAAGGGTGGGGTGGGGTTGTCATACACAGAGAGAAAGAAAGAGGGCAAGATGGGGGGAGAAAGCTGAAGGAACTGGGGAGGAAAAAGTAGAGCAGGAAAAATGGTTAGGTGATGGAGAGTTGCAGGAGGAAAGGTAAGGATTGCTGGAGGAGAAAATGAGTAATCAGACAGACAGAAACAGAAAGGGAGGGGTTTAGATGGGGTGCGGGTTGGGGGGGGGGGGGGGGGCAGAGGGAGGAGGAGAATAAGGGAATGTGCTGGCTCCAGTATGAGTTTTGCAGTCTATCACAAGGCAGTAACACTAGGGCTAAATAGGGTAGACACAAGCAGAGAGAGAAGGAGAGAGGCTGGGAAAGGAGGAGAGTTTATGGGGCCTCTAGACCGATGGATCAATACCATATCTACTTATACAAGCTGATCAATAACCCCCCATCTGACAAACAACACAAAATACTTTCAGATGTAATTATAACCTCCTGCTACCTTCACTGATCCAAAGGAAAACTAGACCCCCCCCCCCCCCATCCCCAAACTGCACGCACAAAATACACACACGTGTGTGTTTGTGCACGTGAGGATGAGACTGAAATGGCAACAATACAAGTAGCTGCAGTGAGGTGTTGTACTGTTTTGCTGAGGTTACAGTGTGGTGACAGACATGGCTTTGAAAAGTCTGTATCGGTTTACACAAGTAGTGCAGATATTTCAAGCGCTCGTTTCTCACAACACCTCCTCCCTGATGTCTCGCCTTTATGGGGATCTAAATTTATCTTGATCTGTTTTTTTTTCCCTTAAACCTTTTATTTTTTGTTGTCTTCCTTCTCATGAATGTAATCAAAACACACCCAACAATTAAAATGATCAATCCCAGTGCCGTCCTGATTTTCCCTCGGACATACAGTACACAAACTACTGAAAGAAGTACACAATCAACACAGTTACTTACATCAGGCAAAGGGTGAGAGAGGAGAGAAGGGCTGAATGATTGGCAGCTGATTTCAGAGACGACATAGACAATACAAACTAATGTCTATGAAAGACAGTGTTTCCCCACCTAGTGCAATGAGGCACGTATAGTACATACACATTCACTCACTCACACACACACACACACACACACACACACACACACACACACACACACACACACACACACACACACACACACACACACACACAGAAAATAGCTCCTTGTAAAGACACAACACAAAGTTGGCTCCATGACAGTCTGTGGATGCCGGGATTCGAGGAGCGAGGGAGGCAAGACAGGAAAAGGACACGGGAGAGGAGGAAAAGGAGGAGGTGAGCACAAAAACGTGTCACACACAAGGTCACAGTGACACGCAGGCATACACACACGCACAGACACACACGATACAAAACAAACACGCCCACAAACACAGAAACACACACTAATAAAAGCAACACGGACGTGTGTGTCCTCCTAAAGTCTTGTCGGTGACATGATATGGACTAATAATTTTGTCAATTGAAGCTTGAGGAACAAAAACAACAAAAAACACATTGTCCTGGAATGATTGAAAAATAAATTAGAGTGGTGATATCCTTCGGTGTGGGATACATCCTCCAGCTAGTGCACTCCAAACAGATGCTGGTCCAATCCTAAAGCCAGGATTCGTTGAACCCGTTTTGTCCTACATTAGGAAAAGTCTGGCGATTTGGCCTGAAAGCCAGTGTCGATCAAATAGTTCGTGTCTCGCATCATCTCATCCTCAGTGGACCGTAAAAAAAATGGCATGAATAAACTCATTTCCGCATGGTTGCATGTATACTGTTTCACACAAATGACAGAGCAAAATAATTTAAAAAATACTAACGAGCACCATGAGGACTGTGACAAAAAGCATGAGGAAGAGGGACACATTTCAAGGCTATGTAACATGCTTAGACCAATGAGTCTGTCCTCATTTTTCGCTCTTCTGACATCAATAAAGACCACTGGATGCCTCGTCATCTTTCCTCTGGGGAAAATAAGCGAGTTAACTCTGAAACCAGAGGGTAGGAACCCTGGAGAAGGCGTCCAAAATGGCCGAGAGTATCCACGGTGGATATTTCGCCCTGCTAGTACTACATGAGATGTATTCCTATACAGTACGGCATATACTGTACACTAAAAGAAAAATATTGACATAAGGATTTTCTTCTTTTGTAGTCTGTACAAGGGCATGAACCTTTGGTCCTGTTTGAAATGACCATTCTACGATGGCTTACTTTTGACTTTTTTTAGTTTTCAAGAGAGAAAAAGTTTGTCACGTCACACTCCTTCTAGATGAAATACTACACTAATCTGAAGCACACATGGACTACTCACATACTACAAACTCTGTATTTGTGTATTTGTCTGTGTGTGTGTGTGGGTGGGTGTTTCCTCGCTAGATCCCAAAATGTACACCTGATTTCAGTCCACTGTACCGTTAAGTGTCCACATGTGTTTGTAAATGTGTAGTCTGATGCTCAAAAGTGTAGCTTGTGATGGATGGAGCTGATTTTTCCCCCCTCCAGCTCAGTAAAGACAGCACAGGAGTTGAAGGATTCATTAGCAGGAGCAGAACAGCACTAGCAGTTGGACACTAGCAGTGTCTCCACGTCTCTCTTTCTTTGATGGAGAGAATTATTCACAGATGAGAAGAAAGAAAGCAAAGTCTGGAGCTGTAGAGATGATGATGACCTGAGGAAAGAAGGAATAAGGGGGGAGAAGCAGATTAAGGAAGAGCGTGAGTTAGGGGGAGGGAGGGGGGTCGAGAAGATATAAACAGCACGCAGTACTGTACGTTTGTAGGGAGGAGGGTTGAGATGCATTATATAACCCATAACATTGAGATTATACACATGACTCTGCCTTACAGCTCCTACATCTGACAGCTCCACAGCTTCCACTTTATCACACATTCCCAGTCAGGTCATGCTTTTAAAGACTTGACTAGTTTTCCTGTGTAAATCTGTCTGGAGAAGCATCTGCTGCACATTTTGTAGATATGTACTACACTTTCAGATTAAAAAAAAAAGTGCATCCACTTTACAAGCTGAACTCCAGGAGATATTTTATTGCTACCGGAGTGATGACACAAATTACCATATCCTGATGACAAGAAAATAATAGCTCAGAAACCATGGCGTGGAAAGAACGAAGTCAGGAGAGACTCACAGTTTTAATCGGAGTGGGGACTGTCCACCACGATGTGTGGCTTCGGGGAGGATGTGGTGGAACTCTTTGACACAAATGTACCGATTGCTTTTTCCTGCAAGGAAGAATACGTTTGACAATTATGTTAATTCTTTGTGACAAAGAAAACACTTTTGATACATTCAGTTAAAAAAAAGGAAAAAGAAAATGTAAATTTTAGACATTATGCTGAAGTACCACGGCTACTCATCTTACTTTGTCTATCATACTTTTAGGTGGAAAGTGTAGTTGCTTATGTGTTATGCACAGAGTTACAGTGCAAAGCAGTATTAGGGCAACATTAAGGAAAAAAATTATTAACAGCTGCCACGGCTGATATGCCCTCTGCAAAATGCCACGCGTAGAGTTATTGAAGCAACTTGATCGGCTGTCTTATTGTGTCTTGTGACACAACATACATTCTCTTTATTGCACGAGGGTTGTAAACATCGACATCCTTGCATCTGTCCATTGCCGGATATTTAATTTTGTACAAATCTGGCCAACTGGTCCAAGTTTGTGTGTTTTTTTTTGTTCTGACTAGATGCAGCTTTCTGCGTCTCTTCAATGTCCTTATACTTATCACCACACTGTGTGATTGCTACTGAAACCATTACTGAAGTACGATTTCACTAACTCATGTACACGAAGCGTTTTGTAGAGAGTTGGCAGTCGCTTGACTTGAAACGACAGCTTTAATCTTCACATTTCGACTTTTTTCTCAAAATAGTATTTAAGGTTTTAGTTAATCTCCAAATCTAACACCTATTTTATCTGTGGCTTGCAGTGCTGTTTAGCTATTGTTTTGGTGTCCAGCTGTACAGACTGCCTTTTCTTTAACCTCCTAGGACCTGGCGTCCACATATGTGGACATCACATTTTGGGTAATTTAGACTAAAGTACTTTGCTCTACAAGGGCCTGATATCCACTTATGAGGACATTATGCTGCTACTGTTCTATCAAAATTTTAAACGAATATCCTCATATGTGGCTCTCATTTTTCTTAAAAATAAAAATAAGGTAAAAAAAAATCTGTTAATTCTTTGTTTTTACATTCATCGGGCCTCAATGTGCCCGAATACCAAAGAGAAATTAAAAATATATGTGGTGGAAGAGTTCGGGTCTTAATATGGTGGCTTTAGATGACACCTCAGGCGTCTCTAAAGACTTGATTTCAGATATTCTTTCTACTCACCAACCCTTCTGTGTATAAGGAGTAGCCAAGAAGAAAAAGTTGGCTTAAACGGAGGGATTGCTTCAAAGTAAGACTGCCAAAAAGGCTTGTTTCACACAGAGGATTAACTAAGGTACTGCAAACCCCAGTAAAAGACACAAAAGGATCTTTGAATCATGCAAAACTTTCCAGTAGAGGCAACAAAAAAAACTAAAAAGAGTTGAAAATTCACAGAAAAGATGTCATTTTCCAGAAATTGAAAGAGATGCTTTTTTTCTGTCTACTGAACTACACCAACCGTAGCAGAGGGAAGGGTGCAGCCTCCTGTGACGAGAGGCTCACGCTTGTGAAAGCGTGGCAGGATGCAAACACTCAGCTGAGCTGTAACATTAGCTGGCTGTACGCTTCCTCTGCCTGGCAGTTGTTGTTTCATAGAAAGAAAATGGCTCCTACATGAAGCCGCTCAGGTCTGAGGATTTTTTTTCCTGAATAACCAGTGCATGTCTTCCAAAAAAAGACATTTCTGCAGAGTTTTTTAATATGGCTCTTTTTTGGCACATCAAAGGCAAAGCAGGCAGAAGCCAGACATTTCTACAGTCAACAGTCAAATCTCCAAAACTGGATGACTCACTCAAATAGATGAACAGCACTACATGACGAAGGCAAACATGTAGGTTTAGTTTGGGGTGAACTGCCACTTTAAAGGAACAGTGCAACAGTGTGCGAGGTATATACGTAAATATGAAAGAGCCAGCAGCTGTTGTTTCATATGGTGGATGTGAGCAGTGTAAGGAAACAGCTTACCTGACTCAGAAAAGATAAGAAAGTCTGTCTGCTGGAAATGATGACGTTTATCTAAGCTTATCTACATATAATTATGCATTATAGAGATTAGGAGGTGTTTCACACAATGGCACATCCTGCGTAATAATTACTTTTAACTCTCATATGAAAGTGCATATGTTCCCAGGCAGTATTTGTTATTACCTCTTACCTATGGTAGAATGTTTTTGAATTTTATTTTGCTTCTTTTTCTAGACCTCTAAAGGCCTTTGCTTTTGTTTGACATTTCCACCTGAAAATAGATTCCCAAATATAATCACTAACAGTGGCAAAACCTAAACAACTCTGAGCTCAGTGGAATAGAGACGTTTGGTCAAGAACTTTGAAATGCAAATAGTCCTCTTAATCTTACCACCAGCAAATTCTGAGGATTTAACCTTTCAAATTTGACCTAATAAAATCTATAAAAGAGAGCAACGCTGATGTTTGTGAGCCCATGTTTGTGAGCAAATCCACTGCAACAAATATGAAATTCAGCAACAGCTGCTTCACTTTAAGTCAAGGTAATATTATACGGCTTCTTAAGTGAATGTGTCATGCTCTGCAGCCTGTCGGTGCTCTAATAACAAATACTGCCTGGGACCATCAGAGAGGAAGAGTTTAAACAAAAGCTGAGTAATTATTCTATCACTGCTACTCCTTCCACTCAAACTGTACCATTTCTTCCATGCTAATGTCACTGTTACTATGCTAATGCTAAATCATTTTCATCATATTGTATAAATTATTATAGTTATGCTCAGCACCCAAGCATATGTACTCATAGTGAAAGCACACAGATGCACACGCATAGACTCACACGCTCGTATGCTCATTACCTCCACAAGCTGATGCCAGTGCTCTATTGGTTTGCGAGGATTGGCCAGCATGGCAGCCCAGTGCTCCCTCCCCGGACCTTCAGCTTCGCTCCCTACACGACACATCCCTATAACCTCGTTATGACCGATGCTGATACGCAGCAAGGGCAGGAGGAGTGGAAGCGAGGATGGGAGAGACAGAGAGAGAGAGAGAAAAACAAGCAGTTAGAAAAGGAAACGGTTGAAGAGAGGGATTAGAAAAGCAGAAGGAGGGAGACAGGGCTTGTAAGAAGCAGCCGCAGAGTCTCATTTATCAACCTTGAGTATTGGGAAAAGAATACAGCGGTTGAGGAAGGGAATTGAATAGCAGCTCACAAATACACACAGCTCTGTATAAAACCTCTGTCAGTGAGGAAGCAGGCATGAGCACAAACATACAAAAGCACACACCTATAGAGATGCCAAATGGAGGGCAGGCTACATAATAGGGAGGCGGTACATTTGTACACAAACACATCAAGCAGCCAAGTGTTGCTGCAAGCGTCAGACAGCCCAACGCTGGCAGGGTTACACTTCCTTCTTCGCTATTAGCATAAATCATTCTTATTCATGAGGTGCCCGTCTATGTAAAACAGGGAACATCCACAAGGAGGCTGACTCACAAGGGGCCCCTCATCGTGTTCAACACAGCTGCAGCGCGTCAAAATGTGATGACCCAAAAGCAGCATCGCGCCTCATGCGCAAAAAGCGCACATTCAATAAGCAGCTACTTCACAGCAATGCTTGAATTGATCTGAAATCCCCTGGAGCGTGCTTCACTATAATAACACCTCAGCGTGCTCACCAGTCATAGTCCATCACTGCGATGATGATGGATACATTTTCTATATTTTCATTGGGAATGTCAAACACCAGCGCCTCGTTGTACGTGGGATTCAGCGTGTTCTTCTTGATGGAGGTCTTCCTCTTTTTTAGCCTCCGCCCGTCACATACCAGAGAGGCCTTCACGTACGGATCTGAAGCAGAGAACGGGGAGGGGGGGAGAACAAGGAAGATGGGAAGGGAAAGAAAGCAGGTGGTGGGAAAAGGAAGAGGGGGAGGCGTGGAGAGGAGCAGAAGAAGAAAGAGGTGGAGAGAGCCAGAGAGAAGCAGGGGGCGGAAGCAGAGAGAATAAGATAAGAGGGGACTCCTGTGAATGCTGTTAGGTATTATGTTCACAGGTATCCGCATCTGTAACGCATAAAAGGCATGAAAATCAAGTCACCTTGGCAAAGCTGGATTAAGAACACAAAGGGAGAAAAGCAGCACAGGTTGAATCACCTCAGTTATCCATTCAACATGTGCAGCCTGGTGACAGCAGCCAAGGAAAACACACACACCCACACGACTCTGTTTTTATGCCACGTTTAAGCATCTTTCCGGGCCCGCAATCATGTCGGGATCAGCGAGGAACAATAGCAGCGTGCGATCATTAACATTTCAGATCTCATTTAATCTGAGAGGGCAATCATCAAGCCCTTAAGTGAAGGATAACTCAAATCTCTTTTTAATATAATTGTTAATTAAATATCAGAATTTGGATTCGCATTTCTACGTCTGCAACGCCTCCAGGTCAGATAGTTGAGGTGCCTCTACCCCTTGAAGTTCTGGTCACACAGTTAAATACAGTCAATCTGGTGATGCTCTATATATTCAGGGAATATTTAGCAAAGATTTGTAGTAATTTGCCTCGTCACGCTACGTCTGCTCCTGTAAGTAATTTATTAGGTTTTGGGGAATTCCTTTCTGACAACATTTTTTATGCACGCTTGTTGGTTTGATTGAAAGTGGAGATAACGGTAACGAAAGAGGAGTTGGCGTCCTCCGTCATGTGTTACAAAGCCGCATTACACCGATCTGTGGCGGCGGCCTCTGCTGGAGAAGACTTTCTTCTTCATTTGTTGCTAAATGGCATGTAAATGACTATTTTATCGAAAAGGATCTAACACCATGTTTACCAGTGATGTTTACCCACAGGAGAAAAATATCTCTACAGGGCTTCACGCCAGTTATTATGGTATACATCTGGCCAGTGATCAGTCAGATCAGGATATAAAGCTAAAAGCACTCAGGAAAGCAACATATATCACCAGCAGCTGTTTTTGCAGACAGCGCTTAAGCTGTTTTCTGTCATATTTTTCCTCTAAATGAGTTTCCAGTCAGAGTGCTTGCTGGAGGTCTTGCAGCAGCATGATGTGTGTGAATGCATTAATTCTTTACCTGAGAAACCAGTCAGGTCCATGGCTTTGAGGTTGGTGGCCTTGATGATTGTAGCGGTGAGCCTGCCTGCAGTGGGCAGGTAACACAGCGAGAAATTAAGTTCCCCGAGATCGGCCTTCTCCTGTAGGTCAATATACACGCAAACAGAGATCAGAAATGGGGCGAGGTCAGACAGATCACACGCAGCATCAGAAACACAGAGATAAGAATTCTGTGGTTTGCTATCTGTGCTTGAAACGAGTTAGATCTGTGACTGACAGCGCGCGACAGCAGGTGTCCCGATGTGGACAGCAGGAGTGTTTGGGCACGGGGGAAATGCTGTCGCTGTAAATGAATCATACACCGATCTGCTGAAGTCACTGACTAGGAAAGAGTTAAATACAAGCAACGACATGTGGGCTTTTTATATCTCTGCCTCTAGTGCTATCTGCTGATCTGCCCGTGCTCTCAGTGGCACCTCGGTAATGACACCGGTGGTATTCAGATCACACGGTGATGCGATGGCTCCTTAGTGGCTTTGAGGCTCACTAATCAATACTTCCCAAAGTGAAACACTGAAATACGCCGATGACGCTGATGCTTTAAACTTACTTAATAAATTAAAGCCCCATGCCAAAAAATGTTTAAGACTCTGCTCCATCTAATTTGCTAATAGCCTTCTATGAATATTTCATATAAATCTACTTGGACATTGCCTAATATAAAGTTTGGAAGTGGCTAGCAATGCCCTTCCAGTAATCTATCTGGACTCTTCTGAGCTGCTTTGTTACTTTACCAGACTGCGAATTAATCTGTGCTGCAGGCCATTTCCGCTCTGTACCATTTCTATACTTCTCCTCCTCCTACATATACAATACAAGCTGGGTTTATTTTAGATGATTCCGACATGTGTTAGTATTTGAGTCTTAATTTCCCCTGCAAAACCTGAGTAATAAAACATTCTTGACTCGGTCCAAAAATTGTCCAGTTTAATTGCAGAAGCCTTAAAGCATCTTTTATTCATATTTATCAAATATTTGAAACTTTTAATGACATTAAATACAAACCACATCAATTCAGAAAATGATTTTCAAAGTAAAAGAATTCAGGTATTTAGACATCCACATTTAGTAAGTGGCTGTCTTTAAGAATAAAACTATTGTGGCTTTTCATGCTTTTGTCATTTTGGTAACTGAATGTTATTTTTTTTGTTAACATAATTCTGTACTCTCAGGGAAATCTGGAAGATCTGGGGAGAGATTGCATCATACATGACCATCAGAGAAATGTCTGACTGGCTTCAAATTATGTCTGAAGCAGGACGACGAGCCCAAACAAACAGAATCCTAAAGAACTATCTCGAGTCACCAGAACAACAAACAGATGGTGTGGGTCTGGGATTACATTAAGACAAAAATGCAGCAGAGACAACTTGAATCCACAGAACTGTGGCACGTTCTCCCAGTTGCTCGATAACCTACCTGCAAATTATTGTGTGCAAGTGTACCCGAGAGAATTCACGCAGTTAAAAGCCAAGGATTTACTACTTTTTTCAGTTTACTGCACTTTTGTTGTCATTATTCGAAAAATGCAAACAATTCATGGCACGTCAGTCAATTGTTGCTTTACTTTCAGGGCCATAAACTTTTTCACTGCATCTTTTGTCCAACAGGAAATACAAGACAGTGACGGCCAAAGGTTTTGTTAAACGTTTGAGTTATTGAAAGTTCTAAAATCCTTGAGATTGTTTTTCTCTTTGTCACAGAGACATGAAAAAGAATGTAAAACTGAAGCAGCAAAGTACAAGAAAAACAAACAGTGCAGGTCCTTTTTTTCCTTCTTTCAACTTCCCAATATGTTAACCCTTTAATAAATATTGAAACCTTTTAGTTAACTGATATAAAAATAACATTTAACTGGCAGAACATTATGCGCTCATATGTGAACATAAGCTTGTTTTGATAAAAACAAAACTGAGATGACCAAAACTGAAACTAAGCTGAACAAAAGAGGTTTAAAATGCAATAAAAATAAGAACTATTGAAAAACAGGTGTAATAACTCTGACTCACCTCGTGTCTGTGTCTACCTTTTTGTACCTTCATACAGCTATATTTGTTTTCTCTTTCTTCCGAGGCCAAAATTGAGATACATTTTTGTAACGTTACGGCACCCACTTCTGCCTTAAATCTCAAATAGAAGCTGTCAGATTTCCCATTTCTGTTTCAGTTCTATTTATCACAGCTTTGGCTCATAATTTGCAGCTGCAACGGCCCAAATGCACCACAAGGCTCATTCAAATTTCATCAAATCTAATCTACAGTGGGCATCTCCTCCAAATGAGCATGTCTATTTTGGGTTATTTCTTACCGCAGTGCCCTCCACAATGTCCCTCCAGATGGGTTTGTCCCCGGTGCCCTCGCTGAAGTCCAGCAGGTTGTCCACCACTACCTGGCCTATCAGGTCGTGTCTGGAGAAGCGGTCAAAGTCGTACACGGAGAAATGCAGTTTCCTGGAATGTAGCTCATTCAGCGGCACGCCAAACTGAAATGTCTCATTGAACACTGGGTTTAAGGTCTTCCTGTGGACCTGAAAGACAGACAGAATTTACTGTTTAGATCATAGCTGCGTAAATATCTTGTACTCGTATTGTAGTAATGAAATAATTAATAGGTAGGTAAAAAATTTTCAGGTGGGAATGGGGAACGAAGGGGTAGCAAGGGACTACTATATTTTACAGCCCACACACCCTGGACTTGCACTGTAATAAGAGTGCCACTGCCTATATTTTCATTGCTGTCTCTCAATAGTATGCTGTCAGTAAAAAGCAATGGCAATTCCATCAGCTAGAATTACTCAAAACACATTTAACCTGATGTTACCTTCTGTTATTAAGGTATCAAATAAGTGCAAGGAATACTTATAAGCCAGTAGTTCCTGCCTAAGACAACTCCTGGAAAAAAATGGCTTGAAGGGCACTAGTCTGGCTTATTTTAGTCCCACATGCTTACAGAATTGTTGGCAACTTCTGGAGGCTGCTGAGTGAAAGCGGTTGCTAGGTGAGTAATTGACATGTGCAGAAATGCAACTGCAGCAACCTGGTTGCAACCAAAGGAATCACAAGTACTTTTTCAGTGCAGCATTATATACGTCTTTGCAAACAATTTCACCAAGTCACTGCCAGCAACCAGTTTCCAACTGGTCAGAGAATGCACATTTCTCCTAGCAACCGACTGTTGCCAGGCAATTATCAAACAGTCTCCAGGCTTGTGCGACTCAGGCTATTGAACTGAGGGGCGATACCAGGACGAAATAAATAAAGACTATTTTAAATTAATAATTATGCAGAACTACTTTGATAGACTAGTAATAGGTGAACTGCACTGTAGCTACAGACTTATATCTTTTTAAGGGCTGTTACCTGATGTGTTAATTTATAATACAGTAATAACAATTTTTAATATCATCATTTCATCCATCCATCCATTTTTGTTTTATTACCGATTCTCTTTATATTTGTAACTTTTCATGCAGAATAATAAGTACTTGCAAAGGAATTTTTTCTGTTTTAATCTGCAGATTTACTCTTTTATATATAAGTTATTTTCACATTTGAGTCTTTTTTATTGATTCTTTCATTCCAGCTAAAAACACAAGACATTTCTGAAGATAAATTCATGAAAACCAGCGACTTGTTTGGCAACTCTTAATGCTCTATTGAAAATGCACCCAGAATCCTCTGCTGAATTTATGAAAAATCATTATAATCTGCCGCAAAGTAAAATGTATTTTTCAGGCTGTTTCACAAAGTGCAACTATATTTCTTCAACCAAACAAACAGGATGTTTTCTTTTTTCCAGCAGAGGAGAGGAGTCACTGAGGATTTGTGGCTTCAAAAATCCTCAAACGACCTGCTGAATGTTTCAAAGTTTGTCTTCTGGCTTTTATGTGTGACTTGAATGAAGCAATGCAAAACTTTCAAAATGCTTTCCTTGGAGGCAGAAACTGAGCTGCATTTGTTCAGAATTCCTTTCCTTGAAAGCAGTAATCTACAGGATCCTCGTGTTTTAAAGCAACATCTTTGACACCGAGAGCTTAGCGCTGTTTTTTGGTATTTAAACTTTGGCTGAATTTGAGTTTATGGTGTTTTTTCTCAATCCTGGGCTTTCTTTTGTTTCCCTATCTAAAGCACACAGATATTCTCCACTTTCGCCCAAAACAAATTAGAAAACAGAGAGCTTTAAAAGCTTTAAGGGTGAATCTAAACAGCAACATCAGCCCAGACTTGTAAGCATTAGCAACTTCTTTCTTTTTTTGCTAATGACTGACATTATTTCAAAAACATGACAGAGGGATGTGTTTAAAAGTGTGCCGCGTTTGCTAAAATGTCCTCGAGCCACATAATTATCATCTAACACACTGGCTGACCTTGTTCCTTTGCCAGGGTGAGAAAAGTGAATTTCACCTTTCCCTTTGGGATGGAAGACCCAATCATAGTTGTGAAATTAAATAACGACCAAAAACTAGATTTAAAACTGAATATTTTCTTTTTGTCAAACACGCACAGTTCTTTCCTTAACTCTCGTATCTCGTGTCACATCAATTCAGTCTCACGGAAAGACGGCGGCTATAATTTCCTCCTCATCACATCTCAGCATATTTGTAAATTTGTCGTCAACCTCATTCCGGCTCCAACACATAATTTTGCTATTTGCTGTTTTGCCAGTGGGATTTATTTGCTATGAAAGCATTTGATGTGGATGCTGTCATGTTATAAAGCATGTGCAAATTAAAATGTGATGCACACAGTTTTCCAAATCCAACTTTTGTGGCTGCGTGAGCGGCTCTGTCACTTCGGCTTATTAGCACTTGATGATTACTTGTTAGCTTTGGATTAAACAGGCAGCTGATGAAGGCTCTTTGAGTTCTGCAACCCGAACACAAGCCCTAACATCTACATCGAGGCGTTGTGTTTCTTTTTTTGAAAACGGTTGGAGGCATAAAAGCATTGCAAAATATGAGTGGTGTAAAAATTCGGTGTTAATGAGGATGTGATTGAAATTAAACAATCACCTACACTCCAAACAAAAGAGGAGCCGTATTATGCAAATGGATGAAGCATTCATGCTTTTCAGTGGTTGAAGGGGCTTTTGATGTGCCGGAGACAGTCACACAAAAGGGAGAAATTTCCAAATCATACAGCTTCACTGTCACTGAAAGCTTATTTTTCTCACTTTCCCAGCCCTCTTTGATTCTTTTTATCCCAACACGGCAAAAGTACAACCCCATTTCCAGAACATGAAAGAAAAATTTAAAATGATTAAATATATATATATACATATATCCTTTAATCTACATTTAACTGAAAATAGTACAATCAAAAATGTGACAGTCAAAATGAAATGCAGATTGTACAACTATAACATATAGTATTATATAGAAGGCATTTAATAGGAGGCACAGCCTTCTCTGGACGTGATGTAAGCACGCCTGCAGCTGTGCAACCCTGCATGTCCCAGACGTGTTCAGCAGCAGACATATTAGGCCTGAAAGGCCTGAACCGCTCTGGCGGCGTGGGGACGGGCTTTGTCCTGCTGAAACAGCCGCACGGTGGGGTGCCGCAAGAGTGGCACAAATACATGTGCAAGGCTGCAGCAACGTACATGCCAACGGCCCAGCTTTGACCAACTTCAGCCAGTCGCAGGTGCTGGCAATGATGTTACCATACCATACCATACCAACTTTATTTCTAAAGCACTTTAACATAAAACCAGAGTTTCACAAAGTGCTGTAGATGTGATGTTCATTTGCACATTTGTGTTTGGTAAACTAATCCTGCCACTAGTTAGCTAACTGATCAGCTGGAAGGTTTGGGTTTTCTGAGAGATTAAGATGATGTGAAAATGAAGACTGAAAATATTTCACAGCATAAAAAAGACCAACCCCCCCCCCCCCCCCCCCTAAAAAAACACCTTGTAGCAAATATGGCGCTGTGGACACTGTGAAAATACTCCACGGCCAGAAAGTTAGGTGAAAAGAATTTCATCATTTACAGCAAAATATAATTTAAAAATCCAGAGAAATGTCTTTAGTAAAGACCAAGGCCCCAAACCCTGTTTTACAGCCATAATCTTCAGGGCTTTAGACAGCAGTATAGCCGAGTGTAAAGAGAGGTCCCTTTACCCATTTCCATGAGACAATTTTGTGTTTTCAAAGAACATCCTTTGCCTTGTCATTTTGACGGTTGAATCCAGCCGAGATATGGAGTCACAGACTGGGAACAGAGGCTTCAGAAAGTCGCTGCACTGAAATGCAAGTACAGCGACTATGGTTCTCCGAGCCCAATCTCAAAGTGATGGAGCTGTAAGGCCAAGTTTCATTTCTATGAGCAGCCAGTTTCACAGCAGCCGCCTCGGCTGTATAATACAGGTGATCATAGATCTTTTATTTATTTTTTGAGTAAACGTTATAAGGGCTAATAAACTGTTGTGTGGACCGGTCGAGGGTCAATAACCCTTGACGTGATTAAAGCATGTGTAGGCCTTGATGTGATTCTCATTTCCCATTGTGGCCTTTAGTGAAACTGAATTTGAAACCCCCATACAAGCAGGAGCGGTGTTAAATGCACATCATTTAATTCTGTTTTCTCTTACATGTTACACAGGTTCACAAGTTCAGAGACAGGGCGCTACTGGTGATATTTATAGATCTAACACAAAGAACAACAACTCACATTTGTGAGGCCACAGAGCTCATAAATTCTGAGCTTTTCCACAGAGAATAAATTAGAAGACAGGAGGATTTTTCAAGGGCTAAGGGTACATTTCCTGGTACAGAATGTCCCGGAATGTACTCAAATATTGACTGAGCTGTCCTCAAACACCAAAATAACACGCAGGAGTTGAGTAGCAGAGCCCTGTAATAGTCAGAAGAACATTATCCTGAATAAATTATGCTCCAGATTAGATTAGATTACATTAGTTGAACTGTAACGATTCTCCACGGGAAGGCTGGGCCATCAGTGCATCAGGAAACAGGCCGAGAGAAAACAAAAAACTGATGCTGTTTAAATCTTAAGGGGATTCTTTTATTGTGTGAGCTTTTTCCACAGCATCAAGTGAGCAGTTTGCCACTAAGGATGAGTGTGGTAGGAGTGAGAAGCACCTTTGTCTGGAATTTCTTCTTCCTGTCTGGCAGTAGGTAAATCTTCACGTACGGGTCAGAGAAGCCATTGGCATCCTTCGCTGGCAGGTCCAAAGCTTTCAGTATCTTCACCACCAACTGCTCCGTACTGCGAGAAACATACACAGAAAACTCCATTAAACTCGTATATAAAAAGCCAAGACGCCCAAATTTGCACGAACACGTATGAGCCCTAGACAGGGTCAGCCTCCCCACACACCCAAACACCTCAGCAGAACTCATATACGCGTATAATAGTGTGGGAGGTTCAGTGTCTCTGGTGTAAAGAGTATCCAGAATAGCTTGTGTGGTGTGCGTGTCTGTGTGTGTGTTTGTGTCTTATCCCTGCAGCTGTATCTTGGTTGCACTATCAGCGATGTAAGCACAGCAAGCACAGATGTTCAGCCAGCGCGCCTGTCCAGTGCTGAGCTCATTAATTAACCTTAACACAGTACCCTTTAATCTGTAGTCACTTGGGTCATGGAGATGTTGGTGCATAAGAGCCGAGCAGAAAAAGATGAATAATTTATTAGCCAATAACAAGAAAATGAATGTATTTCACAGGAGTACGGATTAATCATTGTAACAAGTGCATGTTTAACATTTGCTCGGAAAATGCGAGAAACTGCAGCTTTTCTACATCACGTGTGATAATACGTGACCCAAGAGACAGATTCAAAATCTTTACAAAAAAACCCCTAAAATACGAAAACATGCAAGCACCCAGCTGTCAGAGTTATCAATGTAAACACATTTATTTGACTGATTGCATATTTCTTGTACATTTAATCAATACTACAGTGATTGCCTAAGGCAGTGGTTCCCAAATAGGGAGCAGGAGCTCCAGGAGAGATGCTGGGGTGAATTTAAAGAAGTTGTCAGATGACTCCTGTACTCCTGTAAAAATGAAATCATCCCAAAGAAACACCTTTTTTCAGTTGGCAGCATTCATGCAGATGTTATATTTGTTAACACAACGCTACTCCCAGTAATAAGGAAAAAAGAGAAAATCACGTTACACACAAACAAAATTAGTAAGAATTAAGTTATTAACATATAAATCAGGTTGAAAGCTACAACTTACCAGCAATACTAGCAATTTTTTTCTATGGTGAAAACCTTCACCTTTTAGTGACTGTGAAATTATTGAATTAAAAATTATTTGCAACCCCACTGATCGCAGGTTTTTCTGTGGGTTTGGAAACCAAATCAAAAGAAATCCTTGGTGTAAAGCGATTATCAGAAACACACATTGTGGTTTTATAATCCTTATTTAATCCAGCAGTAAACAAAAGTGTACCTCGGAAACGGACATTTTAAATAGAAACCTGCATGTGTCCATCACCTCCAAGGTGACTGATGGGTCTTTTCATGCAACTAAACATCACAATTAATAGTTTTGCTGTTACAGGATTGTTTAATCAAACAACTGTAAAACAGGCCCGTAATATTAATTATAACTCTTATATAAATATATAAAATAAATAAAAACAGCCTGCAGCTAACAATTACTTTCACTAACAATTTATCTGCTGATTATTTTACCATTATGCGCCACAGAATCTTTAAAAATGAGTCAAACAATTAAATTGTTGTTGTAAGTTCTGATTATTTTTCTTCTAGTAAACGAGTCAAAGTATTAGCTCCTAGAAACCTCAACATTTTGATTTCTTATGTGGATTTATGGTTTTTCTACCTTGTATTGTACATGTATGTTACATCGGTTTTTCTCCAAACAGAAAAATAATGCTATCAGCAGCTTTGATCTAAAAATAGCACTTTTGACACACTCCCTTATAAATGCACAAGTAAGCACTATAACTGGAGTGTGAGCATTTTTGTTTTTTGTCATGGAAACAAACATGCGTGCAACATGCCCACAAACACACACACAAACACAAGCAGGCTGATGCGCATGCCCTAACATCTAAACGCTCCATCACACCGTCATGGCTGCATCTCCCAAGTCGTTTGTTATGTATTTAATTAGCAGATGAAGATGAAGATGGCTCGGAGGCTTTTAATCAGACCTCGTTAGACTGTGTCTCTACGAGTTAACCAGTGTGTCAGCACTTCATTAGCTGCTTAAGGAGAACAGCGTGAACTTTGGGGCTGAGGAAGGATCAGCAGGGCGAACGCTGGCAGTGACCCTGGCAGTTATGTCTTCTCTGTCCAAATGCAGCATTTAGTACAGCCGTGGCCAATCCAGACACATGTTTACCTCCGTATCACATCCAATTAAAGCAATCAGATAAACATGCCTACCAGTCGGCAATCACACCGAATAAGGGAGAAGATGTGCGGCGCCAACTGCTGCAGGAAATTACATTTCCAGGCAGGTAAATATTTCAACATGAAAGCCCTGAGTCATTTAAAAATGCATCAAATAATCATTTAATCCAGTATGATTTGTGGATATGTTGGCAGCAAAGATTCTGCAGTCACCTCAATGCATCAGTGCGCTTTAATGACAGGAAGCTTGTGAACAAAAAAACCCAAACAAATCTACCTCTCTCTTATTATCATGAATTTTCCATTACCTGTTAATTGATAGTTTAACATGGCTGCGGGTTTTCCTGCACTCATATGTCTTACTACAGAGCAAGACATGAGCTCGAACCAAACGCCAGGTTTTTACACAATCCCCGAGGCAACCTGCAGAGAATATACCTATTACTGCTTGAACAGGGAGTGAAATTCACAGCCTTATTCCTGGCAGACAATGCCCGAAAGCTAGCTATTATTCCCACAGTGGAAATGTGTCAGCTTTTAATGGGATTGTCAATAGAAATGCCTTTCCCACAGGATCTGAGGAAGACTGACATTGTTGTTCTGAATGTTACACTCCAAACAGCAGGGTTTCGCACATTAACATACCAATCTTATCACTGCCGCAACACTAACACACCAACACCTCGCGTGTGCATCTACACACCTACCCACACTTGTTTTTGCTACATCTCAGACCTTTCCCCCTCACTTACATCTGCTCACTGGCCTTAATGAAACAACGTGATGCATTACAAGCGACTAGAGAAAGGCATAAGTTAACATGTGACTTTATAAATGGGGGGAGGAAAAAAAGGGCACACGAACCGTTTTCGTCACTGCCCTCCGTCTCCTACCAGCTCCCATGCTAATTCTTCGTATCTGTAACTTCAGCTATAACACAGCCTGGTGTTATTATGTGTTGACAGGGTTGCTGTTTAAAGTGGCTCTCCATATATAATTCATGACCGAAACGGCCTCTCGCTCCCTTTCTTTTCTGACCATCAGCACTTTTGCCCATCGCAGTGCTTCTACATGTCAAAGCAGGCAGAAATGGGGGCTGCCAGCTGAGCAGCCGACTCACTCCTTCCCACAACCCACCAGCACCTCGACTTACATTCACATTCATGTACACACCCAGCCCGCACAGCATGGCAGCCAACAGTTACATACTTAGACCCAGCAGACCCGTGCTCTCCAGCAGAGAGCATTCAACTGAGCGTCGTCAAAGGAGTAAAAAAGGAAAGTAAGTACAGCAGCCTGTGCCACACAGTATCTAAAGACACAGATGCCACTTTCTCATTTTAAAAACCTTAATATTTCAGTTTATTATCATAAACAAATGAGAGCACAGCTGAGAAAACAACTCTCACATCTCCTGCTGGTGATAAGTTAGCTCAGAACGTGCTCGCTGTCTCAAACTCAATTTCTCTACTTCAGTTGGAGGATTTCTTTTTGTGTCTACTGAAGTGGATAAACACGCTGGAAGATATTTTCCCAAGAAGCATCCTCTTTGTTCTGTACCATAAAGACATTCAGCAAATCAGTGCCTGTTTGCGGCACCTGACTTAGTATTTGAACGACTTTACAACCTAGCGTGATCAAAGTGGCTGAAAAACAGATGCATCAGCATTCAACGGAGACGTGCTGGTAGTTCGAACCAGTTTTGGTTTCATCATGCAAAGCTGAGAAGTTGTTCTTAGAGATAAAATTCTACAAATATATATCCCTGCTATCACAAGAATCTACAGGGTGCTGGATTTATTTATCTACTCGTCTTTTAACCAGGCTAGCAGTCTTTTTTTATGCATGGCACCAGTGGTCTATCCGCCCAGGCCAGCCAGCAACTTCCAGAGCCAAAAAATGAAAACAACGTGTAAGTGCTAAAAATTATAGTACCTGCAGAAGCCACTCGAGGCGAGTCATTCCCCATAGATACCCATGTTAAAATACCCACCTTTACAATACTAAAAAGCATGTTTATAGCCTGCTAAAAAAAGGGTTTGGGGCTCTGGAGCTTATTTGTTCTGTCATAAAAACTGCAGGGTGTTATTTTTTTCTAACCCAGCCAACTTAATTAGGATGTCTGCTAGGCTTCACCTCCACTAAACGAACTGCTGAACCTTATTTGTGCTGTTGACCCTTATTAGAGCATTAAATTAATAATTTGGCTAACTTTGACTGTAGTTGTACTAACAGCCTGTGGTTCTGTTGGGTTTACACCCATACACTCGCGGTCACCAACCTGGCAGTCGAAAAACTCACAAAACAGATCTTAGTGCTTACATCCATCTTTAATTTACAGGCTATAGTCCTGACTAAAATATCCCAACTACTGTAAGATAGATTGCCAATCTTAGTACAAATTAACATATGTGCATATTAACACTAAACACAAATGCAAATGTATAAATGAAAATGTAAAAATGCGTACATATTAGTGTGATAATTCTCAAAACTAAAGACGCTGTTACATTCTGTGGTGGTTCGTGTTGAAAGTCTTATGACAGATGATTTTATGATGGGAAAGTCTCCATGCTACTGACTGTGTAAGTGTGTATTTACGGATTCGTTGAAAGCACTGTATGCCCACTCAATAACAGCCTCATAAAAATATTAGTGCAACCCAGCTGTGTGGTGATGTAACAGCTGCACCATTCACCGTTAAACTATGTATGGTAAATGGTTTATTAATGTTCAAATTCTCCACTTTTTACATTAGAAGACATTGGCAGGGTGAGAGTAGGTTGCTTTTGGTGCAAACTTGCTGACTTACTTGAAGGCGTAGCGCAGGAGGAAGCTGATCTTGCCGCAGGTGTCGCCCTGTTTGCCTTCGCCCTGGTCGCCTTTGGGTCTGTAGAGCTCCGGTTTAATCTGCCCAATGCTGGTTACCTGTTCCTTCTCCTCTCCATGGAAATCGGGACTGGAGAGCTGGTGAGTCATGGGCTTGGGCCTAAACAGAGATAAAAGGGCTCAGAGGGTGCATATTAAGGGAAGCGCACCAAATGCACACGTGTAGTCACTAAAAAAGTGTGATTTTGCAACATTATCAGAGATACAGAGACGGGCAAACATTTTAAATTGGAGTTTACACACAGTTTGATTTCCCACACCTTTTTGTTTACAGTGCAGTTGCAATGCTTGCAAATATATGAAGGGAAAAAAGCAAATAGCAAAGTAGCTTCGTGGTGATAATAATTCTGTAAAAAAAAACACACTTTTCAGAAAATGTGCACTTTAGTGTTTATAGAGTTAACATTTGTGCCCTTGCTTTGAAAAAATCCACGTGTCCACAAAGTGAGATATCATAAAAAAACATTCAAAACAAGCAGTGCAGACGCTTCGCTTTACAGACCTCAAAAGAGTTCATTAAAAGAGAGCAAGATTAAAACCGCTGTAACCTGAGTAATGCGATTTTCACGACTGTGTTTTCAAAAACACATTTTATAAAGGTAGAGTCCTCCTCTTATTGATGTACTGATGTGTTTGTTAAATGGATGTACGGTAATGATCACCAGCTCGGGGGTTAAAGTTCACTCCTGTTTTTATTTCCCACTTTGTCTCTGAATTTGGCGACAAAAACGTCAGCGCTAACGGACTTAAATGAAAAACAAACACACACACTCTATACTGACCGAGGGGTGACCTGCTGTTGGGAGTGAGCGTTCGGCAGGTCTTTATGGGCTCCACCCTCTGAGTTGGGAACGTCTGGAGATGTCTGACTCAGCTTCAGAGTTCCTACAAGAGTATAAAATCTTTGGTGACTCACATGCTTGTTTTGTTTTGTTACAGTGCCACTAAAGACCTGCATTTTTGTCAGCAACATTGATCTCATTGATTGTTGTACTTTGATTTAGCAGGCAGTGATTTACCAGCTGAGGGGAGTGAAGGAATGAGCAGACATATTTACAATAGCAGAACATGAGCCAGCATTAAAGGCATACAGAGACGTGAAACAAGGCTACATCAAACTGCAATAAAGGCAGCCAGCAAACATTTGATATTGAATAATGATAAACAGCGTGCACCAGCGCTGACAGCCAGCATAAATAAAACTCCAGGATGAAAACTCAGAGCTGTTTTTATAAACTCAGGTCCAAAATATCTCTGACAACAGTTTCTATTTTAGCTTCTTTTTCTAATTGCTGCCTGTTTTTGTATAATGTTGTGCTCAGCTGACAGGCCAGTTCAAAACACTCCATCATCACATGCTGTTTGGACAGCATGGCTTAAAGTCAGGTGCATGTTTTAAGGCTGTCTTTTATTCCTGTAATTGAGTCAAAACAGCACAAAACAGCAAAAAACAGCGAGAATGCATAAAAATGGCAAATGGCCTGTATTTGTATAGCGCTTTACTAGTCCCTAAGGACCCCAAAGCACTTTACACATCCAGTCATCCACCTATTCACACACTGGTGATGGCAAGCTATATTGTAGCCACAGCCACCCTGGGGCGCAGTGACTGCCGGACACTGGCGCCACTGGGCCCTCTGAAGTGTCTTGCCCAAGGACACAATGACCGAGACTGTCTAAGCCGGGGCTCAGACCAGCAACCTTCCAATTACAAGGCAAACTCCCAACTCTTGAGCCCAGCTTTAAGTCAGAGGTAAATGCATAGGAATAATGGTGTCACATTACCATCTACTAACTGTGATATGTGATACTGACGTTGAAATATCATTATGGATTTCTATAGTTATGTAACTCTCTTGGCACCGCAATTGGATTTTGAATTTAATTAATCTGCTAAAAAAGACTCAATAAGCAAAGCTACGGTTTAATTTGATAATTTGATTATTATCATTAGAATTGTTATCATTTTATGAATATTTATATGTTATTCTATTATGTAACATTACTTCTCTCATCTTCATATAGTGCAATATTATCATTATAGTAATAAAGGCAATAATAATAAAGGCAAAATCCAATGAGAGTCTTCAATATATTTAATATTAATATTAATAATTTTAATTCGATTGCTTGTTTGTTCAGGGCATATCTGTTTTCACTTGGGTTTCAGTACGCTTAATTTATTTTCTACAGCAGGTGTGTTAAACTAAGAGCCTGGGGGGCAGAACCGGCCGCTCGAATGACTTTGCAAAGTGTGAAAATTGCAGAGGAGGTCATAGATTTGGGAATTTTCCCTGTATTTTGCAAAAGGAAGCATTGTGCTGCAGCTCGTTAAGAATTGATCATGTGCTTCTTTAATTTAGCAGTGTTTCTTTATAATGACAGTATACTGACTGAATGTGGGAAAAACTCATATATATTGCTGAAATTGCCCTCATTTTTCTTGAGACATCTCAGGATGTTCGTAATCTATTTTCTAAATGGACGGCTGATTAAATCTGAGTGTTTTCAGAACGTACTTGCACAGCTATACACCAAAAGAAAGGGAACTTTTGGACAGAGTATTTTTTACAGGTTATTAGGCAGCGGTTTTACCAGTTCATCCCCCTTGAGATGGAATTGGGCTGTGTGTGGCTCATAAGCTAAAATGAAATTGACACTGTGGTCTGCATGCAGGTGTTTTCTGCAAGCATGCTCTGATAAAACTAGCTGCTAAGGACAGTTAAGCAGCCAAGGAGCTACTAGTAGAGTTCCTTCAGCATTCAAGAAGAACAAAACAGAGCTAAATGGAAAGATATATTTATCAGGTGGCGGGAATCAGAGGTCTTTAGGTTGTAAATCAGCCACTCACCTGCATCATATGTTCCAAAAATTATTTAAAAAAATAATAAAATAACAAATTTGCACATTATATTTTTTGTCATTTAGATCCTAAAAGATGTGTGTACCACTTGTTTTAAATTTTACTACTAAATAAATGTCTGTAATAAAAGACCACGCCAGTACGATGAAAAAGTAATATTCCTTGAGTGTAGCACCACTGAAGCCCATTTATATACACGCAGTAATGGTCAACATTCATCATAGTGCTACAGTTCAGACAAATTATTTTACAGCATGTAGGTAAACATATTAAATTCACTACCCTGTGAGTATATTAAAATGAGAGGGTATTGACGGAGACATTGCATCGCTCTTTCAGCCTGGCTGAAATGAATGTTTGCGTGTCTTTGCTCTCTCACCAGCATTGTTGGGGTAGGTGTCCATGTCCAGGTAGGAGTGCTCCTGGGTCTCATTTGGCCCTCCAACCACGCCTCCAACCTCACCCCTCTCCAGCCCCACTAGGTCAGAGAAATGGGGGTGGTGCTGGCCCTGCTGGCCAAGGGTGGGATAGAGCGAGGACGAGGAGTGGCCCTCTTTCCTCTGCAGCAGCGGGGGTAAGAGTGACGAGCCCCCGGCAGCTGCAAGGTTTCCGACACCGGCGGTTCCAGGAAGCAACCCCGATGTCAGGCTCAGACCTCCGCCCTCCTTGTCCCGCCATGGTAGCCAGCAGAGCTTCCAGGAGACGAAAAGGGAGACGGAGAGGAGGACGATGCCGCAGAATGTCACAATGACCGACAGCAGACTGACAGAGATCTCTGCAGAGGACCACAGGAAGAAGGTAAAGAGACGAGTTAACACTTACAAGTCTCTAGCCAAGATAACACTTCTGAGAGTGCACTTTTTTGTAACCTCTATTTAACCAACAAGTTAAACTCTTGAGATTTTTACACGATTCTCCTGCACTGAGCCTGGCAGGGTTAGCCCTGAATGTTTGTGTTTTTTTTTTAAATCTGAGCTCCGAGAAAAAAAATCTTTGCAAGCACAGCCCACTCCCACACTGCAACACAACAATGCTAACAATGCTAAAGAAAGCGCTGCCAAGGGCCATAGCTTGGATATTAAAGATGGACATCTGAACCGTGAAGCCAGCTTGGAAGTACCTTAAACCTGCAAAAGGCCAACAGGGGGCAAATCCTCTGCTTGGAGAAAAACTATGTGGAAAAAGTCCTTATTATGAAAAGCTCCCTCATTCTCTCCTTTTTTCAGGAGTTTATGGCCTCATTTGCAAACTTCAAGTCTATTTGTATACACCATGACCTTTATTTGGTACAGTATGGTCCCCATTGGAATAACAAAAACAGCAAAGTAGGGTATGCTGTGATCTCTGTTGGACCTATGTGCAAGCTGCAAACTTCAGTCATACTAATAATGTAACAGTCAAGGTAGAGACAAGCAGCGCATGTGTTTAATAACAAGTTTTTATATTTTAATGAGTTAGGAGGACGGACACTTGTCTGTTTGCTCTATTGATTTGGGGTTAGGTAAGCTTAGTCTGCAGTGCTTTAATTGCTCCTGAAGTCAAAAGCTAAATAAACCCATAAAAGGCTAAAAAATGTTACCTGGTTTCATGTTTCGCCAGGATTTCCCCATAACATTGCAAGTTTCTTAGTAAAATGCAGCATCCGCTTATCATGTCCAGTTTACCAAAAACAAGACTGCGATGGTCAAAATGCTCAGACCAAGGATGTACAACTGAACATCACAGTGGTTGCGCACATTTTTGTATACAGTCTATGTTTAGCAGTGGTTTGAGCATGCTTACGAGATCAATTCTAACATGATTGTGTGTACCAAATGTAATCCAATAGCTGCTGAGGCATTTTTTTAAAAAGCGTCTTCATCAGCATGCATCTGGTATTTTACACGTTAACATGTTACGCATACATATGTCTGAGAAATCAACAATAAACCACTGCATGATGAACAATCCACACGCGCACACACGCACGCACATCGCTCCCAACATCACCACATTATCTACAAATCACGCATCACGGAGCGGCAGAGGCAGGAAAGGGAACCTGCTGTAGGCGTAAATAGCAATATGCAGCCATCCCCTCAAGCTCACATCCCAAATTTGAATCCTGAGCTTAAAATGAGGGCAAACGCTGGCAGAGTGGATGTTCTTAGAGAAGGAGAGGAGGCGGTGGGGTGGTTGGGTGGGGGTAGCAATTAAAAAAACACCAACACCGACAGTGATGTCTCTATGCAGTGTCATCCTGCATTTCCTCACGGTTATGAGCTTTTTAATGTGTGATGGCTCGAGGATTGTAACTGTGGAGTGAGGGTGGGGTTGAGGGTTTTCTGCGTGTGGATATGTGAGGGTGAGGATGTGGGTGTTTGGGATGGTGAAGGGTGGAGTATGACTCATCCGTATGTAGAAAGTGAGCAGAATAAAATAAAAAATACAAAAAAAGAGCCATTTCAGCACCAGACAGCTGGACAGTTCCAGCAGCAGCAGCCGCTGACAGAGCTCTTGGGCCGGGAAACTTTATAACTTCTGCTGAGGAGTGGGCACATGTGCGCATGCTGGACACTCTGACTTGTAAATTCATTATAAATTAATACATTTGTAAATACCTTATAAATATTATATGAATATTAATTAATAAATAGACCGAATATACAATGAGTATTTATTCTTATCCCGGACCATTTGAAGTCTTTTTATAAATAGCATCTTTTGGTCTGACGACTTTCATGACAAACGGACCAATCAGAATCAAAATGAACTACAGGCCCAGAGCCCTGAACATGAATATTCAATCACTGTAAGCAGACCAAGTAAGACACAGCGTTCAGATTTCCCAGACTGTGTACTCCTCTGCACCTTGCGGCATATAAGTAAATTTTTTTTTACCTTTTGCCCTCTTGAGCTGCATCCAGAACACGAGGTCACCAATTAAGAGTTTTTTCTGTCCGCAGGCGGGCCAGGCACGACCTTTGCATACTATAACTTTGTCTCACCCACAGAAGGAAATGTTTTCCAAACCTCCACAAGTCTCACACAAAGGCCTTAACCTCCCTTTCGTCTTAATTTACTTTGTTTCAGAGTGCCTTTATGGGCATGACAAAGACATAAGCACTTTTAAATCAAACAAAGAAGAATTACATTTTATCTGTAACCGGCTGACAACAAGACTGAGAGCAAATGAATGAAAACAAGACAACAGAAGCCAATCCTTCAGCCCAGGGCTACATCTTCTGGAACTTGGTTCGCCTACTGTCTCCATCCGCCCTCCCTCACGTTCTCTTTCACTCTCTCGTATGTAATCCCCTCAAACACCCCTCTTTCCTCGCTGTCATTTTTTTCCCCATGCTGTCTGCCTCTGCGTGCTCTCTCTCACTCTCTTTGTTCGTCACCCCAACCTTCTATCTGTCTCCCCCCTGCTTTGCCTCAGCTTCTCTTTGGTGAATTATTCATCAGCCTGTATGTCATTAATCAGCACTTGTTCAAAAGATATGATTGGGGGGCCGTGGAGGTGGAGGATAGGCGAAGGGACATAGATCGGTGGTGGAGAACACGATGAGGTGGGAATTGAGGAGCGACGAATGGGGGGGAAGGAAAAAAGCAAAAGCAAAGCACGAGAGAACATGATAACTGAGATCAGGAGACAGGAAGGAAGAAATGTTGGAAGGGGGGGGGGGTAAAGGAATGAGGCAAAAGAGAAATAAAGACAGCCGTGATGAGGGGTGGGAAAAAAATGTAGGGCTGCTACAAACATAGAAAGGCTTAAAAACAGATTGGTGCGCATGTTGCAACAGACATATACGATGACTGGGTCAATTCTTCCTTTTTGTTTCTAGAGAGAAGAGGGGGTGGGGGGTTGATAAAGCTGATACAATTACCACACCATGTGTGAAAGGCTCGAAACCACACAGGAAATGATACAAAGAGAGTGTGAGAGAGAGAGAGCAAGGGAAAAGGAGAGATTGGGGAAAACAAGCTGACAGTGATTTAGAGCGAAACCCAAAGAGGGGAGGAGTTTGAGGATGAGAAAGGTTAATGTATTGATCTGGAGAGGGGAAAAAAACAAAGCGAGGAGCTAGAGGAGTAGGTTGTGTGCAGTTGGCAGATCAGGGTGCGCTGATAAGACGTGGCTGTGATCAAATGTGTGCAGGGACTGTCGGGGGCCAAGCCACTCGCCTCCATTTGTCTCTCTTTAGGGCAGTCGCTGTAACTTCCTGAGCGCTGATCCTGCCAAAGATCCATCGCTAATCCACAAAGCATAAAAAGCGAGTCAGCAGGCGGGTAGGTGTGTGGGTAGAAGGCCTCTGTAGTACGCCGTGAAGAGGGACTGAGACTTCCTGTCAGTCAGCGACTGATGCAAGCCCACTGGGAGTCGTACATTGCTCCACATCAAACACATCTCCGCTGCTTACAAGTCATTCACTGACAGCTTTCAGCGGTCGCGATCCTCCGAGGGACCGCGGACTTCCATCAGCAAACACCGAAAAATCACAGCTGGTAAGCGGTGGGGGCCAGCGCCTAAAACCATGGCATGACATTTCTTCTCAGAGCCATCCAAATCTCCGGAGGCAACACACAGGCAATCCAGGCTAATCTACACTGAGCCACAGATCCATGCTAATCTGCATAACAGCACAGTGCACTTCCAAATGGCTCACTAAGAACCTACACACAATAATCTCATCCACAGTGCAGCAGGGTGTACCTATTCACTCTGGCAAAGGATGTGATGATATAAATATATATATTCTTATAATCCAGCTCTGAGATAACAATCACAGAATTCTACCGAGACTCTTTTGGGGATCATAAAAGAAATGGGATGGACTTGTACCTTAGCCACTTCAGTCGAGAACGTGAATATTTCATGGTCTGTTGTTGTGAGTGCACAGTACCTCTAACCATCCTTAAATGTGAGCACTCTTCTTAACATTTTGCCTCATCATACCTTAAAGTCACTGTGACAAGTCAGTACTAAAAAAGAATCTTTTGCTCTTACCTCTTTCGGGACAAAACCTACAAAAAAGAGTTCCAGTTTTAGAAGAAGGCCTTTGGTGTAAAACTTCATTTGGTCCATAATGGAATACTTAAACCTTCAATCATGTCTATATTAAAAAGAGCAGTTCCTTAAAGCAATACCCCAAATCTTTTTATAGTATCACCATTCCCTTCGCTGTAGGCTTGAAAGGTGTCTGCTAAGTTCACATTTTCCTCCCTTCAGAGAGAGTCCAGCCACTGTGGTCCTTGTGAAAAGATTAAATTGAAAATCAAAGCTGACTTTAGTTTGTTTTCATGGCGGGTGAGAAAAAAAGCATCAAAACATACAGATCAGCCATGGCAAGTCTCTGGATATTTAGGCATATTTTGCTAAGATTGTGAGTTTTTGAAATCTACTGAGCATATGGACGCGCAGCATAAGGGTTATTTATTCTGCTGCAGATGTTTGGAAAGTTTTGCTACTTTGTCCACGGTGAAAGCTCATTTTCTTCGCAGTACATTTAAACTGATTCAAATCAGGCTGTTCCTGCTCTGCGTGAAGGAGTAAATTACAAACTGCAGGGTTTGATGAGTCTTTGATACTTCAAGGGTATTTCTTGAATAAGGTGTTGCTTTAATGCTGAGCACAGGCTACCTAATTTCTGGTCGCTATGTCAGATCGGGCCATTATAGAGTAATAAAATCTTCCTCTTTTCTGACTGAAGGACAAGACAGAGCATAGGTGGCTCCCTGATCAATCATTCTGTCATTCACAGTGTGTTTGACGTCATCAGGAAGGAGGCACTAGCTCGCGATTTCACAGCCCCCCTAAGCTACAAAAGCAACATCACTCCTCTTTTGCTCTGTAATGTTTACAGTTGCTGGCAGATCTCTCTTTGTGAAATTCGAGAACCTTTGAGGACTCAAAGACATACTAACATGCTAACATCCCTAACCCTAACACAGGGTTCCCAGATTCAACTTTGGTTTTCAATCAACTGTAGTGCAACAATAAACAATTTCATTTCCAAAGTCAGCTCCTAACCAACGCCTTCCAGATTTGGCTGTAATCATGCTGGTATTGTGTAGACTGAACTTGGCATAAAGCAGGAAGCAGTAGGCTTAACTGGCAATTTTTGTAAAACACAAAATTTAAAAAAAAAAAAGGGGAGAATCTTGAAAAATCAATAAATTGCAGAGAAAGAAAGTTCCTGACTGCTGACTGAGATCTCTGTGCTTATATCGGTCAAGCTTGCAGAATTGAGGGAACCAAGACCATAAAAGCCTCCGTTTACTATTAGAGCAGTTCACACTGATCAGAAAAGCAGAAAAGCTCTACATAAATATCAGCTTATTTACTGTTGCAAAAAAAAGAGGGAAAAAAGACTGCATACACAACATGACAACCACTTTGTTACCAAGTGACACCTTATATCTTCTGCATGATCAGGCTCATTTCATGTAGTCTGTTCCCAGAATAAGGCAGATTTCACTGAGGTTTTATAGAAATAATTATAAGTTTAAAACAAAAGAAAAATAGCATTAAAACACCAATGAACTGCCAAACTTGATTCATAAGCATAGATTGTATTTAAACGCCGCTGTGGTGTTATCCACTGGTTAGAGGAGTCACATTCGTGTTAAGGGTTTCCAGTATTGCTCCTGTGTTGCTTTGACAAATAAGGGGTGGATCTGAGTACACAACACACAGCACTGACTGCTCTGGATACTCTGGTTAATCCTTCTCTTATAATTTTAGTAAGTGGAACTTGTGGTTGAGCACATAAGGTTATCCAAAAAGTGTTTATTGAGGTCACTGATGAAGGGAACTGAGGGCCTTTTTTCTCTCTCTTTTTTCCAGAGCATGTAGGTTTAAGTCATTTCCACGTTGACTTCACTTTGCAAACACGCACGTTACATCCATCTTTTATTGAATCACTGTTTGTAAGAAGCACCAGGTGTGTGTGTTACCTGTATCTATCGGCCTGTTGCCCCTCCTCAGGAAGATGAACTCCTGGCAGCGTTCGTTCTGGCTGTAACCCCTCGTGTTGAAGCACAGCTCCTCCACCAACACCAGCGCCTTCTTACACAGGTCTTCATCCCAGTCCCCTGACATCCTCCAATCCGCATCGCACTCTCACCAGCAGTCAGCCAATGACAGCGCAGCCCTCGCCGCCCTCACCTATCGGACGGCGCTTGGGTAAGCACAGTTTTGGGCTGTCCACCTTTTACAAGGTGCGAGCTGAGAGCGATTAGGCAGAGGAAGTTGAGGGGACAGCTGTGATAAAGCAAGAACACGAGGGGCTCTGCAGGCTGGATCGCAGAGGCCAGACTGATGTGCCCATGAATGAGTGAGCAGCACCCGCCCCTCTCACTTTCCCTGAAAGAGATAAAATGAGAGAAAGTGGAGACCTGAGATGTGAGGACATAAAAGGAGACAAATCAAGTTTCTGGCAGACTGGTCACCTTAGCCATTAAGTGTGAACATGAATGCCAGAACCATCAGCAACTCCCTGATAGATGGTTGGCTCTATAATATTGCTTTAGCATACACTATGAAGACTGATTAGAGAAAACTGAAGAAAGGGTGAGAAAATTTGATCTTGTTGAGGGCAAAACTAAAATTTCTGATGTGTGATTAAGTATTTAGTTGCTGGTCGTGCTGATGAGGACTGTTGATGATTTTTTTTCATCTGGTAGACAAAACTTGCACACAAAAACGTAACATTTACATGTGTGGACTTTCTTGAACGCTCCTACAGGCAGGACACATTGCTCAAATTTCATCCTCCCACCTCCTCTAAGCACATGGCAGCAGAAGGCTCTTGGGCAAATAAAGGCACCACAAGGTTAAATGACATGTTAAATGACATGTTAATGTATATGCAACTATATTAATGAATTAAACTCTTAAGTCAACCCTAAGTTTAACCTTGTGTTTCTATTACACCCGTTTCAAAAAAGTTGGGATGGCATGTAAAATGTAAATAAAAGCATTATGATGCAATTATTGTCAACGTCAAACCAAAAGGATGCTGCTGGAGGAACATTTAGCAACTAATTAGGTTAATTAGCAACAGATGAGAAACATGACTGGGCATAAAAAGAGCATCTAAGAGAGCTAGAGTGTCTCAAAAGTAAAGATGGACAGAAGCTCACCAGTTTGTAAAAAACCTGGATCTACAATTGTAGAACAACCTCAGAATGATATTTCTCAATGTAAGATTGTGAAGACTTTGACAATGCCATCACCTACAGTATACAATATCATCAAAAGATTCAGTGTGCAAAGGGATGCCCGTGACTTTCGGAGCCTCAAGTGGCACTGCATTCAAAACAGGTATGATCCTGTCGTGGAAATCCCTGTCTGCTAACACAAGTTACTGAGTGATTCACAACTGGAGGTTAAAGCTCCATCATGTACTGAAGATCACCCCCGTCTTCACTGGAAGCTTATTTGAGATGGACTGAGGAAACTGGAAAACTCTTCTGTGGTCAGACAAATCAAAATTTTCAATTCTTAGTGGAAAACACAGACATTGCGTCTTCCAGACAGAAGGGCAGAGGGACCATGTGGCTTGTTTTCGGTGCTCAATTCAAAAACCTGCATCTCTGATGTATGATGGTGCATTAATGCCTATGGAACTGGCAGCCTGCACATCTGAAAAGACACAGTGTTATCAATGTTAACAAGGGAGTTCTTCATCCCCACTGTCGTCAAGTGTGTGCTCTTTCACGTTTTAACATAAAACACCTTGAGATGACTATAGCAAAATTAAAACTAATCAATTTACAGTAAGTTTAAGCCTCAACGCACCTTGACGTGACTGTTGTTGTGATCTGGTGCAATATAAATAAAATAAAAACTGATTAAGATTAGACAGTGGATGGATGGCTGTGCATTTACACACCACTTGGTGAAATGAAGAAATTAAATTATGAGCAACAATATACAGCTAAAACTGTGTATTTTATAGAGAACTAAATAGAGCGAGTTTTATTTCCTATCCCTTAAACAGGAGCCTTTGAATAATGCCGGATCCTTCACTCAATATGGTGCGCCCTTAATTTCACAGGGCCTTGCTGTCAATTATCTCCTGGGGAAACCGTGATTAGTTTGTTGTCGAAAACTGACCAGTGGGTCAGTCATTTTGGAAACGTATGTCATGTTTCAAACTAAAACACTTTTTACTGTAATTACAGAGTAATTTAGATAATTGTGAGCTCTCTTCCAGTGAGTCTCTAAAAGATAAATATACTGAAACCACAAACACTTTAAGAGAGTGCGCCTGGTTTCTGGCTTTTTTTTCTTTTCTTTCATAGATTAAAAATTGTGTACCAAAAGTCAAACTGAAAGAAAAATCTAAATTAAAGATATTACTTATGTGTTTTACCTTTATTGAACTCAGCTCTTCAGGTTGTGGGCCATGTTGCAAGCCCGTGTGGAGACACTACGTGTGAAATTTTCTTTGCAAACAGATTTGGCTGAGGAGCGTGGAGTTATGCCTGCAGTGCATGCATAACCTTTATCTTGTTATTTTCCTAATGTTTCCAAGATCAGAAATGGGAGCCTGTTGTGCTGAGCTCTTAGTCATCTAGCTCCAGCAGGAATTGGTGGAATGCATCGGGATCCTTGGCCTTGCCAGCACATCAGCGTGGACTGGATGTCACTGTCAGTCGTGGAGATCTTTTTCAACAGAACCTGGAAGAACATTAGGAATCAATCAATCAGTAAGGTGAATGAAGACAACAGGGGACTCAAAAATCCCACAAACATCAGATTGAGATATAATTAGATGCATTAAGTCTGACTCTCTTAAGTGTTTGCTCATGAGCCTTTCATTCAAAGGAAACAGGCCTTCTTTAGCATGCTGCCTTTAATTCCGATCTCATTCTGTCAAAATAAAAACAGGTCAGTGCCCAAACTCCAGTTTCTCACAGTGTCTGAGTCTCCAGGGACTCTGACCAAAGAACGTGTGCAAACTTGTGTCTGATATTACAGATTTGCTCCAAAAACCACCAGTATTGAACATGTCCTGGCCAAAAACCTTATCTTGTACAAGTGGTGTGGTCGGAAAATAAATCACTGGCAAAACAATGTTCGTGGTGAGAGGTCAGCTCACTTTTCCACTGAGCTGTTTTGTCCTTGCAAAGCAGCGGCCCTATTTCTCAAGCAAGGTACCTCGTCAGACAGGGGAAGGACTATTGATCATTTGATGTATGTTGTTCTGTGAAATGTCAGCGTCAGTCTTTGTGCACTGAGTGGCACCTCCCTAGCAAAGTGCTCCTTATGTGTCCATCTGTCTCCCAGCCTTCCATCAATCACTGCATTAGGCAAAGACATATTTCACTCCGAACAAGATCAGAAACAAGAAATGCTTCCAAACCCTTTCAAGTTTTCTGTCCCTCTGCTTGAAGACAGAAACACACTTCCCCTGTCTTGTTTGCTCTCAGTCACATAATGAAAGTCGGTCAGTCTATACACTAAAAAAAATTAATCTTAGGAAAAGAAGAGGAACAGGGTTAAATTAGTATCATGAACTATAACATTGTAACTGTATCTTGACTAAACCCCAATATCTTATTTTGTTAATTTTTTCCTCTTAAAGAAAACCGGTCATGGTTTTCTTCACTATTACTTGAGGCGCTCAGTTTCTGACACTTCTCTTCTTCTTCTTTTTTTAGGCGTCACCACAATGAATCATCTGCTTCCATCTCACCCTAATCCTGCCATTCTCCTTTGTCACATCAACCCTCTGCATTTCCTTCTTCATCACATCCACAAGCCTCTTCCTCTTTTTCGCCTGCCTGGCATCTCTCTATTCAGCATCCTTTGTCCACTATCTCTTCTGTGCACATGTCCAAACCATCTCAGCCTTCCCTCTCTAACTTTGTCTCCAAAGCGCTCGACATAATCTTTCCCTCTGACATAGTCATTTCTAATCCTGTCCTTTCTGGTCACTTCCAGTGAAATCTTAGCATGTTCAACTCTGCAACCTACATCTCTGCCTCCTGTCTTTTTGTCTCACTAACATCTTGTAAACCTTCCCTTTCACTCTTGCTGCTATACTTCTGTCACAAATCACCCCCCTGATACTCGTCTTCACCCACTGCACCCTGCCAGCGCTCTCTTCTTTGCCTCTTCTGTGTATAAACTAAATGAGAGTGGATATTTTCAATATGGCCATCGTAGGCACATGGCCTTTGCTATGGGGAGAGAAGCCCCCAAATCACCCACTTTTCAAATCTTCTGTTTGCGAGAGACAGCCACTCAGGAGTAAGATGGCTTATAAGAAAGTTGCCTTTATGGGGGAGGAGCTTGAGGAGTGAGTCATGCAAAGCTACTCTAGTACAGCCAAAATACAGTTGTGGAGTTAGAAATGAGCAAATAGGTGCCCTGTCGAAGTGATCAATTTATTTAAGCCCAGCTAATCTGTTCAAGTGCAGGCTTTTCAGGCCGCAAACACAATGCTGTTCAAGTTTCTCTGTTCAGTACAATCACAAAGCTGGAGGAGATGGAGATATTTTACCCCATCTGGAATCTTTCTTTCAACAGCAAAAAAGCATCATAGCTTTTTGAGAAGCTGTGTCGGGCAGTTTGTAGCAGGAAAAATGATGCACGTTAGTTACACTTTTATGCATTATAAAAGGAAATCATAGCACTCAAAGAATCCCAAGCAGAAATCTAAAGTAGAAATCAGTAAAGGAAAAGATGCTGCTGCCCCCTCAGAACCAGTCAACAGCTAAACTGGGGGAAAAAATGAACCAGCTGTGTCGTTGTTGTGACATATTTGCACTGTAGAGGTTCATGACTATCTCAGATTTGTGTTATCGGATTATCTAATCATTATATCAGTATGTGGTTAATTAGTAAATGTGTAGGAAAGTGTAATTTCTGGGGGTTTTTTTGCTACCTACATCCAAAATGTGAATTAGCATTAGAATTTATTTAGCGTACCCAAAGAATGAACACTGATGCTGTTGACTTTAGTACTCTGGATTGAGCCCTTAATAAATTAGACCTTTGAGCCTTTGCATGTAATTTGTATATTCCAGTTAAAGTTAGTTAGGCCCTCATCCTGACTAACCCTGCCTTTACTACCCATTCCCCTCTTAGTCCTGTCACTTTGATGTCTGCGATGAGGTCCCGACACCAGGTCTTTTGTGGCGGTGCGCTTTTTCATTTTCATTTTGTGTTCAGGTCCATTATTGATGTTGGTTGCTGGCTTTTTAAGGATCTCTTCTTGCTTGGGACGTTGCTCTGTCTGCCTTGTTTTGCCATCAGACGGAGAGGATTTGTCGCAGGGACTGGCTCAGAAAGTTTGGACTTTGACCGTGGCAGTTTTTATAGTTCTCCATGTCTCTGCTGCGAGTTGAACAAACATAGCTTAGTGTGTATTGGATGATCTCCCTGGAGCTCAAGGCTTTTCTCATCTGGGTAAACCCAGTATTACAGCAAAACGTGTAATAGCTACGCCGGTCCAGTGTGTCTATTTCACGCTTTGATTCTAAAAAGCGTGAAAAAGATTTGCATGCAGAAGTTGCAGGAAGTTGCAGTAACAGCAAAGGGAGATATTTCGCTATGTCCTCGTGCTGGTAATAAAACTTTTGTATACATGTCCACTTCATGTTTTGGAGAGGCAAAGCATGAAATACACACAGCGGACTTGTGTGTCTATTACAAGTTTTGGTGTGATATCGGGTTGTCTGGTTAAATGTTCCCCAGGCCTTGCTGATATCTCAATAACCATCAACATTAATATCGAGCCTCTCTCGAGGCATTGCCAGAATGGCTGCCGAGTGGCAAGATGTGCTTCTAGAAGGACTTTATACTAAGCTCAGTAGACATCTGGATACATTATACCAACACCTGCTTTTTTTCTATAGTCTGCAGTTTCCTGTTAATATTGTAGCCTTTCTGGGGGGCATTTGGGAATTTGCAGTGGCAAAGATTGTGGATGGATGTGGATATTTACAGTTCACTTGCCCAGGTTGAGTTATATTTACTTTCATGTTAGATTAGAGAGGCTGTGACACCTTGAGTGCAGTGGGTTGCTGGATTGATCTCAATCCCAGTGTCAGCATGGACTCGTGTGATCAAAGGGATGGTGCTCTTATCATTAAAAGAGCTGGGAAGTAATGCCATGCCATGATCTCTGTCAACAGTGACTCACTGCTCTTCAAAAGTCAAAAAGTAATGAGAAGTTATCCCATTTGAATTTCACTAATTATCTTCATTAATTTGAAAAGATAATTAGATGCATGTTACTGCCAAAAACCGTGTTACTACCAGCATCGAATTTCACTTGTTTTAATTAAAAATAGACAATTGAAACTTTTAAAGTTAAGTAGATATCACTTTTAAAAAATGACCAGATGAATATGAAAATTTGATTTTACTTGCAAATATGTTTTTTTCCATGCAAGAAAGCTGATTGTGCACGCACTGTTTTGTTAGATTTATGCTGATAATGCAAGCAAGATTGTTTTATCAGTGCAGGAAACTCAGTTAATGCAGATTCCATTTATCTTTCCATCTCACCGCAACCTATTACAGAAATTAATCCAAAATTGGCAAATCAAAAAGCAACACAAGCCCTCCTCCAACAACCCCACCCTTACTCTCGCCCATTAAGATAGCAAATCTGTCTGAGTGACTTAAAACCTGGGATATCTCAATCTGAGAAATGGCTGTCTGGCACAAAACTGTACGCCTCAAATGCCAGTGAAAGCATCAAGAGGGAGAGGCAAAAAAGAAATGGAGGAGACAGACAGAAAGAACGATTGTATAGCAAGAGACAGTGGAATAGGGAGACGGCGAGAGAGGGATAAGAGAGATGCTGACATTAAATTGGAGGCGAGACAGATAAAGAGGGAGGGGAAAAAATTGGAGCAGAGAAGGGCAGGGAAAAAAAACAGGAAGCTGGCGGCGAGGGTGACACAGCAACAATGGTAATCAAGGTTTTGGGCGATGCAATTTACTACAAGCAAAATATTTACAGAAGATGGTTATTCGCCGATGAATATGCCTTTAGAAACATGGTGATGGAGCATTCAACTGAGATAGCAGCATGCCCAGAAATGCGCCCTACTACTTTACTGTACAGAGCAACACTAAGCCTCCCACAGACGCTCCATTGACTGCTGTTCTGCCTGGGATCAATACACACAGGGAACGAATACGCCACAACACAGACCAGTCGACCAGTAAGGTCACTGTCCGACTGGGCAGAGGAGACAGGACGCAGCGCAAGGTCACAGCGTAATCACTCCACGGAGAAAAAAAAGCAATCAGTCTTGCCAAATCACGTTAACGGGAAGGAGATGGGAGCTGGATGAGATGAAGCAAGCCAATCAGATCATGAGCTAAATCTGTCCAGGAAAAAAGGGCCAGTCGCACCAGACACCGGTTAGTAGCTTTAATGGATGTAAACCCAAATTCAGGGCTGTATCAGTACGAAAGAGACTGCAAGTTCAAAGCTACACAGGTGTCCTTCACCAAGATGCCAAACCCCTGGCTGCCCCCTCCCGTTAATCACTTAGGATAAATTACTCATTTTTAAAGGCTCATTGCAGCCTTTACATTCTCATTGCGACTTACAGGTGATAAAGCAGATGAGGCATTTATATTTGCATCCCCTTTTAATGAAGGGATTTCTTACATTTGCACAGTAAGGACAGATTTGGGGCTCCTCTCAGGTGCATAAAATATCCAAACTATAAAGAGAAACCACATCCAAAGTCTGAGTAAAAGCACCAAAAAAACAAACCAACCCAGCACTACTCCCATTTCATATGGCTGGGGCATAGTGTAATAAATATTTATCTAATATTGAATGCACTCTCTCTATATTTTTCTCTTTTTCTTTTTTTTTTTTTTTGGGGGGGGGGGGGGGGGGGGGATTGGATTTCTTATTTTTTAGCGCAGCACCTCCCTCACACAAGAATTACAGTGGTTTTTCCTCCCTCGCTCAGAAATTCCACCGACAGCTGCTACAAACAAAACAGAAATCCTTGAGTGTGGCGAATGTGAATTTGATAAAAACCCAGGGGGCAGGTTTTTCAGTAACAAGGATCATGTTGGAGAGCGGGAGTGAAAGCTGAAATCTGTATGTGGAATCTGCCTCTGAAGGAAGAATCACACACCTCAGCCGGGTTCGGGAATTACAGTGATAAGACATGTGAGTCGCTGCTGTCTGCTGAATAAGAAGCAGAAGACATTCAGATGCTTACCACAAACCTGTGATCTTTTGCAACCCAATATGGTCATTTAGCATAATAATATATTTGTCTGTGTGCTGAATGAAATACATCACATGTGGGTCTTCTACAATTTTCGTTTTTCCAGTTCAAAGGCACCTGGATCGATATCATCAGCAGTGGAAACAGCAGTTGTAGCATTACCTTGAGTTTTTGGTTGTTTTTTTTTTCTGGAATTTAATTTCTCAGTTCACCCCACAGTCTGAGGCGGTGTAAGATCATAAAACCCTCTTTTCCTCCTATTCAGCTCCTTTCTCTCTTAAGGTTGGTCTAAACAGAATTACTGTTTATTGCTAAAATGTCAAACTATTTTCATGGAGGTAAAACTGAACACCTTCATAATTGCAAAACTGAGACCAGTCAGAGCCTTTTTATGTCAGAACATAATGCTTCTGTAGACAAAGGAGACTAATCCATTGGTTATACCTAATAGGATGTTTCAGGCGGATCTCATTGAACGTGCTTTCAAGTCTTTCTATCTGCTGCCACGCGCCTTCTTTTGTTTTCATCTGTACCTGGAAGTCATCTCTAATTGAACCTCTCGTTTTTGCCTGAAAGGTTTTGTTTATGTTTTTGTTTTGAAAGTCTGCTAATTCGGTTAAGTGTTTAAGTGAATTTCACACTTCTGATGTTTTGGCAGTTTTCACATTAACTTTTTTTTCTCTCATTTCAAGTCAGCCGTACTCCGTAGACTGGCATCTTGGCCCCGTGACCCTATCCTCTCTATTCTGGACTTTGATGCTATCAGCTGCGCTCTACCCTGCTGGGCTGTATCATGTTTTATACCACCTCAAATCGATGTACTCTTGTATCCTCAGATCATTCCCTATTCGTCAGGAGTATGCCTGATGCACTGAGGTCATGACCTCTCTCCACCAGTGCCGGCATATCCTCCTTTCTGTTTTGCATCACTTCCTTTTGAGGCCACAGCGATGTCTGCCTGAGACAATGCTATCATCGCTCCTCTTTGCTCACTCGGCTGTGACGGATTGATGCACAAGGGTAAACAGATAGGGCTACTACAACACATCTTTTTGGTTACTCCAGTGGAGCGGTTTCACGGGGACAGACTTGGCGCTGTATGAGGCCGAGATTGAGCATGGGGATATTAATGTCTATTGACTAGAGGTAATAGCTTTGCTCAGCCTCAGCCTCGAGGTTGTTCCAATTTAGCCAGTCCTATAATAGCTCCTGGACACCCTCTCAGCAAATAAATAACATGAGGTGGGTGAGTGTTAATATCAGCTAAAGACCATATATCTCAATAAACATTCAACCAAACACCCCTTCGCTTTCAAAAAGGCAGTGTCTCCTTTCATCCCCACTTATTTCTATCCTCCATTCACACATATCAGGGTTTCTGTTGAGGTTTTCACAGCTTTCTGCCACTCTGGGCCTGTTGGAGCTGCAAGTGTTTAAATTATCTATAACATGGGACAGGAAATAGAGAGCAAGTGGCCAGCCAGGAACCGTGGGATACTGGTACTGTTCTTCCTGTCTCTTGCACAGCCCGTGGAGCTGCAGAGCGGGACCTATTTACAGACAGGGAGTGTAATCACACACACACACACACACACACACACACACACACACACACACACACACACACACACACACACACACACACAGACAACGGGCCGCCTTCACTTCATTTTTCACCTAGCACCATGTAAGAGTGGTGAGTCAGTGTGTCTCAGCGGCTGTTTTTTTCTCTCCTTTTTTTGACCATTTGCATAAATATGGTTCTCTGTGGTGGGAAGGAAACTGTGTCTTTGATGGTGGTGAGGGGGAGTGGGGTAGGCTGGTTGGGGTGTGGGTGTGGGTGGAAGGGGGATTACGCACGTCTTACGCACGTCAACCTGTCTTGTGTGTTTTCTGCGTGCTCGCGCGCGCACCCCTCTGTCTGTTCGCCTCATACCTCATGTCGTTCTCGTGGAAAAAAAAAAGTTTAATCACTGTCGTCTGTGAGGATAGCTGCCATTAATACACTTGTGACACTGGTATCTGTCATATGGGCTAGACCAGCCTCCGTTACCTTATAGACTGCCTCCACACAGCATGCATCCCACTATAGGCTCGAATATGCAATGGCAGAATGCAATACAGAAGAGCCAGAGTGATGCACAAATAATCTACATTAAATATTCATGGAAAACAGACACATGCTGCGAGATTTAGGGCACATTCAGCAGAGCACGGTGCGGGATGCAGGATCAAAGGAGATATGACGCGAATAAAGCATACATCGCGGATATCACAGACCCGCATGCATGCTGCCTGAAAGGGGGCAACAAAAGGGAAGGTCTCCCTACCTTGGTGTTGCAGAAAGCAGTGTCCTCCTATCTGACCAATTTCCGAATTACGAGATTCTCCGCTGTTCTAGTCAGATGCGACGCCTGTAAAGGGGCATTCCGCCCTCTTTCGCTCTGTCCACCCCTCCTCTCTCTCGCTCTCTCTCTCTCACTCTCTTTTCCTCTCCAAGACGGCACCGAGCAGTAAGCCGCGCAACCGGGATGGCAGACTAAGAGAGAGAAATGAACAATATGATATATCTCCCCTCCCCTCTTTTCCCTCCCGTTTCCTGTGTTCTTCTCTTATATTTTCCCCCTCCTTGTGTTTTTTCCTCCTCTCTATTTCACTATCCCCTCCCTCTCACTCTCTCTCTCTTTCTCTCTGCTGCTTGCTCGCTCCCTCTCCTTTTTTTCTTCACTGTGCTCTGAATACTAATACTCTGTCTCTTCTCTCTCTCTGCCTGTACAGCCCAGCCAGTGCTAAAGACATACTGATGTATGTGGGGCGTGTAGAGGAAAAGAGAGAGAGAAGTGGCCTGTGGGTACCGGAGTGTGTGTGTGTATTGGTGGGAAGCAGGGATGGAGGGGGTCTATAAATGGTGTGGAGGGTACTGGCCTCTCTGAGCCTGCAGGGTACATGGAAGCACCCAGGATCTTGTTTGGACTTATTAGAGCTATGATTAGATAATGATACTCCCGCAGATGCCCCTGGAGAGGTGATGTAGTGCTGGTGGTGAGTGGGTTGGGGGCCACATAAAATGTTGCCGTTTTTTTATGGCAACATCAGTGGGATGAGAGGAAGAAACGGTGGGAGTAGAGGTGGGGATAGGGTAGTGTGAAGAGGAGGTGTTGCTAGGATGTCAGGTGGTGGAGAGCAGAGATGGGATAGAGGGTCAATGTTGTTCGGCTCTGAGCCAAAAAAAGGGACCTGGCTGGTGTGTGTGTGTTATGTGTGTGCAGCATGAGAAGAGCAGTTGAAGTATACAGAGGACATGATCTAGTTAGAATGAGACATAGGCTTATTGGAGTCATGATTAGATTATGATATTCCTGCAGGCCTCGTATATGCACATAAAAATATTTCTCTGTTTTATGATAACATCACGAGCAGGATAATGAGGACTCACCACGGTCAGCCGGGAACAGGTTTAGGCATTGTACGAGAGGGGTTGCTTTTAAAGTGGTGTCTCCCAGGGTGCCTTCAGGGGCCCTTGACATATTCCCAGAGTGGTCGACCCAACAAAATGAGAAAAGCTGTAATTCAGTTATAATTGAATTTGCACATCAAGCAGCGAGAGGACGTAATAGGGAAGTAGTTTTGATATCCAGATGTCACATTCTGTATCGTATCGCTTCCATCAACAAAAATCTAATCTATCTGAAAAACAATAATTGGAAAGTAGTGTGTAAACCCCTAGATTAGGGTTTCTTCTCTTCTTCCTGTTGAGATGGTGCTAACTTTAACAGTTATGTAAGGCAAGTCAACCCTCTGCCCCTCAAGATGTTCACAGCATATGGGCCTGCTGCCGTGTTAAATGAACACGGCGAACAGCGCGCACTTTTGTACTTGTTCTCCATGTGTGTTTTTCAGACCATATCGCCAGTCATTACTGTCTCCGCACTGTGCATGGTATCTGTTGGTTTTTTCTGTATTCTTCCAGTCACTGCGGATGTTTCTCATTAAAATCTTGCCTATAGTTTAACTTCACAGCATAATTAGTAACCGCTAATATTTATAGTTAGCAGGAAGCCTGCGCATTAATCTTTTTCAGTCCAAAAAGAAAGGCCTCCTACTGTGAGTTCTGTTGTCGGGACAGAAGCAAGCATCTTCATATTTAAAGACGGCACACTGATGAATTAATCATTCTCCCAGAGTGTGCCCAAACAACACCTAATGGGCCACACAGCACAAGCGAACATCTAGGCCTTGTTAGAAACTTGGGTATGGAAATTCTACATGCATTTGGCTCAAAAACTATTCTAAATGCAAGCTCTTAAAAAAATAAAAATAGCACAGATCAAACTGTTATTTATTCATAAAAATGCTAATCACGGACTTCAGATGGGTCTAAGAGGGAGATAGAAGGGGAAGGGGTGGCAGTGATGGTGGGGGTGTTATTTGAATTAGGCTGGCTTAAGTGAATCCAAATTTGATCTTGGGCTTTTTATTTTGCTAATGGGGAGCAAAGATCAAGACATAGATTTGGAAAAAAACATTTGGAATCCACGTCTATAAAAAAAAAAATCACATTAATTCAGGACTAATGCTCCTGCAGAACGTTTAGTGATCACAATGGCAAAACAATAAAATCCCATAACTCAACATGATCTTACAACTTATCCAAACGGACAAAGTGATATTATTTCACAGACCACATTTATTCCCAGCACAATTTTTAATAACTTGTCACGCTGACAAAAATAATAAAACCCTGACAGCATTTATGTATTCCGAGAAGATTAAGCAGGAATGTTCTCAGAGTTAGGCGGGAAATAATATTAAAAAGAGTATTTGCCACACATAGTTTAACAAATTAACACCTTATAATTATATTACACTGTGTTCATCATCCTTCTGGAAGCAGTGATGAAAAAAGATGGACAGATGATGGAAAAATAGCTGTGTTTGGAACCCTGCAGCGGGCGATGATTGACTGATAAATGAGAGTAAACAGTGACCTCTGTTAACTGTCAAAGCAGAGCACAGAGAGAGGCTGAGACGCACAACAGAAGAGGACAGGAACACATAGAGGGGGAAACAGGACAAAAACAGAGGAGAGGCGAGAGAGAGTGAAAGTTAAACAACAAATGGATTGAGAGCTCAGCTGGAGGCAGCTGCCACTGTCAGACCAGAAATCTTGTTCCCCCTAAAACGAGTGCTGGCATTATAATATCGCTCTTATGTGGAACAAATTATCCACTCCTCCATGTGCACACAAAACACTCTAAGGCACTCGATTCACACATGCACACTCCAAGGCACTTAGCGTGCATGTATGTAATAGCACGTGCACACGTACTAAAGAAAGTAGACCGAGAAAAGGCTGGAGGGGAGAAGAGCCATGAAGAGATTAAGAGTGACTAAAACCGTTGGTGTCAACTCAATGGTGCGAAATGTGTCTGAGTCCAAATTCAAATATGTTTTAAGACTAACGTAAATAACAAAGCTGCAAAAAGTGTTAGAGTTTGATTTCCAAACCTAAAAGAAAATAAGGGTAAATGGATTGTTGAGGAATAGTGTGGACGAATAGTTTATGACGCTGGCTATGTACAAAATACTTCTCAAGTCTTTAGTCTGCAGAAATTTTGTTGATACAAGCAGGTTTGGCAGTTTCCTGTGATAAATGATATTAGATGTTTTGCTGTATCTTAACTGGTAGTGAGGGATGTTACAGTCTATGGAGCTCATGCCGTTATTAATTAAGGATCTCACGCAGCTCCTGAAGTGCAATCGTGGGATTGCAGGTTCAATTTTTAGGCCTTAGGGTTTAGTATACAAGAGTATACTAAACTTCTCACTTGTCTTAGAAATATAAGCAACAGTAAACAATTCTTGTGCTTCTTCCTCAGACTAGGGAATGCCCATTTCAGACATATATCTTGTAGCTTCAGCAACAGTAACACTAAGCGCCTTTGGTTTCAGATTTCATCCTGAAGACAGTGTTTCACTCTGTGCTTGGTGGCATTTTAGGACCAATAAATAAAAGGCGAGTCTGTAAACGTAAGCTTTCTTCCTTCTGGACAAAAAAGCCCAACATCTGATGTTTGTTTTCGCCATGAAAGAGTACAGATTACATCGATTCCGGGAAAACTGTCTCCGGGGTATTTAGGGTGTTTATCCGGTCCTTTTCCAGTCATTAGTGATGAAAACATGAGATCAAGGTGTGCATGCTAATTTTTGCCCCCTTCAGATTTTTTGCCACTGTTGGTAACTTCTGCTGTGATGAGTAAAAAGAGCCCTGTTTGAAAGATTTATTAACCTTGTAAGGCTTGTATTCCTAATTCCTTACAATAACCCTAAGCCATTAAAAAAAAACAATATAGGGCAGGGTAAAATAATTTGTTTGGAATGTGGGTTATGAATCTGATTAAATAGGACTTAAATTTTAAAAAAAAAAAATTAATATTTTTATTTAATATGATGTAATTTGTGGGTGAGGTTAGTTTGTAGCTTTGCTTTTAGATTAATAATCTTCTTTTTACTAATAGAAGACTTTGCCTTACAAGAAATTTCTAATTCCCAAAGCGGAATACTCGCAAGTAGTTTCTGCTATGAATCATCACTTGGAGTTGCCTCTAACTTTCGAGAGGTGTAGCTCGCAGAGACTAAAATTGGTATCTTTCAGTTGTCAAAATAAAGTGAGTCAAACTATGGGCTGACATTTCTCTGGGCTCGGTTACAAAGAAAATCTATGATTTAGCTACATGGACTACAAGTAAATCTGAGAAATAAAGATACTCTTCAGCTTTTCAAATAAAGGGGTTTTTTTGCTGATAAAGACTGAGACTTGATGACGTAACTCCCCAAATCTAAGGTTCCTTAAATCACCTCAAACTCACATGCATCACGTGTGTTGAGTAACTTCAACCAAAGACTTTAATTTATTACCTCTGTTACCTCACTTGTGTAAATCAGTGGAGACAGGCTCTGTCCTCTCAGGATTTGTAGATATGGTCACACCCTTCCTTCTGCTCTTCTCCTTCTAGTCTTCTCTGTATCTGCTTTTTCAATCCTTCACTCCCAGTTGTGCCGTTAGAGGGCAAAAAACTCTCGCTGACATGAATAGTCAGCAGATTCTGTGCAGAGATCCATGATTACCCATTGGGATAACTGCAGCCAAGATTAATTCCGGCCTTGAAAAGCCAAGAGATTTTTATAATCTGAGCACTGACTGGTGTGACTCATTCGGAGCGGTTAACACTCCGACACAAACCTCAGGGTCTATCCAATTTAGAAACCCATTGGCTTTTCTTCTGATTTGTCTCTGGAAGTAATGGCCAGTTGAAGCCACAATATCTAGATAGTGGATAATGGTATTCAAGACTTCCTAACAGTGCACTTTCAAAAGCTCGTCAGATGATGGCCGATGGTTTTCAGACTGCTCAAAGGTGATTGGTCAGTATTTCTTGTAGATTAAAACAGGAAATCAGAAAAATCTGATTTCTGATTTTTCCTCTAGAATGTGCAAATTTATATGGAGGAGTATGTTTATAGGGATTAGCCTCCCCTTCTATACCTTGACACATACTAGAAGCCTCCTGTTGAAGAATTTGGCAAGTGAGCCAATAAATCCTCTTTTCTGACTTTAATCTCTTGGATTTTTATCACCATTTGTCATCTTCAGAAGCCGCTAATATTCACCACCATTATCATTAAATAACTTGTTGAGAATTAGCTGACTGAGGCTATCATTCCCCTCAACTAACATTTCTGTGGTATTATTTTCCACCTTTATATCAGAGGTGTTTCCAAAGCTCTGACCACAAGAACGAGTGGGGTTGTCCCTCTTAGCATTGTAAGACAGAGGAGAAAGGCACAGTCATCACTATAAAAGTAGTGATTTTGTGTGTCTGCTCTGTCTTGTCACGCCGAAGGGGACAGATATAAAAAGTTGCCCATTGCTCACCAAGTTTTACTTTCTCAGGAGAAGTGAACAATACATGACATGTAGAACTCAACTCCTGTGAAACAAACTCCTGTACCAAACCAGCAAGTAAGGGACAACTACAGTTAGCACAGTTTTAGTCATTTATGCAACTCTCATCATTTCAGTTCACTGGAGACATCAATAAAAAAAAAAACGTCAATAAAGTTGAGGAGACAAGTGGTCGTGCAGGCTGTAAATAAGCTTTCAAATTAGCTACCTCAATGTGCGATGAGTTTTGACGCTAATCTTTATAATCAGCTATCTGTAAATGAATTTCTAGAATCTGTTGCTGGAAGCTTCTGGTTTCTGTTTCTAATTAGCTTGACTTGACCAATCATACGGTCTCCAAGTGGAGAGCAAATGAGGAAGTGCTTTTGCTGAAATGCATTCTCCATCAACATTATAATTGCTTTTTAAAATTGATCTGCATTTGTAAACAATGACCAGCAGAGACTAATACGTCGCCTCAATTTGGTTACTTCCATTAGTAGACTTGTGTGCAGTACATTATGTATACCACATACTTGATTGTGTAGTGTGTTATCACAAATCAAACATGTGGACTTACCAAAAGTGAAGGTTGCAATTAGACCCATAAGAGATATCAATACTAATACTGATATTTAGTGGTTCAAAAAGTCAATATTCCTAAATATCAGAGGATTTTTTTTCTTTTCAGATACCAAAACAGAAAATGATTTCCCTAACATTTTTTATATTCAGTTATTTATGTTTACACTCTGTCCTACTCCTCAGCAGGTTGTTGTTTGAGGCATTCATGATGCACGTTAACAACAGGGAAACTGCAGAGTGCCCTCTAGTGGATAAACGATGGCTTATAGCTAATAGCTAATAGCTAATACTAGCCAATAATATCTGCCCGCTGATCGATCAGGTGGGCTTTACTTGAAAAGATTCACCATGATTGTCATGCTAGCTGCTGCCTTTTGTGAACATTTACAATTTGTTGAGACTTTGACTGCACAATGCTGAATTCATCAGCATTATTTGCTGCCGTAAGCAAGCTAGCATTGGCATTTTGGCATTGCCAAGATAGCGACCACTCAGCATTAATCACAGATTGTATTCAAAACAGACTGGATGTAGCCACCATGATATCATCTAATGGTTAGTGAAGATGTGTTGTAATATTTTTTACAACTCATGGTTTTTGCTGTTATCATCTTTGTGTTTTGAACTGACTTGACAAAGAAGGTGTGGATCCAATTCTGAAACAGAGAGACCCTGGATGCTCATTGGTGTATAACTTGCGTGACAAGTCCTTGTATTTATACATTTCTGACTCTAATAATCATCATAATGATTACAAAATTAACTTCTTTTTGTGGTCATTAAGACTTCAAACTAACAACTGAGCACGTGAAGTCATCAGAAAAGTGTTTCCCGAGGTCACAAAGTGAGGAACCCAGGGCTCCCCCCCCCCCCCCCGATTTCCATTTAACTCTGTTTGTAACCAGAATAGTCGCCCCCTAGTGGCCAGAAATAATGCAGGCATTTCTGCAGTGGCTTCTCTTGTAGTTATAGTTGTAGGTTCCCAGATCCAGACCAGCTAATGGTCCAAAGTATAGGCACATTTCTCACAACAGACATTGTGACAGTTTGGTAGAAAAGAGCAGGCGGAATTAATGATGGTGCAATTCCATTAAGTGTCCCAGTATGGCATGACAGTGAACCAGGATGCACAGTGGGAATGCAGCTGTCATTAATTAACTGGCTTTTATTATAAGCCAAAAAGTCCAAAAGCCTAGATGGTAGTTAACTAAACTAAAGGTACACAGACACAAAATCTTTTTAAATATATGTTGGATCTGAATATGTGTGGTTACTCATTTTGATTCTGCCAGCAACGCCGGCTCCTGCCAGTCAGATTTTTATTCTACTAACATGGTTTACCAAATAAGTTCTCTAAGAAAAAATATATCTTTTTTTTCTTGCATTATGTATATCAGCAAAGTTTGTCTTTGGCAGAGAGGACTGTTAATGTTTTTTACATCACCGAGGGAGACCGGCATTCATATCCTTAATAAGGTTGCTTAGATTTAAGCAAAATAAAAGCTCCCTTTAATTGATGGCTTTTGTTAAATGCTGATTAAGTCAACACAATGCGTTTCACACTTCAAGACACTCTTTTACTGTTAAACCGAGACGATGATGTGTGAGGGCCTAAATGTAACCATAAAAAACTAAAAGCATGTTTTTATTGCTAGAAGCTTTTACTAATATATTGCAGGAGCATTTATTCGAGGCGAACAAATGAAAAAGGATTTCAGAGGAAAGTATAAAAACATTCTGCATCCGTATTTGGAATCCTACGTCACATATAAATTAGGCACATTATATAAGTTCTGGGGGACGTAGATGGTGTAGGATGTGCAATCTGCAATTTTCTCAGGTCCATATTTGGCCTGAACTGACTGCACTGACTTTCTGTAACATATGTCAACCCTGGCTCATGACTTTTGACCATATGTGAGCTTTGAGGCCTCTTTACTATGGAACAGTCACTCTCTCTACTTTTAACATTAGAGCTGGATTATGTGACCCTGAACCTTCACTTAGTTTTGCTGCAATAGCCTTAGACTGCTGGGGTTTTCTCCTTCAGGCATTTATGTCTATGTGTGTATACATCACTGCTGTATTTAACCATTAACAATTATTAAACTCTGTCTCCCTCTGCTTTCTTCTCTCTCCCTAATCCTCAACCGGTGGCAGTAGATGGTTACCTCTACCTGAGCCTGGCTCTTCCTTTTAAAAGGGAGTTTTGCCTTCCCTTTGTCGTCAAGAGCTTGCACTTGCTCTGAGGGGTTGTGTGACCTTACCATATAAAGTATCTTGAGGCAACTGTTATGAATTGGCGCTATATAAATAAAATTGAATTGAATATAACTGAATAGGTTTCAGAACTAGCTCAGGTATGTCAGCGATCTGGGCTGAAATGGCTCCTGCAGAGAAATAAATTATATGCAATCTGAACTTGCCCACTACATTTAAATAGCTACATGATTCAGAGCTGCTGCTAGAAGGAGCCGGAGCTTTTCCCTTCATTGTTCATAAAATAAACATGGGGTGACTTTTGGTGTGAATGCAGAATGCGCAGTAAATTGCATGTGAGAGGTCAAGTGAAAGAAGTTGACCTTGAAGAGCATAGTTCAGAAAGGCCTGCTGCAGAGCTGTTTCTATCCTGCAAGTCAGTGGAAGGCGTGATATTTTTTAGAATAAGATTGCAAATTCAGCCGTAACATTCAGCAATAAGGACTAGCTTCACTTAATTTATGAAACTGCCTTTTATTATGGAATTAAACACTATTTCTTGTGAGAGCTGATTTGCTGTACTTCAGCCTAATCCACTGGAATTAAATGTTTGATTATGAAATCTTTAAAAGTGAACTGTAAACATGAACTTTTGAATCAGTTTTCATTGCACGTTGTTGCTCACCTGTTATCGACGTGACGGTCTCCTGTACTGGCATTTCTCTCCTCATGCAATTATGCATCTTCTGTATGTGTTTGCACTTTCTTTCCAAAAGTCTTCTCTGATCATTCCCAACCTCATCATGATCACTTGTTACCATGACAACTCTTTCATAGGACCAATCGCCCACCTCTCTCTCTTTCTCTCTCTTTCTCTTTCACTAGCTGTCTTTCTTCTGCTGGTCTCCATTTTCTTTGTCGTGACTCCTACTCACCCATCAGCCACTGCCATCACCTACTTTAATTTTTTAACAGAGGATTCCACTTTCTTCGTTTACTTAATCTTTTTTTTACCCTCCTTAGTTTCTTTCCTTTGCTTTTTTTGTTCATGAGATACCTTCAGCTGTGGGAAAATCAGTCGCATTTCCTTTTGTTAGCATCACCAGCCAGCACAGTCACAGCATCTGGCAGAGTACCCCTCCAGCAAACTTGGCGAGGTCACTCCAGTGTCTCTGCGAGGTTCTTTGGGGGGTTTTCCAACCTCCCTGACCTTAGACTGGAGCAATTTGGACAGGCCCTGTATGCAGTATGTGTTAAGGTCAAGAACTTCAATGTCTTCTGTGAACCCCAGTGGCGTTAGGCGCAGTAGCTGAGGCTTTAAGTGCAGCTTTACACAAACAGGGACTTGAGGTCAGCGGTGAGGAAGCAGAGCATAAGACAGTTGGTATCCAACTGCTACTAAGGCACTGCTTTCCTTCTAGGACTCAAAATCTGCTGCCTGAATGTGTTTACACAGTGATTTTTGAACATTGTGTGTTTAGGGACAGTCTCGCATTGTTGGTTTTTGTGTCCAAGTTGGACTTTTACAAGAACAACATTTGGTGGAGCTGTTCTGACTTCCCATGTTCCCAAAACTATTGGAATGACGTCAAAAAAAGGGGATCAGAAGAGAGCTGAAAATCTCTAATTTTTAGTTATAATTTCCACATGCAATTGTTTTATACAATAAAAATATCTAATGCTGGAACACATGACTGCATGTGAAAGGGGCTGCTTATAGTGGTGAACCCACAGAGATTTATCACCAACTCTGCAGTTCCCTGACCTCTCTGGGGCTTAATATGGATTTTTTTTTCTGTCAGAAGATTTACTGATTTCTTTCATTGTCAGCCTTCATGTAGCAGCAATCTTATTTTCAGATCAATGTTTAAAGCAAAAAATCTCCCCAATAATCCTGAAATGACACATGAAGTTAATGACATTATGCATAGTGGAGCATTTTGTTTTTATATTTTCTAGAGAATAGCAAAAAGAGAGCGAATGTTGGATCAGTGCTGATGATAGTTGAGGTTGTAGGCATGGGAAACTATTTGCTAAGAAGTTTGTCTCATGGTAAGAGACTATGATTAGTAAAAATTAGTATAAATATAAATCTAACAAACCATTTTTGATGTGCGTTTCCACCTCTGGCTACATTGTGGCACATTTTGATGCTGCCAGTTAGGCAAACAATTTTCTGACATTGTGCAGCATGCAGCGTGAAAGCTTGTCAGTATATTGGATATGTAAGTGGACTCTCGTGATTTGATATTTTTACATAATATGATTTTTTTGTGTGTACATAGAATATTAATTAGTTCTATGGCACGCCCTTATCAGCATTTTAAAACCACATAAAACAGCAAGCTCTTGTTAACATTCTTTCCTTTCTTAATAATATTGATTATAAAGGAGCTGCTATGGTTACGACCTTTCATTTGCTCTTATGATGTTTAATGCTCATTTCAAACATAGGTAAAGTTTTTTTTCTACTCGTTGGTCCGAGTGACTTCAGTTGGAGAGGATTGCTGATGGTTCCATTGTGCTTGCAGTACTCCCCCCAGTGAAGAACACCATCCGTGGGCGGAGGCTGCTGCTTTTGTGTAGTTTGGCTGGCGGTGCACCTCTTGAGTTTTGTAAGATTGCGTATTGTGCCTCTGCAGCCAGGCTGAAGACACGCTTTTACAATTGTGTCAGGTTTTACTGCCATTTTAAAGATCAGTGCAGAAATTCAGAGATTCTACAGAGGGTGATTTTGCTAAAGTTTGAAAAGATGAGACTTTATGTTTAAAAAAAAAATCACTTTGCTTCTGCCTTTGACTTTTTCTCCTCATATAGCATTGCTGATGTGGAGGTTTTGTCCGAGTGACAATGGCGATCATTCAGGTGAATACTGCAGTGGGTACCTGTCCCCTAAGCGTCGTATAAATATATGGAGCTGTTGCAAAATCACTGTTGTTGTGCTAAGTGACCAGTGCGATGGGTATAATGGGGCCCTTATATGGTTATCTCATGCATGGATGGAGCTGTGGCTCTGAGCACAGCAGGCCCACCCTCCTGCTCAGTCTGTCTTGGAAATGTTTCCACTTTGGGAGTTCTTTTCAAGCAAGGCTGATCAGAAATTTTTCCGATTGTGAAGAATGGGATGATAAGGATAAAGACGATACAGCAATAATGAAAGGCCAACCTGTTTGTTTGTAAGAAGCTGCATTTTTGGCTAGGCTAATGAATGTTAAAAGACAAGGCTGTTCCATCTATGAAGGGTAAGGTTGATGAGTCAGAATCACAAGCTGGAAGTATTATATCACAGAAATGTTTGTCTTGTAATCAGATAATCAGAATAGTCTCTGCTAAGCTCCTCTTAATGATGCTACACACTCTTACAAACTGGTCTTGTATGTGAGCAGTAACAGTTGGCTAATGAGGCTACAGCAGATTATTTCTCAACGGACCTTTTTTTTGTTTTCCAATGGTGGAAACTTAATTCAGGTGGAAAGGGTACTGGAATGACTCCAGTGTGTACATTAAAGTAATCGTTGTGTTTTGAGACCAAGGTTTGTTTGGGTTTTTTTGTAACTTGTACAACATTAAACTGATTGGGCGGTGCTCACAAGCTCCAGGTTCTGGCTTTAAGGAAGCCAGGCGAAGGGCTAGCAATCAGAAGAAAGCCAGCATTTAGATATGGGGACCTTTAAAAACTGCAGCTAGAACAGCTTGTTTGAGATCAAGGATGACCTCAATATGAATGTTTTTTTTTTTTTTACGTGTGCATCATACAGAGTTACTCTGAAATACTTAAGATGTTTAACTCGTCAGATTTCATATAAGTACTTGACTGCTAGCTCAGACTGAGAGGAGCCCTGTGGAGTTGTAGCCCAAACATTTCTTTCTGGTAATTTTCAGCATGCAGCATTTTGATGTCACACATCAGACAGACCTCAGTCGCCATCGACTACCAGCTGCTTCTTACACACACATGCAAGTTTGTCTTTTGATGTAACTGCACTCACAAGGTTTGCTTTCGTTATCACTCGGAAACAGGTGCCCTGAAGGGAGGAAGTTCCATCGTATAACCTTAACTAACCAGTCAGCATACATTTAGCTAACAAATGCTAATGTTTAAAGGGTACAATCAAAATCCATGTCAGAGAAAAAAAAAACTAGTATTTCATTTCAGTGTGACAGTGTTTGCTCAAACTAAAATCGAGGCTCCATTTATCATTTAGGCCCATCTCGGGAGCGCCCTCTGGGTGGATTTTTGGAGCCATATGATTGATAGGAAGCACAAATTTCTCTGATTTCACTCACTTGGAGCCATGTTTTCATCTAGCTGGTGGATGTAGCTTTAATCTTCACTCTCTTCTAAACTCTATTTTTGGTCTGTATTAACTCTGGTGGGAATTATCTCGCTCTCTCGTTGCTTATTGCTGTACCTGTGGTGCTGGGCGGGTAATCAACAGTGCATTTTAAGAACTTTCTCAATGGAAACAGTCGCCTGCTATGAGAATTTTTTTAGTAAGCCTGAGGATCAGACGGCTAAACACTGAATTCCAGATTCAGGTGATAACTCTCTGCAGGCTCATCTCTACCAGAAAGCTGTTTTGCATTTCTTTGTCTGACTTTATCGTGTTTGCATTTACTTGAAAATCGCTTTAACTTAGAAAAGGGTTTCCTGTGCTCATGCCTCTCACCCTCCAACAAAACATGTACATATTTTGTCAGAATGAGTGTTTTTGTTTCACTAATGAATATTAGAGGGCAGCAAATGTCAGTTTGTATAGCGGGAGAAAAGGGTCTGACTCACTCGAGGCTATGCTGAGGGTCGCTGAAGTAGGTTTTAGTGATATTGTGAGATGTAGAATTTTCTTTCAGGCTGTGTTTCTCCCTTTTCTTTCTCGTCGTTTTGTTATTCTGTCTCTTCTTGTGCGCTGTCTCTATCTAGCGCTGGTAATGTCTCATCCAATCCCATCTCGTGGCGCTACAGGAACCACAAAGCCAGGAGACTAATCTAATCATTTAGGGCCTGTGCTTGAGTAGTAAATAATTTTCTTGGCATTTCAAAAGATTTTTGAGTAGGTACAAGTGTGTGTGCGTGTGTGTGTGTGTGTGCTCTTTCCAGCGTTTTCTCTCCTGAAGACAGCAGCAGCAGCCTTAGACCATTTTTTCTTCTCCTACAGTGACACACTATGGTCTATATTTCATGTCACTCTGACTAAACTGCTCCGCTGTTGAGATGTCCACTTTAAAGCTTGATGCACTCCTTCTGTATGGATTTGGCTGCCATGCCAGCAAAGCACTTTGCCTTGAGAAAGGAATTAAACCCCTGAGGTTTTTCTAAGATAGATTAAATAGGGAGGGGAGCTGAGAACGCTGGGCTCATGGGAGGGGCACTACCCAAATATAGAGAACCTGCCAAATGCCAGTGGGGTGTGGGCGGAGAGGCTGGCCTTTCTGATGTGTGTGTCTGTACGTGTGGGTGGGTGCATGCATGCATTATGAGGATTTTGAGGATGTGTGTAAAACTATAGATGTCTGCTCCTGTATATGTGTGTGTGTCTCTGTGCACACATGTTATGCACATGCAGTGGAGGTAAAGAGCCAGGATACAGCACAGGGCAGGTTTTGACATTGAACAGATGACCTCTGTGAGTGTATAAAAGTAGCATGAAACGCATTGTTGTCAAGCTTCTGAATTTTTTCGATTTGTCGTTTAACTTACTCATCGGTGTCTACTCAGATGTTTTCTAGTTCAGGGTGAGTGAATCAACAAAGGCAGGTAATGCGCAGAACGCCTTTTGAAGAAGCGTCAGAATGGGAATTGCAAAAATAAAAAAACAAAAATAAAAAAAGACGGAGAGCAGAGTCGAGCGAGAGAACGGGGGTTTTGTTTGCTACGTCTCACATGTTTGGTTACTCAAGCTAATGAGCAGCAATTAGACAGAAGCCAATTAACTCTGGCCATCAGACTGAGACAGAGGGAAATGATAAGAGGAGGAGTGAGGAAGTGAGAGAAGGGAAAAGAGTTTGAAAGAGGGGGGGGGGAGTAAATGACCTGGGAATCACAGCCGCTGTTATCTGCCAAGAACCTTCATGTGTGCGCTTGCATGCAAATGAGTATATGTGCTTGTTTGTGTGTGTACTGATGGGACTGTGTGCTTATGTGTGTTCCAGCAGAGGGAGCTGTGCATGCCCATGTCACTGTAAGTGCTCTACATGACCATCTGGCTCTCACTGTCAGACTGGATGCTGAACCTACAGTTAACTCCCTCGCTGCCAGCATCCACATCGCATCCAGATGACAGAAAAAAGGCCCTTGAACAGATGCTACGTTTGTCCCACTGACGACAGACAGAGGTAAGGACATCTTTGGCCATTTGTTATCGTCCAAACGGAACTACTCAAAGATCTAGGCTGCAGAATCACAAATACAGATGACTGATGACACGCTGATGGAGACGCCGCGTGACTCTGACTCTTCTCTGGCAGCCTGCATGCTGACCAGATTGTGTATCTGCTTCAGGCTGTGGAGAGAAGGAAGCAAATGGTTAATTTCTCTTTCTGACTGCTGATGCAGTGTTCCAGCTGAACCCCTTGGAGAGCCTCTTGCTCTCTCTCTCTTACATACACACACAAACACACATCGTCAAATACACACTTCTAGTGTAGTGTAGTGCTTGCCATCCTTCTGAGTAGCCCGCTGCCCTCTCTTTAATTAGGCTAATTGAAATGCAAGAATAACCATTTTCTTGATTGCTCATTATTTTGGGGCAGTTTAAAATGTAAAGCATGCTTACACATGCGGGAGCAATAAAGAGGCAAGCTTACAGTACCTCTCTCCTTGGACGACCCTCTTGCCTGGCAAGGATGGCCTCTGCAGACCGGGGCTCGGCAGTCTTACCCTCGGCCCTGGTTGGCTCCCCTTCTCACTTTACCCTGCTGTCCTTGCATCGTTGACATTCTGGCTTCTTCCTACCTCTGTCTTTCCAGAGGGAGCATCCCCCTGCCAGTGGCCTTAGTGTTGTTAAGTAAGAGAGTCAAGTGGGATTTTCCAGACATCCTTGAGACAAATTGTAAGAGGCGGTTTGTGCTTAAGTGCTCTTGGCAGGTCTACAGGTGGTTTGTCGGCTTTTGCTGTGTTGTTGGCGACTCTGTAAACCCCTGAGCAAGCCCACTCTTGGCCCTTAACTGTGACAGGAGCCTCCCCAGGGCAGCCTGAGCTTATAGAGAACAAGAGGGGGAAGAAAGAGAGAAGATTTTTTTTATTTTTTTTATTTTTTTGAGAGAGAGAGAAATACACCTGAGTACATCTGGAGCAAAGAGCCGAGGAGCGAATGCATGTGTGTGACAGCCTGAGAAAATGTTCATATGTTTTGTGTCTTCCTGACAAGGTGGTGAGTCATTCCCTCAACACAAACTCACACACGAATGCACCCACTCAAGCATGCGTATACACACACACACACACATTCATCTCTTGCCTAGACTGCATGGGGGCAGATCATTAGGCCTGCTCATCATTAGCCCTGCAGAGAGGGGGTTGCAACAGGGTACAGTAATATTCACCTCATGATGTGAATTCAGTCATTTGTCATATGTACACATTATACACATATGGAGTCATTTGCCTTCGAGGAGCAATGCAATTTCCTCATTAACTTCTTGAAATGTAATGAGTCATTGAACCAAGTTCTGTAGCTCTGTTAATTATGGCCCCGTTTCAGCAGCTCTCTCCATGGCAACCTAAAGTTCTGCCTGTCACAACATGAGAGATGAAGGAATAAAGACGTTTTCCCATTATGCTGCTACCCAAGAGTGCATATTTCTCCTCAAGACAGACCTGCAGAATGCTGTGATCTATTAGCTCCCTCTGCTGTTTGATAGGTGAATATCAATTTAATTTAGCAAAGTTTTAGGTTACAATCTTTCATCTCTAACCGCTTATCTAATGGGCAATGGCCAGAGTCCACGGCAGAGAGATAAACTAACAGTAAGTGGTTGTTTTCAGGATTTGTTTTTTTAAAATTAGTTTTTTATTGTTTCAAAAGTGTTTGTTCAAGTTCCATTCTCAGTCATGTGAAAGAAAAAAAAGTTTTCACAGTCAAGTGAAAAACTGACTGCATCTGTTTCCATAGGAATTAAAAGGGTCAGCAGAGCATTCTGGAGCATTCGTGTGTGTGATGAGGTATGTCACAATCATCCCAGATGTGGATGTCCTAAAAAATCCACCCCAAGGTCAGACTGTGGAGTGTAAGATCTCAGAATCTACAGGCCTCAGTTAGCATATTAATTGTTAATGGAAAGGACAGAATTACTATGGTTTCTTCGAAGATTAGTGGGGTTAGGTTAATTGGTGATTGAAAATAGGCCATCAGTGTGACTGTGAGTGCTAGTCTGTCTCTCTTTGATAGCCTTGTGTCAGACGGGCAACCTGCAAAGCTGCACCTGAGCAAACTTCAAGACTTCCATAACAATGAGTGGAAGCACAGCACCACATTTAGTGAAAACCAAACAGGATATTGTCACAAACACTTCATATAAACTTCAAGCATGTTTTGGGCTTGTTTTGAAGCCATAGGAGTTGGGCACTTTGTGTTCATTAAGTCAACAAATAACTCCTCCGCATACCGAAGTCGAGTCAAATGTGAAGCCATCTGTCCAACAGCTTTGCCCAAACTGGGTCACTCAGCAGCAGCAAATCAACAACAGAATGTTTGTAAAAGAAAAGAATCAGGTTAATGCAGGTGCCCAGTCAACGTGCAGACGTAAACCTGATGAAACGAGAGCTGTTCATAAACAAATGCCCACAAACTTCAATGAAATTTTAATGTTGTAAAGACGAGTGAGCCAAAACTCCTTTACCATGATGTGAGAAACTGATGACGTTGTACTTGTCTAAAGGTGGCTCTACAAGCTGCCAAGCTTTTGACAGGACTGCTTAAAGTACTGTGAAAACTTTCTTCTACAGCTGACGGTTTCTTAATTTTGCTTTTACTCTTTAGTCATACTATTAAAATTGTCAAACACAGAAAACCTATGTGAAGACCACTAACTTGAATTCATGTACCAAAACATTCACATGTTTGTTGTGTTCACAAAATTTTACACCTGAAGGTCAACCAAGGAAATGATACGTGGCTATTAATGCTGAAAACCTAATAAACCCAACTGTAACACCAGTCATCACCCCTAACTGGTCATCTCTTTAGAGTATTTATTTTATTGTTTGATCTGAGAGTCATACAGTAACTATGACTAATATTACCAGAATTCTTTTTTTTAAATAGAAAAGCTGAGGTGTAGGTGTCTCTGAACAGTGAAAACTACTTGTCCCAACATGTCAGGGTGTCAAGGGGTTGTAGTGGTGTACAATACTGCACGTTTTGCTATCGATCCAGTACCAAATGTGTACTGGGCTTGTAATGCCGATACCAATCCTTTTAACTCATAAAGGCAGCTTATGCGTGGGAGAGCAGTGTCTCGTGACTTATGAGATGAATAATCATCAGTTTGCAAATTCTGAACACATTTTATTGACGGCTGTAGTTAGTTAACACAACAACAGCTTTTCATGTACATTGAAACTGGACTTTTGGAGACCTGGAAAAATAAAATAGAAGTGACAGCCAATGCACAAAAGGTTGAGACATTTTTAATAGTTTGTGTTTGAGGTACATTTTTTCAATTCCCCCCTCAAAAATGTAAACACAGTCCATTGGCCTTTATACTGAAACAAAGTATCAATCATTTTGTATTAATATTAATCTGATAACAGCGTTGATACTATCGATATTCGGTTGGTATTGTCATAATGATAACAGGCCTGAATCTGCTGGTTGGTGGTCTGAGGAGTCTTTTCAGCTATCAATATTCCCTCATCAAATCCCTGTATTGTTAAGCCATCAGGCAAATTCGCCCGCAGTGTCTTTTCACCACCTTTTTAGTACGTTTTTGGTGGGTGGAAGTCTTGTATGTTGGGTCTTATGGCTCAGGCCGCATTTTGAATTTTGAGAGCTCAGCGGCATTAAGGCTATTAGCATGCAAATGAGCTGTTTCCACTCATTATTGTTCTGACAAACAAGCGTCTGTTAATGAGTGTGTGTTTACAATGCACCTACAGTCTGAAATGAGCTAGAGCTAATGAATGTAAACGAGCAGAGTTCAGAGTGCAGTTTGGCGAGGGCTACCGGTTTGCTCTGAAACGTGACAGCTGATATGAAAGTCACAAAAGATTTTTTACAGAAAAAGTGAGAAATAGAAGAAGCTGGATACACGGTGTAAACCGCTAAAGTCTATTTCTCTCAGCGTCACGCTTACCTTTCTCTTGTTCTCTTGTAAAACAGCTGAAGCATGAAACAGCTTGCTGCCCTTCAGCATTTCTTCTGACGTGACAGAAAGAGAAACTGAGCCGTGGGTGCAGCTCAAATTTCTGCACCACCAATTACAAGCTTCTGTGTTGTGTCTTAAGTGGTCCACTGGTGAAGCTGCCAAATGAAATATCCTGGGAAGACACATGGCTTTTACGTTATTTATTTCCTCGCATTGTTGTCTGCATTATTTTTATATTTATCAAAATATGAGCAAGGGTCATCCTCATCATGGAAGCTGCTGCAATCAAAGCAAGATTATCGTGATCGCTCTTTAACAGCGGTGTATTTACTTGTAATAACCATTTTCTTTTGAGACGTTCTGTGGATGGAAGCCAAGACAAATTACAGACTTGCCCATAAGAGGGCTGGCAGAACACTTTACTGCAGGAAACAAGCACTCAGGTCATGCACTGGGTTTGTCATTCCCCATAAATGTACTCTTCTGCTTGTTGGAGGGTGACTCATGACAAAGTGATTTCCCCCACCCCCCCACCCGTGAGTTGACCACTGCCGCTGCCGGTGGCGTTTGTGCCTTGCTAAAGAGTGTTTTTAGGTGTCATAAAAGGTTTATTCATCGGTGAACTTGTTTATGACAGGATGCCTCTGTATTTTTGTAGTGGCCAGCCATCACTCAGTGACCCAAGGAGTCATATGTATGACGCCATTTAAAAAAAAAAAAAAAATGCTGCTGGCTGAAAAGCGCGCAGGTGTCCTTTAGCATTAGTGCTGTGAAGCACCGGGTTTAGGCACTACTGATAGGAAGCAGTGCACTCTCTCCAGGGGCCAGTGTCAAGGATATGTGGAACAACGTTTAATGTGTGCTGCTCTGCTGTTGGTTCTTTTAGCTAGAACACAGAAGAGGTAATATACAAAGAACTTCTTTGTACTGAAGTGAATTCAAGTGTTAAAAATAATGATAACGCTCCAATGTGGCTGTCTGTGTTCATCATGTCTGCTTTTTTTCATCTTTGATGGACTCTTTTTTTTCATTTTAATTTTAATTTTTAATGCTTCTTCTTCTTCTTCTTCGTGGTGAATTCCAGTGTCCTTCCCTTTAATGTCCAAGCCAACCGATCATCGTTCTATTGATACGTAACATCAGAAGGTTTTTTAATGGGTCTCCCGATCTCAGCTTGTTACATATAGATGCTTGTAAAGAAAGCGCCACACTGGGCAAACTTTATTCTTGAATAAAAAGAACAGAAACCAAGATGCAGTGGGGTGAATTTTTCCATATAAAATTTACTTGGATGATTGAGTGAGGGCCACATTTGCTTTGATTGACAGGTGTCCTTTCATAGGGAGCTGTTAGGCCTCACATTCCTAATTCATGTCAACGCCACTGTGTTTGCCCTTTGGAGCATTTTAAATGGACAGTCTGATTTAAATGAAGACTTACCATGTGGCACAGTCCCCTTCAGAAGTTTGTGCTTCAGATCTGGTGAATGAAATTCTAAAGTTTTATTTGCCTGTTACCTGTGAGTTGATATGTCCACGTGTGGTCTCTGTTTTCCACCCATGCAGGCAATGGAGACTATGAAGTGCATGGTGTTTTGCTCCCTAGCTATTGCTAGCAACACAAAACAAAAGTGCACTATATTCACGGGGAGGTCCTCGCCGGTGCACTGTGTATGGTTTATTTAGAGAGTCGGAAATACACAGCAGATTTAGTGCAGATCAGAGGCTTTACAGTTTTACTTTTTATGCATGCTGCTGTCATCTTGTGAAATCCGGGTTTGTCTGGCTAAGTGGGAAGTCTGACTTGAGTGGATGTTCTAGCTGTAAATTCTGACTGGGATCCTGGGATTTCTGGCGTTCTATTTCAATTAATATGCAGCATCAGCAGGCCACCCTCGCATTCAAATATGACAACTTCTAGATCCAGAAAAACAACTTGGTGGCAGCCAAAAAGCTAGCATTGAGGTTTCAGAGTGCTGAGTCCAAAACCAATGGGGGTGACATTATGGTGAGTAGGCACATTCAACATCCACCCATCTATCCATATTTTTTTCCACTTATCCAATTTAGGGTCCCAGAGCTGGAACCTGCTCCAGCTGTCATTGGGTGAGAGGTTGGGTGCACCCTGGGCAGGTTTCAAGTTTATTACGGCTCTCACAGAGAGACAGACGCCCACTGACACTCACGTTCACACTTAAACACATGATTTAGAATCACCAATTAACCCAAGGTGCTGGGAGACAGTCCACACAGGGGTAACATGCAAACTCCACACAGAAAAGCACCACCCAACAGGTGAATTTGAATCCAGGACGTTCTTGCTGCGAGGACAGTTCTACAGGCAGAAACATGGGTGTGCCATGGGCTCCCCAGTTTCACCCATCATGGCCAAATTGTACATGGAAGAAATGGAAAAAAGAGGGCTTTGCTATCCTACCCTGGAACACCACCAAGCCATTGGTTCAGATATGTGGATGACACCTGGGTGAAAATCAAATCTCAGGACGTACCACAATTCACGGATCACATTAACTCGGTGGACCGACACATCAGATTCATCAGGGAGGATATTAAAAATGGCAGGTTAGCCTTCTTAGACTGTGAGAGTTCCTTCAGTAATGGGGGACATCTAAAAGCTGACGTGTACCGTAAACCTACGCATACGGATCAGTATTTAAAGTTTGACTCTCATCATCCACTGGAGCATAAACTGGGTGTCATCAGGATGTTACAACACAGAACGAATACCATCCCCACTGACACAGTGGCCAGGGAGGCAGAAGAACAGCACATCAAGAAGGCCCTGAGTAAATGTGATTATCCCAGCTGGACTTTTGTCAAAGCTGGGAAGGCGCCAAAAGAAAGCTCCAGCTGATCCAGGAGAGAAGGACAACCGCTGCCTAAGCAAAAACTTGTAGTCATGCCGTATGTGTCAGGAGTATCGGAGCAGTTGAGACGCATTTTTTCTAAACACTGTGGCTTTTAAACCCCAAAACACGCTGGGCCAAAAACTGGTCCACCCCAAGGATCGGGTCCCCCGACACTAACAGAGTAACATAGTGTACGCTGTTAAGTGCAGGAGGATTGCCAGGATTTATACATCGGGGAAACCAAACAACCTCTGGTGAAGCGGATGGCACAACACAGAAGAGTGTGGGGATGAACAAAAGTATTTTACCAGCATAATATAATCTGCAGTATGATCATTGCTTTAACAATGTAACAGATAGCTTTAAGATGGCCTTAAGATGTTTATGCATACTGTTATCATATTAACCTTGTATTTCAGATGCAGTTATAATTATTTTATACACATTGCATATCTGTGCTTATTTTGAGTTGATGTTCGGTTCATTAAGGGTCTTAAGCTTCACTGGCGTGACTGTCCAGGTGATACATACTGAGGGAAACTAGAACATAGAAGAAACTGCAATACATGCTTACAAAACACTTATATCAGGTCATTTTTATTATCATTTATAAGTTCATATTTTTGTATTAAGCTTTTAGTAGAGGTTCTTGATTAAAACATTTATTTAGTAGATGACATATACATAGTTTCAGTTCGGTTATTACATATATGAGAGTGGCTTCTGTCTCTCTGTCTGGTGAGAGGTCAGGAGCTAGTCGGCGAGGTGAAGTAGGGTGCAATTGTGGTTAGCGCACACACACACACACACACACACACACACACACACACACACACACACACACACACACACACACACACACACACACACACACACTCAGTTAGAGAGAATCATTTATAGGTGAAAGTTTAATCATGTTTTGCTTGGGGTTGCAAAAAGAGCAGTTTGTCGCAGAACTGCTGCTGATGTGTCAAGATGACAAGCGAGCATCCGGCAGTAACAGGATGTACCTGTCATGAAGATGACGACAACGTTCTTTTTAAACTGTGTTAAAAGTCATTGTGGTTTTGATCTGATCTATGTATAAAATGTATCTGTGACGTTGAAGGGGCGTCATTAAATTTAAGCCCAGGTGATATAAAATATCTGTTTATGCTTTGATTAAGTCGAAGATCAATTGCTGTCTGTGGTGATCTTCCCACGCGTGTATTAAAATCATCGTTTGCCTTCACCCGGCCGGATCAGTGTGGTTATTCTTCAATCACCTCTTGTACCCTTCCTCAATATTGAACCCTTAACATTTTGGAGGCTCGTCCGGTTATTGAGGAGGGAGAGTGAGTTAGAGGTTTGGACGGGGAAATCCGGGGTCCGAGGTGGTCAGACGGGCAGACTTGACCAGTGGTCAAAAGTGAGTGGACGCACGCCGGCGCATCATATCTAAAAAGGTAAGACACTACCTGTTGAATTATTTCCAAAGTGTGTCAAATTGGGCTGTGAAAATTAAGTCTACTCACTGAAATTACTGGTGGATGTCTGTTTTGATTTTGATTTTGATGAAAGTCTCTTGATAGTATTGAGGATATAAATGATTGAATGCGGTTGGACCGCTTAAGGATTTAATACGGTTGGACCGTGTAAAGCAGTTGAAATGCTGAGTGGATTTAGTTTAATAGGTAATTGGTGAAGTGTTTGTGACAGTAAAGTCTCAATTGAATATAAAGCCGGGCTTGGACATCAATAGAATTTTGTGATGCGTGATTTTATGGGGTGTTTTCAAAGTAATTAAAGTTTTTAGGACGGGAGCGGTGCTCCTAGGACTGCACCAAGTTCAGGGGTGGGAACCCCCTCCCTTTTCCAGACGTGGAAAAGGGTCCTCCGGCGTGAGGTTATCCCAGGTGGCACCTGCCAATGACTTGGGACCTTGGTTAGAAATAGCCACTGGTATCTACCAGTTTGTCGCCCGGGACGACGGGGTGCAGTGTTTGGACAGGTAGAAACCAGGTTTCGGGCGTGAAACCTTAACTTAAAACTTCGGGCCAGGACTCTGCAGTCTATTTACACCTACAGGCCAGTGGAGGATTTTTCCATGATGAGGATGTACACATCCTGGACAGGGAGGAACGCTGGTTTGAGTGCGGAGTCAAGGAGGCCATTTACGTGAAAAGGGAAAGACCATCTCTGAATCGAGGAGGGGGCCTAAGGGTACATCTTTCGCCATCTTACAATGCTGTGATTGCAGCCATTCCCCAACACGCTGATCAATGGCCATGAGTACCATTCACAGTGGTTGTTGATCAATGGTCATGAAGATTTGCATAATTATGATGAAGGAACTGACCTCACTCTACCTCATATACTAGCTTTATGCAGAGGTTAGAAAATCATCCTTCCTGCTTGTAAACTATCTGGGTGTATCTTGTTTTGCTGAATTCAGATGTCCAAGTCCATAAAAAATCAGTGACCATAGCATCACAAAACAAGTTATTATGAGATTGTAAGTAATGATTTTCTCTGTGTTGAACTGCTACACCCAATGCTGTGTTCCTCCACCTGCCAAATCCAACTTTAACCTCTGATCACTGTCCTATTTTTCTGCTGCAGAAGGTAAAAGTCGCTCCATAGGCTAATTGAGTTGTTTAAAACCAAACAGCAGACATGCTTAGAAACTCTCTGCTGAACATTTGAGTACATAGAGGCTCTACAGCCTGTTTGTCTCTCCTCACTAGCTTGTGGAAAAGAAAACAAATGCTTGAGTTACATTCATCAAGTGGCTATTAAAATGAATGAATAATGATCTTGGACTGTAGCTGCTGCAAACAAAGTGTTTAGCATCAGATTACCAGTCTGTCAGTGTTCACAGCTTCTTTTTGCTGCGCCCAAATGCCAAATTAAAACAAGATTGGAGCTTTGAAGACTTTCTTCTACTCATGCCTTTTGTTTGCTAATGCAGCTGCTTTTCTGTGACTATCAAAATCCCAGATGAAATCCATCACAGCCCTTTTCAGCATACCTTATGCTTGGTTTTATTTGAAGTTTGTACCATTTCAAAAAGCACTGGCAAACTGTAGAAAAAGAGTGTCAGAGCTCATGTGAGATCGTCCGTGACTAAAGATCAGTGTGTATTTGCTGCAAGCAACCAAACTGTCATCAGGTATGAACGCAGAAGGAAATTCCTACTAGGGTGACATCATTATCTCCATTACTGCTATGGAAACAGACGTGCCACTATCCTCCCCTGCTTGTATTCAAGGCAAAACAGTGTGAGAGTGAGGAGTGTAACAATGCTCAGTCTTAAACATAAACATCAGGGTGAGGTAGTTTTCTTGGCTGGCGGCCATGAGCTGATGTAAGAATACATCTGACGCTGCAGAGGAGTCATCGAGATAAAGAGCAGCGTTTGATCTGGACACAGCTCTCTTGACATGGACACAAGACTTAAAAATGACTGTGTGTGTGTGTGTGTGTGTGTGTGTGTGTGTGTGTGTGTGTGTGTGTGTGTGTGTGTGTGTGTGTGTGTGTGTGTGTGTGTGTGTGTGTGTGTGTGTACATGTAATAACATCCACAGGGAGGACTGTGGGACTCCAGGGGGTGATGTCATAGTGATTCATAACACACACACACACTAATGACTCTTTTTCTCTGTCTCACACAACACACACTTTCCATCCCACATCTAATAACGCTTCTTTTGTTTGTGTAACAGGTTCGGTTTTTATTTTAAAAAGACAGGGGATTTGAAAGGTCATACATTTACATGACAAAGAATGACACACAGCAACAGCACATATAGAGATACTATAATAGGCAAACCCAGCACGTTCCTCACTTTGGTAAAGATGCTCTCTGTGATAGTTACAATCTAATAACAGAAGATTAGATATTACAGACAGACAGAAAGACTAACTGTTCCCCAGGAGTTACCCAGAAGGAACAGTGTGACATGCTAAGAAATATTACTATTCCCCATGACATTTTCTCCTTTTCTAAAAGCAACTCGATGCTTTAATGACTTTAGTCCCATAGCAAAGATCATTGTGAACCATAATGACAGATAATAGGGCTCACCTGGATGTTGCACCTTTAACTAAAGGTGCAACATCAAAATTTTTAAATTATGAATGGACTTCATCTTTAAGCACTTTTCCTCTTTGATCTTCAAAGCCCTGCATGCACCTCATTTATGATTTTCGTGATAGAGTTGCTAAACTTTGAAAGGCCTTCTAACCAGGAGGGGACTCCGAGGTTCAGTGCAAAGGCGCTTTCACATGTAAACCTAATATTTTCGATTACTTGTGCTGCAGAGTTGAACAAATTTGAACTTAAAAATGAGGCAGGCAGCCAGCAGCAGGCAGGTGAGGTGAAAAAAGGCTTTCTTGGAAACAGATTTACTTCTTGTATGCAGGTTGGATCACATAGCTAGTTGGGCAGTTTTCTGTTCTCTCAATTGCTCTACAGATCTTTACATTTGTATCTGTTTGAAGTTGTGTATATTTATCTGCTAAAATGTTTCCTATAATGAACTTTCACCTCTGTACCATAGTCGGGTCTTTATCTTACAAAATAAAAAGGGTAATTTGTTGTGATTTGGCGATATATGATAAAGCTGAACTGAACCTCTCCCACAGTCTTATGGTGTTTTACATGAGGTGGCACATTGATGTGCAAGAGGTAACTGATAGTTGTGTGAAGTCATATGTATGATCCCTGCAATCCATGATTTCCATTCCAATCCATTGCAGGTTTTTGTTTAAATCTACATTGCGATGTTCTTTGCAGATACTTAATGCCCAAAGTGACAATGAAAACAGCTCGTGTTAACACTGGAAAATCTATCACAAGTAGAGGAATAAGCAGGTATAACAAACACAAATAGAAATGAAGTAGTCCTGAATAAACATAACGGGGTATTAAATAACCCCACTCAGACATTTTAGTTGCTAAAATAGCTCGGGCCCAGCCTTGCACAATGTCTTTTGTGAAAGCCCACAAGCCACTGGCTGACCCACTATCCCAAAATATGGCTTCTAATGACTGTAAAGCTGTCCTGTTTATATGCTGTGTGAGTGATAATGAATAACAAAGCGTAGGAATACAAAATTTAGGGAGTGTGTAAAAATAGAATGCAATGTATGCTAACAAGGCCCAGCTAGGAAGTTTTGTTGTTTATGTCAGCGTGTTATTAAATCTGTTTTTCAGCCTTCATCATATTTTGTAACAAGGCGTGAAAAATAAGTGTGTTTTATAATAACCTGCAGTTTAATATACCTGCTTGTTTTTAATGTAATACGTGTTAACAGACCTCTAACAGTTACTGGTTCAGTTTAGCAGGTACAATACTGGTGAAGAAATATTACACCATAAACTGTTTCTTAAACTGCAGTGTCATTCCAGCGCAGGGTGTTAAACTTGGACTGACTGATTGGGGTCAGTGGAAACAAACTAGTAGTGATCGTGTTGCCTTCACAAAGAGTATATGGCAACCCTGACTGCAAGCATTTCCCTCACTGATGCAGAGGCTGGGCAGAAAAGGACAAGCAATAAGAATTTCAAAATGATGAACAGCTGCAAATTGATAAACACATTTGAAGCAATATAAAAACATTTAGTTGTGTTTTTAGCCTTGTTGGAAATATTTGGTGTGTCTGTTTGTCTGCTGTAGCTGGTGCTGCTAAGGTCACATTGAGTGGATTTTAAGAGCATTTTCTCAGCTTGAGTAAGAGTGAACCAAAACTGTAAAGCTGTGAGCCCGAAAGAGTAAAACCAGCGAGGTGAAATATTAAGAGTTGCTTGAATATTCTCTGGATTCTCTTCTGGGTTTGCCACTGGGTTCAATCTCTTTCGCATACAAATAATCAAGCAATAAATTCTTAATAGGAAAATAGTGATGAAAGCTGATTTAAGTCAACTCTGTATGAACTAAGACAGCATTGGACTTTGTGGGGTGTGAGTGGATGCTGGTGTGGGTAAAACAGCTTCACTGTTGGCTAACTGAGGGTTATACAGGATTCCTAATGACTTTCTGTTCCTTTAAACCACAAAAACAGAAGAGAAATACAGTCGACATGGCTTTCTGCATCTATTAGGCTGACTCCAACTGTACGGCTGCTTCGGAATAATTATAATCACAGTTTTAGCAACGCTTTCTTCATATATTGTGAGGCTTTGTGAGCATTTTAATTGCACGAGGCTTAAAAACAGCTTAAAGAAAATAGCAGTCCCACACACATTTTATTCAAGGGATAAGCCAAGGGGTGGCAGGAGATGGCTGCTGTAGACTAGCCCTGTGGCCACCCCACATAACCAATAATGACACCTATTAAAGGGCTATGTACAAACATACTCATACATTCTCTGACCTGCAGTGATTTTCCATGCAGGAAAAATAAAAATCCATGTGACGATGGATGTAATGGTCTTAGCTTGGCCACCCCTTTAAAATGTTCTGGCTACACCACTGACTCCAGCACCAAATAACTGTACCGTTATACTCCAGCATGTTATTTCTTTCTTTACATTAAAGCATTGTTTATTTATATGGCTTCAATACAAGTGGTCTATGCATATTGTGTATATTAAAACATATATCAAAAGTCCTTCAAGAGATTACAAACCTGGGCACTTTTAAAAATCTCTGTATGTCAAAATCTCCATCGTCTTGTGCTGACACGCTTCTTTGGCTAACAGCTACTTTCTGTGGACTTTTACAGCACTGATTTTGTGTTTTTTAGATGTTTATATATTTACTCAGGCTGTCATGTGGTATTTGATATAACAAAGATCTTTCACATTCAGGTAACTACACCACCTCCACGTAGTTGGCTGGGTAAAGCCCCTCCCACCCATCATCCTTCTTCCCTCGACACCATCCTTGGTCATCCTCATCCTCGATCTTTAGAAACTCTTCACCTGGAGGGAGGAAGAGAAAATTAATTTCTGTATTTGTTTTTTAAAACTATTGCAACATTTTTTTAAACATCAATTCAATTCAATATTATTTATATATAACAGTCACCTCAAGGTGCTTTATATTGTAAGGTAGACCCTACAATAACACATACAGAGGAAAAACCCAAAAATCATATGACCCCATATGAGCACTTTGGCGACAGTGGGAAGGAAAAACTCCTTTTTTAACAGGAAGAAACCTCTGGCAGAACCAGGCTCAGGGAGGGGCGGCCGTCTTCTGCAAACAGTTGGGGTGAGCGAAGCCTTATAACCCTTATTTGTTTTGTCAGGCCAGCAACCATAAAAAAGAGCCTATAACAGTTTAAACATATATTTTATTTAACTGTAAAATCAATGATTCAAACCATTCTGCTTAGTAATTTCATGTAATAATAGTCGTAGTACATTTGAAATAAAGCTGCTTTCAGCAAGTAAGGCACCAAAGTGCAGTTTCTCTAACGGCCACTTGAGGCAGCCTTCAAAAGCTAATACCCAAAGATTCACCGATAAAGTTGCGATCGATACATAAATATGTTTCTAGCTTTATTTTCAAGCTGATATACTAAAGTTCAGAGAAGGCAAGATGGGTAAATAAGGGCAACTAATCAAAATGTACAAAAGCTATCAAATAATCTGGGAAAACTTAAAGAGTAACAAAAAAAAAAAAGAGGAAGACCCTTGGGATTGAGACACAGATGAAAAGAATCACTAAAGGAAAAAGTAAAAATAATGCAAGGCATGAAAGGAACACAGCCTTCAACATATAAAAAGAAAACAACCAAAAGACACACTAAAATCAGACCAGACCTGAAAAATGTGGTGCAGACACTAACAGAAAGATGAGATAGAGGAAGGAACTGCGAAGTATAACTGCAACGAATAGCAACCAAGACATGAAACAAAACAATGCTGAAACTCATTACCAGAATGATCGTGAACTAGAAACAGGAACCAAATAAGGCACACTATACTAGGATAATAAAGATGTGAAACAGGAACCCAACAATAATCAAAAACTGTGAGAAAAAGAATCTAAAAACTTAAAATCAACTTAAAACATTGAGACCAAAATACGTCGGCACTGCTGGTCTCTGTATATTTCATATACTTTTGTATACTTGGATTGTTACCGGTTATTTTTTTTGATGTACAGTACAAATAAATGGCTTGACTCGACATTAATGTAGCAATGTGGCCTCTTTGAATGACAGCTTCAGGTCACTGAGAAAAGCTTTTCTGCTGTTGACCATATAGGATGCAAAAACCTAACAGAGGGTCAGTTCTGACTGGCTACCCCATTGGAATTGAAAGTTTGCGAGCCAATGAGTGTGCGGTTTCATACGACAGCTAATCCTCCACTTTGAAATATGGTATGGACTTAATTTTGTATTCAGTGTGAGCCAGAATGTGTGACTGAGCCCATACACTAGGCAGGAAAGTATTTATGTGAGCCCTGCGCCCTCTCCTCCAAATATGGTTCACATTCTAGCTCCAAAAACATGACTGCAGCCTTAAAGCCAAATCTGAGGCTTCAAAATATGAATATACAGAGACGTGGCTGAGTTCACAGTGACGTCATTCATCTTGCAGTGTTTACCTGCTTTAAAGGACAGCTCATCTGTCTCCTGGCCGACGTAATCATACAGAGCTCTTACTTTCACTCCCCCGATCATCACGCTGTCAGTGGAAAAAAGAGAAGAAAGAGATTAATCTTTGATTGCTTCAAAAAAAGCTAGACAACATTAACAGTTCCCGTTCGGAATAATATCCTCACCTCTTCTCTATTGTTCCTGATTTTTCCACTTCTTTTTTCCCTTTTTTGCTTTTCTTTTCAGGTGTCCATTCCTGAAAAAACATTGGAATATAAGTAACTAAAATAAAGTGCACAGAGTTAAACTTAAAATGCTGGAAAATAAAGGGAAATACCTGGAAGTGAGGCCAGTCAGTTGGCATGCCCGGGCCGTGGGTGTTTTTCCACCAACGAAGGTCCTCTTGCTCATCGATGGCCATCAGTGTGTTGTGGAGCTCATTGTACACGGCCCGCACACTAAATGCCGAGAGATAAACACAAAAATCTCAAATTTGATTTTAATCTATGCTGATCCGTTCCTAAAATTTTGCTGGAAGAGATCATCTCTCCTCTAATAGTCCTACTTATCAAAAACAGTCGTGCTGTCTCGTGTGAATTTTGGATATTTTCCACAGCTCTTTTCTCACATTTAGCTTCAGAGAGGTTCACACTGCTGGAAATACCCTGTGTCCTTTAGGTATAGTATGTCTCATAGTACTTAATAAACACCATGCTATAAGAAACCCAATGATCTGGAATATATGTTACAAATTTTATGTGTACTCTGTATACTGATGATTATATAATTAAAAACATACTTAATTCACTTACACTGCAATCCGGGACACTTTAAGTTAAGTGTTCCCCCCAAATTAAGCAGATTAATAGTGTATATAATTTCTCTCCTCTCCCTGTGGCTTTGGCTCATTTTTATAAAGTAATTAAGTTGCCATCGTATCCAGTATTTCCTTTATCAGAGTAGAAGAGAGTCGGTGATGTGCTAATATGTAGTGGTATAGCTTTTAATTAGAGGTAAATTAAGTCAAATTATTGATTTCAACATACTTAACTCTAAAGACAGCCCGACACAAGCTGCAGGGTTCACACATAAGACGAATCTGTGCTACTTGTTTAATCAAATACATCAATCCTCTAATCAGCAGCGGCAGCAGCACCTTTTCTCAACACCGCACACGTACAAAGCACCGTGCTTCACCTCTCATTGTTGGTAATGTCCAGGTGTTTGTGGATGGAGAGGAAAGCCTGTTTGAGAAATACAATCCTCTTGCGCTCCTCCTCCTGTGATTGGTCAAAGACGGACTCCATCTCCTCCATGTAGCGAGGAGCATAGTTGTTCACCTCCTCCAGGACCTTCTCGTAGCGGGCACGGACCTGAAAGTATTTCAAACCAAATTGGCAAATAAAACTTGAGCGGTGGAAATCTAACTGTCAAAAAAGCAAAACAAAAATTGTATTAAATGTGTGTCGAATGTCTTACACAAAACATTTCATCCCACTAAAAACATGCGAAACAAAGAACTTCAACAACAGTCTTCTAAGAAAAAACTTTGATAAACTGAAGCTAGCTCGCCAAGATAAACAAAACCATTTCAAAATGATTTCACCAGGTTCAGTCAGGTGATTAACTGATATAAAAATATTAACAAAGCAAAAAATTGCAACATTTAACCTCCCATAGACTATGCAGTCACAACTGGTAATGAATTTTAACTTGATATAACGCTTCACCCCAGTGCTGACATCACAGGTTTCCTGTGAAGTAGACATTATTACAGTACAACAGCAGAAACCACGTCATAAACTTGTGAGAGGATATGAAGATGACTGATTTAAACCACACGAAACATTTCCAGCACTCTTGCACTCCTTGGTCGCTCCACTCTGTCCCGTTTGTATAATTTGACTGTTTTCTGCGCTACTCTGGAGACTAACTATGCTGCTGATTGGTGCTGGCACCTGTCCGTCATCCTGCCTTCCTCAATTGTTTGCTCCTTCTGTGTTTTACCTGCTGCCACTTTGATTCATCTGGCGCCGTACTCCAACCGCAGTGGGGCTAATTATTGCAGCTGCTTTAAAAGGGGCTGTCAGGCCAGGGAGCAGTCTTTTCCATGTTTGGAATGGTCACTTGTACTTTGGTCACGTAATTTATAGTGAAGGGTTTACGCCTGCTAGGTTCTGATTCATCAACCTGCTTGTTTTGCTCTCCACTTGGGGGATTTGTAAATTAGGAAAGGTAACAGTACTTCTACTTATTGTTCACCACACAGTTAGATTCCTTTTATTAGAGATACTAGTAATAAGGGTCTTTCTTTTCTCTCTAACGTTTGCTTTGGACAGGCTAGTAAGACGTGTAATTAATTTCTTTGCTTTTGATAACTAGAATACAGATATTACATACTTAGCATGTGGAGTTGCATCCACATGCCCTCTGATTTATTAGTTTAAAACCATAAAGGAACACAATAACCTACTTAACAGTCACTAAACCTTTTCCCTGTGGTTTATTAATGTCACTCCCCTTTCTCCTGGTAAACCAGGATTGTAACAGGCACCCTTCCACCGAGCATCAGTGGTAAGGTACGGATCTACTCATGTTCCAAAGTGAGATTCCTTAACTCATCATTCATGCTTCACCTGTTTTAATTAATTAATAATTATGCAATAGTATTTTTTTTTTAATGCTCCGTGGCCAGAAACTCCACAGTGCACGTAAGACAAAACTTACAGAAAGTTCAAGAAAACAAAATTAAAAAAATAAGGAAAAAAATAAGAAAGCAGTGACATGTGGTGTGCACCTTCTCGGCCTCCTGTTGAGCCACTTCTCTCTCCTCCTGGATCTTCTTCTGTTTGTCTATGGAGACGTCCGGGTTTCCCTGAGCGTGTGCCTCTCGCTCTCTGGCTACCTGCTCTTTACGGCTCACTTTATGGTATGCTCTTCTTGCTTTATCCAGCTGTGGATGCAAACCAAAGCACAGACTGACTATATGGAGTCAATGCACAATAGATAGGGATAGAAATACACCGATTACACTAACACCAATTCACTTACAGGCACTTCAGAGGCACTTAAGCTAAGATGCACCTGACTCTGAAAAGCACATTACTGAATAAATTCATTTTGAAATAGCAGTGCATTAGCTTCCTGTTTTCTAAATATAGTATTTGAATTGAGGCCATTTACTTAATGAGAAACCATCTGCGATGCCACAGTCACTTCTAGTATATATGAAAAATTGATCCCCTAAGGGCTCGTCTTTTGAGGCAAAATTATATTTTTGATGCATGTCCCTTGCTGCTCTCATTTCACTGTAAGGTACAGATTCAAGTGGCTCATTGCATCAGAACACAAACACTCTTGAGAACTGGGTTTCTGGCACTGGCACAAAATAAGGCTTGGGAATGTCACAGAGAAAAGGCTCCCAGAAGCGAACATTAAAATGTCATGATGACCAGAGCTGTCTGGAGTGGAGCTGTGAAGCCATGGACTGTATATAAAAGATGTATTGATGCCCTCTAGTGGTTACAGAGACTTTACATGGACTCCACTAGCACTAAGTTAGACTCCAGAGTAAACCTCCAGAGAAGCTAAGCAAAATGAAGTTAAGCAGGAAGTAGCAAAAACTGTAGTTCCTCTGGTGACCACTTGAGGCTGGCTTCACGAGAGTGAGTGAATCTCCACAGACTTCCATGTTAAAATGTTCAACTAGTGTGTGTTGCACCTGGGTAGTTTATCAGTTTATGAATGCAACTTGCGAACCAAACATGCTAGCATTCACTGATTACTTAGCATCCTTTTACTCATATAAAGTGCAACAACAACATGGCAGCTGACATTATGGCTTCAAAATGCAGAGTTCAAAACCAATGTGTAATCTCAAGATGGCTACATCCTCATTTTATATATTATCAACAGTTACACTGCTAATAAAACATGTGCGTAGCCTCTCAGGTCTGATAAATGAAGCTAATGTGGTTGCTAAATCTTTAGAAATCTAAAACAAAAACACATGACTTCAACCTCTCTGATCACTTTGGGGTTTTAACCACTAGAAAAACTAAATTAAATTGAAAAAAAAATATTAGCTACGTTTTTCTTTAGGAACAGGTGTATTGCTGCTGGAGCGCGAGAACTACACTCCACTTTTATCTCTCAAAATCAGGAAGGAAAATATTGCATCGGTGAAGCTTATTTCATTAAAGATTTCATTAAATGAGAAATAATTTCAAAATGGTAAATGAACTGGTTCTTATATAGCGCTTTTCTACTCTTCTGAGCACTCAAAGCGCTTCACACAACTTGTGCATTCACCCATTCACACCAGCACATTTTTCTAGATGCTTTCTAAGTAACATTCATACACATTCGCACTCCGATGGATGCTTCGGAGAGCAACATGGGGTTAGTATCTTGCCCAAGGATATTTGGCATGCAGACAAGGAGCAGCCTACGATCGAACCACCGACCTTCTGGTTAGTGGCTGATCGGCTCTGCCACCTGAGCTACAGCCAAATGGTCAAAATGTTGATTAAGTAAAAATGTGAGTGAGTGAGTAAGATGGTAGCGGTCTTCAAAAGCCTCCAGGCTGCAAGTTTATTGTTAATTTACATATCAGTAAAAACAAATTCTTTATTTTTTAAGACTGAATTTGGGAAGAGCTTAATTAAATGTAAAATAATACTGTACGTTTTGAAACTGCTTCTAAAACAAAGTGCTCAAAGAGGCAAAAAGCATGTGTGCAGAAAAAAGAAAAATAAGAACATATTGTTCAAAGATTATCCCAATCAAAGCAGTGTGACAAATAACAGCTGCCACAAGCGCCAAGACAAACTGTACTTTAGTGGCTGCCTCAGTATGTAATTTATTGCTTCACAACATACTAAACTAACTTTAACGTGGCATTTTATATCTTTGTACACAGCTCAGTGACTGAGATCAGACAAAAGCTTTTAATTAATATGACGATGTGTAACTACCATAAACAAATCTGGAAAAAAAATCTGACCTTTTTAAGTCGTTTGGCCCACGGCTTCTGAGCACGTGCAAACCCCGTCTCAATGTCGTGGGACTCCTTGAAACCCCCAAATAACTTCTTGTGGAAGGTGTCCTTCTGCCAGGTCCTGACCCGGTCCCCATCCTCCGACACCAGGGAGCGACAGATGGTGGCGTGTAGGGCGGCAAGCCTGTCGGCGGAGGACAGAAAACACTGCCAAGCCTTCATAAGAGAGCCATATAGAGGACCTGAGGGAGGGAGGAGGAGAAGAAGATGACACACCATTAAAATTACTGTTGTATTTCAGTAATAATTGGGACATGATTTAGAAATAAGATCATTTCCACGTTCATTATGTGTTGCGGTTACTGATCTTACTAGAGTCCACCACCGGCTTCCACTTGTTGCTCCATTCACTGAGCTGCTGGGCGTACTGCCTCTCCACGCGCGCTCTCTCTTGGAAACATGCCACTATGTCATTACAGGCCTGGAAAGCATCTTCTGTTCGCTTCGCAGTGCGCTGATAGTTCCCAGGCTGCCAGGACACAAAGAGAGAGGAAGATTTGCTTTCCACATCATAAACACATGAAGTGGATGGAAGGTTAAATTGATTTGATGCTTTAAACTCTAAGTCTTTTAATTTTTTGGCTTTAAAAAGTTAGAAGTTAACAAAAAATGTTCCAGTGTTCAGTGATTCAGTTTCTTTTCTTTAGTTTTATTATTTCAGTGCCAGAGAATCCAAAACGGTACATTTGTTCGGTGTATTCTTGGAAATATGGAGACCCAAAACTGAATAACACAAACAAAAAGATTACTCCAACTGGTATTACAAGCACACTGCTACTGTTGCTTGTTACTACTACTGCTTCTAATTTGTAATACTAGTAACATATTAAAAATAGACTAATATTATAAGTAGAAATATTAGGGCAAATAATCGCTGCCTGAAGCTTCGTTTTTTATAGTAACTCAGTTTTGTTGTTTAGATTACTCAAAGCAGACCTATTATGGTCATTTCCAGCGCCATGTTTTTAATCTCGGGCTCTACTAGAGTAGCTTAGTATGTGTCACAGTTTAAAATAATCCTTATTTAACCTATGATGGATCTTGGTGCAGACCCTCAGTTAATCTTGTGTCCACCCCCTTTCCTTTAACCTAGCCGTCTTCTGATTGGCTGCCCCTCGTAAACAGAAGGTTTGAACAGCAAGTCATTTTGTCCTCAAGAAAAGGGAATTCAAATCTTCGTCTAAATTGTAAATAAATTTGCCACATATTTTAAGGGTAACTGTTTAACTACATTTAGTACAGTTTAAACCCTCAAACCCTTGAATGGAGCCGTGGATCCTGCATGTTCAAACCTTACTGCACACTACTAACATATCAGAAGCAATTTTCCTGGCAACAACTAATAATCTATACTCAAAATGAGATTTGATTGCAATACTGTGGAAGCTCATTGAGAGAGAGGTGAGAAGATTGAGCCCTCTCTTAACTGTTCCCTTAATATATGACTGCTCTCAGGAACTGCAAACAAAGCTTGGCTTTGTTTAAAGCATGGCTTTAAACAAAGCCTCCAACACATCTAAAGCTCATCAAAAGCTCACTAATTACATTTTGTGTTTAAAACAATGATTTGTTTTAATGGTTTTGTGCCAGAATATTTGTTAGCCAGAAACTGTAACTTTCTGGAGGTTTGCTGTCAGTTGCTTCAGCTTTCTGCAATGCTAAGCAGACTCCAGCTGCACACATTCACTCTACATATGTATAGTAAATATATATAGTATTGATTTCATTTACTTGTGTGTGCTTCTCTAAATGATCCTCTAAATCATTGTCATAATGACGTCTTACTAAGTTCCACTGAATAATGCACAGTACCACAGCTAAATGAAATACACCCATTACCGTCTTCCTGTTAATCGTGTTGTGCAGACGTTGGCTGCAGTTAAATCTGGGGTACAGCAGAGGGTGCTACCAAGGATAAGAGTGAATTGAGCTAAACAGCTAAAATAATTATTTCCACATGCTTCTTAATAAAATACCAACATGAAAAGAAAACTGAATTTTATTTTACTTTTCACAAATAATGTATGGAAAACTGTCTGACCAGATGATGACTGCTACATGAGACTCTTGCTGCTGTTTAATGCATGAAATCAAAATGTTGGATTCAGTAAGTGAAAGCATCCCCTATGAAACTGAAAGTCCACATAAGCGTGATTTCTTGAATGTTTAGTATTCCTTTGTTTTGTAGTACAAAAGACAAAAATATTAAGGTAGAAATGCTACCCTTCCATCATAGTCCTTCCATAGCTGTGACGCTGCAGCAGCAATGTAAGGCTAATCCTCCCACGTGCCACGAGTGACACTTCACTGGCACTGAGTTTCCGCTGGTAGCACAAATGCCGGCCACAGTGTGAGGCGCGGTCGAAGCCCGTCCATAAAAAGCCAGACAGAGTGAGGACAAGAGAGCAGCAGAGGCAGGGCCCTAAATGTAATAACATCTCTGAAGCAAGTGTGTTGTTTGTGGATGTGGAATTTGGAAATCTCTGCAATTTTCCTGGCAGCTGTCATCAGCTCCTTCTCAGCACTGACTCCTACTCTCTTTTTCACTTTCTGTCAGACTCTATCTGGTTGTCACTGACACATTTAGACAGCTGCTTCAGTGTGATTGTTCGCCATGCTGTTTTAAATTACTTGAGGCAATATAGTTGATGTAAATACCACAAAAAAAAAAGACATGAGTGAACAAGACGTCCCTAAAGCCAATGTTTTACCTGTCAAACACACATGTAACTAATAACCTCAATATTGGGGCTCTGGTTACGGGTTTTGTACGTGTTGGATCACAGACATGGCTTACTTGGATAGCTCCAAGAGACTATAGTAAAACTGTCTGCGTGCTTTCAGTGCGTCATATACTTTTGGATACTGTAACACAGAATACGCTTCTTTACTTATTTTCTTTGGCAAATTCAGTGTAAGATGATAAGCCTCTAGAGTTACAACAACAGCCTTTTCTTGCAATGTCCAAAGTCTGTAATGGGACTCTTAATTAGTAGTTAATTAAATGCAGGGACAACAGAAAGGTCAGTTGTTGTTTGTGAAAAGTAGTGCTAGCAGCAAACAACCGATGCATCTTTATTATAATGTGACATTTTTCTTAACTCATATTTTTCATATATCATACATATATCTCTTTTTCATTCTAATTGCAAATGATTTGTTTACTAATCCTGCATTTTAATGTTTCTGTTCAAGTGTAGTTTAGAGTGCTTTAAAGAGTGCTGCACGTAGAAGGACAAAGACCCTGAATGTAAAAGTTTTTCATTGTCTGTATTAACACCCTTCAAAAAAAGCAATCAGAGCCCTCAGTGTGCCTTTAATGAAACACTGTAGTTTTAAATGCTTTAATCACGAGGAGTGTTTCACACAAGCGCCCTCCTCCTTCCTCCTCTATCCTTCCTTTCTTTTTGCCTCTGTTGTGGTTTGCACTGACTTTCCTCACTCGTCTGCGAATTAAGCAGAAACAGCTGAGGAATCCAGTTTGAGGCCAGCGGCAACGCTGCAGAGACCCAGTTGGCCAATAACCGAGGCAGATGCAAATCCGCTACTAGAGAATCAGTCCAAGCAACAAAAGCGGTATCGAAGGAAATGACTAAAGACTTCTGCTGAAAAAAAATTACCTCTCATATAAATAAATGATCGCATTCAAACTGTTAAAAGCCTGGCGAGTTTTCATTATAGAACTGCATTAGTGTTAAATGTAGATGAATGGATGGGATGATGAAATTGACATGTTCCAGATTTTATGTTTCACAACCTGCATATGTGTGTCAAGTTAAAGTATTAGCTGGTAGTAGTGTAGCAGTACCACAGTAGATGCTGCTCTGATGCTTCGTAGCTGTGATAAAGTTTTAAAGTAAATGTATAATAAGTAAAAGGTAGTGAAAGCAATGGCAGTAAAACTATTAATAAAAGATGAAATGGCATAAAAGAAACATTTCCAGACTATACTCCAAAGTGACTTTACCGCAACTCAAGCAAAGAGCAGATGACAGATTCAGGGAAAGCGAGTCAAAAATGTTTGTTCTAGAAAGGAAAAGAAAGTCTGTTACAAATCAAACTCTTAAATCTTTAGTTTTCTACTTGAAAACAAGTGAAAATGTGTTTGAAATATGTGATAATCGCATTTTTACTTTAGTAGCAGACATGCAGGTGTCACAGAATGCCCTTATTTAATATAACAAAGCATATAATAGCATATATAATCCCTTTATATAACTGTGGCATTAATGTTTTAAAAGGGACATGCACTGGGTCCAGAGACTGTTATCACTATGTATAAAGTTGAGGTGGCTTTGCCAATGCAAAACCGAAATGCTGAAGTTTGCAGTATAATGACAGGCAGGCAGCCTTTGAGCACGGCGGCAGGATGACACAGACGGGAACTGGCCTGGAAACACATCCAGCACAACAGGAGGCTTCCAAATTACAGGAGGGGAGAGATGAAAGTGGGGCAGCCAATTGAGGCCAATAGCAGACAAAGCCAATATTAAAGCGGCAGCACACTCAAATTAGACAGTCAGGCACTCTGAAATGTTTACAGCCTTAAAATATGGTGGCAAAACTGGGCTATGACTGGTAAACAGAGTGTACGGTAGTTCACAGAGATGGGTATATGGCCGATATGCTGTGTGTACATTTAGGCTTCGGTGAGAGAGATAATGCTTAGGATTTATCTTTTATGTTTGTGGAAACAGGTCTGTTCTACAGACTGTTTATTTTTCTCATTCTGTCTATGTTGGTGCTGTGAAATAAAAGCCACTTTTGTATTGTATATAAAAATGCAGCAGAAGGTCTAAACTTGATCCCTGTTTTCCTTTTGTGCTGCAGATTTTATTCTGTACCTCTCTGATGTCTCTGTTTAGTGTGAAGCTGCAGCCTGTTAAATGAGCTCGGCACTTAGCCTGCAGCCTTGTTATCACTGCACCAGGTAAAGAAACGATCTGGGACTGGGACACATCCATCATTAATATATCAGCGTGTCCTAAGCGTACTGTTGTTTTCTTATGGATTAAATAAACATGTTAATTAGCGACATCTGGAGATGCTGGTGGAATAAGTGCAACAATGTAATATAACCAAGAACATTTTAGACTTCTTCTTGATACAGTTTGCACTGAATGGATCCCGATGGACGTGTAGCCCATTTTGGAGAGGAGGTTTTGAAACAGAAAATATAGTTACATTTTTAGATGATTTTTTAACTTAATATCTTTCTTTCTTAAGATTTCATTTTGACAGTTTTGCAGGGAAGCTTAGAAAGGAAAGAGGAGGAGAGAGAGTGGACTCAAACTCAGGCTTCTGCACTTCAGACATAAGGTAGAGACACCTGCTTAACTGCACCAGCCAAACCAGAACCCTAAGTAAGGCCTTTCTGTCAGTACTGGGAACACTGAGGCACCATGAGATACTTTACAGCACTCGTCAATTTATATTTATTCATCAAGCAGCAGCAGACCCCCTGATAGCAGTCACCTTCAATCACCACAGCCAGCTGCTTTGTGTATACATGTGGAAGTTTCTGCTATGGCTTGACTTCTAACATCTGTTTTAGTTGTCATTTGGAAATGTGTGCTTAAGAAAGTGTGTCACGTCCAAAGACAGAAAAAAAATGGAGAAAGCTTCAAGGTCTGAAAAGTGAAGCCAGCTTGAAAGTGCGTAAACCTGATTTCTTTTTTCATGTGCACCAGGGGGTGATACCTGTGGCTACAGAAAGACCTCGTGTCCCATATAATTCAATGGCAAGACAGTCCTCGGAGCTGATCTCTGTAAACACTTTTCTGATAAGTTTATGGGCTCAGTCAGCGATTTCAGCCCGTACTGAATAAAACATTAAATCCATTTTGTTTTAGAAAGGAGGATAATCCAGGGTATGCTCGTCTCATCTTTGTGGTCCTGATGTAAATTCTTCACAAACAAATTAAGATGTATTAGCAGAATGCAAGCATTTCAGGTTTCTTTTTTTTCCTCTACAAGGAGCTGCATAGAATTATTTCAGCTGTATTTTCATTTGCTACATACGGGCTGTCACTGCTGCTCCTGAGACTGAATTTCGGCCAGTTATGTTCCACAATGGGATCAACAGGAAGTGAAATGGCTCCCATAGTTCTAAGGCTAGCTGGTGGCAAGATATTAAGTATATATATCAAACTATTCTGTTAAGTCTCATGCAAAAAAAGAGCACAAAAAAACAAAGAAAATAACTTTCTGTGAAAGCATTAAGTTTTTATAGGAAAAAAACATTTTTTATTTGGTCCCCAGACTCAGTCCAGACAAACACATAGAATAAGTCAATGAGCCAAAAGCCTTCAGCGAGAGCTGTGTTAAATCCTTGCGAGGCGGTTCGGAGAGTAACTATTCATACTTAAAAATGAAAACACAGCCTTGTTTAAAAAGTTGTGTTGCCTGAACGACAAAACTCTGGACTGTTTTGGCTGCATGTTCGCTCAGACTTGAGATACGGGGGGGAGCTATCTTGTGTAGTATATCTCCCTGTCCCATCATAAGGTATAAACATGTAAACACACAAAGCCAGAGCCCCGCACACACACACACACACTGAGTACACATACCATCCAGAAGCTGCGATTGTAGGCATCTTCAAGGCTGTTTTCTGATGGCAAGGTCGACATCCTGTTTTCTGAGAAAGTAAAGAATATCTGATTAGTTTGGACTATATTTTCTATCATGCTGCCTTTCACTGTGATCTTTATGTAGCTGCCATTATCACCTTTCATTTATTGGCTTTAGATTGTTGCAGCTTCAGTATTTGGGACAAATGTTTGAAATAAGGGACACGTTTAGCCAAAATTATTTTCAGGTACAAAATGTAGATACTTCATAAAATTTAATACTTGAGTTCTTGTTTTATCAGACATGCCCCACAGACCTGACATCACTAACACCACTGTTATAATGGTTACACGATAAACTACTGGATAAAACAGGGATTTTACTTTTATAAATTTAAGCTGCAAATATTAATTTAAGCTAATTACCAGTCCACTCTGTTATTTTAAATGTAGTTATTTTTACATATTCACTGTTTTCAAGTCTTTATCTTTTACTTTTATGTATCTATTTAACAATTTCCTTGGTTACTTTTGATGGACTGTTTCTCTGTCTACTGCATTTAGCTATCCCTTTCTCCTTGTTGTGTTTTTCAGTGCTCTTGGTGATAGCTCAGTGGGTGGAGATAACTCTAAATTAAATCAGCCCTTTTATATAATAATGTATTTGATCAAATTACCACTTCCCATAAATCCCTTGGCACCAACATGATTCACCACTGGCACAAGTGCTCCGGGTTGGAAATCAATTCTCTCCTGCTATTTTAGGCTCCATGACATGAAGGCATTTCATATCTGTTCAGATAAATAACTAGTTCAACACATGTCAGGACCCATGTGAGACTATACAGCAGGTGTAACACAGTGACTGAATCAAATATGGAGGCTTTGTACGCCCATCTAAGCGTTGGAAGTTGACGTGCACGTTAAATAGGACCGGGATAGTGCAGAAGCTCTGACAACACCAGCAGACATGGACTGTCCTCTCCCAGCATTCCCAGCTTCTGAAACATGAGCTATCCAAAAATAAACAGGGGCTAAGGGTCGGCACATCCTATCACACACTCATTTTCTTCCCATGCTAGTCGCGCTTTGCTCATTTAATATTGACCCATAAACATCACACTTTCTTTGAACGTAATCATGCTCTTAGCTGAGTGTTACTTTATGTTCATGTGGTTCTACCTCAAAAAAAAGAGAACGTTTTCCAGTTAAATATTTAAGCACACAGCAGCTTTGCTTCAAATCCTCGAAGCACCCAAAAGCTGAACTCCACCCTGACAGAGCCTTCGTGACTGGCCTGTTTTTCCTGCCTGCAGACATCTCCCCTCATGGCTCCGTTATGCTCACAATTAGATTCAATGATCTTCCCTCAACATCCTGCTGTTCACGGGGCATCACATGCTCCGCTAAGAGAATAATGTCCTGCCTCTTCCTGGCCTCAATCTGCCTCAGTTTGCTTCATCACCACCACTGAGGACTTGTAAATTACGCAACCCAGATCTCTGCAAGAGGTCATGAAAATAAAGAATACCCTCTCTTTTAACCCGTTTGACCCTGACTTCCTTTCCCTCTTGCTTTCTGGCTTTCCTCATTGTATGACCAAGTTTCCAGATAAAATGTGGGAGTGGGGTAGCTCCCGTCATGATATTAATTAATGTGACTACACGGTTTACTACAAACGGTATACTTTTTACTACGTTTTAGAGTTGCAACCACACTACTTGTGTCTGTGTAATAGCAGATTTATGTATAAATCCCTTATAAGCTGGTAGGAAAGTAAAATCTTTAACCTCCATTCTGGGTTAGCTGTGACTGACTTGTATGTCTCTCCTCAGGTTTATCAGCATTATGCTTCAGTTTATGTGTTTAAAAAAGAAAAGAAAAGAAAAGTATGCCGTGCAACTCTATCTACTGGGAATGTTTTGTTAGTGACATACGCCTTTCAACAGTGATTTCATAACTCCTTAAATTGATTTTGAGATCCTCTAAAAATGTGGGACTGGCCTAAAGATTTAAAAACCTCCAGAAATATTTATATAAAGATGAAATAAAGTGATCCCTAGTGTCATTTCCAGTTAGCTCACTGTGACGTCTGTGGTATTAGTGAGGCATACCCCATTACTTCTTACTTTCTGACTTTAAATAAGCCACAAACTATGCATCACGTGGTTGCTTTTTCACACAAAAAATATACTACTACTTACCGCCTACAAGCACAAATCTATATCCACCATGAATCCTCCAGACTTTGTATAATATATGTGCATGTCAGATATAAAATTAGCTCCCCCCGATTCTAAAAGGTTCGCGATTGATTATCAGTATCTTGCATTAACTCAGACTTCATGGATCTAAAACTCCAACTTCTTCACTTGAAAACCCAACCAGCTGAACCCAGAGCCCGTTCAAGTCCATCTGGAGCTTTGATCCAACCAAACTCTCTCACCCCTGTATGCTGAACGCACTTTTGCACACACACTCACTCCTCCCTCTGTCCCCGTTTCATCTGTCATGCATAACTCAACACACACGCATTGCATAGAGGAAATATATAGGAACAACTGAACACAGAGCAGAAATAGGAGCGCCGTCACTCCATCTGATCTCACTGAAATGCATCCATTCAGCCATGGCAGGCTAATAGTTTCCTTACCTCTGAACGCTGGGGCCCCTCTCTCGTTCACCCCCTGCTCTCTTCTTTTGTTTGCCTAGTTAAAACAGTTTTTTCTTCCCGTCTCCAGTCTGTGTGGAGTCTCTCAGGCTCTTTCCCTCTCTGTCTAGTCTTCTTTATGCTCTTCCTCACTCTCTCCAACTTTGATTTTTCCACCCCTGTTGGACAGTGTTGCTCCTGCTCTTCCCCTTTCTTTGGCCCACTGTTTGTGTCAGATGAGTTGGCTTTTTTCCCCCCTCCCTTCCTCCTTCTCCTCTTGCCTCCCTCCCTCAACGTCTCTCACTCTCTCTCTCCTCCTCTCTCAGTAAAACAGCTACAGGAAGCGTATTCCTCTTGTTCTTCGTCAAATATCTACTTTGTCTTTTTCCCTTTCATTTGGTCACTTTACCTCCCTCACACCACTGTTAATGAAGTGTGGCAGAACATTGGTTTGAGGTGTTTCTTTGTGTCTGTGTGTGTGCATCTCTAAGTGAGTCAGACAATAGCTGAGTCACCCAACCAAAGTTTATGTTTGGCATGTGTGTTTGGGAGTTAATAACCCTAGTAACCACCTTTTAGAGTTTTAAAAAGAAATACAAAGCAGCATGGCCAGATAAGGAAACTCCATCTCTCTGCGCTTGCCTTTAACCCCTTTTTTGCTCCCCACTATTTTCCCTTGGGATCATTTGGTAGGCCTGCTTCCACAGCTGGAGGATACATCCGGTGTGTGAGTGTGCATATGTGCATGTTTATGTGTTAAAGGCAGAGCTGTTTGAGTGCAAAGCCCTCTAACGAAAACTTGCCCGCACTCACATATGCTGCTTTTGGTGACATAAAGCCCCGTGCAGTGCTGAACTCATGAAACTTCTCCTTGCCAGAACATGCCATGTAAATAACTAGACAGCTGTACATTGCAGTGCTTACACACAGCTGCAACCTGCTGTTAGGAGACAGTAATCCTATGCTGGGAGTACTATAATCAAATGTGGAAGCATAGGAGACAGATATCATGACAACACCGTGAGATCCTGTCATTAAAATGATAATAGACATAAATGTCAACACCTGATGTCAGATCCCACTCAAACAGTACAATTGTATTCACCATGTACACTTCATATGTTTAACCCTCAAAAAGCCAAGATGTTTTAGTGATTAAAAGGACCCAGTGTGTTAAAGTTTTGTGTTTATCATGTGCTGTTTCCCTTGTGCAAGATGTATTGCACATACCTGCAACATGGAGTTAAAAAAAAACAAAAAACAAAAAAAACTGAAACACTAAATCACATTTATTTAGGAATCCTTGTCTCTTCTTCTTACAAAGCAAATTTTCTTGTTTCAATAATACCACAAAATCATACTTTTAAATTTCAGGCATGTTTTCAACTATCCTTGCATCATGTTCATCCCAAAATGCAAATGAACTGGTGACTCAGTAACATCGCCTGTTTCTTCCATGCATCCTTTTTAACTTTAATTTAAAACTTTTTTTTTTGTATTTGAGGAATATTTTAAAATACTTTGTGCAGAAAAAAGCTCAGAATACTTATACATTAAAATATCTGAAAATCGGGACTTTAAAAGTGAGGTGCACTATGTGGAATAGTTACAAACAAATACATTTCAAAAATAGCCCAACTCCATGCATGTGTTTGGACTGTGGGATGAAGCCAGAGAACCCACGTAGACACTGGGAGAGCATGTAGACTTCACAACCCAAGACCTCCTTCACCACAAGTCACAGACTTTGGTCTATTGTAAATGACGACTCATCCACCTGCATTGTTTTATAGTAACAACGACTGCAGAAAACAACAGCCAACCACTGACCACATTTTGGGACCTATGAATAAAACTGCCCTCTACTGGTTACTAAGGGTAACTGTACCTGCAACCCTCTGGTCTAGCCTTAACTTTAATGGTAATAAAGTAGTAATATTAATCATTGTGACCACCAGGGGGCAGAAATCCATACAAGACAAAATTACAAACACAAAATCACGTTTTTCACTAACTCTACTCCTCACAGATTCACTCATTACAACTGCTTCCCTTTCATTCGCATACATATATTCTAGATTAGAATAAAGAAAAAAATAAACATTTTAATAAAGTATGCTTTCAGTTTTATCTATTGTTTCAAGGGCCTTTTTACCACATTGTAGGTTCAACATCTACAATCGAAACTGTTTCTGAAGTCATGGTGCTATTATACTCTGGTACAGTAGGTGGCGACATACGCCTTTAAATAGCTTCACAGTCTGCCACTGAAGCCAAAGAAGAAAAAGAAGACGAAGACTACCGCGGTAGCAGAAGCAGAAGCAGAAGCAGAGGCACGCTTTGTTTTCTGGTGGAAATGGTAAGATCATATTATGAATGTTGCTCAGGTTAAGGTTTGTTTTGTGTTGTTATCTGTGGCAGTTTCAGGTGAAGCGGTCCGACTGACGGCACATCTGTAGGTGGAAACAGTTGCGACCTTTTGCTCGGACATTACATTTTTAAGGTCTCTTCTAAGTATTGTGAGCAAAGGCACCTTTGAACATATCTGAAGTAACTTGAGCTGGTTGCGATGCTGTTGTTGGTTCACATGTTTACTAGCAGTGGAAGTAACCCGACCATCGTGGGCCTGTCTCCACGTGGTCAGCCTTTAGCATGGTAGCTCACAGTGTGTTGCCATGTGAGGAGTAATTGGAGTATGATCAGGCAGTAAGACTTGAATTAATTTTGGGTTGTAGTGATTAGTAATACTGCATGATCGCTTTTATTTCAAGCGGTATGAGGATGTGCTTCCCCCCTCCCCTGATGACTTGCACTGGGCTCTGAGTCTGGATGAAGACAGCTGTGCATCTTTGGCCCTGACAAGCCAGAGTTTCTGAGGAGAAAGCAAACCAAGTGTTACACGTGCTGAGCTTCTTTACACTTCACTGACTTTGTTTTTTCTTATTTGTTAATGTTTTCAGGACTTTGAGTGAAACCGCTCAGCTGCAGCGGAGCCTTAAAGGTAAGGATTATTTGGGGTTTTCAGCACTCATTCTTTAGTTAGGATGTGTAATCTTATGAGTCCTTGCAAAATTAAGAGACAGATGCAGTTTCAGTCTGTGTCCACTTGAGAACATTAAAGACTTCCTGAGGACTATGATGGTGGGGTGAGCATCCATCCATCTGTTTATTCATTTTCAAATACTTGTCTGGAGCATGTGGGCAGCAGTCTAAACAGAAAGGCCCATCTCTACCCAGCTCCTCCAGGTCTTTTGGGGCTGTTCACATGCCAGCTAAGAGATGAAATCTCTAGTGGGTCCTGGGTCTGCTCCAGGGCCAGCTCCTTGTTGGACATGTATGGAAATTCTAATGTTAATCTGTGCCAGAGTAAATAAAAGCACCCTCAGAAAAATAAGTATTTTATTACAATCCTTCGGAGGAAAGCCAAACCCTGTTAGGGTTCACAACAATCATTTGTATTCAGGAAAAAAAGATAAAACAGGATCTGTTTTATTGTGACTGATCAGTTATTAACCAATAGGAGTGCAGCGTTCCTCAGTTTTTCAGGCGGATCCTCCTTACGTTCTTGGTGGCTGCTCTGTTTTATATATGCTGTCTATGATTTGTAGCTGTCCTTCTCCCCTGATGACTTGCACTGGGCTCTGAGTCTGGATGGAGACAGTCGTGCATCTTTGGCCCTGACAAGCCAGAGTTTCTGAGGAGAAAATCAGAAACTCTGCTGTAAAAGTAATGGCTGTGACAAAAAAAAAAATCCCTAACTCTTTATTTTTGTCCTTTCAGTTCTGAAAAGGTGGAAATCCTCCGAGGATGGACATTAATCAGGTTCGTGTCATGTAACACTGCTTTTTCATATCTAAAGTCTCATTTCTGGTGATGCTTTGCACTGGGCTCAGAAATCAGTGGTGACAGAAGTGCAGCTCTGCCCTTGACAAGGCGGAGTCTGAGGAGATGAGCAAGCAAAAAATTAAAATTGTAGGTCTTCACTGACTGAACTGTTTGCCTGACTGCTGTTTTGTTACTTTTTCAGGTACTGATACTCCAGAAGAGAACTTCCTCATAACAATTCTGTGATTATTTTCTTATTTGTTGTGATGTTTTAATTGTAATATCTCATATTTGCTCTGATTCATCAAATAAAATCATACATCTTATGTTTGTTTGGTCTCTCTTCTACAAATATCAGCTGAAGATGTGGTGACTTTGTGTTGGATAGCAAAAGTCTTGAACAAGGGGGTTTGAGTGAGTCATCACAGGTAACACACCTGTGATTACTCAGTTTGTGGTGTCATGCTCACGTGCTCATAACAGCAGGCATGTATCCAGGATTTAAAATGGAGTGGTGTCTTTGAGTGGATCCTGGTTTAACAATCGAGCAGTTAAAATACCCTGACATGTGCATGCATTGAGAGACGTGGCTACACTGAAGCACCATGGGGATTCTATTGAAGCACATGACATAGATGGGTGGCTCTGCTAGGAGGCCTAGGGGGTACCACTGTTCACCTCTGGTACTCTAAGGCTTTTTTTTTTTTTTTCTTCTGTCATTCACCACAGCACTACATGTCTGATTTGACATACTTTATTTTATTTACATCAGGTAACTTTTCTGACGCAGCTGAGGAATTTATCTTTTCCCAGATCTGAACCAGCGATCTTTTGTTTGTTAGGCCAGCATGTAAACCACTGATTCACTGTGTGTGTGGTATTGTAGTATTACTGTTATGTATTTTGATTGATCTAGTAAGGTCAGCGCTGCTTCCCAGGAAAAAAAAGATGATTATAAAACAGTCAGGAAAACACCTTAGGCCGGGCTTAAAGTACAGAACAGCACCACTGCTCCTTTGGACATTCAGTAGCTAACATACGAGGACAAACAGGCCAAGAAAACTTTCACTTGTACCTTACGATTTTCTGTTACCTCATTAAGGGTATAATGTGATTAGTTTGTGGGTTTTTTTTGTTTTGGTTTTTTTTTTGCTGCTGCTGCAAGAATTACTTTGTTACGGCTGTATTTGCAGATTAGAAGTGGATAACTTATTTTATTTCTGTTATTATAAGATAGTGACTTGTTCTTACACAGTATTGATTTAACAAATTAAAAAATCGGAGGCACCAATTTGATGATCTCAAGAAAATATCACATATTAATTTGGACTGATATCTATCTGGAGATAGAGTCACTTAAAAGAAATGATTCTAAGGCCCTTTAATATTACATTTTTGCTCTGTTATTCACCTGGGTGTAGACTTTTTGTCTACACCCAGCATATATTCTGCACTGTGGGATTATAAAGTAACACTTTCATCCCTAAGGTTGCTTAATGTGCTAAAATATTGCTATGCCATGTTTTTTCTTTAATGGCACAGTATCAGGCTGTTGCCAGATTAGCATGAAGTCTTCAACAATTTCTTCAGATGATGATAAATTTGTGACCTAAAAAGTGAGTTGGGTAGATGGAAAGATGATGAAAGAAATCATTCAAGAAATTACAAACCATTAATTAGAACTTTGTTTCTGTATCTTTATTATAATTCTAACAATTTATCTCTTAAAACATTTGAAATTCATATATGTTTTATATGAATGTGTGTATATGCATATCACATATACATATATATTCTGTAAGTTACTTTTCAGCAGTTCATATTCTCATTTTTTTAAAAGATCTCTTAAAGGAAAAGAAGTGCTTTCTATAGAGTCAGACCGATTCCCTCCGATATTCACTTCTCCAATGCGACTACGAAACGCAAAGAAAGGCTTAAAAAACAAAAAACAGCATCTCACCAGTCACTTAACAAGATCGTTGTATGAGCAAGATGTTTTTTTAAATCTTATCCAGAGTTCTTAATTGGCCCTATGTGCACTAGCAGACTTTGAGACATGTAGAGTCACACTCGACTTGTTCACCCCTTCAAAACCTCCGAAAGGGAAATGTGAAAAAGCTGGTAGTGGAAATGGGGCCGTTGCATATTATGCTGGTAATAAAACAATGAGCTATGAGCATACTAGCACATGTTAGCGACTGCAGAGGGTGCTCTGTACATACGGGAAGATGCAAACGATGGGTGAATACGGAGCAGAGCTCCTAATCCCATCAGATTATCAACAGTGGGAGGAGGGGGTGGTTGCAGAGAACAGGTCGAACTGTATAGAAAGCAGAAGAGTTAAATAAATACAATTTACCTTTTCATGTTAAACATTATTTGGAAGACAGAGATTCTTTAGAACTTTTGAGATATTTTTTTCTTTTTTACATCTTAAACCATAGTTAGACCATTATTTTCATCGTCCTTATTGCTATTTCCCTTGAATTCAAATATAGTCTTTCCTTAGCCATCTGCAAAGAGCAAATACAAAAACTGTCCCCCCTTAGTTACCTTTGCTAAATCGCATATATAGTCTGTATGGATGCATTCATGCATGTGCACTTTTAAGCAAGGTGACTATGAAAATTCTTAAATCTTTTGGCAAAAATAGACTGACGAAAGCAGAAAAAATGCACATTTGATATGTGTTCATGGACTCAAAAGCAGCAGGAGAGGTGAAGCGTTGTTCAAGGTAGAGAGGTCATGACAGAGCCCTTATATTTAATCTCAGCAATAGTAAGACAAGCAGGACTTGGGGATGGGATGAGATGTAAATGTGCCACAAAAGCTGATGTCGGGGGGATCACACCGGGTCACAGGAGAAGAGTTAAACTTGGGTCTCAAATCAATCGCCAGGGAGTGAGATATATATATATATATATAGATTAGAATGTTATAGAGAATTTAAAAAATATTATTTTGTATTATTCTAAATCATTTTCACTCAGAGCAACAGCTGCTACATTTTTACAGCATATTAAGTGGTGAATAACTTTTAAAAGCGTGAGAAAAATATATTTTGAGGCCTTAAAGGTTAAAAGGTGATTTTGATTAAAGCTTCACAGTCTCACAACAAGAGAAACAATAAGGAGAAAGGGGGGAAAACATAATATTCTTAAATGTGCTTCACATTTAATTGCAGTGCTTCTTGTCACATAGAAGCTATGTTAAGGGTACATTATGCATCTTTCAGTTCAAAAATACCTACATGTACATATATATATTTATATATCTATATAACCACAACAATTATCTTCACTTCACAGTCAGAGAAATAAGCTGACTGCACGAAAGCGCCACCTTAGCCACCAAAGGCAGAAACCGGGACTCTCTGAAGATCCAATAACAGTAAGGACGATGATAGTAATGATAGATAGTAACAATAAATCTCTTCATATCAATATCAGTATTCCAGTATTCCCATTTAAAGTTTAAAAAGTGTAAGAACAATCATAGTATTAAAACTCGATATAAGCGTTTTTCTCTGGGATCCCCTCGGCCGGGTTTTTCCTCCTGGGTTTCGTCGACAGACGGAGAGAGGCCACTCCTGGAAGGAGCCGGGGGGATTAAGTGGGAAAGAACAAGAAAATGGCAGTTTTTACTCCTTCCCTCCCCTCTCCTTTCCAGTCTGCCTCGCACAGAAGGCCTGAATGAGAGTACAACACTTGCCTTGATGCTGAGAAAGTCTTTCTCCGTAAATAAAATCAGTCTCTTTGCGTCGTCGCAAATCCCAATGAAAGCACAGTCTGTCTCCGTTTTGTACATCTCGGATCCAAACGTAGCGTGTGTGTCTATATATAAGGTGTCCCATAAATTCTAACACAAACACAGGGAAGTGCTTGTGTTTGTGTTTACATGTTGGTGTATGCATGCAGGCATGGATAGAGTAACTCGGGTGCCTGTGTGTGCATATCTGTGTGTTCATTTACTTTTATGTTGTTGGTCTGGGCACTTATTTTTGCTACAAATTTGTGATACAGTGACCAGTCTGTATATACGTCATTATAAGACTTAAGATAATAAAGAGCTATAGAGAAACACACATACACGCGTGATCCCGATCACAGGATCTGCAGTGAGGACAGAGCCCTACCAGTGGTGAGGTAAAAACAAGACGCAACCAAACACGCAGCTTATCCACACGCAGCTTATCCACCGGCGACCTCGCCTCGTTTTAAAGAGACGCGGAGGCCGTCGCGATAACCTGCCCTACGTTCACCATTCACACAGATAAAGCCTCACTCTGGCACACATTCATCCTCATTCACCCTCAAGTACTCAGTCCTCTGGGATATTTATTATGAAGTCAGCATCCGCTCTTTAATCGTAAACTTTAAACCAGCCAGCTGAGGGGGTAAGAGCACTACTCAACAAGATGACTACGTGACACCTTTTCATTTCTTCAGGCTTATTTTTGTTCCTCTCAAGTATTTGTAATCTCTGCTGCAGCCACAGACATTTTGGATGAGAGGGCGTTTGCGTTAATTGTGTTGATTGGTGTGACCGTGCGTGCGCGTGGGGAGTGTATTTGTGTAAATCAGCCTGCCACATGTGAGCAGCGCCAGCCGGTGTCTTTATGGATCGCCAGCCCTTCCTCCATCCCTGTGTTTCCACCTCCCCTTGGGCCTCGACTTCCTCTTTCTGATGTTCTCTGTGTGAAATCTGGCCCCCCTTCATTTGTTGTGTGAATCCACCATGGATAGCAGCAGCAGTTGTGTCTTCCTCCCTCATTGGCTTCAACCCCTCCTTCTGTGCCTCTCTCTCCATCTCTGTATTTGCAGCCTCAGCTCCGACTCCCGTCGTCCCTCCTCCTGTCCGTCTGTCCATCCCGAGGTGAGAGAACAGAAATGGGAAAGGGGCTGCTGGACAGCCTGCGGACAAAAGAAAAAACGCAGGACACGCGTGATGTTTCCAGCTTTCTGTGTTTGTTCGTCCGTGGTGTGGTTGTGTGTAGTTCTACCCTCTGACCCACGTTTGTAAAATGGAGAGAATAAATTGGTAAATCTGCTGTGACTCATGCAAATGGACAAGCAGTGTGACTAAGAAAACCGGGAAAACATTGGCCATCGCACTTGATGCCTGAGCAGTTGGGTGTATCTAAGTTCACCCTGTTCTTCCTGTAACACTGTAGTTAATGTTGCTCCAGGATCGTCACTGCAGCTGACCGATCATGGTGCTCGGAAGTCACAGCTTTGTGACACAAGTTAGGAAAAGTTTGACTTTAAAGTTTTCTGGAAGTCAGGTGAGGTGATAAGACCAGCAAGATGGCAGACGAAGCAGAAGTCTGTACTAAAAGGCCGAATTTGGGGCTTGGCAAGATAACTTCATATTTGACCTTGAGTTGTGTGTTACTGTTCCATAAACCCCAACTTATGATCTTATAACAGGGCAACTATTTGTACTCGTTGACCTTATATCAGATTTATTTATATAGTGCTTCTGTATTCTTGCCAACCATTCACAACACTTTATCTGCCTCATATTCACGCCGATTTAAAATCAGAAAAATCTTTATTTTTATATCTGTATAAGCTTATTGGTGCTGCCCTGCACAGCAGTTTCAGTTTCTGCATGACCCTTGGAAAAATTAGTTGCCACTCTTAGAACAAATAATTATTATATCTTTGTCAGATCTTCCTGTATCTAATGATAGTTATAATACTAACATTATCGTGAAAGGTCTGCCTTCTGTTCAGATTTCAAATTAATTAAAGTGCACACTCTCTCATACAGAACTTTTATTATCACACATACTCAGTTATGCTGTTTAAACTCTTCAGATATTTCTAACATTACAGTTTGCTCTGTAAAATATTCTGGTCAGCTGCCAGTAGAACCGTCCATACTCATGGCTGGTCATAATGCTGACAACATGCATTCTCATAGCCACATTGGGAAACCCTGGTTTGCTTTATGGAGTTGGTATCCACCTTTCGGTCACCTCCTAGCCTGATTGGTAAAGTTGGGAAAAGTGTATTCACACAAGGAAAAGATATCGTCGGCAAGTTAAATTCAGTTCCAAGCACAATCTTCAGGTTGTGTTTGTTAAATTTCACTGCACAGACTGTAGTTTTGTCCTATGCAAATCTAAAAGTAATTGTTAAGTTTTTATTTTTAGACATTCTGGAAAATTTGTTCATGCATTCATGTCTAGTGGGCCTGATTACTGCAATGCTCGTTTTGCTAGAGATAAGTAGGCTGCAGTCTATTCAGAATTCAGCTGTAATGTTATTAACTAAAACTCACTCCAGTTTTGGAAGGGCTAAACTGGCTTCCAGTATCCCATAGAAGTGATTTTGGAATGCTCTTATTGTATTTTAAGCCCTAAATGGTCTTGGACCATGGTACAACAGTCTGTTACTTTACGTCCCATCTCGCACTCTTAAATCTGTCACTGCCAAAACGTTAGACATATAATTTCCTCGGAGAGATAAATTTGGGATGTAGTGTTTTCTGTTGCCAGCTTATCCTGCCCAAAACGTTGGAACAACCTACCTCAAAATATTCAGGAAGCAATCTCTAAGAGTTTCTCGAAAGCATTGGTCTTTAATCTTGCAATTAACTTGTGGCCCTACTTGAAATTAATCACTGAATCCAATTCAAGCAAGAGGGTGCTGTTCTTCAGTGAGAATAAATCTAAAGCTGTCAGGATCCTGAGGTAAGAGGGGTCATTCTAGGAACCCACCGGGTGTCCTCTGCTGACTTTGCAGGGCTTGCAGTGTAGCCAGCAGATATTTCTCCAAAGACTTCCTGTGCCACTAATTGATTAAAAATCCAAAGGATTATTTTTTTAAGGACTATGATAAGCAAAATGATGTTAAAGTGATGGTTAAAAGATTGCATTACAGCAGTCATTTGTTCTGAAAACTTTTTTACATGTATGCACCAAAGTCAGTTCACATATGATTGGTCAACAGAAGTCACACCACAAACAGGAAGTGGAAATCGCTCACCTACAGATGTCTAGACAGACAACCTGTCTAGACAGGGCTGACTAGTTTAAAGGGCTGACAACCTTTAAACTATAGTAACTGGCCCCATGTTACTTTTCCCCATGGTGTCCCCAATCACCACTATGTGTAGACTTGGAGATATATAACAAAATAAGAAAAATAACCCGAATAACAAGGAGTAATAACACAAAAATCTTTTATCTTTACCTAATTCCACTGATAATGAAAAAAGTAACATTGATGCAATGTCAGGTCAATTTATGTCTTGGCAAAAATCATTTTAAAAATACTGAAACTGCCATGTTATTTTTATCTTATGGAGCCCTGGAATTCCCAAAAGGTGAGCTTTTTATCTGCAAACAAGATCACTGAATTGTGGTGAATTAATTGTCTTGTGCATGCAGAAATTAATATGCTGCTCTAAAAGCTTAAGCTACCCTCAGCCACATTACAATGGGCAGAAATAAAATAGCGAAGTTTTATATTGACGAATATAATTTACAGTGAGTCTCTAACACTTTCAGATACACTATATTTGGTAGCTGTCCACATTTGAAGTTGTATGTATGTCAAGTTATCAAAGTAATAGCTTATGTATGCACAAATGAGAATAATTTAGTGCATATGAGTACGAAATTTTACGACATAGGACTTCAGTAGCATGTGGATTTTTTAAGGTAAGATAAGGAGAATGCTTATTATTGGGGCGATCGTGGCTCAAGAGTTGGCAGTTCATCTTGCAGCCCCAGCTTGGACAGTCTCAGTCGTTGTGTCCTTGGGCAAGACACTTCACCCACCGCCTACTGGTGATGGCCAGAGGGGCCGATGGCGCGATATGGCAGCCTCGCTTCTGTCAGTCTGCCCCAGGGCAGCTGTGGCTACAACTGTAGCTTGCCTCCACCAGTGTGTGAATGTGAGAGTGAATGAATAATGGAATTGTAAAGCGCTTTGAGGTTCTCGAAAAGTGCTATATAAATGCAATACATTATTATTATTATTATTATTAACATCGGGTGTAAGTGCTATAAGCACACATAGTACTGAATGGTATTAACCAGATAGAAATCGCATTTTAAAGGTGGCATTAAAGAGGCTTTACAGGTTGCACTTAGCAGCCATACCTGTCCATTACACTCCTCAGGGCTCGTTCTATATTCATGCGGTGACCCACTCGTGTCACACCCAAATCCAGATAGTCGTCCTTGGTCAGGGAGGGCAGGTGGGTGCCATCAATCTCATTATCCAGGAAACGCTCTCTGTGCTCCCCCAAGTTCAGGTATCCCAGCCAGTCTGCGACGTCATACTTGGTCCAGTAGGGCAGCGGCTTGGAGGCGAAGGGCTTTGTGGGAGAAGGGGGAGGTAAATGGGGGTAACTCAAGCAGGGAGGCGGAGGGAGAGGGTGTAGAGGTGGAGAAGAGGCCCCAGACAGGAAATGAGTTGGAGAAAGTGATCGAGAAACTACTAAGGTTGAGTTTGGAGGAGGCGGCGCGCCAGAGGGGGCAAACAGGGGAGGCGAAGGAGAGAAATAGGGGTCTCCGAGAGGGTTCCCAGGTGATGGCGGAGTGACCGAACCGCGGAGATCATACATGGCACTGTACAGAGGTGAGGTAGGGAGAAGTGGAAGGGATGATGGCCGTGGTGGGCCCATATTGGGTCTCTCTGAGGGTGAGATGAGGGGGCTGGGTGCTCGCCTTCGCTGGAGAATGTGTGATTCTGCTTTACGGGACTCACGACTGGGGATAAACTGGAATTCCAAGGCTTTGGTCCTGTAGACAGGTCTGTGTTTGGGAGAAGTAGGATAAGGGGAGTAAGATGTCGGTGACAGTGGGGAATGTGAACGTGGCGGCTGAGAAGTTGCTGGAGGCTGCGGAGATGGTGATCGTCCCCAGTTGGGGTACTGGGAGGCAGGGGTGGGAGACAGAGACAACGATGGCTGCGATAATGAGATCGGCGACGGCGACAGAGATCGAGCTGAGGGCGGGCTCAGAGCTGAGGCTGAGTCTTCTGAAAATCTGTGAGAAGAAAGAGAGAAATTATCACAGGGGAAAAACAGTGATGTAAAAAAAATTACAAACATACACACACTAAGGGAAACAGTGTCCAGCTATTTTAGACCGTGTGGAGTAAAGTGCAAAAAATTGATTTGAAGGTTAACATTTTTATATTTTTTCCTGTCACATTATCAAAGTTATCACAGCCATGAGTCCATGATAATGATAATATCACAATATTTACACAAAATTAATTCCTTAACCATAGTTTTACAGTATTTTACAGACAAAGGGCTTCAGCATGGTTTGGTATGTTGCATTCAAAATGAGAGTAAACAAAATAAGCAGAATGTATTTAAAACTTTTTAAAAGGCATTATAATATTCAAAATATTATTATATCTTGGTCAAATCATCACAACCTCCTAGCATTAACCAGGCTCCCAGTCACATCATTTAGATTAACCTCCCTCTTTATAAAGATTTCTTATAGAGATTTCTCTAGTTCTTATAAAAGAACTGTGAGGCCACTAAATACCTGAGACTTCTCATTTCTGATTCTAACTTGTTTAGCACGTGGCTAAAATGCAACCTAATCCTATCCCCGGTGGACGTTAAGTGACAAAATAATAATTCCCTATATATTTGTAATGTTATATATGTAGTGTTCAGTGTGTAGACAAAACATCATCAAAGGAAATAGACCAACAAACTGCAGAGACTCAATCAGGTCAGCCACAACATGTGACACACCTTTGAGTCAAGCTGCGGGGCAAAGTAGTGTATTTTAACGGAGCTGCGAGTAGTAGAGGAGAAGCAGCAGCAAGAGTGGACAACAAACTGGTCATTAAAAAGAAAATAAAGTCCTCAAAAGCTTCACTCGGCAGTGTAACGGCTTAACTGAACCTATGCGAGTGACTCAGTGGGTTTGTTTTGGAACGTGAATATCTCCCATGTGAGAAAAGGAGCTGCAGGAACAGAGAAGCGTAGTAATCTCCCTACTTTAGTCAGCAGTAGTTAAAGCAGTTACTGAAAAGCAGGAAAGCTGTAATTAACCAAAACACAACTCTCTAATAATGACTGTCCTGGCATTGGATTGTTTTGTAATATTATTATGTGCACATTTTTATATTTATATATATATATTTTCATTTTTAATTATCACTGTCAAGACAGTATGCTGCAATATCCTTGATTAGAGATAGAAAACAAAATAGTGTGGAAGTGCTCTATTACCTGTTTCTGCTTCTGAGAGAAAAACATGGAAAAAGCCAGAGAAATAAGAGAGGTTTACACAGTATAGACACACTTACGCAAGACATAAACAGACAGTGCACAGTTTGAGGTTTTTTCCACAGAAGCTTGCACATCACAAGTGATGTATTCAGACATTGACAGAATGACAGTAACGAAAAATGAAGTTCATGCTTTGACGAGAAAACATAATGCAGTCAAGTTACGGCAAGCCGTACCTGTGTCTGCTCAGCTGTGTCTGGCTGCTCCAGCTGTCCTTGGTTCTTTGCTGCAGCTTGCTGCTCAGTTCATTGATGATGCTGGGCTTCATACTGGATGCGGGAGGGTAAATTTTCTTCCCCTCTAAAAGCGCCCCACGCTGGCCGCTCCCATCGCCAGACATCTGACTCTCTCCCCAAAGAGGCTTCATCTCAGGAGTGCGTGGCCGCTCAAAATATGGTGAAGTGGGACGTCCCAGATTCTGCATGTCCCTTACTCCATATCCGTCCTGGCCGCTTTCGTCCTCTGCCACTCCCTCCTCGATCTCATCCTCTTCCTGTTCATCTCGCCGCCTGTGGGAGTGGAAGGACGCGGGAGCAGTGCTGGTTTGTCTTTGTAGCTCCCCGGCACGACCTCCCTCTCTGAACCTGCTTGTTTTAGGGTAGGTGGATGCTGCTGCCGTAGCGTTCTGCATCTCAAAAGTCTGTCCATCCAGGTAGCTCATGTAAGACTCCAGAAAATCTCCTGCCCTCTCTGCATCCCCTCCCCCTCCCATCCGTCCTCCAGGTCCTCCTCTTTCCCCTCTATCTAGTCTGTCTCCCCTTAGAGCCAGGATGCTGTCCAGGTGGTGGTCACTGCTGCTGCGACTGTCCAGCTCTTCGATCCCAGAGTCCACCACAGTCTCCTGGGACTCTCCTTTCTTGGCGGTCGGGGGAAGACGGTGGTGCTCTCCTGGCCTTCGGCTTCCTGTGATTGCGGCAGAAGATGCTGAATGCGTGGTGTGTGTTCGCTCCTGGTAGAGCTGCGTGGAGGTGCTTGTTGTGGTGGCAGCGGTGGTGGTTGTAGCAGCACAGCTAGCGGTCGTGGCATGAGAGGCAGTGCCCCTTTGTGGGACAGTGGTGGCAGCAGTGGACGAGGGCGCTGGGGGACCACGGTAGGCTGGAGGAGGAGCAACAGTGTGAGGGGGAGGTGTTGGTGAAGAGCGCCCATGAGTGTGAGTGCTGTTGTAAAGATGGTGGGACATAGAAAAGGGTCTGTGGTAAGAGCCAGGAGGAGGTGGGGGTGAGACTGATGGTGGAGGTGGAGGGCCCGAGGTGGGCTGCAGAGTAGAGGGTGAGGGTGGAGGCTGTGGGTTGGGTGATGTTTGTGATGGGGAGGGAGCAGACTGAGTCAGGTTTGCCACCTCACTGTCATAAGATGTGAGACTAGAGGCGGTGGAGTCCCCGGCCTGAGGTGAGTGAAGGGGTGTATGAGCAGGAAACCCACTTATAAATTGTTCTTTTTGGGGGGGCGGAGGGGGCGGTGGTGGAGGAGGTGGGGGTGGTGGTGGAGGGGGCGGGACCTGCTGTTGGCGGGAGGTCAGGTTGTTGGAGAGCATTGCGCGTTGTGAGTATCCCGATATTCCCCTGTCGAAGCTGTTGGCGAACTCTAAAGGGGGCGGGAGTGGGTCTGCGTAGACAAATTCATCATCTGCATCGACTGAGGGGGCAGGGGGAGGGAGAACCATCAGCCCACTTCCCGTGCTCCCTGTAGTGCTCCTTGTCTGCTGAGCACTGGTAGGAGGAGGAGAGGGAGGTGTGAGGGATAGTATAGTGGCATCACTTTGACTTTCCATCCTGAGAAAAGTGGGCCTCCGCGGCTGCTGTGACTGAGCGGCCTGGTGGGCGGCGCTTTCAGCCGCTGCTGCATTAGCAGCTGCCTGTTCCACCCTCCTCATGTAGCCCTCTCTCTCCTTGTCCCTCTCCCTTTCCCTGGACAGCTCCCTTTCCCTCTCCCTCGATCTCTCCCGCTCCCTCTCCTTGTAACTTGGCTGATACGGCTGAGACTGATAGTGGTGTGTGTGGACTGTTTTGTCCTCTGAAAAGCGAACTCTTAGCCCCTCACGGGCCCCTCCTCCTTCCCGCTCCCTCTCCCCACCGCCACCGTCCTCACCCCAAACTGTCCCAACTCCTCTGAGGATTCTGGGTGAGGGTGGCCGTCCGACAGTGGCTGTTGTGGCCGCCAGAGAAGAGGAGGTCACCAGGTACGAGCTTGAAGACTGGGAGGCGGATGACACTGGTTGAGAGGTGACACTAGATGAAGGAAACACCACGCTCGACATTTGGCGGGTAAAGTGATGCTCCGCTCCCCTCCTTAACCTGCTGTCATCTCTCAGAGCACGCTCTCTGGCAGCTAGGGCAAGGCCTAGTGGCGATGTGGGGTCAAGAGCCTTTCCTGTTAGAGGGTGGATGAAGGTGGTGGTAGTAGCGGGTGCTGGCTGCCTGCCTGCTGCTGTGTATAAATCAGTAGGCACAGACTTGGGCTGATAGTCCAGAGCAGATGAAGAGTACTCAGGTAAGCCAAAAGCAGGAGGCATACTGCGAGTATGATGGATGAAAGTATCCCCAGAGAACATGCCCTCATCAATGGACTTGGACGGGCGCAGCCTCGTTGATGAACTTTCAGCCTGTGTGTTAAGCGGTTGCTGTGATACCTGAGTCCGTGTTACTCCTCCTATTCCATCGCTCACTCCTCCGAGGCTCACATCCTCCTCAGCAGACATGAACAAGGAGGCACTCTTTCTGCGGGCTTCGTGAAACCGCTCCCTGTCTCGCCGAGCTGCGCCCACAATGGCGGCCCCAAACTGGCTGGTAAAGTCCAGATTATCCTGGGCTCGAATAGAAGGCAAGGATGGAGGTGGGGGTGCTGGAATGGATGGTGGAGCAGGGGGCTGTGGAGCAGGGGTGGAGGGTGGAGGACCATGCGGTGTTTTGGATTCATCTGCCTCCCCTGATGCTGGAACATCAGCCTCCACGCTGCTGCCCTGGCTGCTCCGCCCACTGCTGCTGGTTGAGGGGGCCTTAACGATGATGGTGGGAATAGGAATGGAGCTTTTCTCCATGGAGCCTTTGCCCCCCAGCGTGCCCTGGCCCATACGCAGGTCCTCCACTTTAGACTGCTTTACCAATGGACCCTTACCTCGCCGCGCCCCTCCTTTAGGACCACCTGCTCCAGCGCCAGCTGCACTGCGGTCTGCACGCTGGGGTTGACTCTGGGTAGTCTGTTGTTGCTGAGGCATTACAGTGGCAATGCTAGACGGGGGGACAGCAGTGCTGTATCCTCTCCTAAGACCAGCTGCCTTGGCCCCTGCACCAGCCCCTACGCCAGCTCCAACAGGCTCCCCAGTGTAGGCAACCTTCCGCGAAGCAGTCCTGCTTTGAGCAGTGTGGGCAGCTGCGTGTGCATACGGGGTTGTGTGGTCCACCGCTCCAGCACTGGGGCCTGTGCTGGCACCACCAGTCCTCTCCCTGCCTCCATGAGTGAAGTGTAATGCCTGGGAGTAGGGCTGGTAGTGTGCAGAGGTGGATGTGGACTGGGACACGGAGACAGAGGGCTGCTGCGATGTTTTTGTTCTCCAACCGAGTGGCGGAGCAGAGGAGAACGGTGGATCCGGTGGGGCTGTGGTGGGAGGAGGGGGGATGTCATCTGGGCCAGGCACCGACAAACTCCGGGCAAACTTCATGGCTGGAGGATGGAGGAACTGCTTCTCCTCCTCAGGCACCCCTACATAAAAGGAAAAAATAGGGATGAATTGGGGTTTAACTATGAGCATATAAGAAATAAGAAAAAAAGAAAGGGGGGGGGGGTGTTAAATGTACAAAGGTAGAGAACAAGAGAAGCTGAGAGTAATATATGAGAGTGTCTGTCTAAATCTGCCTGCCCAAGCACCTGCCAGCAAGTCTGTCCTCAAATCTTATGTTTGTTAGTATATAATTCAGTTAGTGCTACATATTCCACAAGCACTAGCAATTAGTAAGCGAAGCACAGCAGCATTTTTGATGTGGATCACAAGAGAGCACATGAATATTTCTGAGGGAACCTTAGCAAAGCCTTACTAAGCAACACACCCATAAAATAACCCATCAGAGGGAAAGAAAAATGTAGGTTACCAGCACTACTTCAGCACTACCAGCACTGTTAGAAATAGTATAAGACAAACAAATATCTTTTTTTTCTACAGATAAAATGCACAGAGTTTAGAGCCACAGACAGGACATTTTTGGCTACAGACAAACAGGTCAGCACAGCACAGACCTCTACTGGCCCAGAGGACAGACAGACAGGTGGACAGAGGGGCAGACGGAAAAAACAGACAGCCTCACCGATGGATTTTTGCCGCAGCATACCGTGCGGTGGGCCATGACCTGAGGTGTATTGTCCACGGTCGTAGCCTAGGCCCAACCCCGATGACATCACCCCCATCCCGGACTGATCCCCGTAGTTTGGCTGAAATGATAAAAATCAAAAGCCTGAGAGTCATGAGACGCACATGTATATAACACTGCATGGGAACAACAATAGATGAGACTAAAACAAGTCTGCAAATAGTTTCTTGTTTTGTTCTTCTTCACCGGTACAGCACTTGTTCACTTAGCAATATTTGTATGATTTTAAAGGTACTTTGTGTAATCATCCTCAGCAGAATTTGTCTTAACTTTCGCCACCAGGTGGCAGCATTCTACTGCTCATTGTTGCAAATAAAATTTAAGATGTGCTGCTATTCTTTTCACAATTTCTCTTTAGCTACAGCCATTTTTTCAAGGTTCTTTTCCTTTTGCCAGGACTTGCCATATATTGTTATGTTAATTTTATTATAAATTGTAAAACTTGTTGTGAGCAGTTTCATGTAGGAACTATTTTCTTTGAACATTTATTGCCATCTGCTTTGTTTATAATAGTTGTGCACCAATGGTTGGTTAGTAGATTTTCATCGTAGGACCATGTTTAGATTATAGCAGTAACATTTATAGACAAAAGTAAATACTACTTCTGGCTACTTTCGGCTTAGTCATAGTATGACCAAGATTGTCAAAGAAGACTTCATTTTTTATTCAATATGATGCATAATGAGTGACTAAGACCATAAAGTCATCAGCAATTGGTATATATGTGGTTTCTAGTCTATCCTAAAGACTTGTATATTATAGGAAGTCTTTTGTTAATTACAGCTATCGCCATCTTGTGGTCGTTAGATAGAATGCAGGTTTAGACACTTCTGTATTGTTTTAATTTTTCCAATGTGGAAGAATGTCTATACTTGTGACAAAGACCTTCTTTCCCCATAGGCCTATATGTCCATTCTAACAGGCATTGGCCACTCAATTATTTGTTTTGTTTGTTTGTTTTTTAGCTTAGTTAGTTTTTTTTTGTTTTGTTTTTTCAGCCCTAAAGCTTCTTTTATAAGCATAGTTTAACTGGTAATGTATTGATAGCATTTTTTTACGAGATTAAGCATTGTTTTAAGTGACCTGATAATACTGAGAAAGGCCAACTGACCACACTTTACCGCGCTATTATCTAAAACTACTTCTATCATATTTTTCTTTGAAATTTTATCCCACATATTTTTATCTCATTTTATGGTAGCCATGTTGGCACATACACACAAACACACACACACACACATCTCTGAACACTCGTAAATTTACTGCAGCACAATACACACCTCATTGCCATAGAAACTTCTTCCCCTGTCCCTTTTTGGCCCCTGTCCCCGTGTCCCCGGCGCCTCATTGGTGCTGATTGTCTGCTGAGCTGCTGCAAGAATTTCATCGAGTTTATCTGAGAGAAGAAAAAAGGGGGAAAGAGACAGACAGAGAGAAGCAGAAAGAAAGAGAGCAAGAGAGACAAAGGAACATACGACAATGAAACAGAAAAATGGACAGCAACAAAATGAAGGGAACAATGTGCAGGAAGGGCCACACTTGACAAAGGTGGATGAGAAAGAGAGGAAGAGGTTCAGGAAACATCCGCTGAAAGACACGAGGTTTCTTACTCAAAGCCATCTGATAGACTGTCCTCTTCTTCTCGGTAACTTGTGAGGATTCGAATTCTATAGGAAGAAACGCAGGACAAGCTCGGTAAGACACTGCGTGGTGAGTGCCAAGTCATTTTGGACAGACATAAATACAATGCCTTAAACGGGAGTGCACCAGAGCATACCTGATTTTTTTTTCCAAGGGGTAGCAGCTGGAAGGAGGACAAAAGGAGACTTAAGTTTTGGCAGGATTGAAAGTGCAATAGCGTTGTTAATGTGAATACTAATCATATTCCCCAGAGCCCGACAAACTGAGTCACCTCTCCAAGCTTTTTCGATCTTCGATGTAAAACAACGTGCATCACACCCACGCTTTAGGACGGCTAAAGCATGCACACTAGTGTTACAGTAAATATGCTGTACACACATACAATATGCTCTGACCAACACACACACTATTGGAAGCAGACTGAAGCCAACTCCCACCTCTCTCCACTGTGAAATGGTTAAGATCCCGTCAGCAGGGGAGTGAGGACAAAGGAGACAAAGAAAAGCAGAGTTAGTGGTTAACCGAGTGAACAGGCAGGAGGAAAGTCGAGGAATTAAAGGTGACCCTTAGCATTCGCTGGTTTGAGTGAGTTTGTGTATGTGTATGCGTGTGTGTGTGTGTGGGGGGGGGGGTGCTCATCTGCGCTACTCATACTCGAGCAGTTATATTTCATAATGTGTGGTTTATTGAGCTTGATTAAACAGCAATTAAATCTAATGCACAATGGTTAAACCAGCTATGAAGGGTTTCTGTGCTTGTGTTTGTTTCATCTCTCACAAAATCTACACTGCACACATCTTTTCAAAATAAGCCATATTTTTATTGAAACAAGTGTCCAAACATATTTAAACAAAGCTTGAATGTAATTACTGTCAAGAAAACAACAATTTGTTGAATAAAGTGCACCGCAGGATCACTCTGGTTTTAATGCCCTTGTTATCTTGCAGCATGACTTCTAGCTGAACCGGGACACTGCACCAATGACAGGGGTGAGATAGTTTAATAAGCATCACAGCTAAATGAATTCTAATGCATTAGAGTAAGCATATGGCAGCGGCTGACATGGCTTCATCACACATTGTGCTCCTCTCACCTTGATTTAGTAGAGGAGGCACAAGCAACCAGATTCAAGTGCAAATGAAGAAACCAGATCTCAACTTTGGTTATTAAAGGACGAATGCACTTTATATTGAGTCAGACTTTAGATAAAGAGAGATTAGATTTACATGCTAAGCATCGCCATGGAGTATAGTGAACAGCACCCATGGGAGACTACAGTAACCCCAAAGATGGCGGTTGTCCCACCTCTGCCCTTAGAATAAGCCAATAAAATAGTCGAACTGGGACTCAACTATGATATTCATTTTGTTATACTGACACATGCAGACAGCAGAGGTTCACGGCAGATTTAGTTGCCTCGCATAAGGTAAAGCTCCTTGTTATCAAAGCAAAGATGTCGTAAATGCACTTTTTGACATTGTTCTTGGCTTACTATATCTATAACTTGAGTGCTCTGCTGTTGGTGAAGTCATAATATCGTGCAACTTTTCTACAGAAGTATAATATTCTGGGGCAAAGTTTTCAAGCCTGAATCTAAACTTCTTTTTTTCATCAAATTTCATGCAGTTTTTATGTCCCAGTGGCCAATGGTGTTATAGTTATGGATACATTCTCACTTAATTAGTACAGGAGTTTCAGAATAGTTGCCCAGAGACATTTAAAAAACCACTCCAAAGTGGAAAGATTTCTTCTGCCCTGGCTGGGCACGAAGTTTTCAGGCCAAAAATCCGGTATGATCATATGATAACAGTATATAAGGCTTGACAGATTTTTCTTGTTTTAAATTAACACATAAATAGATAATATCGATGCAGATACCTTGTTAGGAATTGTGAAAAAGATATACAATAGAGTGGTTACAAATTATGCAGCATATGCTTGTATGTTTCTTAAGCTTAGTTTGGCTCCTCCCTCATTCATAAGGGGTCGCCACATTTGGTAGCTCAGCATATTTTTATACTGATGCAACCCCAAATGGATTTGGAGTTGCATCAGGAAGGGAATCCTTCACTTGCTAGGTGAACAGTACTAAAAGCAACAATATTAATATGACTATTATTGTGTGTGCATTAACACTTTTGTTGCTTGGAGTGAAACTGTAAGGATCAGATCATACATACAGTGTTACTGGTAAGATTGAGGAGTCTATAGTGAGCATTGGGACAGTAGGAAAGTGGGTTAAGGGGTTTAGGAAACCTGCACTTGTGTGTCAGACTGGGTGCTCATGCTTTGGGTGGTCAGGTGAGATCACACCACAAAAACAGGGCAGGTGAGGGGAGGAGATGGGGGCGGAATTAAGCAAAAGCCTAATCTCTACACTCAGGTTCATCAAGTCTGATCCTGATTTGGACAAGACTAGAATAATAAGAAGAACAAGCTACTTGAAAATGATTAAACTGGACGCCCCAGAGGGGGCATCTCCTGCCAGGATGAAACCAGGGATCTTTTGCATGTTAGGTAAAACCACTAAAACAAGCCCAGATATTTTTTTGACACTGGCCCCTGGAGAGTGTATATGCAGCGACATCATGTAGAAGAGTGTGTATAGCTCTGGATAGCACATATGGGTCAACAATGCAAGGAGCTCAAGAGTTTATAAAAACAGATCTGAGACTACCTAACAAAGCCTAGCTGATCATTCTACTTATTCTCATGTCATCAGCTCTCATATATTATTAGCTGTTAACTGGGCATGCTCAGAACCAGAGCGTTTTAAGTGCTTGGAAGATATAACCCAATCAGCAGTAAAATACTGGCCAGCGTTCTGATCAGCAACTCTCCTCCCACTATTTTGCCTCAAATAGAGATGGCATAGCCACACATAATGCAGTCACCATAGCAACAGACCTGGAACAAAGTTTTTTTTTTCTTTCTTTCAATTTTTTTTTTTCAAAAATTACTCATCTCAATAATTTTATCCTTGGTGTGATTTTCTTCCAAATCAATAACAGAGATTTTCAACAAAAAAATAAATTAATTAAAAAATGGAGTGGCTATTTTGCAACTTTCTCACAGATGTATTAAGACCAGACACCTCGCTCTGATGCATGTAGCACCCGCAAACTCTGTTCAGGTGATACCTTTGCAGTTTCAGTGTTACCTTGGCGACAAATGCTTGCTGAGTGTCAGCATGAGTGCGAGCAGAGGGGCTGGTAGGCTACTCTGTGGGTGCTGGGGTTAAGTGGGCGGGGCCAGGGAGCAGTAAGGGGTGCAAGGGGTAAGAGGCAAGAGAAGCGGGCAGTGAGAGAGGGATCACAGGGTAGATGGCGACACTCGTTTTGGGTGGGGTTACCTGTAGTGGGGGTGCTGGAAGTGACAGTGTGGAACCTCTGAAAGAACAGTGAAATGCATTGAGACTGTCATCCATGGCGGCAGCCAATCTTCTTTCCTGCTAGTTTCTATCACTGAATAAGTGCGCTCTCTCCTCACTACTGTCTTGCCATCTAAATTTAGCCCTTGCTCAACTCTCCTTCACACTTACAGCATCTTTAACAACCCCCAACTCTGGTTTCACACTGTCCTATCATTCAACACCACCTCAATCTGTTTCTACCCAGTACAGCACCCCGCTTCTTTGTCTACATCTTCCTAGCTCCCCTTACTTGTTTCAGTTCATCTCTTTAAAAAAAACAGTGGTTTAAACTAGTTTCTTACCCATCTCCTCCAATTCTGACGTCATTGATTTGGACCGCAGGGCAATAGCTGGAGTGCTCAGCCTTTTACTCTGCTGGGGGACTGGAGGAGAGTGAAGAGAAAAGGAAGCAGTGGTCAGTCAAGCTGTTCACGAACAAGGTTCAATTAGGACCAGAATTCATCAACAGCAGCCAACACCAACGTGTTCTCATCCCGTATACTGCCGTCCCGTCAGATGCCGCTGGCATCACTGAGATATCCACAAGATGTCCTTTGGCACTGGTTATGATGGTTGAGTGCCAATTTAGGGAGCCAGCATATGATTCAAGCCTGCACAGGAAAATTATACAAACACTTTTAGAGAGTGTTTTTAAAGGTGAGACCACAGTTTTTGTCCATTCAGATGATGGCAGTTTGTGCTGCATCACAGTTTTTCAACCATCTGTGGGGTGTCTGGTAGGGCTGGTTATTTAGTCAGATTTTAACCACAATTAGGACTTTGACTTCCTACAGTAAAAAAAACCCCAAAATAATCTAAAGATGAACTAAAACTCATTTGTAGTTGAACCGTGTTTCCCATCTGGGAGCTTTCACTTGTTGGTTGGTTTAGGCACAGAAAACTTCTCGGTTAGCTCTGTTAGACTGTGCCTTTGCTTTAAATATACTTCTTCAAACATTAACCCTGCAAATTGACAAATGATGCCTACACAGTGATTAAACATGGCTCTGCGAGAGCTGGAAGTGAGAGAGTTGTCTATGCATTATGATAGACCTGTGTGCCACAGCAAAGGACATCTTGCGCAGTCGTCTGTAAGTGTCAAATAGTGACATTTTGTCAATGTCAAATTTGACACCCTAGGAATGAGAACAGGATGGCACTCCAGGAAGAAGAAAGCAGACTCTTACTTTTCTTCCTTGAACCCTCCTCCATGTCAGGGTTGCGGGTTACCATTACAACCTTGACCATGAGGCTGTTACCACCCTGCCGGATCATGTTGACGACCTGCCGGTGACCAACTTTCACCACATTCTGACCGTTGACCTGGGGCACAACACAGGTGTAGATATTTATTTCTTTTAAGAAAATTCATTTTTATAACTTTCCCCTTCATTTACAGCATGTCAATGAACCAGATGGTTGACAACGTTAAGCACTTGTAGTTTAGAGTTTCTACACATCACTAGTTATAAAAATTGTTCTTTGTTAGCTTTGGCTCACAAGGAATTGTTTCAAACTTTTTGTTTTTTGCTACTCTTGATTCTGTGTGATGTCAATGAAAGTTGGCTTAAAGGAAGAGGAAAACTGATGATCTGCACCAAAGCTTAGTAAAAGACAAATAATGACCTTTTTATTTAACTATAGAGCTACTTTAGCAAACTACAGAATAAAAATACAAACCAGGAAATGGGCAGAAGTAGTCTACTGTAATGTCTTTTTATTCACACTCACACTTGTCTAGATTGCTTCTCCTCATCTGCTGATTTTCATGGTGATTCAGTTGCAGATATAGCATTTTAATCAAGTTTTCTGACTTTGGAAATCAGATTCACTGGTAAATAATGACTATAATAAATAATAAATAATGATAATCACTACCTCTATTAGGAAATCCCCCATCCTGAGACCGGCTCTCCAGGCCACACCTCCCTCATCCACTGACTCCAAGTACTGCAGGGCAGGGAAGGCCGGGGTGGGGGTAAACTCTTCGATAGGAGTCTGAGCTGAAGATGGTGTGACAATATGAGATTGCATTAGCACTGCGTGTAAGATACTGTATTTTCAGTAAGGTTTTGTGAGCGTGCTCATGTCTTACCTTTTGCACCTCTTAGGACAAAGCCAAAACCCTCGCTATCTTTTTTCTGCAGAAGCACTGTCTTCTCCTTGATTATATAGTCACTACCAGAGAGGAGACAGAGGAGACACAGAGTATGATGGTTAGACACGTGCTGTACATCGTTGCTCATTCACGATGATGGTTGGAAAAGCACATCACATCAACCTTTTTTCAACTATACCACTCCAGTCCAGTCTTCACGATTCCAACTTCCCCCCTGCGGTTACATCACCTGAAACTCCTATCAGCTGTGTATGGGTGTGAAACAGGTGCTCTGTATGAGGTTATACTTCAGCTTAGATTTTTTTGATATTATTAATATCTGCTCGAGAATTTGTTTTCAAATGAAATTATATCATAGCATCCTATTTATGTTTTTAAAGTCTAACATCCAGAAAAGTCCACCTCCAAGACTTCAGAGTTTGTCATCAAAAAAAGGTAGCTATAAAAGGGGCTTAAAATTATAGCAGATCTAATATAAAGCCTAATGTGACTGGCATTTTATATACTCTGAAATATGTTGCTCCTGAAAACATTAGAGAGGGATCAAAGGTAAAGGTTTATTCCTGGAATATTGTAGTTCCAGCCTAAAACTAGTTAATCTTAGCCAAACTTTAACCACCTTTAAATTGCAATCTATGCCAGTACAAGTACAGTGATGACTTAGAATCGTGTCTTTTTGCGCTTCACTTTCGTGTATGCTTTTTGACAGCGAGCATGGAGCCAGTTTTTACCAGAACCTCAGTCAGAGATGCTATATACAGTTCTATGGCGCTGCTTGTTGCCTCAGCAACAGCTAGAACTGGACGCAGGGAAATTTGGGTAGGTCCACACCAGAGCCAAGCTATGTAATGGTAAACTATTAGTCACTGACAGCAGAGAACAGGCACTGCATGCTCACAGGTGCGGCTCATATAGTATAGTATATTTTCTGTTCTGTGCTGTGGCACAGATGGAGTGTAAGCAGCCTGAGGTGTGATAGAAGTGCATTTAGTGAAGTTCAAGTATAACAGCATTTCCTTTTAAACTTACTCTTTACAGTTATGGTTACAGAAACTCTCTCAACACCATGTATGGCCAAAGACAACACACAGAAAACAAAGTTATGCTTAAGCTAACTAATAGCTCTAAGGCCAGCTTACACTGGATAGGCTAACATACAAAAACACACAAAACAAAGAGCAATTCAGAATCACCAATGTGCCCAACACAAGAGAAAGGCCACCCAGAAAGATCCCAGCAGGTTCGAACCCAGAGCCTCCTGGTATGAGGTAACTACACAAGTACATAAAAGGACTTTTATTCAGTCATTGCATTTCAGTGTTTGTCTTTATATTTACTTTGTGATGACAAAGATATGATGATTTATCAGCCAGCAGTGCTGAACACACAATACTCCAAAATTTTAATATATAATCACCGAGGACATTTTTCTCGACGAGTACTTTTTTTCCTTCTGATACTTCCTGGTAGGGCTGCCACGATTAGTCGACTAGTCACGATTATGTCGACTATTAAAATCGTCGACGACTAATTTAATAGTTGACGCATCGTTTGAAGCTTTGTAAGATCACAAAGGACGCAGGAATGAGTACCGGTAGTAGGATTTAAGAGTGTAATAACGGACTGAAACAGAAGATGGCAGCACTGCATGTACAAGGATGCCAGCTGCCGTTAAACCCCGAAGAAGAAGAATCTGTGTCCCAGAATTCATAGCGCAGTTGTCAACAATGGCAGCAGCTAGTTAGTTTTAACTTTACTCTTATTATTCTTTCTGGGGCACAAAATAAACGTTTAACATATTTTCAGGCTTGAATGTAGCTGTGTAAACCTCAAATATCTGCTCAGTTTATCAAGACACCGCATATTTTCAAAAGCGCTCCGACGTTTTCGGAGACGTCTGTTACCCACTAGCTCGTTAGCTAGGCGGGGGCAAGGCTAACTAGAGCCGTGAGAACACCGGACTCCCGGCAAATCGTTTTCAAACCCACCGCCATCTTTCGCTAGTCAGGTTAAACATATATATAAGTCACTTAGATAACTTAAAAATGTTATTGTTTGGCTTTCTTTAGTATTTTATTTGTTCCTGAGTAAATCGGTTTGGCTGAGATTAAAGTTATAGTTTTTGCACAGCTAAAACTGTCAAGCAGACAGCTGATTGTCAGAAGTGTGAGACGCTGGAGAATATACTCCGGTGTCTTGTTATATTTTAGAAAGCAAGGAGTTTATTAAACTTCACCGAAATAATCTGCAAATTTCATTAAAAATTAATAAACTACCATCTTGTCTTTATTTTTAGTTAGCACAAACACTTCAAGCTGTAAGCTAATGATAGTTATATAAGAGCAGATGCTGCTGGTGCAATAAGCTGTACGCTGTACGTTCAATGGATGATGATCTGATTAGTCGACTAATCGCAAAAATAATCGGTGACTAGTCGACTATCAAAATAATCGTTTGTGGCAGCCCTACTTCCTGGTTATTAAAACCTTGGCTGTTTTCTTTATAATGGTTTATGTAGACAATATAATCACTTCTTACATCACTGAACACAGTGGTTCACAACATGAAGGGCAAGCAAATTTAGATACTACATATTTGTGCATTATATTTTCATAACCAGACGCTTTTGTTGTCCTGTTAGCACAGAGGTCAGACATATGAGACAATCTAAGGTCCACCACAACCTCAGAGGTATGCAAAGCTTGTTGTTATGAATGAAAAGGCCATACAAGCAACCGCTCAGTCACCAAGTGAGTCAGAGAGGTATATACATAAAACACGTTTCAGCTGTAACATACTGTAACCACTTGCTGATAATCCCACCGTGCACCAAAATAGTCCCAACCCACTCCATCTGTTCATCCCGCTCTCTTTTTCTCTTTACTGGCTTTTTCCTTATTTTACATTTTTCTATCCTGACGGCCTTTCCATAAAGCTCTCAATATTGGCTTCTTGCCCTTGTTCTCCAAACTTCTAATCATACAGTAACTTTTTTTTCTAATCACATTTCCCCCTCTTGATCTTTTTCTCTCAGTCCATTGAGTGCATGGTACTCTACAAGCTGTGAGAGCCTCTCTATCTGTGCCAAGGCTGTGTCTCTTTGTTATTCTCATCCGTTTCTGTCCATTTCTGCTACCCAGCACAGATCTCAAATGAAGGACCAAGTTAATGACTTTGCACGCAATACGGCAATAGGCATAATTACCAAAAAAATAAGGTAGGAATGAGCAGTAGCAAAAATCGCATTCATCCATAGAATTGCACAGCGTAGCACATTTTCTATAAAATATGACCTGTCAGAACTGTTAAATGCACACAGACATCAGACTGACGCTGGGTTAACCTGCTCTGTCTCGACATACAACATAAGCAACAAGTCATTGACTTATGTGCAGGTAACTTATTTCTTTACTGAAAAGGTTTATAGTCAAAAGGTGGTTTTTATTTCATCTGCAGTCCTTTATATTAAGTGGCATGGCTGTAATCTTCAAAAGCAGCAGCTGCAGTGAGACCAGAGAACAGAAGAGAGGAGGCACTGATGACAACAGATGTGATTACAGCAATGATAAGGAGAAGCAGTGGAGAGGGTTGCAAAGTGGCTTGCAGACGTTAAAGCAGCTTAAATATGGCATCTTTACAAATGGCCAAAAAATAAATGACTGATCACAAAGTTTTCATAGATTTGTTCAAGTTTTAGAAGAGAGGTAACACTACAGAAAAAGATCCTTCAAGAAGTGTTACATCTATGATATACCCCTATGAATAAGCTCTGAAAGTTGAGGCTTTTATTTCTGAAAACAAATGATGCATTATGAGTGCCCAAACCCAGAGCTATTAATCAATCAGTATTTGGGAATATAAAAAAATAAAAATAAAATAAATAAAAATAAAAAATGCAGAGAAATGTGGAATATTGTATCAAAAGTTTAAGAACCAAACAGTTTAAATTATTTACATTTTTAATTAAAAGTTAGTCAGTGGAAGATGAGTGCGATCAAAAGTCACTTACTTAGTTTATCGACATGTGACTTCTTTGGACATCAATAAAAAAACCTGCCCATTTAAAAGCTACTGCAAATGCAGCCTAATTTTACTCATCTTTGGAATCTTTCACCATGCTGGTCAACAAACTGCTCAAGCAAGTTTTATTATTCAGATAATTACCAATCAGTTGTACACAAGGAATTTGGTTCAGTGTCCCAATGACAGAAGCCAGCCATGAACACTTGTTGTTAGCAGTCTGGTCATGTTAGAGAATTACAGAAAAATCTTAACATTATTTCCAAGTTATGTGTGCTTGTCAAACCTGTGAGCGGATTTAATTAAACGTATCCCTGATTAAATCTCCACTTTTCTTTTTTTTTTTTAGTTTTTGGAGATTGTTTTCTTCTCAAGTTGACACCTGAACACAACACAGGTTTCAGACTGTGAGCTTCTGCCGTCTCATTTAATGAGGAGGAAGAGGTTCAGGCGCTCAGATACACCTCTGTGCACTGCATCGCTCAGAGGATCCAGCCACTGACCCAGGACACAGTGTTGTCATCAGAACGCGATTGAGCTGGACAATGCAGCACAGTGTAGAGTGTGTCTCATGCTGCATAGGTAGGAAGCCAAGGCATTAAACAGGTTTGGCCAAGCAGGCTTCCATAGAGGTGTCAGAGAGAAGCTGGAACTTGTAATGCATGCTGCATCCTTAAAACTCCCTCACCATGCGCTGTTTCCTTTCTGTCGGCAGTCCCCCCTTTTTTATCTCTCTCACACACGGACATATGTACGTACATTCTGGTAAACATACAGAAACACGCCACATAGCAAACAGGACACAAGAACATATACAATCAACCAGCCAATATGGGGGGACGGGGGGTAATTTGCTTGCCATTTACCTTTTTTTTTTTTTTTGTCTTAGATGGACAGCAGCAAACATGCCATCCATCTATCCAGAGCGCGCACACACATACAAACACACAGACATTGGCATGCATGCACGCAAACAAACACGCTATCAATCTGCACGTCAGTAAAAGCAGCAAGCGTCACTTCTCCCGGTGCAGCATTGCAAGAGAACAGTTGAGAGAACAGAGAGCGATTCAAAGCAGAGAGAAAGAAGATGACACACACATGTTCATACAGCGAAACACAGAACGACTGCACTGCTCATACACCGGGCTGTGCAGCAGCAGCACTCGTCCGTCTTCACACACATGCATCACACACACTCACACTCAGGCACGCTGAATCACAAACATCTGTCTGCAGGCATGCTTTGTAACATCTGTCAGTCTATCTAATCGATCCTGCCCTGCCATCCATGATGTCCACATGCATGCATCCCTCCCTCTGCCCCTCCATCTCCTCCCCCCCGGCAACTGGAGGAAGAGGGGGGAAAAGAGAGGCAGGAAGCAGAGGGTAGGGGGGGTATAAAAAGCCATGGCAGGTACCTGTAAATGAACCAGACGCTCCTATTCACAGGGCCGAGCGATGGCCAGGAAGAAGAGAGGGAGAGGGAGAGGGAGAGATCCTCCTCGCCGCATGCCCCCATCGCCATTTCCTCCCCTCCCTCTCCTCCTCCTCCTTCTCCTGCTCCTTCTCCTTCTCGTCTTCCAGCGAGACAGTAGAGAGCGCGAGCCGCGAGAGAGGAGGAGAAGGAGAGGAGGAGGAAGAGGAGGAGAGAGAAATGGAAGAAGGGAAAGGGAGAGGGAGAGGGCCGAGCACTCCCAGCCCCTTCATACTTAAGACAGAGAGAGAGGAGGAATGGGAGAGAGAGTGAGGGATGGAGATGGTTCGCTGTGACTGCGACACAGAGCGAGAGAGAGAGAGAGAGGGAGAGAAAAGAGAAGGAGGGGGAGAGGAAGGAGAATAAGGTGGCTTAAAAAGAGAAAGGGAGAGAGAGAGAGAAAGAGAGAACTGAGGGCATTTAGGAAGAGAGCGAGAAAAAGAGGTGATTGGGTTTCTCCGCGGGGGGGGGGGCTTCATGCACACACAAACACACACATACAGTCCAGGCATGGCAGCATTCATGCAGTTAACTCACACACAGCCCCCAAAAACACGTACACACTCTTCCCCTTCGCACACTTCCCCTCACTCCTCCACTTCCTATAGTTTATATGTATAGTATTCACTCTGCCTATTTATCACTGTCATGATTTCCCATTCATAAAAATGGATGTGACTCTGATAAGTCTGCTATCGAGGGAATGACAGAGGCCTCTCACATTACTGAAAAAGGTATTACCATTGTTAGACACAATATGAAAAGATAAGGCAAATTAAATTATCTAACATTACACAATTTTTTTAAAATGTAAAGAATCCACTTGGCTTGTGTGTGTAATAAAAATAAATCTGAGTTTGTACAGTTTGTCCTGGAGCCTCTTCTGCTGTCCTCCTGCTGTTATTGACCCCGCATGCCTATAAATCACACTTAACTAACCTCACCCACCCCCTGTTTTTTTTCTTCTTCTATTCTTTGCTGCCTCTAACATGCACACACACACATACCTCACATAAACCATGCACACACTCAAACATGCGTCGGCCCCCCCCCCCCCCCCCCCCCTCACATTTGCTGTAAACGAAGCATGAATGAGAGGGTCTTGCAAACGGGGGTGGGTGGGCATCGATGCAGACAGGAAGCGGAGAGAGGACAGAGAAACAGCTGGTGGATGAGTGGCGGAAGAAGGAAGAGGAAGAGGAGGAGGAGGAGGGGGAGAGAAAGAGAGAGGAGAGGTACAGATTCTCCCAAATAGACACTCACATCATCTCTTAGTCAGAGGCTCCGTCCACGTATGTCGTAGTTGTTATGCCGTCTTACCCTCCCTCCCTCCCTCCTTCCTTCTCTCCCTTCTCTCTCTCTCTCTCTCTCTCTCTATATCTACGTTTGCTCAATCCCTTTCTCTCTCATCCTCTTGCCTCCCTCCTGCATCCAAGGACGATCACAGCTCTTATCCTCTCTTTTCTCGCATGCCTGCCCATTTGTTACTCTCCGTGCATGTCAGGCCATACCACTGTGAATTTGTGTGTATAATATGTGTGTCCATGCATGTGTGATGAGGGAGAGAGAGAGAGAGGAAGAGAGGGGGAGAGGTGGGGCAGGAAGCAAATGTTGACAGAAGGTCCACATGATCATGTGTTTTTGTTTTTCAGCCTGTCAGTCTGTCCTCTGTTATCCTGTGTGTGTGTGTATGTGTGTGTGCAGTTTATCTACAGCAACGCATGTTCTTAACAAGACATGACAAACCACCACAAGAGCGTTTAACGGGATGTTCTCTGTGCGCCGCTCGTCCTTATTTGACCCGCTGTTGGCCCAAAAGACGAGTCTCATGTACAGATTGTGTGCAGTTGCTCAGCGCATCTGTGATAATGACACTGAGAGCTAATGATCTGCCAGTTTAGCTTTCATCTCTTTCACTGAGAGCCCAAGTGTAGGGGCTTTTAAAGATTTTAAAGCCAGTTTAAAGTTAAGCATGTAGCAAAGGCAGCCTAAATACAGTAGCAGAGTTAATAAAAATGCTTTAAAACAATACACAAGTTGCTATATGCACTTGGGCTCATGTGCAGATTCAGATATATGCAGTGTCTTCTCATGTTAAGGAAATCCTTTTGAAAGAATGGGATGGCTGAGTGAGCTCAACTCACTCTTCTTGCTTGTCTTTCTGTACAGCCTGAGAGAGGCTGAGTTTGGCTCCAGATGGACGTCTGGATCTGGATTATATTGAGAACATCAACATGATGTCTCCCAGTTGTTCTTATTTCAGTATGATATGTAAAATGTTCAGTTTTTCCACTTTTACATTTAATCAAACAAATCAATGAATCTAAACTGACCTCTGATACAAATTTTAATTACAATCCAGATATCGTAACAATCCTGCAAAACAGACAAATAAACAAGTGCCCAAACGAATCATATACCTGACGTGATTATGTGCAAAAACCTTTTAATCACTTTGAGAAAACATAAACACATTCACCAAAGTCAACAACGAATGAACAAATTTACACAGGTGTTTTCAGCAGACACCGACAACAAATTAATTATTAAAAATTTAATGTAGCTAGTTTATGGTAGTATTTAAAAAATATTACAATTAAAAGAATTTACTTTTTCCTTCTTTCTTTCAAATTTTGCCTGTTGCTGAATTTCATTGCCACGCCACACTATCTGGTTGCGACATTGCTGCTAGTCTCTTCCTGTGTGCACGCTTCTTTAATTAATTGGATGCAGCTCATTACAGAGCAGCAATGACGCTGCTGAAAATATGTGTGCTGTGATGATGATGGTAGCAATCAAATGTTCACACATTTCTTGTTTTGACTGTGCTAAATTTGGATATTGAAGATCGTTATACCAAGGTCCAAAAAGAAAAAAAAACAAAAGATACATGTGGAATTATTTAGAGGAATTTAGGAATATATATATCAAAAGTTGAGTGGCATCGGAGATATACACATTTCTCATTCGTCACCGAGATTTTTTGATCTTGATCACATAAATTAATGCGTTTAAACACCACTTTGCCTTTACTCATTATTATTATTTTTGATCTCAGTCTTCTTACTCGGTCTTGTCTCCCTTCTGTCACCCCCACCCGGTCACAACAGACAGCTGCCCCTTCCTGATCCTGGCTCTGCTGGAGGTTTCCTGTTAAAAGTGAGTTTTTTCTTCCCACTGTCACCAAGTGCTTGCTCATAGAGGGCCCTTTCATTGTTATTGTAGGGTCTTTACCTTAAAATATAAAACAGCAACTGTTTTTGTGATTTGGCACTTTATAAATAAAACTAAATTGAACTTGATCTTTTTACTATAACTATCATACCTTAAAACTGAGGGAAAGCTTTATGCTTTGACTGGTTCAATTCAATTCAATTCAATTTTATTTATATAGCACCAAATCACAACAACAGTCGCCTTAAGGCGCTTTATATTGTAAGGGAGACCCAATGATAATGCATACAGAGAAAAACCCAACAATCATATGACCCCCTATGTGCAAGCACTTTGGCGACAGTGGGAAGGAAAAACTCCCTTTTAACAGGAAGAAAGAACCAGGCTCAGGGAGGGGCGGCCATCTGCTGCGACCGGTTGGCGTGAGAGAAGGAAGACAGGATAAAGACATGCTGTAGAAGAGAGACAGAGATTAATAACAGGTATGATTCAATGCAGAGAGGTCTATTAACACATAATGAGTGAGAAAGGTGACTGAAAAGGAAAAACTCAATGCATCATGGGAATCCCCCAGCATCCTATACCTATTGCAGGATTCAGGGTCACCTGGTCCAGCCCTAACTACATGCTTTAGCAAAAAGGAAAGTTTTAAGCCTAATCTTAAAAGTAGAGATAGTGTCTGTTTCCCGAATCCAAACTGGAAGCTGGTTCCACAGAAGAGGGGCCTGAAAAGCCTGCAGTGCGAGAGCGAAGTGCTCTAATGGGGTGATATGGTACTACTGGTGGGTTTAGGATGGCAGGTTTTGCTACAGTGGCACAGTTTATCTCATTCTGTCCAAGTCAGGCTACGAAGAATATCCAGGTTTCAACAGGAGAATTGACAGACATAAAGATGGAGTTACAAAGATGTGTCTAAGAGATGAGCCAGTATGTTGAAAAGGAATATCATTCCAATTTGCAAAGCTAGCCTCAGACATTCCAGTCCGCAAAACAAATCCTGTATTAGAGAAAGTAAAGCTTTTGAAAACTTTACAAAGAGAGAATTTACTTCAAAGTCAGTACAAATAATTCAAGTTGTTGTTTGTTTCTTTTGGTCAGAGTGGGGCAAAAATAGAAACTCATCCATTCAAAATTACTTCTCTAGCACACAACTTCTTCGACTTTTTATTGCCAGCCCGAGCTATACAAGAGCCAAAATGTCCATTTCTTAAAGATAAAGAATTTATCAGTGAAATTTCTTTGGAAGAGAAAAATTAAACTATTCGACCAATCAGCCAGTTAACTGTCAATAAATTCCAGCTGATGTTGGCTAAAAAGTAAATGTCAGCGTCATAAACAAGATGCTATCTTGCTTTGGTCATTCCAATCAGGATGAAGAAACTTAAAGTAAGCCAAAGGGTAAACTTTTTCCTCCTCAGACCTCCTGTTGCTTCCATAAAACACAGTTCATGTCTCTTGCCACCTATTTGTGAACACGAAATTCCTGTCTTCCTTTGTCCGAGCACTTCTTCCCCCTCGATAACTCTCCGCTCCCATTTGAGTGCCCTTCACTGTCTGACCTCCAGATGGAGACACCACAGGGAGGAGAGGGTGATAGAAAGAAAATTAAAAAGTACAGGGGGGTTAGCAATGCAGTGATAAATAGAAAGCGAAGGAGGGATGCAGAGATGGTCAGGAGACACGGCCAAATATAGAGGGATATAAGGAGGAATAGGTGCGATATTACATGTAGTGATAAAGGCTGTGAAAGTGGGCCCATGTGAGGGCGGCTCTGAGTCAGCCATGCCTGCCTGCCTGGCCAAACCAGCATCTCTGCTACAACGCGCCTTTAATTATCCATGATGTGTGTGTGCTATAGAGTGTGTGTGTGTGTACAAACATATGTGTTTGAGTTTGCACTGCTGAGTGTGTCGCTTCCATGAAATGTCACTGTTGATGAAAAGCCAGTTAATAATAAATGATAACGTGCGTATGCGAGAGAAGCACAGTCAGAGCAAATGTAGGCCTTTTGGTTAAAGTTGAGGAATCAAGACGAATAATGATGAGTGTGAAAATGATAGAAGAGGCATGGCTTCACATAAATAATGAATAATCTAACTGATAATAGCTTTATTTATACGTCTTTGTTGAGTACGAGTTCTGGACACTGAAAAGAGTTTACCTGAAACCAATTCACCGTGATGCTGTGACACACAGTGAATGACGAGTTAATGGGAAGACGTTGGTTTCAGACTTGTGCTTTTACAGACCAGAATATTACACTAGTGGGAGCCTCGAAGGCTAGAAAATCACGCCCTTTGCAAAAAACTGCACTTCCTCTAATGGCCACTTGAGGGCGGCTCCAAAAGGGAGTCCCCATAGACTCCCCTGTTAAAAAGCTAAACTTTACAGCAGCAGTCCCCAACCCCAGTACCAGTCCGTGAGTCGTTTGGTACCGGGCTGTGAGAGTTGAGGCTCGGGTGTGAAATTTATGGTTTTCAGGGTTTTCATCGGTTTTTATCGTTATTTTTTATAGTTTTTATCATTAACTCGGTTTCCCTGGGTCTTTTCTGTGTGTTATGAATAAATCTTCTTTTGTTGGTACCGGTACTGGTTTTATTTTGTTGTATTTATCCAAAAAACCTTAAAGGCTGGGGGCTAGGCTTAAAGTTAGTGTGCTGAACAAGGAAGCTATAGCTAATAGAAAGACCTAACCTCCACCAATATGAGTCACTAAACTGGATCTTTCCACCTTCTATTTTAGGATTGGTTTACTGTTTGCCACAGCTTATCAAAGATATTTATCTCCAGTTTTGGTAAGTGAAATTCATTTTTTTTTTATATTAGTCTGTTACTTAGTTACTCACTGATTAGCACCCATATACTAGGGCCTGCTCAACAAGCCTCCTGGCATTCCCTCGTTTAAATATCATCACTTCAGGGTCCAAAAAGCAACTTAGAAGCATGCAAAAGGCTAAAGTTTGGGGATTAAAAAATGGTCACAAACCAGTTACTGATTACTGATATCCAGTCTACAAGTATGCACGGGGCAGGGTGAGGTAACTGACTGAAATATCCACAGTTTCAACTCAACTCAGGCGAGTTGTTGCATCTGTGAAGGTGCCCTTTAAGAACGAACACTGAGTAAAAGCGGATGCTGATTAAGTCACAGTGGGTGGATGACTAGCTCTATTAACGCAGAAAAGTACAATAATCTTCTGTCAAAAGTTAAAGATCTCAGCTGTTGTTCTGAGATTATTTCTGGCAGGTCCCACAGAACATTAATACATATGCATTACTTCAGCTTGCGTGGTCATCGGGGGCAGTAATGATCATCTGGTGATTTCATAACTCCGGTCAACACAAAGAAATTTCAGATGTATTAGTCACCGAAGTGCACTAAAAGCACCAACAAGTTCAGCCCACCCTGAAATCTGCAACCTAGCAAAGCAGCTCTGCAGCTTGGAGGCAAAAAGCAGACATCAAAAAGACGAAGCTTACTCTAAAATCCTGATATGACACAAATTTACCTCTCAGCACAGGTTAAATTCAGCAAAACCTGCTAGTCAAAACACAACTGGTACACCTCTGCCTGGAGGATAACTTCAGCAGCAGGCAGATCAGCTTCTAGACTGGAGGCAGCGAACCGTCACACATCGTCATCCTGCTGCATGAATCACTCACAACACATCACATCATCAAAGTATCACTGGAACTTATGAATCATCTGGGTAGATGGATACAGTATGTTACGATACAAACAAATCCCCTGCCAACATGTGCAGTATGTCTAAACAGTGAAGCAGCAGCGTCATAATGAAAAGGCTGTCAGCTCTCAGTGCCCCCTGGGAGGACTGACGAGACACATCATGCTCTTTAGCAAAGTACATAACCCCTCATTTCCTGAGCTGAGCTGCTCAGAGGCCAGTGGTAGAAAACAGCAGTAGTCATGTTTAAACCTTTATTTATCCACAATGGGACACTTTCTTGCATCATTCTGGTCACACTTAACAAGCAGCTGGAGCATCTAAACGTCTCTTTTGTCAATCCAAGTGCCCCAAAGTGCTTTTGTGTTCAACTCAAATGCCCCTCTGTTAGGTGGGGTACCACTGTGATGTGACCTCACCGTAAACGAACCCTTCCTCTTGTCCTGTGAGTGGCTAGGAGGCGTTTGTCTGTGCCCCTGCTGCTTAATGAATCTGTGCACACCACTGTGTCTTTTGATGAAACTGGCAGCTGCTCAGCTCAGGTATCAGTAACAGCTAGATGCATGGCAGCTCTTACCTGGGAGCGTCAAAGCTGTCGTAGGATCCCACAGTGTAATGGCGGAACAGTCTTTTGGCACGCTCTCCGCGGCTCTCTGTGAAACATGAAATCACACAGACATCAGAATAGTTTGACCTATATTAAATACATTTGCAGTTTCATTACATAACTGCTAATACTGTAATAATATGGAGCCATCTCTCTGGATTTTTGTCCCCAAGTCACCTGTAAGCTAAAATAAATATGCATATTAATCATGAAATAATTAGCTGACTAACTGACTGGTGTAAAAGCAATTGTATGAATGAATTTAATGAGTAGGTTAAAGAAATTAACGGGAACTTATTATGCTTATTTCCATTTAAATTTCACTTCTGTCTGTAACAAGCCATTTTAGCTCTTCTGATTGGCTTAACCTTATATTTAACCCTTAACCTTACTAGTGAAAACCGTGACTGTTGAATAGGACGTGAAATAAACACAAACCGAGACCATAACATCGCATTTGCAGGCGACTGATGAATACGAAAATCTAAAGAACTGGGACCTATAATAAATGCTTTGAGTTTTGAGATGGGCCCACACGCCCACAGAAATAGGTTACATACAGATTTGTACACCAGATAGATATATACATATATACACTATGATCACTATAGTAAGATACAAAGGCAAGAGTCGGAAAACTCAACTCTTAAAACTTTGACCACGCTAATATAGGCATATACCAATACATCATACATACAGTGTGTGGCAGGAAAAAAGTCTGCTTTAATTTTTAAGTAGTCATTTGTTTCCTGTCATCTAAAAAAACACTCATTCAAGTGTCCTGAAATGTCATTTGTAGTTCTGTACAGTAAAACAGTGACAAAAATCTGTGTTAGGGACTAATACTGACTTTTGACCAGGAGGCTGGGTTCAAGATAAAACAAATACTTGGAAAATCTTTCACTTTTGCTACAAGACTTGTCAAATTGGTTGAGCTCATATAGGCAGAAACAGAAAAGAAAGAAAGTAAAAAAGTTTGACCGACCTCTTTACTTGAAGGAATATTTTTTTATTCACACTTTGATAAATCCTGTTAACCAGTGTGTTGTTTGTCTGATCATCATTTCAAGGTCAGAGTCAAATTTTTAAGTCATTTTTTGACATACTTCCCACATACCTGTTTAACTAGAGCATCCAGTCGTATGAATTGTTAATCAATAAATGTTAGCATGCTAAAACATGTTTCTATAGCTAACTGTCCAGTCCACATGTTCTGTGCTTCACTTCCTGGTCACCTCTTGATAAGATTACTGTAATGTCATTCTCTCTGCTCATGTTTTATACACCTTTGTTATTTTGTGGTGTTAATGTGGATCTTGTTAATTGTGTCTTGTATAACAATTAAATGTCATTACCATTAAAATAAATCAGCACAGCATAAGCATGATAAACAAAGGTGAAGATGGGAACCATATCTACTACATATCATACTTACCACTACATGCTGATAGTGTTAGCTGTTGCGTTTTGTGGTCTCTTAGTTCTTCTTTAACTATATTGAATATTTCCCTAAAAAAGCATGTCTATCACATTGGTGATTATAGTCAAAGTGAAAAATTGAGCTGGTCTTGCATAAGGTGAAAGAAAAAAAACATTTTATTTACCACTTAAAATAGGATATGGTGTATAAGAAGAAAGTGTTAAACAAGAACTAAGGCATTGTAAGCGGACTCTCCGTCAATCTGCGGATGGTGGTGCTTTGAGCTAAATGTTAATGTGGTTATTTTAACAATGGCAGGGAGCGAGCATACAAAGGTGATGCAGACAAGAAGGGAACAAACAGACTAAATACACAAAATATAAGGCACAGGCTGTTGCAAAAAAGAAGAAAAGGCAGACGCAAACTGCTTGAGGAACTAACCTTCCAAATAAAACAGGATGGAAAACACAAACGGAGACCATATGATGCATGTGATGATTCATATTTACCAATAATCTAAAAATAGCCCTAAAATTGAAAAATCCCATGCTTATGATGCTAAATGTTCTACAAACCACCCTTAAAATTCAACACCATAAGTTTTTGATCTAGTAACGGATCACAAAACAAAGGTTTCAAATACAAATAAGCTGTATACTCAGGGAGGGTAAATGCAAAACTGAAATGTTTTCTCAGCACTTTTTTCCTCCTGTGCATTTGTGAGTGTGCGCCACAGCTGGTCGTCCTCACCTGATCGGTTGTCTTGGCTTCGAAGCATCACTTCCTCCACACAGTCAGAGGGAAACCATCCCGTGCGACCTCTGACCGTCCCCTCCCAGTAACCGCCCTCGCCAACACTCAGTACTAAAGACGGGGACAGGGAAGAGAAATATGTTAAGAAAAAAAAGGTGACACAACCAACACAAACACACACAGACACATCGATGAGAAATGAACGCACACAAAAAGACAACAAGTACAGACGGAAAAAAAATAAATGTGGACACACACGTGGACATGCAAACCTCCTACATACTCACCAAGACATACATACCTGGCGACACCTTAGACTCACTCACAAACACACACATATTCATACCTGCAGACATTAAATACAAACATATATAGAGACCTTACACTCATGTCAGGACATGACCATCTAACAAACTCATCTGACGACACTGTGGACTGGATTTGGATTTGGCCCACGAGACAGAGAAGCTGCCTTTACAGCAGGGCCCTCATTTATAAAACACTCACGGCTCAAAGCAAAAAAACACTTATAAGCAGTTATTTATAAAGCCATACTTTGATGAGGAAATGAGCTCATCTCTGGGCAAAGTCGGAGCATTGCATTCGCCAGCCGCAGATTTTGTCTTTGCTGCAACACGCTATCGAGCTCTTTGTCAGGCAGTCCTTGAAGGTTTCACGGCAGTTCACGAAACAGTCACGCCCTTAAATCTATCGATTTGTGTTTCTGGACATGAATCTGGTGTTGTTCATGAATCTGTCTGTGCATGTTCAAGTATATGAACTTATTATTTTTGACTTTTAAAGGTCAAAAAAGTCCACATTTGGAGGATGGAAGGGTTACCGGGGGAGTGAATCGTATCACCCGTCACACCACAGACACAGTTTGAGTCGTAAACCTGACAGATTTTTACGCTTCATTTGTTTTATTTAAACAATTCAATCGTTTAAAATTAACTTAATTATCATTAAACTGACTTGGTTAGGTTTATGTAATAGTTTAGAGCAGCGGTACCCAACCCCCGGGCCGGTCCGTGAGTCGTTTGGTACCGGGCCGCACAAGTTAAAGCTCGGGTGTGAGGTTTATGGTTTTCAGGGTTTTTATCGTTAACTCCCTGGGTCTTTGTAGTTGTGTGTCTTATTTTGAAAGAAATATTTACATGTTACCATAGCGTCCAGGGAGCGTTAAAGGGCTGAGGGGAGGATGTTACTCTCAATGTTGTTGGCACATTGTCAGGAGGGCGCTGCTAATGAAGTTACACAATTACACAGTGAATTCGCATTTATTATTATATTTACAAAATACCACAGTTTTTGTGTTGGCCATATCATTTTTTTTTTTTGTTGTATTTATCCGCAACACATCAAAGGCCGATCCGTGAAGATATTGTCTGACATTATACTGGTCCGTGTAGCAAAATAAGTTGGGGACCGCTGGTTCAGAGTAATACTTAAATAAATGTAGCCCCCACTGTTTCAACATGGATATTTTTTGCATGTCTCTAACACTTTGATCTCGGTTTAAAGTTTGGGTGGACTGCAGTAAAATTATCTACAGTCATTCATTGTCCTTAATGGACGACAGCTGAAAGTTCTCCAGGTATTCTAGTCTGAGCAACTCAGGCTTCTTCACTGTCACCAGAGGATGGCTCCTCCTGACTGTAGTGAATGTCTCATTTTTCTCCAAAGGTTGTGGAGTTCCATCCATTTCAAAGTCTCTGTTTTCTCAAGATCCATCTGTAGTTTGGTTGAGAACGCTCACCAACTCCCAGCTACAGTGGATATCAAAGGGCTGATACTGTAATCCCAACTCTGTAGCCTGACACACATTTTTAGCCACTGTAGCCACTTTTTTTTTGTTTTGTTTGGATCCTGCAAGCCGTGCAACATAAGCTGGATGCAAATAACAAAAGCTGAAAAGCTGAAAGAAGAACAAATATTGAACTTGCTTGTGTTGTTCTGTGCCTTGATGAATGTATTTGTAGTCATTTGTTTGGCATGTTATACATATCAATAAAACCTTGATTAGGCAGTAGTATATTAGGTTCCGCTAATACTCTGATGGATGCATCATCTGCCATCCGTCATCAGTTAGCTAAATAATGTTAATGTAAAAGCTGTCACCTCTGATCTTGTTAAAGCCTTACAGTCAGCAGCTTATATATTAGAAGGAACTTTTGGGGCTATGCCAGACTCCCAGAGATTTCCAGTAAAATGAGCTCATGTGACATCATGTTACGTTAAATGGTTTCTGCAGTGTTGCTTTTCATGTCTTAAATGTGCTTTTCTTGTGCGCCTATTAAAGATACCTCTTGTGGAGCTTGTGCTTTCTTACAGTCTCTTTGAGTCAAGTACCAGGTGAGAAACAGCATCACTAACTTTGAGTTGACATGGAAGACAAAATGTTTTGACTGTCTGCCACACAAACCTTCACATGATGTGAAAATGGAGTTACACTCACCTTTGACCCTGTCCCCCTTGTTGAAGCTGATTTCTCTCTCCCCCTGTGCAGAATGTGATCGAGTGGCTATAAAAACACGTCCTGGGACGGCGCTGTACAGGCGTCTTCGCTGTCCTGCAGTTTGAACCGTGGTGGTGGCTGGGCCAGGCCTGAGAGGGGAGGAGGATTTGAAACTGCAGTTTAAGGTTCAGGAACCTCTGTAGCATTTTATGTCCAGGACTGAGCTGCTGACTGAGCCCTTGGTACATCAAATGAAACTTTCTGGGACTCAAGTGACTTAAATTATTTTGAGAAATTAGCTACTTTGTTTTACAGAAAGAAAGAAAAAGTCACCATTGAACTGTTTAGTTTACGTGTTTATTTCTATGACTTTTCAGGGAGCTGTTATAAACGTTCCCTAAACATTGTGTGATTTCTGTTGAGTGTGACTTTGTTCTTTAACATAAAAATTAAGAATTGGCTGAATTATCAGAATTATTATTGATCTGAATGACTCTTAGTTTCCATTTTCAGAGAATACTAACAAATACTAACAATACTACACCAAATGAACCATATTCAACTCCTTTCATGGCTCTTTAAGAACGTGACTCACATAATCCACTTAAAAGAGTTTAACATCTGTCACCCAGCACAAAAGCCTCAAAAGCACTTCGATTGATCCATCTGAATCTGCAGGAAGTGGAAACAAAGCTCCTGTTTAACAGCACTTTGTCCTCCGACTCCTCCACTCACCCCTGTCTCCGACTCTGCCTGCTCCGGTCCTCTTTGTCTCCGATCCTCCCACGGGAAGGAGAGCGTGTCCGTGCCCCCCTGGGACTGCTGGAGCTCCGCAGGGTTCCTGTATGCTTGTAGCCCTGTCGGTCAGAGAAGGAAAGGTGAGAAATCTCAAATATGACCTACTTTAATGACATTTAACATTTTTCTGGGCTGTAAACCTAAAGAGGATAACAATAAGAACTGGTGATTAATCTTCTGCTCCAAAGCACATACTATATAAAATATGAGAAGATAAGGCCCTGCAATTAGCAGTATTCACCACTAGAGGTTGATAAAGGTCATCCCCTGCGTTATATTGTGCACATGTTCCATCATGTTGGAAATGGGTGTTTTGCAGGCAAGCAGTAAGTTTAAAGAACCCATATATAAATCCCCTTCCAATTAGACAACAAGCTCCACATCCCATGACCAACCCTGCAGAATGGAGCAGAAAAAAATACTAGCTCTGATGGATTAAACTATGTTTGATGCACTTGTGCACTTAGAAATGCTTGCTGTGTGCTTTGCATCATTCATTTCAACAACACAAGTTGCTAAAATGTTTTAAGCTTTGAGATACGGCTGTTTTATCAACTGCTGTCTCCATTGTTGGTAAAAAAAAAAATAATAATAATAATCTGAGCTTTCTAATTAAAACGAGTAAAACATCCAGTAAAAATCTCTCTGAAAAACGAAAAGGTTACAAAATCGACCCATAGGTGTTTCCTGTGTCGATAATTTGAACTCTGACCTCCTCACACAGAGACAAACACAGACACCTGCACAGAGACGATGTTGGTGCCCGGGGCGTTGGGCACTGCCATCCAGTCTGGAAGGTTCATGCTGCTGTCGCTGTTGGCTCTGAGGAAGGGATGAGGAGGTATTGTCAGCGTCCGGGAGCTCTCCCGCCTCTGGGGGGCGTACTTTGGAGACTCCACAAAGGGGACTAGGGGAGACAGAAGAGATTTCATTCTTCTTTTCATATCATCCTACAAACCGTGATGCATGTTTCTTTACACTCTCCATCCACATGCTACTTCTTTGTATTTAAATTGTTATTGGCCCTTGCTGCTGAAAGAAGTCCTGCTAATTTAAGGTTAAGTAAGAGAGCCTGTGTGTTGTGTTAGCTTAAGAAAAACACCTTGCAGAACAAATCTGAGACCAGACATCAGTTATAGCACTTACCCACATCTGTGGCTCTGTGGTTTTTGATTATTTCTCCCAGCTCAAAATGGCCAGACATAACAGCCACCTGATGAACAAAACGCGCACACACACACACACGCACACACACACACACACACACACACACACACACACACACACACACACACACACACACACACACACACACACACACTCCTTATGTTTAAGATAACTCTAATTAGGATGAGCAATATAGCCTCAAAATTATATAATGATATTTCAGAAGTATAGGGAAAAAAATTATTGAACACTTTATTTATTATTATTTATAAGTCTAAGTAAATGAAGGGCATTTTCCATCCTCTTTCTTCAGTGACGTGCTCTCATTAACGACACATTTTCTGATATGAAGTGTGAATGCACAGTAGTGACGCATCATTATCATAATAACAGAGAAAAAGTCATATTTAAGCACAAAGGAGCTTTGGTGGTGTTTTCCCTGGAAATTTAAGTAAAATTAATATCTTAATATCTTAGTTTAATAATTATAACAGTGTCTGCACAACACATTACTTAATAAAACTGAAAAATAGTTTCTACCTGGGATCTTATAGTTTTAAGCATGTACTAAAAGTTAGTGTGGGATAAATAAGGATGCTTTTGAACAATGAATCATGCAAAGCTACTTAAGCAGAGCACTAGATGAAACTATATTGGAATTGGAAATTAGCAATATTAATTTAAAAAAAATTATAGAATGAAAATTGATAAAGTAAATAAAATTAAAATAAATAATTATTTATTAAATAGAATTAATAGAAAATCATTACATAAAAACTATATCTCTGATGCATAAAATTTAAAATTATATTTTGTTTTCCTTTGGGAGTAATTTTCTTAGGTATCTATGATGGTTTTATCTTGTGCAAGTCAAAGGCAAATAGACAGTTTGCTCAAATTATTACCGTTCTGTTGCTTTTACTAGTATAAAATGTTTCTTCCATGTTTTCTTTCATGTTCTTTGTGTGTTCGAGTGTTACAGAAACATCTTTTCTGAATTAGCTGTTTTCCCTTTTCTGGAGCTTATATATATATATATATATATATATATATCCATATTTAGGGGTCACGTGCATTTCCAACACCTGAGACATCTGTATGCACTGCAGCACAGTGCTGGCCTGAAGTGAAATTAGGCACTAGCACTTTATACTTTATGCTATGCTAAGTTAATAAGACAATAAACCACACCATGCATAATTACCCAGCCAGACACTCAGCATTTACCTGAAAGGGGGTTTGCCCGCTGTTATTCTTTGTGTCTTTATTTGCTCCCCGGTAGAGCAGAATTCGTGCACAGCTTTCCTGTAACAAACAGCATTGATTAACGTATCTTTAATGCAAGTGCAATACAAAGGGCAGGATTCTCTACTGGCATTCCCCTGTGCCATCATTGCTTTTACTTAGTTTGTTGATGAAAACAAAAGCAGGTTGATCTTTTTTAAAAACACAGTTTTAAAGATCATTGCATCAAATTTCGGTACAGTCGGGGGAAGGCGATACTTGATTTGTACTCTGTGAAATACCTTGTTGTATAAAGCACAGATGTGCAAGGCAGTGTTTCCAGAGGCATTCTGGGAGGAAGAATCCGCCCCGTAGAATAGGAGGTGCTCCAGATGCTGGGAGTTACCATTCTGACAGGCCTGAGAATGAAAACAGTTTGGTAGTAAGACCGAAAGAAAGAGCGAAAGCAAGGCGTCAAAGAGGAAAGATTTATGTGGTTGTTTAATAGAGAGAAAAGAGAGACGGGGGGGCAAGCAAGGGTGAAGAGGAGACGATGGCCAAAGGTGGCAGTAACACCAAATTTAATTAACACAACCTCCAAACTCAGGGGCAATAAAACACTGACAATACAAATATACACAATACAGTATGACAGTAATAAAGTCATTGCTAGAAAAACGAGCAGCATTATACACGCAGACACAATGACCCACGTGATTTACTTATTTTTTTAATTTAAAGTGAGAAAAAAGTCAACATGTTAAAGTACATGTGATGTAAGTCACAGTATTTTGAATAACTGTTTTATTTAATATAATAATATAATAGAATCCATGTACTTCACTGATCTTGAAGTCAAAGCTTTTTAAATCGTTTTTGCCTGAAATATCAACTGTGTCTCAAACATGCTTTAAACATTTTTCACTTATTATACAAATAAATAACCCACTCATTTATCTTGCAGCTATTACATATCATAGCCCTAAGCTAGGTTATTTTATCTCTTCAGATTTTTTTATTTGCTTGTAATGTTAATTAATTTTTAATTTTTGTTTAATTTATGGTCAAACCACTGGTTCTTATAGGGCACTTTTCTGTACATAGCACTGTAACAGATGATCCTATACAAATAACAGTGGGCCACCTTTACAGGCTAAATTTAAAATTCAAGCATATCATTAACTGTTATCTCATCATTATAGAGAAATGAAGCCACAGTTATAGAAATGCAAGAATATTTGTCTTCGACGGCAAAGTGTACAAAACAGGAGAGAGATTTTCTGAAGGTGCGTAAATATATTAATGTACTCAACGCAAACCAGGACAGCTGAGTCACAGCTGAACACATTTCCATTTGTTTTGCTATTTTCAAGTAAAATTGTGCTTTAAAGACAGCCTTGTGACCTCATGAATTTCTTCTTTTTGGCTCCAAAGAGAGGGGTGAGGGGTATTTCCTTAAGTGTGGTTTGCATGGGCCTTTACGCTCCAAATTCAGTGCCCCGTTCAGTCATGCTGCTGCGACTGCTGCAGACTCACTGAGCTATTATTAACCGAATAATTGACATGAGTTAATTTATCAGTGATGTGGTTGTGTGGCTTAATTTTTTTCATTGTTATAAAAGTAAAAAAAAAAAAGTTAAAAGTCAGGAAAAACTGCCAGGCTGACCTATAGCACGCTATACACTCAAAACAGAAAACATGGTGTTAAAAAAAACCCTCAATGCATTTAATACTGACATGCAAAATTTTGCCCTCATATTATTAAAATTGCTCGAGTTACAGTCTCCTGGAGTACACAGGGCTCACAATGCTTAATCCCTCATTTCTTAAACCACTTTTACATTTAACCACATTTAAGCTCTATAAACTTCACACTCTACATGACAGAAATCGAAATGGTGCAGTTTTTGATGTCTTTCTGTCTCTATAATATATCCCATGATGCTGACGCTCAGTCATGATTAATAAAATGAGATTTAGGGTTGATATTGTGGAACTTGAAGTGAATGTAAAATCAATTTGGTTGCAGTTTTTTGTGTTTTGGCCCAGAAAACGTTATGAGGATCTTTCCTCTATTAATGAAATTTTGAGTATTCAAATATACTGACAAATATAGCAAACTAAAGAGTGCAAAATTTATCCCCGTTATATCACAAAATATTCATGGTTTAGCATCCTCTCATTGAATGTACAACAGTTATTATGGAAAAGTAACAGCTGATTGCTAGAGGCGGGCTGACATGATGTGAAATTACCCTGCACCCAAATGCAACAGAACAATCTTCAATCCGTCAGACATGAGATAAAATGCAGCTTCTTTTAGTGGCCTCGTCCAAAAATCTTATTAGTGTTGAATTTATGAGTCAAATCATACTTAACGCACACACACCAACGGTTTCTTTTGGAGTCCCTGTCTGACAAATAGAGCTGAGGAGACAGATGCTTACGCAGTGAACACACTGAGATGAACAAGCTGATACCTTCATTTTTCCTCGCGGCCTTCCCTGTCCACTTCACAGCTGTTACATGAGGCCACTGAAGCAGGATGGGTAGGATGTGATGTGAAAGGTGAAGTGTTTCATGGCATGAATGGGTTTTGACGCAGACACACACTGGAACACAGAGTAGACTGGTACATTACAAAAAGTGATGTGGCATACTTCTGCAATATGAACAACAAGAACATGAGCTCCGAAAGTCCAGACGCCTTTTTCTGGTGCTTTCACATCTCAGTTCCCAAATAGATGTAAATCAGGCCACTGACCTCATTAGAGTTTGTTTCAAGGATCCTCAAACAGAAAGTTTTACAGTTGATTTGGTGTTTTCGCTTTTATTGAAAACACAGGAGATTAACTGTATTTATTTTGTCCTAGATTTGCTTGAGGTGACTTATTTTTTTTAAAAAGTGTTTACCTGATGTGTTTCATCCCAGCCGTTCTCGTCCCTGATGCCCAGTTTGGCGTGATGGTAAAGCATTGTTTCGCAGCAGGAGGTGTCGCCCCCTGTCAGCACAGTGTGGTAAAGAGGCGTCAGCCCTCGCCGGTCCTTATAATCTGGGGACGCCCCCAGAGAGAGCAGAACCTGTATGATGGCACAAAAGAAAAAAAACCCTCATGCTGAAGCCTTTGTTAAACTCTGACAGTAATGATAAAGATAAATTACTAAGATAAATAGCAATGATTTAAAGGGGACATGTTTGAAAATAATCCACTAGACCCAAAGCTATTTCCACTTTGTTTGCGTCCAGAAGAACATAATTATATTAAAAATTAATTAACGTCAGTCTTTTAAATGCCAAAAACTAACTTTAGAAAAATAAAAAAAACCTCATTTACGAAATGTTACACACTTGGTCGATAACGGATAAGATAAGAAACACTAGAAAGTCTAGCGTACATATAAAAAAATGTTTGGAGACACTATCTGAATCTATAAAAGATTTGAAAGCCAGTTTGAATGATAGATTCTCATCAACCATGCACTGTCTCTAAGAAGCAAATGATTTGATACAGATTCCCATGTAAGAGGACATTTGTTGTTGTTGTCTTTTGTTTCTGTGTTTTCCTTCGTTCCTTTTTTGCACCAACACAGAGAGACCACCGGTGCCTGTTTTCTTCGCAGTCACTTTCAGTGATTTTGGCATCAGAACAGGATAAGCACTGCTCCTGGCTGACGAGCGGACATGCCTTTTTAAAATCAGCAATTGCTTCACAGTCCGCCATTTTTATTTAGTCCCCAGAGTAGCTTCTGCCAGCTTTAACTTTAAAATGTCTCAGCCATAGGCGTTGCACACCAAATGTTCAGTTGTTGGCTGCAAGAGTGAACGCAAGAGTCCTTATGCGCTCCCTGTATCTGAGCTACTGAAGACTGAGAACTGGAGTGGAGTACTGTAATTCTTGATTTTCACTGTGCAACAACAACAAAAAAAGAAAATCCTTACCCCTAGCATGTTGTGTGGCTAATGTAGCTAATGTAATGATGGTGAACGCAAAGACAGAGAGGCCACCGGGAAAGGCAGGCAAGTTCTTGGGGACTGAGGGCAAACTAGAGAAATGTGCCAAGTTTGCAGTGACAGTACGAGAGGCCTGACTTCCTGAATGGTTGCGTGATTCTGTCTAAACCTAACGATATCAGTGAAAGCCTCTCATCATCTTTCTGGGAGTGAAAAAAGAAAGAAGAAAAAAGAAGAAGAGGAGAAATAAGCCAAGACAGATTCAGCACAGCAGTAATTGACTTGTTAGCATTCATATCAGGCTAGGAGAACATATACAGTAATGTTTACAGTTTACACAACACTTCATAAATGATCGACTTGGTTTTTGGCATTGACTCCAAAATAAACATGGTTTCCTCCATTTATGGATTAATGTTTTATTTATTTATAGGACTGTTGTTGCTGCTGCTGCTGTCAGATTATTTATGTCATGATACTGATAGTCTGGTTGGTTTGGTTTACCTAGATCACCAACAAACTGGAACCATGACTGTCCACAGCCTCAGCTATATCGAAATGTAGAAATGCAGACCAATTTGAAACCAAAGAACACAGACTTTAATAAAAGTTACTGCAAGACTAAAACTATATATTGAATACTTACTAAACTAGTTTTAGTAATCTGTCAAGATTTATGTCAAATTTATGAACAGAAATAGCACGAGGAAGCATTTGTGCAAGTGTGCATTGTCAAAATAAAGTGCTCTGCATGAATAATATTAGCTTTCAGAACTCAGAAATCTTATTATAAAAATTACCTTAATATTGTAATAAGAAAAGCAAAAACTAATATTAAAAACTTCTACATTCGTTTAAAAGAATAAAAACTAAACTTCAAAGTCACTCTTAAAAATAACCAAAGATTAAACTGCGAACTATAAAAACATACAACTGTGTCTTAGCTCCTTCCTTTATTAGCATTTCATTAATGGTGCACATGTTTATGCTAATTATATACACATTTCCATTTATATTTAGTGTTTATGTGTTTTGGGCATTTACATGTTTGAATGTTTACATATACACCTTTCAAAACAATAATAATAATGTGTTGACTCCACCTCATTGGTTTTCCCACATCTACCTAAGTCTAGGACTTCCTGGCTTCTGATTGGTCTGTAGAGTCACATGGGGAATCCGAACAAGGAAGTTGTTGTGCTGAAGTGGGCCAATAGCATAACTGCTGCTAAGAAAGTTATCCGTCTCCGTGTATGGAGTTAAATCAGGGCCACGCTGTTTATCTTAATTGAGAGAGATTTATTATCGTATAGAAACCCTCATGTCACACAGTTTTAATGAAAACATTGTGCTTTGTGTAACTTAAAAGATCCTACAGGAGTTTTTTTCTTATTATTATTTTTGGCTCAATTTCTGTTCAAACACCTATTCCCAGTTGATGCTTCTTAAAGGGCTACACTTACACTTAAATCTGAGGTTACAATACGTAACTAAAGTCATTCTGCCTTGTTTTCTTCTTGAGAGGGCGTAGGCAGCTTATTTCTTTTCAAGACACGAAACTAGTCCATTTTTATCATGGAAGAATTGGCAATCTGCACTGTATTTTGAGCCAAAACTTGCTCCAACTAGTTAAATATATAGAATGTAGAACCTTTAAAACCTTCATCAAGTAAAACAATAGTACAGTAGGAAGGAAAAAATATATCTTGATGATAGTTTCCTAATTCAAGTTGAGGAATATTCATAGAATTCAAATCAGGATGGAAACTCATAGCTGGGGGTTCAGAGAGGTCACGTTACACTCCAGGCTGGGGAAAATGATGTATTCAATCAGAGTCTGATGTAAACCTTTGTGCAGTTTAGCAGAGTTTCTTTCCTTTGTGGAAAACATAGGCTCTAACAATGTTAACGCTTGCAATTATCTCCCCCAATGAGGTTCTCGTCTACAGCTACCTGTATTCTCAGCAATTTGAGAGCTGAAAATCTGGATAAACGCCTAAAATGTAAATGTGTCAAAACCAGGCAATCTGGATGTTAACGCCTCTCTTTCTCTCTGGCTGAATCAAATAATAGAGTTATTTGTTTGCATATTGTGTGTGGGTGGGTGTGGATCGCTGAGTGGGAGGGTCTTTTTGTTCGGGCTTTAGCTTGTTTAGATATACAGCAACGCAAATGAAGAGAATACAGTGTCACTTTCAGGGCAAATATCCATCTTGCAAGATATACACCCTGTTCTAGGTTGATGTTTTTTCTCTTTTTGTTACATAATACATGCAAAATCATCACTTTCCACAGGCAGATAGCAGTATGAAAGGACTCCAACATATGCAAATGTTTACCAGCAGGGCTGTATGGTGGTGGCCTCGAACAGCCTTGTGTAGCGGTGTGAGTCCATCTTTGGCACGGAAGTCAATATGAGCTCCTCCATCCACCAGGACCCGGATGGCCTCTCCTCCACCTGGCTCACACTGCACTGCCAGGGTCAGAGGAGTCTCTAAAGAACACACACAGAGACACACATATGCAGCTTTATTTAAATGGGACTGTTATAGAGCAGGGAGTTCACAGCTGATTTGCTGGAGAACAGTAGCTCTTTCCAAACTCCTGAGACAGAAACAAACATTTAAAAAAGAAACATTTAATGCATTTTAGTTTTTATGGTTATGATTTAACAATTGAATGACGTGTGAGGTGAAAAAGAGTTTGTGCATCACAGTAATGAAGCTGAGAAAGTGCAGCAAATGCCTACACATCTAACCTACAATTTACTGATAATCATGTAAAGTTCTTGCGTTTTCCATGTATTTTCAAACAAAATCTTCTGTCTGTGTAATCTTATTGTACCTTTAGATCTGGGCAGATCCTGTTTCCATGTAAGGAAAAACATGCAATAAAGAGGATTTAATGAAGTGACTGCACATACATAAATGTGCACAACTCACTTTGGAGATGACCATCAATCCTGCAATTACATGATGCTGCCCGTCCAAAAACTCTTCCTATGCAAAAGAGTTGAGCAACTAAACTTGGCACACAGGTACATCCCAGACCTCTTAATGTTTTTATCTATATCAGATATTATCATAACATAACATTACTTAGCATCCATGTTCCAACAGACAGAAATGACCTATTTTTAGCATTCTTGCAGGTATAACACCCTTAAAAAAGTGTTGGATAATTTAAATTTTACAACAGTAATCATGATGCAACCATTTATTTATTTTTAAAGAAGAAGGTTTTTCAAACGATGAATATACAATACATAGCTTTCCCATATTCCATATTTTTGTCTTTAAAGTTGTGAATATAGCAAATGGCACATGTTTCATGGAAATCTATTCAAGAGTCATTATAGACTAAAAGAACACACTAATGTGAAATTCATCTTGACAAAGTGTTTCTATCATTGTCCTCCACTTCTACAACTTTAATAAAGAAAATTAGTTAACTACCTTTGTACGACAACATGTAAATTTAAAATAAAAAAGCTGAATTTGGGCAGATATAAAAAAGTAAAATCCCCTTATGTGTGACAACACTGTTTTATTATTTTGAACATGAAAGTTAGACAATCCTAAATCTCACCACCATCAACTTGCTTCCTGATTACGACATCCCGATCAGCCAACTTTAAGTCTTCTGCAAATAGTTATATTCCTTTCTGTGATAGTGTGAGGGGAAATGAAAAAAGCCTCTGCATTAGTTCCATCTAACAGGTAACATTACTACTTTCCAGCTGAATGTTTTGCCAGTGCACTGATGTTTTGCCGTTATCCTGATGTCATATAAAGAAACAAAGAAGCTCAAAATATCATTTATTGCAGTCAAAAAAGTGCTGTGTCACTTTTTTGGCTAACTTGATCCTTTCCAGAAAGACAGTTCACCAGCACCTACAAGAATAAAACCATTCAAAGTGTTCCCAGTTGAAACAGGGTACACAGCACCGTCTGCAAGGGGATTTTTCTGGCAAAGAAGAAAATGACTGAAGGCTTTCATCACTGAACACTTTCAGGTTCAAACAATTTGGAGAAATGTTTTGACTGCGCTTCCTCTGAAGTTATACTGTCAGGATGAGTCAGGGAATACCCATTTATGAGTTTCCTTGGCAGTGATCGACATGAGTGTGTGTCCTGGCCAGAGCCAGGCTAATTATGGCAGAATTATTTCATGTCCTAATGAAGGCATTCTCTGTGAGGCTTCTGGAAGCCCACGGAGAAAGTTTCAAGGAGACAAACGGGTCAAAAAAGTATTAACAAGGTTGGATATATCTCTGTCTGCAGGCTTTTTATCACCTCTCTGCCCTGTCTGCATAGGACTAATGCTGCATTCACTGTTCCTGGACTTCCTTTCAAAATACCTTCACATAACCATAAAGTCAAAAGGCAGGAGAAGCTATTTCAGGACACAGGGATATCACTTATATCAGACTTTGACTGATATTAAACAGTTTTTTTCAACACCCCCAAATCTAAATCCAGTTCATACAAAATTCAGTTAAACCAACAAATCTCATTCAATTCATTTCCTGAAACCACAGAGTCATATACTGTATATATGTTTGATTCCACAAACTTTAATGCAGAAGGACAGAAACTAGGATCCAGCAACAAGTCCTCCATCCGTTTTCTTCCTCCTGTCTAATTCAGGTCATGGATTGGCTGGAGCCTATCCCAGCTGCCATTGTGCAAGAGGCAGGAAACATTCTTGAACAGGTCAACAATCTGCAGCAGGTCTAACACAGAGAGACAGCCAGTTTAGAATCACCAATTAACCTAACATACCCGGGGGGAACCCACATAAACACAGAGAGAGCACGCAAACTCCACATGGAAACGCTGTGGCCAGTCAATAGATTTGAACAAAGGATTAGTTTTCATGTGGTCTCACATCACTGGGGCTAAAACAAATGCTTTCCTGCTCCGCCCCACAATTACTTTTACCAGGTTTGTTTTGCCAAAATGCCAAGGAGTGGTTAAATCGCATGCATTAAATATACACATATATATCAGTACTAAAACTACACCTTTTCAGCTCAGTCATAGAAAAGACTATTGTGCCCCAGAACCTTGAATAGGAGGACCCTGAAACAACAGCACTATTAGCTAATTAGCTCCCACTACTGCTTAGAGCAGTAGTGGGACAACAAAGTGTAATTTTTATGGGGGGGAAATGTTTTTTAAAAGAACTGTATTTAGGGAGAAACGCCACAGACATTTTAAACAGTTTTAATTCCATCTGATTTCTAAACTGGCATTGGTATGGACGTGAGGGTCCTTATTTCTATCTTTCAGGATAAAACCCTGTGATTTACTGGCAACCTTTCACTCTTCATTTTTATATTCTAGTGACCACTGAAATGAAAAATATCTGCTCAAATAAGTGCCTAGAGTTGAGGTCCAGCCCATTTAGATAGCTGTTGCAGACTTTAACATGACTAAAAACCATGAATGCAGTACAGGAACAGCATGTTTGTGAGGGAGGCTCATCGAGGCTCTCTGTCTCCCCCCTGTGTTGTGCGCCGGGAGCGTGTTTCACACCCATCATGACAGGCTGTGTTTTGTGTTTTGACACTTGCTCCCTGAACGGCTGGAGCGACACAGAGCAGCACACCCAAACTGTAAATGAGCCGTCTGCTGTGCCCCCCTGAGCACTAACAGGATCTAGGAAAAGCCACCAAAATTGTGAACAGCACTGGCTCAGATCCCTCACAAAGTGTTAGGCCAACATACTGCAGAGCTGAGGGCAGAAAACAGAGGGGGAGGAATTGAAAACAGTTTAAAGAGTCCATACAGGAGAGCTTCAGGTTCCATAGCTGCTGACTATCTTTGTGCTTTCTTAGCTGCTTGCATATTTGGAGTTCCCGTTTTGGCTAACTGTAACAGAGAGATCATCACCAACTCTTTTATAAATGTGTTTGTTTTATCTTGTGAAACACCTTTTTAAATTGGGCTGCATGACAGCTGTTACATGTTATCCGTGTAACAAGAGAAAATTTGCACTATAAAATAACTAAGTGCTCGTGTGCAGTTGGGGGAGTGGAAGGAATCCTTACCACCAGTGTCAGAATCCTGGTAGTTGGGATCGAGGCCCTTGTCTAAGAACTTGGCCATCTTGTCCACAGCGCTGGTTTGAATGTAATCCATGAACTTCTTCAGGCTGGCCTACATGTAAAAGAAATAAAAACAAAAACTTCCCACGTGTAACTGATAAATATTCAGAAAAAATTGGATAGTTTGGTGAAAATAAAAACAGCAAAAGCAGGTTCAGGAAAAGCTATCCATATAGTAGATTTTACAATTGCAAAAGGGTTTTTGTCAATTTTATGTCATTGGTTTGTTTGTCTAAGTTAAGCTTTAATTATTTATTTCAATACAATAAATTAACATATATAAAACATTACTGAACAATCAAACGCATCCTGCATAAATCTGCACAGATGTACACATGCACCACTGCATGCTTAGTGACACTTACACAAACATGGAGATGCAAACTGTAACACATATCACATATTAGCGATCTGGAAGTTTCATACCTTAGTGTGCAGTTTGGCCAGCTGCTTCTCATCTAGATTTGTTTGTTTGTACACCCTGGTTTTATAACGAAACTAAACCAGTGACAGAAAAAGAGAAAGGAAACCAAGAGTTAATCCTAACACAGAGGGCCTTTGTCCTCAATTCTCTTAGCTTTTGGCCTAGATCCACAAAATAGAGCCTGGAGAAGATTTATCTGGTTTTCTATACAGGCTTTCTTCTCTGTTGCACCAAAGACAAGAAATGGGGAAGAAACAGCCTGACGTCACAGCAGTTTAAATACTCTCTAGCTTAAAAAGTTGGAAAACTAATAATAATAATAATAATAATTACAATTATACTTTTACTTTAGTTATAATTATAATCTACTTAACAGTGTCATGCACCCGCAGCTTTGCTGGGTGACAATCAATATAAGATTTCATAAATAGTCAGCAGCTTGGCATGAACTTTAGATTAATTAGCCTAGGTAATTAAACTTTTCTGACTTTTCCTGAACATATCATTAGATTTATTTTAAAATCCTGTTAATAGGAAACAATCAGAATCTGTTTTATTGCACAAAAGTGACATCTTGTGGGCAAAAAGCTAGTATTACACTCTGTGTTTCATGAAACTGTCAATAAGAGGATCGGTTATTACCTCCAAATATGGTACACCTTTCTCAAAGGACTGTGGGTACTCTTTTAGCAGCCTCTCTTCCTCCAGGAACTTGGCATCGTGGCCGTCCGTGGCAGGCTGGAACAGACCATAGTTCAGGACATCTCGCAGAGACTCGGTCAGGGAGCACAGCACCTGCTGCTTGGCCTTCCACACAGTGGCATCTGGATTAAACCGCAAACATTTCTGCAAGAGATACCAAAGTAAATATTGAAGCTAGCTCAGGTGAAATATTCTGAGAACAGTTGTGGTTTGAAAAAGAGATTTACAGGATGAGTATATACAGTGGATACAGATTCAACACGGCAACAATCAAATGCATGTAATACACAAGTTAACAAACCTGATTTTAAAACACATATAAATCTAAAAAGTAGAAAGGAAATGGAAACATATTCACTGATCTGACAAAAGTGTGTAAACTGTGATAAATCAGTCTGAGGGCTTTAATCTGATCATATGAGGTGAAGTGGCCTTTGAATCTGTGCCTTTAAAACGAACAGTAACTAATGGAAAAATTAGATGAACTAAAATCAGGGGAACTTTTCTACATCAGGAACAGCCCAACTTCTGCCTGAGTGTTTCACCTGCTAGTACTCGTTACTTTTCAAAAACACAACTGATTTGGATTAAATCTTTAAACAGCTGAAATATATTTGTTTTTGTAACAAAGAACAACAAATAAATGTCAGCTAGCTACAGTACCACAGCTGTTTTTGACCTCCTGTATTAGGATATAATGTAACTCTTATTAGAACTAATAAGCTGTCGCTCAGCGATAAAGAAATCAGACTTGCGTCCAAGAATTACTGATTTGAACTACAGTGCTGACAAGCACTCTTCCCTCTGGGTGTAACTGTATCCCATGTCTGAATATACAAATATGTAACCAAGTGAAAACTAATATTGAAAACACAAACTTCGATTCTATACAGGAGTTAAGAGCAGGTTAAGCTTCTCGTGCTCATTTTTCATTAGTGTGATGGCCCTCCTGCCCTGCCTGGGCCTGCTGTGTGTTTTTCCCCTCCTTCGCTCTGCGTGTTGCTTTGCCCCATCTTCCTGTTAGTGAGTTAATCAGCACAACTAAAGGACATGACCAGTCTCCCTGGAGCATTTAGGAGCTGGATGCCTTAGTATTTTCTCCCTCTCCGTCCACTCAGCACTGTGTTTCTTGCTTGTTTGGCTTCAGCCTTGTTATTTTGGGTTATATATCTATGTAGCAATTTCAGACCATCATTTAAACACTGATCCAACTGCTGACATGGGTGGGGTTAGGTTAATTGGTAATTCAAAGTTGGCTGTAAGTGTGAATGTGAGTATGAAGGGTTGTCTGCCTCTCTGTGTTAGCCCTGGAACAGCCTGGCGACCTGTCCAGGTGACCCTGAGCTGGATGAGCAGAAGAAAATGGATGGATGGATATGAAATAACTTATTAAGTCTGAGGAATACTTTGTAGACCTGAATGATAAAAATGTGGTGAGACATGTATTAGGGGAAGGGTTTTCAACCTATTTGTATAAATCGTCGAGTGTCCTAAGAGCACAGCAGCGTCAGTAACTGTGAAATGGAACAATTGTGGACAAACAAGACTCCCCACAGATTCGATGCCAAACTGAGTGAGTGGGCAGGGCCTGAAGATCGCAACAAGTCTTCAGAAGATCACCACAGAGATTGAGATGTCAGCTGAGAAGAACAATCACCTCAGCAGCAGTTACGACAGCCTGCTTGCAGTTTAACAAACTTTGAGAAGGACTTTGAGAATATGAAGATAAAGATTTTCTGGACTGAACAGAACTCCCAGTACTGTGTCTGCTGAAAACTAGGTGCAGCTCATCATCTGGCTAAGATCATCTGTACGTTGAAGTGTGGCAGTGAGAGCAGGCAGCAGAAAACTGAAGCATGAATTCGCACAGACGATGGCAGTTCACAGATGGTTCCCATCTAATCTGACAAAGATTGACAGGATCTTTTAGGAGGAATGGGAGGAACTGCCCAAATCCAGGTGTGCACAGCCTTTATAGACTTATCCGAGCAGTGTCTTGGATAACCCAGCTGTTCTAAGAAGAAATAATGACTGCCAAAGAGACTACAAACTTCTGAATGTTCTCTAAATGAAGGATTTAAGTTCTCATTATCTTTTGTTTTATTTTTAAAATATATCTATTAAAAAACATACAAACAAAAAGGAGCTTCTACCCACCTCCATATTCTTTTTTTTTTTTTTTTACGATGATATATGGGAATATAACAGTAAATACTAAATATTAAACATTATTGTGCAGTACGTGAGATCGACAGCACACAGTGTGCTTTGAGGTAGGAGCCAAAAAGGGTGTAGTTTGTGTGTGTGAGCACCTCCATATTCCTATTACAGGGATTACTTGTGCATATGCTGACCTCTCTGTTGAAAAGTTGACCATGTTTAATGTGAGCGTTCTCCAGTCTTACATTAAATATATATGAAGGAAAATAAGGTGAAAGAGAAGTTTACAGGAGTTTGAAAAAAGTGAAAGGTCTAAATGTATTATAATAAACTGCATATATCTGAGTAGACTAGAAATCTGGTTCTTTTTTCTAATCTGTCTGGGTAAAAAGATTATAAACATACTTCTCTCCTGCTGCATAAACTATTTGCTGGCTTAAAGTGGGCCTTTGGTAAGCTAATAACAAACATGAACTAGCTGTGCAGTCATAACTTTTTCTTTTTGTAATTAAAAATTTTAAAAAGTAAATAAACTCCCAGTGCTGCACGCATTATGCGGTATTATGCAGATGGTTCAATTGTGTGTGGTTTTATAGAATAATGAGATTTTTGGTGACTATTGGTCCATGCGTGGTTAAGGTAATAAATCTGTGCTGTATTCATTTTCCTGTTATTTCTGGCTGTTTGATAAACACAATTATCGTTTATCAGTAAAAACTCTTCAAGAATCCTTTAGTGAATCAGAAATGATTGTTTGGATGCCTGAGAGGGGTCATGAGATCAAGCTCTGTGACAGTGTATGTTCTCTTTGGCTGCAGAACACTGAGGCCGGCGCCCCCCTGATCCAGAAGGGGGAGACAGCGGCGGAGTAAATCGGGTGATTCCCAGAGGTCTCATTCCGGGATATGAATGTCAGTTGGGTGCAGCTTTAAGTGTCTCCGATGGGGTTGTGAATGGCCAAATGCATAACGGCCTAGAAGCTCAGTCAGCAAAGTGGAGCCTAACTCACTACACAGATGGCTGACAAAAGGTTTTTTGGCATTGCTCCCCTCCCGCCTCTCTCTTATCGCCCAGAGTGCAGTTGGGCTGCTTTCTGACCTTGAGGCAGCAGCAGCAGGACGGTCGGCCCACGCAGAGCACAGCCAGCTGCAAGGATCCCTGCGTACTGCTGCATTAGGCCCTCTGCATGGGCTCAAGTCTCCAGCCAGCACTGCGTGTAACACGTTACACTCATTCATTAATTGTCACTCATCTTAATCTCTTCACACACGCACACACTGACACACATTTCTGTGACTGTTCGTGTCCTACAAAGGGAAGGATATAAAAACCCCACACGGGGGGGGGGGGGGGGGGGGGGTGCAGAGGAGTAACACAACATTTTCTCCCTCTATTTTATTCAGTGTCTCCATTCGCACACAGCCAACCCGGTCACCACGGCAACCAGTTCATTAGTGGAGCAAGCTGCTTGTTGCCATAGAGACATCCTTGTGTTCCCTAGGAGATGTGGTACTGGGAAGGTGTGCGTGCATTTGTGTGTGAGGATGTGCATCAGTGTGCGTGTTTGTGTGTGTGTGTGTGTGTGTGTGTGTGTGTGTGTGTGTGTGTGTGTGTGTGTGTGTGTGTGTGTGTGTGTGTTACAGCAGCGTGGCAAAATAGAACAGAGTAAAAGGGAGGCGAACGCCTTCGATTTTGAGTTTGTGAGAGGGAGCAAGAGGATGAAGAGGTGTGTCTGTTTGAATTAGATTAGTTTTCTCTATCTCTCTCACACACACACACACACACACACACACACACACACACACACACACACACACACACACACACACAACCTACACACTGCACTTACAGTCCCATCAAAGGAAGCCAGCAAACACTTTAAAATGAATCACAATCACAGCATGAGGGAATGAAGGTTAAGGATTTGGTTATCAGAGAGGAAGAATATTCCCACAGTCAACCGTAACAATATTAGATCATAAAACACTGATTATCATCATAAAACGCATTTCTGTAATAACCCTGCTTTTGGCCTAAAATGGTTTTAGACGCTTGGAGACTTTACTGAGGCAGCCGTGTTGCTTATTGATCTGTACACCTCCAGGAAAATGATTGATCCTCTAGCTTCTAACTGAACCAGCCAATTAGGGGCATCGCCCATTTATTATTCTGATCAGGCCTTCAAAATGCTGCTTAGTTCAGTTTTCTCACTGATCCTCCAATCCTACAGGCATTTTTGTATTGCTCGACATTAAAAAAAGCAACACTATGCTTTTGCGTCTGGGATTTGCAACACTGACAGCTGCCTAATCTGTCCACCAATTGCAGACTTGCAGTGTTTAGAGCACCCTCTGCTGGGTGTAGAAATCTGTATGTTCAAGGATAAATGTAAAGACTTAAATACCAAACACATATACTAGCTAATTCCTTCAGCCTATTCAGTGCTTTGCAGATGTCTGTTTGGCTCTGATTTTTTAAATACATTTGCATAAATCTACAAAACAACAACGACATGCTTTTACTTTATTAAATGGTGGGACAAAATGCCAGTGAGGGTCATATGAAATTAAAGGGGATCTGAGTCACTCGCTCTTCGCTATTTGTTACTTTGTTGTGAGTTCAGCTTGTGGTTGTTGTTGTTTTTTTTTTCATTTTGCATAAAATAGCACATCTATTTTACTCACTTTGCTAAACTTTAGAAGGGAACACCTAATCCCTGTGACACTTGTGGTTTATACTCAAATGATCCTCTGATCTTGAGGTCCTCTGTGGATCTCAGGATGTCTACATCATAGACATTAGATTTTTGCACTTTTCTTCTTGAAAATATGATAAACTTCCATAAGTCACAAGCTACCCTTAGACACAAGGAGCCACCACAACAGGTACCTCCACATATTTGAATTGGCAGATTTTTATGGCATCCTTGCATATCTTTCAGTTCCATAATGTAGTGGTTTAAATGTTCACCTAATACGTACAAGATCCTACTTGAAAACATGCTATATCCTCTGATAATGATGCTCAAACTCAGTAATAGAAAAAAATGAACAGAAGCAAGATTTTGGCTTTAGATTGTGCGACTTGAAGTGGCTATAAAATAGCTTTATAATAGTTATTATTAACCTGTGTCTCTCTTCCACATTCTTTCTTTTGTTCTGTCTTCCTTGCCTCACCCCAAACAGTCACAGCAAATAGCCACTGTTTTCTGGTTGTGCTCGAGGTTTCTTCCTGTTAAAAGGGAGTTTTTCCTTCCCCCTGTCACCAGGTGCTTGCCCATATGGGGGCCTTTGACTGTTGGGATTTTCTGTCTCTTATTCTAGTGACTTTATAATATAAAGAGCCACGAGGAGACTGTTTCTCTGATTTGACACAATATAAATAAAACTTCAACCTCAAATTGTGTGATATTTGGTTCCACCGTTAGGGTGTGTAATGTTGCTATTATAAATGTAAAATTTAGCCTGCCTTCACTAAATATAATTAAACTTACATGTAAGTTCAGTAAAAATGATCTGCAATCACTCTTCTGCCTGCTTTCCTTGGTGTTTGGCTACTAGTCTGTTCTATCACCTCCTCTTTCCCTTGCTGTTAAACTCCATACTGACATCATTAAACTAGTCCAATCATATTCTTGCTTTTTGCTTCTTCTTCTTCTTCTTCAGGCCAATCAGCCGTTATTCTGTGTGCATTAAATCTCAGGGCTCTTCCATCATTCTAGCTTTTAGATTCTCATTCGTGCAACCCACTTCTTCCCCATCTGCACCTCACCCAAGTTACTCAGCGCTCCATCCAAGCTGCCATCGTCATCTTCACCACAAGTAGCTTCTAGACTCCGGGGGTGTCCGAACTCCTATCATTGCTGGGATTCGGTTCTGTCATGATGGGTCATTGGGGTCTATTCAGCAGTCTGGATTCATTAATTTTTTTCTCTATAAATCATGTTCAATTCTTCCAAATGGTCTCCCCTGAACTGAAATTATTGTACATAAAGAAATCCAACTGTTAGTTTCTTTATGCTTCTATTTTAGCCCTGGAAATCTAATTTGTTTCTTTAAAGTGCTCTTTGCATGCAGCATGTTAGCTAATGTTAGCCCTACAAAAAAAGACCCAGTGCCAGCACAGGCAGTCAAAACAGTCCTTTTATTCTAAGGGACATTACACATAAAAGTTGTACATTTCGAGTCCAGCAAATAGTCAGAAAAATAGTCAGCTTTCACATTATCAAAAGTGAAAGCATTGCCCTTCTGGGGGAAAAAAGCAAGCTGGTTTATTAAAAATATTACATTAGGCTTTTAATATTAACATCAACTCAAAAAGCTGCACTTTTGGAATAAACTGGTCTCCAACCAGACAGTGGTATTTTTTTTTCAAGCGAATGCAATCCCAAAATATTGTGAGTCACTGGTTTAATCTTTTGTAATAAATTATTTATTCTCTTATATTTTATTAATCTGAAATGTAACTGTAGGTCTGAAATAAATGTAGCAGAAGCACGGCACTGCCCTCTGAAATAGGATAACCCATCCCCACTGCCCTATTTATTTCAAAAGAAAATGTTAAAATGTTCACTACATTTAATCCATTTGTCAAATTCAAAGTGGTGGAGAGTCATCATCTCACCCAGGGGTCAACTTCAGCTGTAAACCAATGAGTCTTTGGTTATGGTGTTCCTGACCCTTTGGTCAAGAGAGCAGACTTGATCCTACATGTTTTTGAGGGTAAGAGAAACCAGAGCATCAGGAGAACATGCAAACACAACAGAGAAGAGCTCATCCCTGGTAGGCATAAAAATGCAGGTAAGTACGTGAGATATAGGAGATATATGAGAGAGGCATGGTGCTCCTATGGTCCCAGAAAGCCAAACTAGGATTCATGCTGTGCAACTTTGCTGAAATAAAATATAAATTGTGGGGGCAAAAAAGCTAATTACCTAAAAAAAACATATTTAGGTAATTGTGTAGATGCTGATAAACCAGTATTAATGCTAGGTTTGGGTTTTTGTTTTGTTTTTTACAGCTATTTATTACCCTGATATTTTTTGCAGTGTAGAAAGACATCGTCTGGTCTCCTGGGTGAATCTCTGGGGCAATGCATGATTCTTTTTCAGGGTTTCTGGTGCAGCCAGACAGTTTGATAGATAGATAGTTTAAGATGTTCTGTTCCATAAGTAGGTCGTGTTTCGAATTAAACTTAATGTAACAAAACAGGCATCACAAGTGTGCAGTGGTTAGCACCGTTGCCTCCCAGCAGGAGAGACTTGGATTTGGATCCACTGTCCTTGGATACTATGACGTCCAACCACAATCCAAAGACATGTTTGAAATTCATGACTGGCTGTAGGAGTGAATGGTTATCTGCCTCTATGTGTTAGCCCTCTGATCTCCAGGGTGTAACTTGGTACCCGTGATGGTCTCCAACCCCCCCCACAACCCTGAATTGGATAAGCAGAAAAAAACTGATGGATGAAAAATGTATGTCAGACAATAAGCAATAGCATATACAATCTCCCTTTATGCTACACATAGACTGTTTAAGTGCATGAAACCAAAGCCTGCTTGAAGCATTTACATGCTTTTCATCTCTGAATACAGGTTTATCTAGATTAACATGATAGCAAGCATAGTCAGATTTCTGCAGTTTTTCATGGTAGTGAGTTTTGACTCATCAAAATCTGAGATTTACTTTTCTGAACTCTGCATTTGCTTCTCTGCTGGATATGGCTTCTCCATCTGTTCATCAGTAATATAAAAAAAAATTGAAAGTCAGACTCTGTTGTCTCTTTCATTTGGTGCGAGCAACATAACAGCGAATGAGGTGTTCATACTCCACAGGATGCTGATTTTCATACTCCAGCTCCAAGAACGCTCCAACATACACGCACTCAGTCTCACAGCTTTTCCAGCACTTAAAACTTCCATATGATTCTTAGTTTTACATTAAAATCTTTATGCACCTTTAAGCCCTTCTGTTCCTCTTGTGGCTTTATCATTATGCAGACCGAAAATTCTGTCTTACCTCCTAAAGCTGTGATCACACTTTCCCACTCACACACGCCCACTCACTCTGTCCATGCTGCTCTTTATCTTCCCCTGCCTATCTTATTCTCCTTCCTCCTCCTCCCCCCCCCCCCCCCCCCCCGCTCTCTCCATCTTCCTATAACAGCTCTGTCACTTATCTATACAGAAATAAGAGACTGTGCTCGCTCTCCCACTCCACTTTCTGTCTCTAGCTCTCTTTATCGCTGCCCCCTCTGGCCTTTTTCTGCAGGCCAATTGCAGGGGGACTAGAAGCCTTTAATGAGATCTATGGGGAAATAACCCCCCCACCACACACAGACACACACACACATATGCGAGTGCGTGCGTGTGTGCCTGGCATGTCGTCATTTAACTACTCTCTCCCTGTAATGCACTCCGACCAGACGTTTTCTTTACAGAAGATGAGAACAATGAATTCATTTTAAAGCATTCCTGTCATCCCTTATCTTCCCCGTCCTTTCTTCCTCCATTGTCTTCATCAACTTTCCATCTCTCTCACATGTATACTGCCCTGCCTCCTCTCCTCCTGTCATACTTCCCTCTCTATTATCTCAGTACTTCTGTTCACCTCTGGGGCTCATCTTTCATTAACATGCAAACCCTAAAGTGCTGTAGCACGTCGGACTCTATGCCTTGTAGTCTGACTAGTTCACATATCTTAACAAGGCACTGGAAGATAATAGTGCGGAAGTTCGTTTGCGAGGCCAAATCCTGCACGAGGGCTGCAGCTTTCAGGGTTTGAAAGAATTCAGCTCAAGTCAAACAGCGTAGAAAAACTCATCTGTTTCATGCTGTTTAATGCACTCAGCGGGCAAATGCCAACTTGACTTGGCGTGCACGAGTCTGACAATCTAATAAACCTGCAGATACGACTGCCTTCACCTCCCGCTGTGACAGCATGGTATGAACAACTCGTGATACACAGATCTAAGTGTCTCTGTGCACACGAGTGAGTTAATGTACCAGCAGCTTTTATGTGTGCTACCAGTTGATGATAAGGTAGGATCAGATGTTTATGCTACTTCATACACTTGATTATGATGTGCACTTTTATTTCAAAAACATAGTGTGTAATCAGATACTTACTCTTTATTGCAATATGAGAAAATCTGGAGTCATTTCTGTTATCAGGACATGTCCTTTAACTGCTCATGTGATTGTTCTAAAAGCCAATATGTCCCCTTTACTGAATTATCTTCACTGCCTTCCTGTTAAATCCAGAATTGCATTTAAAACCCTTCTCCTCACATACAGTCTTAAGTGAATAGGCCCCATTATATCTTAAAGATCTAATAGTTCCATATTGTCCTAACAGAGCTCTTCATTCTCAGGCTGCAGGCTTACATGTGGTTCCTACAGTTTAAAAGTAGAATAGGAGGCAGAGCCTTCAGCTTTCGGACCCCTGTCCTGTAGATCCAGCTCCCAGTTTAGGTTCAGGAGACAGAAAACCACTTCAAATTTTCATTTTTCAGTGACGCTTAGATTCATCTGACCCCGAAGCATCCCTTAATGCTGGTTCAGGAAGCTGGACTCCATGCACTCGAGCACTTCTCCTCAACTCCCCCCTTTACACCCCCTTGCAGTTATACGCCACTGCTACATGCAATATTTGTCTACTTTCTCTTGCACTTTGTGTTTTTGTGTGTTTGTTGTTTGTGATGTCATTCTGATTATTTTTCCTCTTTTATTTATTTGCCCTCATCCCTTAAACCAGGCCCATCCCTGAGCCTGGCTCTGTTAAAAGCTCCGTCGCCTTATTAGAGCTGATATTTCTAAGAGTCTTTCTTTAATATTGTGGATTCCTCATCTGACCATTTAAAGCGCCATCAGACGACTGTTGTCAGAAACTGGAGATATTAGAATGAAACAGAATAAAAGTGAACGTATTTATTTGACCAGCAAAAAGACTTCAGCTCAGCTACATTCCAAAATGTGGCGTCTACCTCAATGCACTACAGAGTCTCAATAAAGTTTAATGAATCAAGGTCTGAAAGCACACAAATCGTGCTATAGTGTAATGTTATAAAGCTTAAGCATTTTAAATAATTGGGTTAAAAACCTCAATCCTTACAATAATGCGTCCATATTTTTGCTCTTTGGTTGTTACACCAGCACGGATGTGAAACATTGACAAGCCTAAATAAAGCGTCTGACCCTTGTATGTTTTTTCACTTTACATTGGCTTAAGAACCACAAAGCAAGTTATTAGTTTACACTTTTTAGCAACCAAAATAATAGATGCAAAGTTTCCAGCTGGCCAACAAAATCCAGATGATTATAAACAGATCTGTAGTAAATACACAATATATAAAAGAGTACTTCCAAAAGGAATTCACCATTAGAGTGTCACTGTGATCTCTGAGCTGGTAATTTGTAGGTCAGAACCTACCTTTGAAAAAAAAAGTGGACTAGATTACAAATAAGAGCATTTCAAAGACGGCATTTTAACCTGACTCAGGTCACAACTTTGACTCCTTCAAATACCGAAGACATCTGAAAACACTTTAAGCAGCTGGATTTGACATAGCAGACATAGCTTCGACCTTTAGTGAATAAAATGTGAAATGACTGTGACAGTGAAAAATATTATTTTACATAACACCCTGAACTGTCTCTTCCTTCTTCTTAACCTATAACCACTACCTGCTAAAGCCAATATTTTTGTCTACATAGATCAATGCTTCAAATCCCCTCTTGATAAATATAATAAGCTGTTACATCTCCTGCTCTCTTTGTAAGTATCAGTGCACCAGCGGTGCAGTCTCGATTGATAGTGACTTGTGAGAGATCTCCCCAGCAGGATTGTGCAGCTCTATTAAGGGAGTTTTAACGCCTCAAAGGTAAATGCCACTGTGTGGGGAGAAAGGATATATCCTCTGATTTTCACAGATGCCACATGTGATGTAGCAAAGTAGCAAAGGCAACAGAAGTAAATGCAGGAAGAAGGTGCTGTGTTCTGGACAATTACACAACACTGAGAATTTTTTGTTCATGTCACAGCTAATTGCTCACCCGTACAGACCTTTGCACATCTATAGTACCGTCCACCATTTAAAATACAAAGCATACGTGGCTAAATGTTTTGTTTTTTAGCTCAAACTTGTAACGTACACCTGGAAGTTGGTTCGGATTGGGGTCTGATCACTTTCACATCATAAACGAACCGCTCTGGAGTTAATTTGGAACCGTACCGAGACCACCTACTCCAAAGGGTCTTGGTGCGATTACTGTGTTCACAGGTGCCAAGGAGGAAAACGAACACAAGTTCAATTTAAATGGACTAAACACAGCAGGTGTGAAACATCCTAAGACCGTGTGATGGATAGGAATCGTTTTGGTGATACTCGTGGTTACAAATTGCCCCATTTTGTGTAATGACAGAGCTCAACTTTAAGCCTGATGTATTTCAGTGGAAAATGTGTTTCATATCTGCAGCATGCATATTCGCAAGAGTCTTCAGTGGAATCCCTGGCAACCAAGAAAACAGAGCTTTTAGATAAGTAGCAACAATTTTCTCCAGCCAAACAATGATCTTTGTCTGACCCTAACCGAGCTTCTAATGACAGTTAATAATGCGATTAAAGTCTAAAAATCCATCCCCGCTGGTCCAATCACTCTTAACGCTGCTGACCCCATCCAGCCTCCAATGCACATGAACACAAATCAGTAGACAGGAGATCGGTCAGATGAAAAATCATGTTCAAGGTGATGGAAAAAATGGAAAATTCATATCCAGAGACACAAATTAATAGCTTAAAAGTTGTAACTACTTAAAAAAGCTGCCACAAGACTGTTACTGTGACTGCTGTAACAGTATTCTGTGACTGCAGCTACAACCCACAGCTACCAAAGAGACTCTCTGTGGAAAATGGATGTAGAAGATGAATCGAAAAAGTGAAGCCTATGCAGAAGTGTGATAAACCTAGCAAACAGGGGGGATTGTAAAAGAAGTCATATTGCATAGACATTTATGGTAATACAGTGTTCAGGTTCCTTGATCTGTCGCCTCAGTAAATAGAATAGAATAGAAGAATCCTTTAATTGTCCCACAAGGGGGAAATTTGGTTGTATCAGCAGCAACAACAAATATGCAAACAGAACAGGACACAGAACAAAAACACAATTTTTACATATTTACATCATGGACAATGGTTACCAAAGCAGAGTACTGTACAGTTATTAAAATTTGAGTACAGATAAGTGGCAAACCCAGGTTGTAAAAGGTTGTAAAATACTGAGTTTGTCCACTAACCAGCTGAAAGGAATATAAAATGATGTCCTGGTCAACTCAGCTCAGAGAACACCAAAGCAAATCCAATAAGAGCCATGCATCTAGATAACGTGCCCGTTTCTATTTATGTCCCACAATGTGGATTACAGTGTGCTTATAAGAGTGCTAAAAATGCACAGCATCTCAGCACTCGTAAAGAAAGCAAAGCTTAAAACACTCAGAACAACCGCCAGTCCAAACTTTTACTGCATACTTCATGTCATCAATAGCTTGTATTTGTGGATACACTGAGAAATTTCCTTATGATCCAGAATAGATTTTAAGATCATGCTGATTTTTTCCTGTCTACTGTACAAATATAATCTGCTGTGCAACAGCTCCAATGAAATCATAATATAAATTGCCATGTCAGAGTCAATTGGTGTAGGTCAATTTGTATTTAAACTGCATCTAATGCATCATTTCCTAGATGCACACCACTGATTAGTGCACATTAAATATTAGAGCTGGTTTTCTGCAAAAAAAAGAAAAAAAAAAGGCAAAATAATTACCAGTGTCTGTGTGTATTTATCTGTGTCCTGTGCATTACTGCATGTAGATGCTCTTCCATCACTCCATATCCTCCTCCCTCAATTAATAACCTTTCCATTTGCATACTACGGTCAGTCCCTTGATTCATTATAATACAATTAAAATGCAATTAGGGCTTATTTAGGAGGAATTAGCCGAAGTGTAGAACAGAGCTAAAGCAGTGGGTGAAGGTGGGAGGGGGAAGGAATGATACTTCACATCAGTGACAGGACAGAGGAGGTGGAGGAGGATAAAGGGCCCGGTGGCGCCAGTGTCCGGCAGCCTCGCCTCTGTCAGTGCGCCCCAGGGCAGCTGTGGCTACAATGTAGCTGCCATCGCCAGTGTGTGAATGTGTGTGTGAATGGGTGAATGACTGAATGTAGTGTGAAGCGCTTTGGGGTCCTTAGGGACTAGAAAAGCGCTATACAAATGCAGGCCATTTACCATTAAAGAGCAAGAGATTGACCAAGAGGGATAACTGTGGACTTCAGATGTTTTCATTCTGAAAGTACAGTCTGAGATTGAGAAAGGGAGTTAAACAATGACCCAAGGAGGCTGAGACAGGACAGGAAGAGTGCAAGAGTATGACACAGTAAATGTCAGAGAGATGCCGCTGGGTTCTAACGCTCATGACCTTGAGGAGTAAGACAATATGCACTCAGTCAGTACACCTCGGCAGGAAGTCGATGAGGTTATGTTTCAGCTCTTTCTTATGTTAATGTTTATCTGCAAGTGTGAGTTTATCTTTAGAATCAGCTCAGAAATAGAGCACAAAAAATGGAAGAGATCAAAGGGGCTTTAAATAACTGAAGAAGACATTAAAAGAGTGCACACTTAGACAAATATTTCAAAACAAGTTAATGAATGCGATTACAAGCCTTTTAGAATTGTTTTTAGGTCTGTGTAATTTAAGAAAGCAAATTACACAGATTGCAAAAGCAATTCAGCATCTAATTGCTTTAAAGACATATAATTATTTATTATTTATTTTGTGTAATCCTTTGCACCACCCGCACAAAAAGAAAAGATCTGAAGTGTCAGGGTCCCTGTGCCTACCCGGTCGGCTCAGTATGGCTACATATGTTTTTACATTCTTTTTTGTTCCTGCTCTCTCCCTTCCCCCTTTCCCTTCTCCCTCTGCCTGGGCGGAGCTCACCTGTGGGCAATCACGCACCTGCGGCTCATCATGAGTGTTCCAGCTCCTTTATAAGATGGCAGCTCTGTGTTTCTCGTCGCTGGACCGTTGCCGACCCTCGTCAGTGTAACCCCAGCTCAATTACTTCTAGAGTGTTTTCACAGCGATTTGCCTTACAATCCCTTCGTGTCTCTGTGTACAGATTCCCTGGACCAACCCCTGTGTTACCCGAGTGATTGGAGTGTGAAGAGGAGCGTGAGGAGTGGACGGAGTGTGTGTGTGTGTGACTATCGGCGTCTTTCCCGTTCGTGTGTGGACCCCCGGAGCCCGGCTTTCCCCTCACTTTTGTAAATAATCACCTGACGTATCATAATAAAGACTCTTGTGCTTTCAAGACCTAGAGCCTGCGCGTGAGTCCGTTCAGTCCCGCTGTGACATGAAGAGGCATAAAAATCTTTCCTATTAAAAGACTGAACTCAAACAGGCTTCATTTTTGTTGTTTTTCTCAAAAAAATATTTGAAAGTTCTTCTGTGGAGGAGTTCTCCGATAGTACCCGCCTATCTCAGTGTTTTTAAGTGTTTTTGATCCATGTCAAATATTATTTGATTATATTTGATTCCTGATTTGCTCATTTCCTACTTGCCCACCTAGTTTCACAAAAGACAGAAAAAACTGTCACTGATTGCATTCCTCTACCTCAGCTCTCTCCTTGGTAAAGACATTTTTTTTTTAAAAACTGAGAAATGTTACACATTAAAAGCAAATCTTTATGCTCATTTCCAGCTTCTTATTCTTGTACTTGGACTTCAAATTGCTCCGTATTTAGCTTAAATGAGCTTTGGTGGAACCCGTCACGTCATCCTCTGTTTGAAACAGCCTGTTTTAGCTTCCTTCTGATTGGCTACCTCTCACAAACAGAGTGTCAGAACAGCAGGTGGGGGGTTTAAGTGCTGGAGCCGAATGTAACTCGACTTCTTTGGGGGATTATGAAGACGTTGGGATTGTGAAGCTTCTTCAGTGCTAGACAATGATGGGGAATCTTGGGTATTTAACCTCTTGGAGTACCTGAGAGTTGAAGACCCACCCTGAAGCCTTTTGGATGAGTCATGAAATTTCTTCATGAATCTAAGGAAAAGTCAAGTTGATTTCTAATGGAGGAGAACCTACAGAGACGTATAACAGGTGGCGCTTCTGTGCTCACGCCCGGAGCTGTTGTCTCGGCTATATTATAAATTTCCACTCTCAATGACATCATGCAGAGCCAAGAGTAGAAAAACTGAGTGTTTAGATCAGACCGAAGCCAGGGTTTTCAGCTCATATGAATTCCCTGCACATGCTGCGATCTGATTGATATTCTGGGCAGGTTTAATATGGGCATCCACTAATGGAGCAGCATATGTGATGGAACATAAAGAAAAGCAGAAGAGCTCCACTTAAAGTGTAGCTGATTAATGCGATGCTAATGCTAATACTTTTTAGTATTGCAATCACAGTTTTTAAGGTGGCTGCAGTAACAAGTTATTTCAGATTGAAGTGAATCTTAAATGTTCAGATGTAAAGATACAGAAAAATCAACATAAAAAATGGCATAATGTTAGCTAAAGGTCAACATGAACCTGCAACCACCTCCTTTCTGTAGAGCTATTTTCATTTCACCTTTATTTACTTCTGTCTGCTTCACTTTATCAATCCCAATCCCTCTCTAACTCCTACATCTACCTATCTCACAGCTTCATTCCACTTTGATCTACTCCCATTTCCCCCCATTTACCTTTGCCTCTATCTTCTTCGTACTTTCATCTACTCTGTCTCCATCTTTTTACCCCTCTCTCTTTTTGCATCAGTGCCATTTTCTGTCTTTATGGAACTGTCTAGTAAATTTCTGAGGTTTTGCCCCCAAGCATAAATGAGCATCTTCCCCCAAAACCCTTTTCATTTATTCATATTTTTACAGTAAAACTTTGATTCTGTTGTTAGAATAAACAGGGAGAAGTGAATTATTTACGGTCTAATTTAAAAAATACCAAATCACGCAGACACAAACACATGCATGCACACAGATACACACAGCAAAAACACAGCTGAAAACACCCATGCACAGATCAATAATAAATCACACAGCAGCAAGAGGGAGGAAGAAGGCATGAGCGAAGCATTTATAGCGCTCTGGGATGGTAAATACAAAATATGGACAGCCATCCACACGTTTGGAGTCATATTCTTGCTGTTGGTGTATAAAGCAACCAATAAATACATGACAGAGGCCAAGATCACATAACCGAATAAAGAAACGGGGACAGATAGTAAATGGTAATGGTAAATGGCCTGTATTTGTATAGCGCTTTTCTAGTCGCTAAGGACCCCAAAGCGCTTTACACAACCAGTCATCCACACACAGGTGATGGAAAGCTACATTGTAGCCACAGCCACCCTGGGGCGCACTGACAGAGGCCAGGCTGCCGGACACTGGCGCCACCGGGCCCTCTGACCACCACCAGTAGGCAACGGGTGAAGCGTCTTGCCCAAGAACACAACGATCGAGACTGTCCAAGCCGGGGCTCGAACCAGCAACCTTCCTATTATAAGGCGAACTCCCAACTCTTGAACCACGATCGCACCGTTAGCGACTTTAATCTGGACATGAGCAAAGATGCATCCACAATGATTTCCTCAATTATCAGTGAGTTTAATTTTAACAGATCGCTCATCACTGAGATTCAAGTGGGGGGAAAAGGCTGAAAAATGCCTGGCACCGATTTCTGCCTGATTTTTGTGAGTGGTTAAAGTAAAGTACTGTACACGGAGGCAGCTCCATCTCCAACCCGTAAAGCCAATTTAGACACACTTGTGTTGCACTGATGTGATGTAAGACCGCATCCGGGGAAATGCAGAGCGATGGCAGATTGGTCTATCGTGATTCTGGACAGCCCTCTTAAAACCAGTCACACCTAAAAGGGCTTTTCACACCATGCTTTATTGCACCATTTAAAATCTCTTTGGTAACATTAAGCTAGGGCCCCCCCGTAACTCCTCTCTCCACTTTAGCTTCACTCAGTTTGGCTGAATCCTTTCCTGCTTTGCAAAATCTAATTCTTGTCCACATACTCTCATCCTAATTGTTTTTGTGTGCATTTTGGCTCTGCCTCTCGCTCTCTTCGTCTTTTCTCGGGAGTTGGGTCACCTTGAAAGTCCCTCTCTTTCTCTCTCTCTCAGAGAGCCACTTTGCTGAAAGTGTTTGCGCTTCTCTTGGTTGTTCACTGTGGATGCAGTGAGACAGCAAGAAAGAAAGAGAGAATTATACTCTCCCACACTGCACATTGTCCATTTAGACTGAACTGGCCGCATGTACTGTCATACATTCGTGGACGGATTAAGAAACGACTGGCCCCAGGGCAACAATGCTGAACACGGCTCCCTCCTACCTAACACCAAGGAGTCAGTACAGAGGCATAGATGTTCCACAGTAAACCTGAGGCGACGTGTATTTCTTTGAAGGTGTCACGAAGGCTTCCTTGTTTTCACACCTTGAAAATTTTTATTTCTTCACAGATCTTTCGCTCAACTGTACTATCTATGTCTCTGGTCACTGAAAGCAGCTGCGTTTTTTACAGCTCTTTTATAAAAGCAGGCACCAAATTGGTGATTTTTTTTTTCTTCAGTTGTCTGCTTATGTTTTCTAAATCATGCCACACTGATTCTCATTTAAAGAATGTAAAATCTTGCAGGTTTTCAGTGCAGCTTTCGTGGATCAGTTGTGTTCAAGTTCTTCATTAAAGCATGGAGTTGTGGTGTGTTAAGGAGTGTAAGAGTGTAGTGATTAGTTAGTAGGCTGTCACGTCCAAAAACTGGGAAGATTTAGGCAAAACTGTGCTGTTTACGTTGGAAATCTAACCTGAACTGAAGACTCCAGGTTGTACTCGCTGTAGTTGTTGTGCTGGAATATCAGCACAAGCAGTCGTGGCAAGATGCAAAGTGATCATGGAGTTTTTTGTCAAGGTTTTCTCTAAAAATTCTCATCTTCTCAAGCTGTTGCAGCATGTATTATCTAAGGCCATATAATTTAAGAATCTCTGAGTTCCTGTAGTAATATGTCAATAAAATTGCCCACTTGTGTCATTGTGTCTTCAACCCAGCAGCATAAATAAATGATATCAAACTGTACCGGCAGTTATAATGGCACTTTTCATGCTGCCGCTCGTGAGGGAAACAATAAGTGTAAACTAGCTGTCACCCTCCAAATGCAGACTTTGTAGGTCTGTAAAACTAAATAAGTGCATCATGATGTCAAAGATGTCAAAAGACACTTTATGCATAAAGTTACCAAATAGGAGGCATCTGACCAAACAGCAATTGGACAGAGTAAGTATGATTATATGCAACTGGAAACATCATAAACTGGTACCAGAAGCTTCTGCAGCAGGTGAATAAACTCCCCAGAACACTGACAATCCTCATCAGTACAATTCAATTCAATTTTAATTATATAGTGCAAAATCACAACAACAGTCACATCAAAGCGTTTAATATTGTAAGGTAAAGATCCACCATTAATTCAGAGAAAACCCCAACTATCAGATGACCCAGTATGACCAAGCACTTGGCGACAGTGGGAAGGAAAAACCTCCTTTTAACAGGAAGAAACCTCTGGCAGTACCAGGCTCAGGTCAGGGCAGCCATCTCCATCACAGGAGAGGGCGACAGGACAAAAAAACACATCTAACAACTTTTTGATTTGGATCTTTGGATTCAGTTCAGCTTTAGTTGTTTCCTTAGATGGAATTGTTTTTATTGTTTAAAACTATTCCGCTTTAGTATTTTTAATGTGTGTGTTAGGAGCATTTAAGCTGTTCAGAACATATAGAGTGCTAACATGTAAGTATTACGTACACATCCCAAAGCCTCCCCATGATGGTTATGATCAAACTGAAAAAGACTAAAACTAAAGATGTTTTCTCCATACACACAATATTAAGACAGTTATTATTTTTCATTTTCTGATATTATATTTAAAAAAGAAACCTTGTGTTGCATGATTCATAACTGAATGAATCTTGATTCTTGGGTGTTGAAACTGTTGGAACAGCAGGTGGACTTCAGGCTGTTTATAAACTTGTCAGTGATTGTTGCTGTGTGCAGACAGCACTCACCGTTTGCTTTATGTCTGGGATGCCAATGCGAAACACCATCATGGCAATGTGGGCGTCCTCAGATGGCAACGAGCTGGCGCTGTGTTCCTTCAGCCTCCTCTGCTGCTGCTGCTGCTGCTGTATCTGATTGGCCTGCTGTTGGTGTGTGGGTCCGGGGTTAGACGAATAGGGGTTTCCAGGATTCCCCGGTCGGACCTGCCTGTCCCCTGTGGGACGTCCGGCCATTTTACCTGACTGCCTGTGTCCCTCGCCTCTGCCGCCCCGTGAGAGGCCTCCACGCCTGACCTCCTCCACCATCTCCTCCTCGTCGTCTTCCTCCTCCCCCTCTAGCTCGCCATTCTCCTCCTCTTCCCCTTCATCATCGCGTTCATCTTCCTCCATTTCCTCTTCCTCCTCTTCCTCCTCCTCTTCCTCGTCCTCTGCCCCAGGATAGAGATGTCGACTGTTTCCCAGCATCCTTTGTTGCTCCTCGTCGCTGGACAGGGGGCTAAATGGCATCGTCATGGCGACAGAGAGGGCGGCAAAAGTGGCAACACCATCATTCCCAGAGATACACTGCAAGGTGAAAAAGAAAGGAGGAGAGGACATGATCAGGAACAAACTGCAGAAGAAAAAGTTTTTAAGTAGAGCATCTACACAGCATCACTCTAAAATAATGTGGTCGCTATGGTAACAGACATGCAGTACTTCTAACCCTGAACACATGATGACATACTATTCACACCTCATCTATAATTGAAGCCACTTGTGATGTTAATTTTCAGCTCCCCGACTCTCGACAGACATTAAACTCAATACAAGTCTGAACTTTTGGAAGCTTTCCGTCTCCATTACATGCTGGTATTTGACTCTGATAAATAGAACTGTACCACTAAGTGCTTCTGTACTGACATAGACTCTTAAGGAGTTACCACTGAGACAACTTGTACTACATATACAAGGTGGACACAGTCAGAGATCAGCTGGTCCCCAAGTGAACCTGGTGAAACCCTCGAAGATCAGCAGATAAAGGCTGCTGCAGGTAGCCTGAGTTTTAGTTCCTGTTTTTTCTTTGATATTTCCTTCCTCGTGTTTCTGAGTGTTTGCTTTCCCCCCATGTTTTTTCTGTTCTGGTCTGTTTATCCCTCTGTATGTCTGAATCACTCATAGTCGCTCCCTATTTTGTTTTGGTTGTTGTGTTTTATACTGAACTTTCTACTCTTTTACTTCCTGCCTTGGTTAGCTTCACACCCTCAAGTGTTCACCTCCTCTGTTTCCTTCATTCTTTGCAAGATAGTCATTTATCCTGCTCCAGTCTACTTCCTAGTGTTTCCCAGCGGGGTTTTTTCTGTCAGGTGTTTTTTATATGGTTTTTATTCAATTACAAATACAACACATATGTACGTGTAAATCACTTTTATTATTGCTACTTTGCTCAGGTGTGCAGAACCTGTTAGGCCTACGAAATTCCCTAAGACTTCTTTCAGCACATTTCAAAGAGATTGTTTCAAACTTTTGATACAAAAATCCTCCTACAGTAAAAATATCTGTAGCAACTTCTTCCAGTGATCCTGGAGCAATTTTGTGCCAACTGTGCATTTTTTCCTGTAATGATGTTAAATGGCAAAAGTGATAACTGAATGGCTTGGAGTTTACTAAATTTAATACTTTGGATCCATGGCCAGGAATATTCCCAGATCTTAATCCAATTGAGAATCTACAGTCAAGCCTCAAAAAAGCAGGTGGACAGGCTGAAACCAACAAATTGAGATCAACTTGCTCAAAGGCATCTGAGGATTTGACCCAGAAGCTTGAACTATCACTAATGATAACACCGTAAATACTCTTTGCATAAGTTTGATTTATCTGCAAATTAAAGTCAGTATATTGTAGAAACATGTTGAAAGCAATCTGAATAAAACCAGAAGTGAAAAAGTTAATGAAACACAAAAATGTGTTTTTACTGCCAAAACCTTTGTCTTGGGCTATACAAATATTGTTCTTACACTTTATTTTAGGCAGGATTAAACTAAATGACAGTTTTTGGTCAATCAGTGCCTCAAAGCTGGGGGAAATATCTAGGATAGACTTTTCCATTGGTGAGTTCTCACAATTTTGATGGAGCTTTTTTGGACAGGACCATGTTCTGTGTGGCGTTTTCTGCCTCTACTGAATCATCAGGGACAGACTGGCTGCTTGTTCTGTGCCGAGGCTCACTGTGTTCCCTTATTTCAAGGAGAGAATAAAGAAAAAAACTGTGGGATGTTCATACCAGCTGCATGGCTGTTTTGATTTTTATTTCATACGTTTTATCCTTCCCTGTAATAATCATCAATAAACCAACACAGCCAAATCTAACCCTACATAGCAGACAATGTGTCGATGCACATCTGCAGTGCAGACACTTGTAAAGGACTATAGCACTTCATATAACAGAAAAACCATACACTCGTGCTCTTGCCATCACCCCTGAGAGAGCTGAGAAGCCACTTCAGAGCGCCAGTGAGCAAGATAACAGATCTGTCCCTGAAGGACTCCGCTTGGCTCTGTGCACTGTTTTCAGGATTTTCAGCACCACTACATTCTGGACAGCTCCACACAGACCCAAACAGCTGAATAACAAACGGCGAGGAAGACACCGCTCGGGTTTACACGCGAGGATAGACGAGTCAACGGAGAGAGATGCCAGAGAGAGATGCAGGAGAAAGCAAGGAAACATCTCATTTATCATCCCATTTGTAAGCAATTACACAAATTTCCTCAAGTAGCTCTAATTACCAGTCATTTTGCAAATCTTTACATGCAGATGTTAATGCCTTTCTCACAGCTGATCTAAAAAAGTATGCAGCATCAAGTATTAAGTTGGTTTTGATTTGACTTGAATGAATGTAAAGCCCATATAATAAGGGAAATTTACAATTTAAATGGACTTATGTGGTGTGTGTGTGTGTGTGTCTATGTGTGTGTGTCTATGTGCATGTGTCACGAGGCTGCCGAGAGACTCAGGGGGACTCTGAGTCATGTTGTGGATTGAAAAAATGTGTCAGACTTGTAACGTTGAGGCTTTGGCTTTCCTCGTGGGAGCGAGAGTTAAAACTACCATCTGTCCAGCTCGAAGAGAAACAAAAGGGTCGAATAAAACAAATCTACACGGAAATGAAACAGCGAAGACAGGAGTGGATGACAGGGCTATTCATGTGGCAAAGCATAATCACCTTAAGATGCCATTTGGATTGGTATAAAGTCTGAAATTCCTGAAAAATAGAAGCACCTTTCTTTAATATAACCAGCTCAAAGAGTTGCCTTGATTTATTTAATGCGAGTGTAGAAAATATACATCGATCTGAATAGCTGAAATAAATGAAACTTATAAAAAATACAAAAATACCAGAGTCCAACAAAAAAACATGATCTAAAACCTTAATTTGAGGCTAAACGACTCACTGTTTTGATACTTTGTGTCTGCCTTGAGATGCTATTCTATGTCAGCCTTCTGTGTCCTTTCATTTTCTTCTCACTTCTCACACACACAAACAAACTCAGTCAATGCAGAGCTGGTTGTGACAACTACTGACTGGCTGAAAACATTTCTGTCTGAACTTCTGCTCACAGTCAGGAAAAAAAGGGCTTGTGCAGCAAACTGTAGAGCACAACCCCCCACCCCCACCCCCCCACCACCACCACCACCACCACAAACGTACCAAAGAAATGTCAAATCAATTATTTTATAATTAGCATTTTATCATTAACATTAACGCAGAAGTAGCATTTCAAAAATGTGTCTTACTGAGTTTTTTTGTAAGAGTTTCTGCAGAAACACGTCTAGGTGACTGATCATAACTGAACATGGAAACAACAAATTGACTAAATTAAAGGAAAAATCTCAAGTTGTCAGCAATTCTGTGTAACATAAACGATTTATCAAACCACAGTGTTTGGCGTATAATTTAGTGCTCACTCATACTCATGCCCCTGAGTACAAATGGTTGATCAGCCCTAGCAAACTTGGTTTTAATGGCCAGGCTTTTGTTCTCTTGCTTTGGTAATTAGGCACAGCTTACAGCATATCTCATTTGAAGGTAAAACAAAACGCTAAGAGCTGTTATCAGAGCTGACATTAATTTGAAAATGACGCACACAGAGTATAAACCCACTGCATTTGTAAGTTGCTGTTACAGCTAGCCTTCAGAATAGCTTTCATGTTAGCTGCAATGTCTTGTTAGGTGGCAGTTTCTACTCACTTCCTTTGCCCAATGTGTGCCTTTCTCTTTTTTTGTGTATATTCCTCTGGATTGTATACATCTCTTCTGTTTGCTATTGATTCCTGCTCTCTTACTATTTATATTTTACTCCTGCACACTTGGCATGGAGCACCCATAATTTCATTGTACATGTACAATCATAATAAAAGACTCTTCTTTCCTATTCTATTCTCTAAGTGGGAGGAATAGGAGTACCCGGAGAGAACCCAAACATACAGAGAGACAGCATGCAAACACAGAAGGTCCCCAGCTGGCTGATGGAGGTGAACCCAGGACCTTCTTGATGTGAGACTATTAGCTTTGCAGTGTAGAGGAGAAAGGGTCAAAGATTACAAGGGCTGCTGTATTGTACTCTATCATTTATGATGAAAAGATATGGTTTCAAGACCAAGCATTTAAAGAAACGAAATTCTGGTTATTTTTTGCTTAATTTGTTCTTTCTTCTTGATTCAGTTTTTTTTTTTTAAACTAACAAAGATTTGAGGGTCACATGCAAGAAGAATTTTGTTAATTTTGTTGTTTTACTTTGCATTATTTCTTATTTTTGGACACAAGAGTAGCTTTAATTAAAAGACCGGGTATACAGTCACTATTTGATACATAGATTGTGGACTTTATAAGCAAATAATAAATCAAAACAAAATCTTTTTTCTACTGCAGTAAACAGTAAACACAATCATAAGATAAATGTAGTGGATAGAGAAGTGCCTAAGTGCACTTGGGTCAAGTAAATATATAGAGTATTAACTTGCAAATATTGCATTTTAAAATTTCAGGAAAAGGTTAAAACTCCCATAAATGTCAACAAATTCATGAGGCCTCTATAGAAACATCAGTAATCTGACTAAGCATACAGAGACGATGGCTGAGATGGAGAAGCAGGATTGGAAGCAATTTTCTTTTAAAGGAAACTGACAAACAAAAAAGACACAAGGGCAAAGAGAGAGAAGGAAAGAGAACAGGCCGCCTTCTGAAGTTTCATCAGAAAGCTGACCAATCAGAGATACAGTAAGTACCTCCAGAAGATATGGTAATAAATGGAAGTGAACAATCCATAATTTTGCATACTGCTGATTAAGCAAATATGTACAGGGAAGCAGCGAGGTGTGAGAGATAGGAATGAAGAAACAGGAGACGGAGAGAAAAGTGCAAATGTAAATCCTGCCAATCCATAAGAGCAACTCAAAGGGTCACCGCGACTTCAATTTTAGTCACCTGCTCATGTTTGTGAATATTTTGTACTGCAAAAACGCTTACTGTACACATCGTAGAAAAGAAAACTAGACTTTTGTTTCCGACACTGTGCATATGCTCGCAAAATAATCATAAATCACAACTAAGCCTGACAGATAAGTCATTTGTTTCGCTTTCAAGTTAAATATTTGAACAGATCTATCAACAGATAGATCAAAAAGACTCCATTTCCAGTTTGTGGCACATATGTTCAACATATTTTCAACTTTTGCTATTGCTTGGTGGTCAGTTAGCAAGTGGTTGCTATAGCCACATCTGCTCGTAACCGAAGGAATCACCAAACCAATGAAAGAAGAACCAGATAAATGTTGTCCAGCTGAATGCGCTGGAGAAACAGTTACAGTCCAGACAGTTTATCCTCTCATGGTAGATTAAGTGTTAGTCTTTAAATAATTTAATCAGCTGGCCAGTCAGTCTTATTTAAACTGAACTCTGAATCAGGCTAACTTTAAACTGAACTTCTGCTCTGTTTGCTAAACTATGATTAACAAACAGAACACACACAGCCACCCTTAGAGGCAATGTGGTATCTGTGAGGCGAGAGCAGCACGTTGCAGAAAATATAACAAGAAAATGGCACACATGGATGATGATGACTGAAGAAGAGTGAGAGAAAAGAGAGGAAGGATATAAAAAAAACTGTGGAGATATTGTGATGGAACAAATGAACTCTGGAGGAGAGTGAGGATGGGAGTCGAATGTGAGAGGTGTCTGTGAAACCAGAAGGTGTGAACTCACAGAGCCGATGGTGGAGAGAAGAGAGGAAAAGAAGACAGCGAGGAGGAAGGTCAGGTTGAACCATGAATCTACTGCCAATTTTTTTATTATTATTAAAGCTGCCAATTCCCAGAGTCAACGCTGTTTTTAGATTTGGCCTTTTCCCACATTTTTTAGCCAAAAACTTGAAAGGAGAACACCTTTATGCATAATTCAATTCTGTCAGGTTGGAGAAGGCTCTGAAACACCACTAAAACACTCATGAGATGCTAAAACACTCCAGTGAAAGCCATGATGAAATTTATTTTACGGTGAGGAGCTCGTTAAAGCAGGCAGAGCAGGTTGCTTTGCAGGTTTTTAACGGACTCGTACCTTGAAGCTGTGGAGTAAAATCCTCCCACACTGCACAGCGATTATCTGCCGTCTGAAATAATAATCTGAAAGTGGCTGGCGTGACAGAGCCATTTGTCACACATTCTTAGCTATTTATTCATATATTTTTAAGCTAGATACTAGCATGGTCCCAAAGGATGGAGCAGCAGCTAAAAAAGCGTGATCCAAACTTTTGAAAGAATCACTCATCGTCAATTACGCCGGAACAGGTCAGAGGGAAAATTATGAGAGGGAAAGTGATAATCAGCTCCCAAGAGAAAAGCCATGACTCACACATAAAAGATCTTCATAATGAATGCTCTGTGTGTGCGCACTTATGTGTGTCTATCTCAGTGATGAGGAAGAGGGCGATGATGCGATTAGATACTGCCTAATTCCAACAAGTGATAATCGTCTCCTCAGCTTTTGTATCTGACTACAGAAAATCTCCATCTCTCGCCATTCTCCTTGGAGAGCTGTTTTAGTTTCAGGTCATATCATTAACACTTTAGTCAGTCCTGCAACCTAAAACTGCATTAACCCTGCTGACCTTCACCTCATTGAGCAATCAGGCTGACATTAGCCACACAAGGGAAGCAAGGAAAACGTGGGAACAGCGACTAAGTCGATCAGATTAAATACAAAAAATGTAATGCTTTTTTCCCCTTACACCCAATGCTGAGGGTCGTGCTGTTAAAACCTGCTAACATGTGACGCGATATGTTGCGTCATTGCGTCAGTGTGTTTCTTACTGCAACATGTATTTTAGAAACAATGTGTTTTCTTCCTTGTTGCAGAGGAAGATCAGAAGATTGAAGAGGCTTTCATGTCTGTCCAGTAAATTTAAAATTAAGCCTGCAGCTGGTTATCTTAGCTGAGCACAAACACTGGAAGCGGGGAGAAGCGAGTCACCAAGAACAGTGCTGATTATGGATTAAGGATCACTCGATATCAGGAAGACTCGCCCTGCTGAGGAGGTCCACATGGTTCTCACTCACAGGGTGTCAAATACTGCCTATACTGGGTCATTTTTCTGTGTGAAGGTTATTGGCCTAAAAAGGTTCCAACAAACAGTATGCAAAACAAAACTAAACAGCAGGAAAAGCAGCGTTTTGATTTGTGTGACAGCCACGTTTCCTCTCAGCAGTTTGTGCATATCTCTGAGCCACCATCACTCTGCAAGAAAACACATTTGAACCCCTGGGAGGGGAAAACTGTAGGCTGGTCAGGAATACTGATTTTACAGGAACGATCAAGCAACCAAGTTATTTTAGAAACTAAAATCACCATTTATGAGCCCAGTATAGATTTTGTTTTTATTGAAGGATCTACTTGTGTTTTTTGTGACAGACATTTTGAAACATTGATTACTTTGGGCATCAGATATCTCCTGCAAGGCCTCTGCAGCAGTAAATCTTGATGCTCTATAGGTCTATTAGCCATGCTTCACTGCACAACAGTGCAATGCAGTAATTAGAAGTGGAAAATTAAAATCTTTGCCACCTCAGTGGAGCAGTCCATGAGAAAACTATGAAAATTTGCAGGAGAGGTGGAGAGAAAGAGTCAGCAGCAACTTAATATTCAGCTGCGGTCACTTGAAGTTTAACAGGAAGAGCTAGCCATTAGCTTTCTGAGCCAAGCTACCTCATGAGCAAGATGTCAACAAGTCACAGCTTCCTCCCAACAACATAAATCTCACAACTTTGCTGCATTTAAACTTTCTGTGTGGACATAAATGGTAATTTGTGATTTTTTTTAGACATACTGCTTGGCAGATTTAGGGGAGCTTCTGTATAAAAGATGGCGGTAGGCATACTTTGTTAAGCTAGGGAAGGACTTTAAGCTAAATTAGCTAGCTTTTGGCAGTAGCTTCATTTCATCATAAAGACATGACAGGATGATTAATCCTCTTATCTAACTCTTGGCATTAAATTGAGCAAAGTTATTGCATTAAATGCCAAACTGCTACTTTAAACACCCTCCTTTTATCCAAGAATGCACTTGGATCAATAAGCGTACGAGTACGAGGCGTGCACAATGAGTTAATGGACATTGGCAAACTGAAAACTTTATTTGTTCTGCTGCTGGCAGTGTCGAGCTCGCGTGCCCCTGCCTTCACACATTTGCTGGAGATTCATTTGTACTCCTGAGAAGATCTGACAGCTTTCATATTTATCTGCTCTGTTGGCAGTGTCGCTCTCAAAAGTGTTTGTCATTGAGTCTCTTAGTTCAGACACACCAGTGTGTTATGCAAACACAGTCTGCGTCAGTCTCGTTTTTACGTGACGATATGCAACTGTGCTGTGCATGCAGTAATGATATTTCTGCACTTTAATAATCTAGAGAAAGTCTTACACAGCATGCGGAACAACGTTTTGGCTTTTGCTCTTTAGGTGATCTGTTAAACATGTATGTGAAAAAAAACGTACCATTTTCTGTTATGTGCGCTCCAATCGAAACGTTCGCCTCAACCGTGTAATCAAATAATGTCATTTCAATTACAGTTTTGGTTTCCGATGATTATTAAAACAACACAGTTAAGATCAAATGTTCTACCCACCTTCTATTTTGCATTAATGCTCTCATTTTACCTTGAAGCACATCATTTACCTTATTTTATTTGCCCCAACATAGAGCCACAGTCACTCCACAACAGGTTATATTTTCAGTTCAAGCAAATCTACTCAATTAAAAAGACAAGGGTCTATTTTTTTAAAGTTTAACAAGCTCATTATTTTTTCACTAATAATTGTTATCTTAATGCCAACAAAAATAATTATATCCATGATTTTTGCCATAATCAAGCAGGTCTGTTGTTCCATAATTAAACTGAGCGCTAATAACATGTTACCATCGGGGAGTCGATGTGTTTGCACACATAGACTTTTTTCTTGGGTGGGTCACCCAGATATATAACAACAACAAGCGCATTACGCTTTTTCAAATTCTCTTGCTTCATTTTTTCTCTTCCCATACCCGGGAAGGCTGAACGGGATAATGTCTCATTCATCTGCTCTTCCAAGAGTCTCTCATCCCGCTGTTGAACAGACATCCGTAGTTCTTGTTCTGATTTGAGATGCACTTCGACATGGAGGACTACTCTCACCACACCGGCAGGTGGAGAACTGGTTCATATGCTGCTCTGCTGACCTCACTGAGGCTACAGAACTGAAGAAGGACAGTTCTTCCATGGGATGAAGAACTGACTGGTGAAACAGCTGAATATTATTCAGTTATTAGTTGTTACAATATACATAATTTTATTATTTATAAATGTAATACAAACGTTTGTTTAACTTTTTCATTCTAATTATACTCAGCTCGAATGTGAAGAAAAGAAGGAAAGTAAACAACCTCTCTATTTTCTGTTGCCTACATGAAAATGTGTACAGTTACAGTCAGGGGTTAAAGTGGGATTCAGGAGGTGGGGAAACCCTAAAATTGGTTGTAATGGGTCAGTGTAGGGAAATAAATCACAATAATTTCACGTGTACAAACCCAATATCTGATTTAAAAACTTGAGGACTTACATGTAAGCTTTAAATTTCCAGTTCTGCATCTGTACTCAGTAAGTACAGATACCTGAAAATTCTACTTAAGTACAGTACTTGTCTCCTCTGCTACTGCATATATGTGCACATATACATGCAAGCACAAACCGCTGCCAGCAACATACCCTGTCTCTGCAGAAATATTGTGCTGCACATGTGAAAAGCCATTGCAGTGTTACATAATTCAAGAAGAACCAGCAGATATCCACGACGGCTCAGCTGACACCCTTCTATACGTCTTCTTTGCAAATCTCATAAAGGACATGCTATATGAGCAGTTTGCCCATTGATGCTACGCATCTAAAAGCTGTTTTGAGCCCACCTCCACCCAGTTTCTCCTTTCATGCTGTGTCTGACCCAATCATGTCTGATGTCATACATTGTTGCTCTGTTCTCTATGGGGAGGTCCTGCAGCTGCTTCCTCTAACCACACTCGTCATGATTGAAATAAAATATTAGAATATGATGCTGTGCTGGCTGAGCTCTTGTTATTTAGGCTGGATCAGTCTATGTGGTGGACAAATAACAGAAAGTAAGCCCACAGGAGCATTAGCTGTTTGTTTTTTTTTTCTTTTTGGCAGCGCTAAAATGTTTCTGCATTGCTGCTTTGTAATTACCTGTAGCAGAATTTGAATTCCAGGGGTGTATTTACTCAATATGTACTTGAGCTCAAATCAGCAAATGAAACAGGTGGCTGGCAGCTCTGAGTAGTATCACACTTGTCAGAAATGAATTGGTAAGATATTCATGGATAGGGAACAAGCGAGATGAGCCATTAACATCTGCTTTTGAAAGACACAAAGCTCACAGAACAAAGTGGTATGTCTGACAAATCTGTGTCTGGCAAGGGAAAGGTGGATTTGAGCACACGGCTACATGGAATAAGTGTAATCTATACGAAACTTTTCTTAAATACACAATCACACATCTGTGCCACACTTTAACTTTCTACTGAAGGCTGAGGGCAATGAGCAGGGAAAAAATGGGGTTATGAGGCAGCATTTCCAGTTCTGCTTGAGACGTTTTCGTGTGACAGAAGTGAGAGGGAAATGAGGTAACTTTCCTGGGTGACTTGCCAGAGTCTTGACCTCGTTCTACTAAGCTTCAGTCTATCTGCAGTCTGTGTGATGCCATCAAAAGACTGACATCCCACCAGCACAGTGACATCTAACCTCCCTCCCTTTCTTTTTTATCTCTCACAAACACACATATATCTTCACACGCTCTCCCTTTCTCCTTCTCCCTTCTCTCTGTGGTGCACTCTCTTTTATGTAGGACATAGTGTGCATATAGATAGATATTTTCAGTGTCTTGGTCCCCAGGAAATTTCACTGGGAAACTTCCAAAGAACAGATCGCCCCAATTTCCTGCCACTAAACTGGAACGGCCAATTTCCCTCCCTCCTTGTTTGACATCTACACACAAAGTGGCGCTCTGATACACACAAATGGACACAAATCTGTGGTACAGCCCGTCTGTGTGTGCAGCAGGGTCTCGTATACACATACAGGCCCCATAAAGATGCACATAAATAAAACTACAGTCGCACGCACATGTTGTCATCTCTCGGCACAAAGATATGTAAGTCAGGTAAAACACCTCTAAACTGTAGTGACCCAAGGGTGCTCGCACAAAGGAGAATGAAGCCACGTGTATTACGCACATTCTGATGTAACCATCCCCTGTGCTATCAAACTAGGGTGAGCGCCGACGGAGGAACCTGGTTCAAGTTTAAAAGAAAAAGGGTGGAGTGTGCAACAGCATCACTGGTGTTCTCATCATGGAAATGTCACAGAATTAGGCTCGGGACACCTCTGAAAAGAACACCAGCACATTTGGTGTCCCAGAATCTCCCTTCTGTGCAGCCTCCACTCGCCATCCCACCATAACTACACTCAACATGCTAACAGGAACACTGGCAGCCATGCTAGAGTTCCTGTTAACAGTGGCTAATGGCTCTGCTCTGTGAGGCCATGTTCAGACACAGTGGTGCCCACTCTGGCTCAAACAAGCATGAAGCAGGTACGATATTTATTCCTTTTAGCAATCGTTGTCATCTGTTGTCATCAACTGTATATAAACGATGGACATAACCCCTCCCTCATCTTGTGGTTAGTGAGTTTCTACAGTGAGAATTTCTCACTGTTGCCATCTGACTGTGAAATCCTTTGTGACTGACAAGTTGTTAGATCATGAGACTAATCTGGTCTATCCTTCTTTCTGATGCCAGTAATGCCCAAAATTTACTAAATGAACTTCATATTTTCCTCCTCCTGTACTCCTACTGACTTGAAACTAGCGTTAGAAGCAATAATAAAGTCAGCAGGAAAGAGTTTATTGAGGTCACAGAACAAGACTCACAGGAGTAAGAAGTAATTCTGCAGATAGTGTCACAAAGATTGGCAGTTTAAGGCACCTCATCACAAACTTCCCCTCAGAGCTGGAAGCTTTGCGAGTCTGTGGGTCATATTTATTTAATGGTAAATAGTTTTACGGGTGATTTAAAAAAAGTGGTGCTGCTTTCTAAACGCAGGCGCAGTTGGTTCATTTCAGTATCAAGCACAAAAAATAAGACATGTTTTTCGGCATTAAATATTGGTTCAACTAGCAGTAATTTGCACTTTCTAAATGATATTAGATCAGTTTGTGTTGAATATTGATAAAGAAAATCCCAGAAATACATATGCAACAGGGTCAGTTGCAAAAATGTTGTAGTTCCCACATCTTACATCCAGTCTTCTCACTTCTCTCTTTATAAATGCAGATAGTGCTTTTTTCATGCAAAACCTTTTGAAAGTTCATAATGTACTGTTAACCTCCTTTTTTATTTGATTTTACTTGAAAAACTCTTGTACCATAAACCAAAAACACCACATTTTACTTAACAGTAGCCAACCCATGCATGCTTACAAGAAATGGAAAACCCTTCTCAACAACAAAAAGCCCAAAGACATCTATCCAATTCCGCCTCCTTCTTTGAGCATCTAAAGATCTGGCATTGTGGTACAGGGAGAAAATGTAGACATGTTGCAGAAACGCAATAAACCACCCCCCAAGAGGGATTCCTATCTATATACAACAGTGGTTTATAGTGAAGATGTGAGTGGGTGTATGAAAAGTACATAAAGACACAAGCAAAAATAAGCATGTGGGCTTATGCTGAGGGGTAAAAGTGACCCTGTGGTTTAATTCCCTGTGCATCAAAATTGTGTTACAGGCTACAGCCTACCAAATCTAGCCTTTCAGCAGAGTGAATTTTAAAGTATTTTACAGTCAAACCAATGCATTAGAGACTTACAATTTCAATTTAATAAAGGTTAGCTGGAAGCAGCCTTATTCAAGTCAGTAAATTCATAATTAGCAACACTGATTTAATAAGGTTTCTCTTTCTCTTGTGGCTCTCAGCAGCTATTCACTCCTTTTGTGGATCACTTAGGTCACTCGTAATGTTGATTTGTATATAAATGCTCTCTAATCTTTTGATCAAATTAAGGTTATGTTGTTAATTTATAAAAACTTGAAGAAAGTTTGGGCAGTTAAAGTTTAAAATAAGTAAATGCTGGTCTAGAAGCACTCATTTTATTACGGCTTAGAAGGCTCCTGATAAGCAGTTAGGTTTGACACCCCCCCCCCCCCCCCCCCAAAAAAAAAAATTTTTTTAATTGAAATGGTAACACTTCACTCTGTGTTCTAACAGGCTTATAAAACACTAATTTCACTTCCCAAGACTAAAACTGTAATGCCTTAGGTAGTGGTACCACAGATCAAGCCAAATAAATTATCAGAGGGGAGGCCTGGAAGACAATCAGCTACAGCTCCCTGTATCTGCACGCCTGTCAATCAAAGCTGCTACACCTTTAACTTTAAGCCTTATCGGTTTACAGCTGGGGAAGGTACAAAAAAAATCACTCATGTGCAGTTGTTACAAAGAAGAGTCTCATAGGGGTCTTCTGAATCACTCTTTGTCTGGTCCCTCACCCAGGACCAATTTGCCATGGGAGACCATACCAGGGGGCAAGAGCCCCCACACAACTTAGCCCCTGGGATCCCTGGGACACACAAACCCCTCCACCACGATAAGGTAGCGATTCGGGGAGGAGCAGATGGGAAAGGTACAAAAAAATCATTAATGTGCAGTTGTTACAAAGAGAGGAAATTATCCACAGAGGGCACTGTTCTTTTTTCTACCAGAATGTAAACATGCTTTTTATTGGAGTACAGTTGGTCATTGGGAAACCATGACAATCCATGCTGATTGGAGCCTCCAGTGGACATTGGAGGGACTGCAGTTTCTGCAACTTCACAACTTCTATATTTCAGTCTATCTGCAATGTGATTTTCCTTCATTTACTTTGTTTCCATGGTAACAAGTCATGTTAATCACCACTGATTTTCTGAATAAGTGAAAAACTTTACATGCACTAACTCAAAAGACTGTAAAAGATTGGTGTTTCTGATATCATTTGAGTTTTTCATGCAACTGGCCAGTCACGATGTTGGGATGTCAGTGATGTCAGAGATATGCATATCTAGTGGGGCTCAGCATGAAAATGAGTTTGTGGTGTATGAAAACACAGGAATTTCATCCAGCTCACTGAGGTTTGTGTCCCATGAAAAATGAAAATCAAATGCAGAATAATTACTTTCAGACTGTGCTGACGTTTTAGTTTAAGTTAAAAAAATATGATTTTTTAGTTTTCATTTACAGTTTCTGTCCTGGCTTGACTAGTTTTACAATCACACAGATTATTTTAATCAAACAGCCCTTTTTACAATCAGTAGAAGCAATTCAAAGGCTTTTGAGGCAAACGTGTGCAGGCTTTTTCCCAAAGTTGTAAAACTCTAAGATCACAAAAAGGCGATTGTTGAGCACTGATTATGAAGTAGGAAGAGCAATATGAACAAAGATCACACAGTTAGCTTAAAGCTCTTTAAATATCAACCAAAAATTTCCCTGGAAAGGTCACCGTAATTAACTTTGTTGATAACATTTAAGAAATTAAACAATTAAGAAATTAATGATGAGGGCTTGGAGCAATTTTTGATAATCTATGTAGATATGATACCATGTATTTCTGAAAAGGAAACACTCTAAAACTTTATGTTTAACTAAATAGTTGTTCAATAAATTAACTTCTTGTTTTGCCTGTAATAATTTCATAAAGCAGAGGAAAGGTCACATTTAAAATGCCATGTTTAGTCCAACCACCATCATAGAAGTGGAAAATATACAATTAAGCATCACATGAAAGGAGGAAAAGAAAGAAAAATGATTGTAATTGCTGCTCATGAACATAGCAGCTGATTATTTTTCTATTCTTCACCTACTTGATCATTTCAGCTCCACTTAATAACAAACTAAAGCTTCGCGAAACGCAAGCGCTGTTCATCTTTACATGCGTGGATTCGAGCACCGTGTTTGTTCAAGATCCCTCCTATAGAAGAGATGAAGACAGTCGATCAGCTGGGGAGTCAGAGAGCTGAGATCACTTTCAAATAGCCTGCTAATTAATTCGCTTTATTTGTCATTGCCACTAAATCTCTGTGGAGCAGCACAGAACCTGTTCTTGGTTTCTGCTAGCAGCTATATGTGCAGCCTGTTTTAGAGAGCTGAGTAATATCCTCCGTCGCACAGACTCATGTCTCTGGTCTGGCTGTGGAGCTGAAGCGGAGGCTTGGCCCAGAACGGCAGGACCCACTTGCTGCCGTCTAGGCCCAAGTGGGGGGTTTCGTTGGCAGAGCGTGGGGAGGTCATTAATAAATAAGCCAAAACGAGAGTAGCTGTAGGGAAGGAGGCTGCCGGAACATATGAGGGGCTGTGAAATATTAAAGGATACTGCTCCACTGCTCCAGGCGCCAAATGAGAGGCTGACCATGTGGCAACCTCCGGGTCGTCCCTGTTGCTTTCTACTCCCAACCAGCTTCACATGTCTCCCTGTCGGTCACATTCACCACAGCCTGCTGGATTTCTGCTTTGCTTCTCTCTTCCCAGAACAGCGTTCTTTGAAGTGGTTGTCAGAAAGTGCCAACCGTCAGCAGAGTCTGCAAAGCAATTCGAGTTTTGATCTGGACCCGCTGGGAATTGACCAAAGCCGAGTTTGTGATGAGCGTGCAGCTCTGACAACACTAAAGATGGGCTTTATGCAGTAGTTGGAATTCAATAGCGTCCATCAGGAGACACAAGAGTGATTCATACTTAAATACACTCAAAATGAGGTAAAAAAGTATGTGGGGACAAAAGCCGGACAAAGCTGTCACGTCTGAGAAAGCCCTCTCTGACCGAGTGAGGGGAGATTTTAGCTCCCTGCGATCCAGCAGTGGCTGAATCAGCGCTTCTTTCAGGGTCTGTGGTTTCATGTTTCAACGCTCTTGAATGAAAAATCTATTTTCTCAGACAGATACAGAATCCTAAACAGGCACAATACGGAGGGGCTTTTACCCACTAACTACTTCACAAGGGCCTCGTTGCATACAGGCTCATCAAAAGCAGTCAGTATTCAGAACCTTTTTTTTTTTTTACATCGACCATATACCAACATTTGTATGACAATAAAATGATCGAGAAGACATTTGGATAAAGCAAATATTCTGCATTTTACTCCAAAACACATTTATTTGGCACCTCTAGGTTTTGTTTACTTTGAAGCCAAAGGTTCTTTCCTCCAAAACATATGATCTCCCTCTTAAACATAATGCACATTCAAGTTTTTTCCTGACTGAGTGGTGATGCATCAGGCATCAGCATCATCACGATTTCTTCTCGCACTAAGTTAATGTATTTCACAGCAAGATTTATAAGCAGGCCTGTATTTGCTTTTAGATTTGTTATTTTTGGTACTGAGTCACTTGGTAACTTAATGCTATCATTAAGCTGATGTATGTGGGTTAAAAGGGTGCAATGACATCACTCTGTACTAAACAAAAGGAAGCATTTATGTGATAAATGTTTTATTATTCATAATTCTTGGGTGCCACACCAGTTTGTTTCTTTTATGTTTGAATCCTCTGAAACACTTTTCTTGACCAAGTTTAAGAAAGGTGGATTCTCCTGATGTCTGTGTTGACACCAAGTTTCATTAGATTTAACTCTGCTCCTTGTTTGTTGCTGACAGGAAAAAAAAAGCCCTGATCTCCGACTAGGCTACATGTGGACAGAAAACGACCCATGATAATCCACCCCAGGATGTTCTGAAAGGAAAGGAAAAAACCCACCAAGGCATTTTGAGGAAGGATTTTACTTTGTGTCTCAAAGCAAATGACCACAATGAGTCTGTTAACTTGACTCCAATACAATACAAATCATCACTGATATCAGAATATATATTATAATATAATACAATAAGCAAAATTTGGGCTTTTGTTTTGTTACATTTGTTTCAGTTCTGTTATCCAGTGTGTGGTCCTGCCCCTTGCTGATACTCTACCTGAGGGGGGAATATCTTCTTTAGACTTCAGATGATCACTTACATGTTAGTGTGTCACTAAAATTAATAAAGAAAATGTATTTTTTGCTTTAGATATTTTAAACATTTTAGTTAAAGTATTTACTTTGGTAGCACAGTCTACTTTAAAATCAACTTTAAGAGCTAAAAGAGAGAGAAAAGTAGCTAAATTGTTTGATTAAACAATTTACAAAAAAATAAAACTAAAATCTTTTCCACCACTTTACCACTTCTCGTATTGTCTGGAGTTTGTGTGTCCAGCAGTACGTCCGCCTTCACTGACTTTATCTCATTGCAAATGGAGCTGATTTTGTTTTGGAGCTGCAGCATCAGCATCATTTTCTTCCATGGAGCTGAAGGGCTTTACTCTGCTTGATGGGGCTTCTTTATATCTGAAGTGGAGGCAAATGTCCCCAGAATGAGCTGAACTTCCCCTTCCGTTTAATATTGGATGCTTCCAAAAAGCGACATTCATAGAGTTCTTTTTCTTCTGATAGTTTTGTTCAGCTTTTGATAGATGCTGAGCAAATATGATCATTATCTTTACAGGATGACTGCTGAAAAACAGATGCTGACTTTGTTCCTTTGTGCAATAATGCTCCAGTTAAAATATTTTTGCAAAGCCAGAAAACCTCCGCTCCAGGTACACAGACTATTAAAAGACACCTGTTTTTGATGTCTCATGTGCACGATGAACTTACTTTATGTGGACACCCACCATCGCCTCTCTGCCCCAACGAATGTGCTATAAACTTGTGATGTGATCATTTAGTTCCAAAGGACACGAAAAAGCAAAAACTCTCAGCCTGAGCCCCCACAGCATGATTTAACTAACCAATGGGTGACGTGTTGGGGGGCTGTAGCCATCAGAATCAGGATATATTCCACTATCTAATGGCTAAGGATCAGGAGAGACACGGAAACACTGTGAATATCTCGATTCAAGGTGTTCACATAGTTATTTATTTGAACTGCAAATTTCTAGCATTGCATTACTGGTTACAAGAAAAGATAATTTGACTACTTTAATGAGCTACTTTGTTGTGCATTTCTTTTAAATTGTAGCATTTGCTGTCGTGATGCAAAAGATGTGAATACTTTTTCCACAGCTTTTCAAACAGCTCATCTGTGAGCATCTTTATCTAAACTCTCTCTAGCTTCTTTGGCTTGTATTTTCTAACAAAGCCCCTCTCCTCTTTTAAAAAACAACAGTTCCACATCCTTGCCCTTCACTTTGGTGATTCACTGGAATTTGGTGACTTTTGATGTGGTCTTGTGTGCTTTTTGTTTTCTGGCTTGAAAGTGACAGACAGGTAACAAAAGCAGAATGACTTTGAGCCACAGATTCAATCTGAATTCATAAGCTCCAGCTAAAGAGGAAGGAAACCATCACATATCAGCTGCTGTATAGACTGCATCCCCTTTGCCCCTTTCCATATGCCCTCTCTTGTCTACTTTCACTTTCCTCCTATAGCTTGCACTAACAGCTATCTAATCGTCAGTGACACGTCTTTTTGCCCACTCGCCTCCTCTGATGAAACACCTTAAGTGCAGAGATCACAGGAGAATATTTGTTGAATATGTCCAAGTATGTCCCCTCTGTCAGCTAAGCTGTGTGATGTCCAGGCGAGCTGCCACAGTGTACTGTATCCCATATATCACCTCCCATTCACGCTGCCACAGCCCCCTGCCACTGTTACTATAAATACAACCAGCTGTGTTTCCATTATTAATGCAACAAGACGCCCAAGCCTTCCCCGGCCTGCACAACGCCGATTCATCATCTCTCATAAACTTTAAAACACCCACTGCTGCCTACTGCTGGTGCAAACGAACACACAGCGAGCAGGTGCATGGTGCACGCACACACACCAACTCACACTTCTCTCCATGACAAGTTCACTGTTGAAGGAGGAGGCAGGCAGAGAGAGAAAATCAGGATGAAAACCAAAAATAACACATTGCATCTTGATGACAGACCGGTTGCAATTGGACTGTAATGAGATATGGAAGCAGAGGGCTGCCGCTCAGCGGAGGTGAATTGAATTAGACTCTATTCTTTCTTGCAGTAACAAATTGAGATACGGTAATGTAGTTTAAAGGAGGTTACATAGGCAGAAGAAATTAAGCTTTGTTTTTCAAATGCCATAGTTGATCACTACAGTCAAACAAGAAAAGCCAAGCTATAGCTAGCTGAAGGTTTCACGAGGTCTGTCCCAAAGAATGTCTAAATAACGAGCATGTTCACCTATCACTACCCAGCACGGGTCAGATAGCGACATTACCTGTTTATAGGGGCCAATGAGACGATAGCTTAGAACAAATAGGGCCCGGTGACACTCAAGGGGTTTTTTTGTACTTTGCTTCATGTCTTTGGGGTCAAGATAAAAGATTAATTTTGGACTTTTTAACAACAATCACATCTGTTGCCGCAGTCATAAAAGATGTGAAATAGTCACAAAAAAATAAATGAAACTGTTTGTAATCCTGGACAAAAATGGTCATGATTTTTTCAGCCAGTTAGCATAATTGTGGGCATCACCATGGCAACCAAGAAAACAGATCTTTAAAAGAAGTATTTGGCTTTTTTAACCAAACCATTATCTGTTTGTAAACCTAACACAGCAATTTTAACGTCTAAATCTAAGCCGAACCTTAAGATATACCTTAACCCCAGAGTAAAAGTTTTAATGCTTAGTCTTAATCAACTGACACAATTCTACTTAATAAATTTGAAAAAATATTGAATCGAGTAAGAAAAAAATGTTGTGTCTGATTTGAACTTGGGTATCTGGAAGGAGCAAAGAAATGATTCTCACCTACTCCTCTAAACATGAACTTTTTTATAAGTTAAAGGTCAAAAATATCATTTCAAGGTTTGTAGCTTGCGGACCCCAATGCAGACTTCTGAAAAAGGATTCATATTAATAATAGTAATGGAAAAGACTGCTAATTTAGTAACAACTAACTAAAATTTAACAGCGCAAGCACACATGAGAAAGAACATTGTATGACTCAAGAAAGAACTAAGATAAACCGAAGCTTTAAATTAGACGCAGGGCTATCAGGGAGACTGGAAACACCAGGGTAAGGAGACATAGCTGAAACTAATCAAGTCAATAACAAAGGAGGTAAAAGTAAAAACAAGGCACAAGCTAAAGATGGTTAACAAAGTAAAATAGAAAGTAACTTTAAAGGGAACCTGATAACTTGACAACAAGGTCCAAGATGACACCTCAGAAACTGATTAAACTAAAAGGGATAGTATTCTCAATACTAAAGAAAACCAGATAACAGAAGTAGCAAGAACTAAAAGCTAATCGGAGCGTAGAGATTAAACAGAAAATAGCTGCAATAAGCACAAGCATAGAAAGAACCCTTACTGTAATTATAGAAATAAAGAAAATCTCAAAAGTTGAACTAAGAAGTCCGAACAGAAAACTTATAATAATTCAACAAAACCCACAGAGCACAGCATTTCATGTATAAATGGCAGTATGCATGTGAGATCACACAGATTTAAAAAATGACATTAAAAATAATGAAACGTTTGTGTTCAGAAACACAAATCAGTAGATCAAAGGTTGTGGGCATTTCACATGCACTGTAAGATTGAATTGGTCTTAGTTATCATTTGGAAACAAGCACCATCAGGTTGGTACTCTGTATATAAATAGTTAACAGACTGGTGTTTAAATAGCTTGAACAGTCAAAGCACATTCACTGTACATGAGCTGGAAAAAATCAGCCTGTAAGCAAAATAATAGGATACTAATTTAGTTTTTTCTTCAGACTTACAATTAACAACACATTTGCTAACATGAAATCTGGGCTTTTGTCTTCATGACAAGTTCAGTGATGAAGTAGCAAGCATACATAGAGGGAGAACCATCATTAAAACCAAAAATAACATATTGCATCTTGATGACAGCTCAGTTATAGTTTGACTTTAATAAGATATGGAAGCAGAGGGCCTCCGCTCAGTGGAGGTGAATTAAATTGGGCTTTATTCTTTGTTCCTCAGATTCAGTAACAAATTGAGATACAGTAAGAGGCAGAAGAGATTAAGCGTTTTTTTAATGTCATGGTTAATCACTCCAGTAGAAAATGCAGAGTCAAAAGCTAAACTATGGACAGCTGCGGGTGCTACCACAACAGAGACACGCTGGAACTGAACCAAAGCACCTTTCAATCACAAGGAGCAAACCTGACACCAGCTGAAGCTTGCACAAAGCATCAAGTGACACACAATGACAGCAATGTCAGTGGACATCTCAGCAACACCACAGAGGTCCTGGACTGAGCTGACAAGTTATGCTGCATTTATTCCAGCATAAGGACACTAACGACTGTCTAAAACATCATGAAACAATCCAAAATCTGCCAAACAAGACCACCTGTTGTTCAAAAATGGCTTGACGTCAACATATGCCAGCATTTGCCTGCTTCCGCTTACACATTTTACTCTGTGGTTAAAGCAGGCCTCTCACAGAGAGGAGAACATGAAGTACTCATTGTGGCTGGAAACACTTCTGAATGCTGCTCACGAGCCTATGAATCTGCAGGGAGACTAAAATTGGGATTTCCAGCAAAAACACAGACGTGTTTTTGTGTTTGAACTCATCTGAGATCAAAGAAAGAATCAAAATAGATTTTTTTCTGGAGATTTTTTATTATCCTTAACATTTTTCGGTTGTTAAAACACATGTAAAATATAAATGACTGTTTGGAAAAGTCAAATCAATCATTACTATGAAAAAAAATCCCATCCACTGGCATTTCAAGTGGAGCTACTATGCTTCTCCTTCTTCTCTGTCATCCATATGTAAAGTTCTGACAGTGAAGTTTTATATTAAAGATGTTTGAAGTTTAAACTACAAATTACAACTACTCCATATGAGCCAAAAGTTCAGTCATCAGACTGCTCTAAATGATTTATTTAAGCCCTTTTTTTCTACTCTTGGTTCCGAATGATGTCAGTGAGAAAGGATATCCCTAATATGGTTGTTATTTACAAGCGACAGCCAATCAGAAGTAAGCTGTCCTAAAAGGAAGAAGAACAGAACTAAAACAGCTTGTTTCAGACAATATTAAAAGTCTGTATCAAAGCTCAGAATCAGGTAAGTTAGCATTTTTTTTCAACTGTTAATCAAGCAAAGCTACTCAAAGTCTAAGAAATAAAAATATGGAGGTGGATATGGGCATTAATTTTCTGTATTGTTGTAGCTGCCAATCCCTGAGCTCGTATTTACCGCCTAAAAGCTGATACAAACAGTGCCTTCAAGTAGGAGGCTCATCTGCTGTCTTTCCCACAGGATCTAAATGCAGCATTACACCCTCCGGCTGATGCTTACACCGCTGCCTTCAGCTTTGTGCACAAATACACAAACACACAAATTACACCCCACCCTACACTCTGATCATCATCCTGGGCCAGCATTGCTCCACTGCCGCCATGCATTCACTGCTGCTGCTGCTAAATATAGCAACCCCACTTTGATGATGCAGTGGTTACTGTTGGGAGAGCTCAAAAAGCTTCCCCCCACCCCCCCCACCCCACCCCAGCCCATGCTTCTCAGTGGTGCAATTAGCTGTAATAAACTGAGAGTGAATTGATGATGCATGGAGGAGTCTGGTCAAAGCCCTCCACCCTCAAACTCCCAAAGAACCTCCCCTCTAATTACCACCAGCTGAGACAAGGTAGGAGAACGTGACAGAGTGAGAAAGAAACATAATATGCAAGACAAATGATAAGCACTTAAGAAAGTGATAACACACCCATCAGCTTTAACTGGACTGTTTTTAGTGCTCCGGCTTCTATGCACAGCTGGCAGTGTGGAGAAATATTCTAACAACCTTCGTACTGAATGACTTAAATAGTTCTGGTGATCAGTGCCGTTAGATCAAAAATTTCATTTGCCATATGGTTTGGTATAAGATTTAGCACAGCAAAAACTACACAGTGACATTCTCATCAGACTCAACGGTGCTTTGAATAATAAAGTTGAAACCTCCAAAGCTGAAAAATGACTCGAGCAATAGATGTCAAAAACTGCAATTCCTCAACCTGCCACTTGGGGCTTGCTCCAGCGAGCCAATCCCCATTGACATTTATGTTAAAATGACCAACTTTTGTAATGGTGATTTTTTTCAAATAATAACACTTTTAATTGTATTAAAGGTGAAATATTGAATAATTAGAGGCATGGCCACTTCTAGTGGCAGACGTGTGCCAACTAGGCCGCTACCTTTGTTCCAGGCATCACACGAGCTCATTAGAGGCCACTAACGTTTGTGCTGGTGTAACCTTTTATAACGTTTCTAATGGGACTGTTTAATAAGCACATGATCAGTTGTACTGGAGCTCATATAAGTTTGATATTTCATTTACCTGGTTGTGTATCGTTTTAACCAAGCTGATAAGTTAGCACTAAACTGTCTCGTTCAAATGTTCACTTTTGGTTTCAAAACCATCCAAGATGACAATGGTCAGTGGCTAGTGGGTGACATCCATTCATCTTTAATGATTCAAATGACCTAATTGTGTCTTTGAACATGCCAAACTGTCATGGCAAACATTGCTCTACCTGCAGAATCCAGCTCATACCTTTAGCTGTAGGACATGGGTGCAGAATTATATTAATCAAATAATAATAATATATCTCGATATGAAATGAGGTTATTTCATATTTGAAAAAATATTAATAATGTCACTGAAATTGAAACATTTTGAATAAAAAAATATTAACTAACAAGCTCCTCAAGCCCAAAAGCAGTTATTACAAGAGTTCCCAAATGTAATCGGTTACACAGCTCCACAAAAAAGAGCCAAATGAACAACCTTGTGTCCTAAGGATATGAGATACTTTGGAGAATTTTGAAATGCATTAGGTGTCCTTGTCACCGGGCCAGTCTGAGATTCAAAAAGCTCCCGTGAAAATTGGCTTTCTCACTCACTCTATCAAAACTGAAATTTAAAGAGTAAACAGTGATGTTACTGAATCTGTTCTCTCTGCCACATGAAAGGCGACAGTCATGACGCACGGCGAGGCTGCACCCATCTTAGTCATAGTTGTACTAGCCGGCCTCTTCATTGAAAGCGGTGTCACGTGTGGCAGCCTTCGAAACATGCCAGGAAGGAAGTCCTTTTGCAGGTGAAAATTGAAAAAGAAAAAACAGGTTCACTTTGTCGCAGATATAAGTCTAGTTCTTCAAACTTCACTGCAATTTTCATCCGGGAGCTATAGCTGGTTTGTGCCGTCGGGCCACATGTGTGATGCTCCTAACTTTATAAGATAACACTCGAGCTACAATAATAATGGATTGCATTTATATAGCGCTTTTCGGGACCCCTCAAAGCGCTTTACAATACCACTATTCATTCACTCTCACATTCATACACTGGTGAAGGCAGCTACAGTTGTAGCCACAGCTGCCCTGGGGCAGACTGACAGAAGCGAGGCTGCCATATCACGCCATTGGCCCCTCTGGCCATCACCAGTAGGCGGCAGGTGAAGTGTCATGCACAAGGACACAACAACCGAGACTGTCCGAGCCGGGGCTCGAACCGGCAACCTTCCGATTACAAGACGAACACCCACGAATGCCCCAATAAGCTAAAACTGTTGCCTAGACACAGCTTACATTTTTCTGTCTATAAATGCTGAGACCCACCTAAGCCATTATTAACCCATCACGTTACCATGCCAATGTCTTCCAGGTTCTATAGTTAGCAGAAAGATGGTAGCCATAGATTTCTGTTCACTTTACATTTTGAATATTAACCAAAGCCTCTAAAGCGACACTCACTGCTGACCATGTTCCACCTTCCAATCAAGTGGGAGGTGTTTCATGACAGACAAGCATCAGTTTTTTGCATCACGTCATGTGGAGAAAAATGGACTGTAAGTAATGATAGCACCTCTGTCTCCCAAACACCCTGACAGCCTATTAACACTAGACAGAACCATCACTCTGGTATGATGAAACAGGCGCAGACAGTAAAATGATTAATGGAAAAAGAGACAGAGCGAGTCACCAAGAGATAGGTGGATAGAGGTAAACGACACAGGAAAAGGAAAAAGGAGAGACAAGAGAGGGCAACGCTGAAGTAGGACAGAGCGCAGGGGAGGCCTGTCTGTCCCAGATCAGTCGTTTACATGAGATGGAGAAGGAATGAGTGAGACTGGAGGAAAAACAGAGAGAAAAGAGTGAGAGAGTAAACGACATGGCTAAATCTGGAGTTATGAAATACATCTCGCTCTGAGCAGTGTGGCAAATATTGAAAAGAAAGTCGTGCTGTACTCCCTGCGCTCGGGCAAATAAACCAGGAGAGACTGAAAATAAGAGACACAATCCCTTAGAGGAAACAAAGGCTTTGACAAGATGTCGCCACAACAACAACTGAACACAGGGATAATCAGTCCAAAAGTCACAACATTCATCCTCCTTCTTTCCTTCCCACGCCCCTGTGGATGAAGATTCAGTGCAAACATGGATTGAAATAATCCAATTAATTCCAATTAATCTAGATTTATCTCCGTCAAGGCCTGTTTTGCGGCCATGAGTCAGGTAAGCTCTGCCTTAGTGTACTGATAAATCCTCTTTTTGCCAAGCTTTGTTAAACTGAATGAGTGGCGAGAAGAGATTTTGGTCTCTTGATCCCCAAAGAGGGCTCTGCATGGGTGGAAATGTCAACTGTGCGCTGTGTATACAGTGGAACTAAAGTGCGCCGTTTCACAACACTTTACCAACCAAGAAGGAATTTGTGGTATTTTCCTGCTAACATGAGCTGAATGGCAATTCAGCTGTGAAGGACATCCGATTGTGCCTGTTTGTTGGACCTTGCTCGCTTTGTGCCAAACAAGATCTGAAGTACAAACGACATGACAGTCAGTTAATCAACACTCCACAGAGGCGTCGGCCTGTTGAACCACATCGATTAAACTCGGCACCCAGGGAGCCAAAGTAACAGATTTAGATTCGGCCGATCTGGGCCGCATCTCCAAACTTCACTCCCTCAGACTCCTCTTTCTGTGTCACTCAGTGGATTCTGTACCAATATAACCAAACTGAGGACTAGTTAAACAAACTGGTTTCACTCCCTGATGACGAGGCAGAAACAAGAGATAATGGTGTGAACTAGTTCTTACTTTCTACAATCTCAGAAATAAGGGTAGATTTATACAGCACAAGCACCTAAAGGTAGAAACGTATACATATTATGGCCTGATCCCAACTAATTAAATGTGAGACATAGAAGGACAATGTGGAACACTAATAATGCTGAGAGTTAGCCTGACATGTTGATAGATGACTTAACAAATGATAAAGAGATCATGTGAAGCTACAGTTTCTTTTATGCTATGGCCTTTTTTGCACCTGTGTATTTGCTTGTGCTTTTCTTTCAGGTCATCTTGAAAGATGGATTGTCATCTTTGGATTTCAGTAGGAATCACATTTTTGAGCCTCGTTTTTCTTGTGAGGTGAAATATATATATATGGACACATGTTCACACACATATATATATGTAAAGCCAAAATCAAAATATGGGATACTGTGCCAGTATGTGGGACAGGGGAATAAGGGATATAAATGATGTGCACTGCCACATAAAGTGGGACACTTGTGTCCATAATACTTATGGGGGTCATGCAGGTTCTCAAGCAATAAAAAGCACGTTTGCAATTCTCTTAAGGTGTAACATCAGAAAATCAGCTGTGTCCACCAACAGGGAATTAAAATATTAATTTCACTTGTAAATTTTAAGGATTTACTGTTTAGCTGGTTAGCACTGTAACCTCACAGCAAGATGGTTCAGGGTGTGAATACAGGCTGGGGCTTTTCAATGTGGCATTTGCATCCGTGCTCTCTGAGTACTCCAGTTTCCTCCCACAGTTCAGAAAAATGAAAGGTGTTAGGTTAATCAGTGATTTTAAATTGGACACAGGCGTGAATGTGAGTGCGAATGGCTGTCTGGCTCTATGTGTTAACCATCTGATAGACTGGCAACCTGCCCACAGTGTGCATTCACCCATATATGAACAGGTTGGAGGCTGCAGCCTCGTGCAACCCAGAACTGGATTGGGGAAGAAGACAGAGGGACAGATGGATGAATGGATGGACGGACAGACGGACAGACGGACGGACGGACAGGCGGAAGGATGGATGATGGATGGACAGATGGATGGATGATGGATGGACAGATGGATGGATGGACAGACGGACAGATGGATGGATGGACAGACGGACAGATGGATGGATGGATGGATGGATGGATGGATGGATGGATGGATGGATGGACAGGTGGATGGATGGACAGACGGACAGGTGGATGGATGGATGGATGGATCTTTAAACCTTGATCTGATTTCTATATCAGGAAGGTGCACATGTTCATGGATAAAGCTTTCGTCAATGGGACTAAAGGAGTTCTACACAAATGTCAGTTAATTTCCAAGTGTTTGAATGAATAAAACACTCAGTTTTATGGTACTCAGTTTTGCACCTTCATTTTTAAAAGTCTGTTATCTTTGTGGAAAAAAGCTGTCACCAGAGGTTCAAAATTCACATCTGTAAGATGCAAACTCAAAGCACCGTGGCAGAATCTGGGATACTGCCCCATTGTACTCCTAAAGGTGCAACAAGGTACTGTATTTTATTTTTAGTGCATAAGAAACCTTTAATGGATAAATAAGACCTAGCTTGTCATATTACAGAGTACTTTAAACTTCAATTGTGAATTTTAACAGTGAATTTTCATCCTTGTATAACTTAAATGGCTACTATTGCATGCTACTGCTGTGGGCAAATAAAAAAGCGAGTGAAATCTTTATAGAGATCTTTATACTTGAAAAATCATTTTCAAGTATCAAGTATTTTTGTGATTTCCTGGCTTTTATAGAAGACTGACCTTCCAAGTTAGTCCTGTAAATGTGATATCTGTAATAACAGATCATCAGACACGGTGAAGAGTTACAGATGCTCATGAAACAAGAGCCTAATGCAGATAGACCATTATAATCACAGCCCTCTCTATGCAGAGACTCCATCGCCTATAAATCTCCCACAGAAAGTGTGGATTCGCCAATTAAATCGGAAACTTATGGCTTTGAATTGTGCCTGTGCAGACTGAAACTTATTACTTTTATATGAGCAAGTGAAGCGTCACTGACACTGATCTATGGAGAGCTGGTAGCGTGCGTTAGTGTGCAATGACTGCTTGACATCAGCATGTGATGAGTGCGTTTGAACTTAGAGCACCACTCAAAAGCAGAGACTGAGTTGTGTATCTGTTCACCAACACTTAACTCAATCCTCACTACAGAAAAGCCCTTCACTGTTATACATCAAGCCAGTCGATACGCTCCTCTAAAACCACAATTAATGCACTGATGGAAATTGATGGAAAGTGAAAATTTCCATTGTCTTGTGGACAAACCACATGCACTAAATAAATTGCACGTGTGACTTTTCATTATCGAGAACTCTTTTGTGTCTTTTCTTATGCAGCTAAAGTTTTGCTTCATTATGTTGAAATCCACCCCGCTGATCTGCACAACACAGAAACAGTTTGCGTGTAACTATGTATACCATGTAGACAGCCGTCACCTTTCTGTGCCGCCGTGTTCAGTAGAGACAAAGGCGTCTATAGATAGACTGAACTCAGTTGGCGAGATAATGACAGGACCAAACCAAACACATGTTCCCTGCTGGCAAGGTGACCCTTTTCTTGTAGAAGCAGTCGCTCAAGTGTGAGGAGAGCAGTTTGACATTAATATCTGCTGCTGTTTAATTCATGGCAAACCCACTGTGTCCACTCCATCGGTCCACACATTTCTAACGCAAACGCGCATCTGTGTCCACGCTCATCCATGCGTACCGTGCACTACTGCCAGTGTGTCGGGTTATCCAGAGTGGCTTTCTTGGTGATTTTTATGCACTGTTTAGCTTTTTAAATGTGAACACTGAGCAGTGAACTCCTTTGAGCAGCAGATTATCACCAATCGTTGGCATGCATGCAAATCTATGTGGGTGGGATTATCAGTTTGACACAATGATAAATCGAAAAGCTGGCGTATCTCATATTTTTGCCTTTTTTGGAGTAGCTGCACATACATTTACTCATTCCCCAGCTTGTCTTTTCTTATTCTTCCCTCCTCAACAAATGTTTGCTCCTCCAGTTCTGCTTTCTTCTTCTTTTTTTTTGTTCGTCCCCACACTTTTTGCCCTCTTTTCTTTTCTCTCTCTATAAAGCTGTGAAACACTAAACTGGCTATAGCGCTGGCATGAGGAGTAATCCACTGTCAAATACTGCTCTGTTTGCCTTCCCCTGTGTCTGTGCATCCCTCAGCAGATCCTCTAGTTTTCCTGCAACTGCTGCATATTTTCCTTTAAAAGCTGGGACTCTGCATGCACAGACTGCCATGTGGCACAGGAATTAATGTTTCACATCAGTGCAGTAAACTTGAACATGCAAACCTCCTCCCTGCCTCCCACCTCCTGCTACACACACACACACACACACACACCCTACAGACTCCACCACCATCTCTCCTCAAAAATAAAATCATACTCTCTCTTTTGCTTTGGCATGCACCCTACTCCATTTCCATGCATGTCAAGAAAAAAAAAAGGAAAAGCAGAAAAAGCCAGAAAACATTCTTACTGTCTTCTACAATCCCTGATGAATTACAGAAATCCCTCCTCTGGAAAAAAGGGGACAGAAGTAGAAAAGAGAGGAAGGAGGGGTAGGGGGAGCCCAGCGGTTGCCAGTTGCAGAGGAATAAGGAGTGAGTAGGGGTGAGCAGGAGGATGTAGTGAAAAGGAAAGAAAAAAAAGAAAAGACAATCACTGCTGCAACAATAAAGACCCTCCTCCTCCTCCACAACCGCCACCAGAACAAGAAATTACAAGGTGTCCGGCGTGCCGCTGTACGCGGAGGTATGGAGCATTATCCTCGGCTCCCAGCTCGTCCTCCAGCAGCGGCAGCAGCTCTGTAGTAACACTTCTCTCTCTTTGGTCCGGCAATCTCCCCATGCCTCGCTCACTATCCTCCCCTCCTCCCTCCCTCCTCTCAGCTTGTTCACAGTGCCCCCCGCTCCCTCTCGCTCCTCTCTCTCCTTCTACTGGTTGGCTGGCTGCTCTCCCTCGCCCCCCTCCCTCCCTTACCTCTCCGTCTCTCTGTCTCTCTCCATCCCTCCTTCTCTCTCTCCTCCATCATTACCCGGATACAAGGCATACCCCTCCCTCCTTACATCGGTCTCTCCTCTTTCTCTCTCTCCCTCTCTCTGTCTTTGATGTTTTGGAGTTAGACTCTTAGCTGTGAAAAGAATCTGCTTCTCTTCTCTCTCTCTCTCTCTCTCTCTCTCCGTCTCTCTGAAAGCACCACAGAACAGAGAAAGAAGTGGGATCCACCCAACAGTGCAGAGATACATACACCAAACACTCATGCACACAGATGCAGAAAGGATTATCTAAAAATCACCGTGCAATATCAGCAACAAAACCACACACATCAATTAGAGCCACAATTTTCATTTATTTCCTTCCATAACCTGATAGTTTATCCAAATCAAAGACGCAGAACAGTGCACTGTGCAGCAGTTATCTCACACACAGACATATGAATAAAGAATGAAAGAGATGTCTAAAACAGGACGAGGGAAGCCACTGCTGCAATGCTTATTACCATACATAGAGAGGGGGTGAAGAGGACCGTGGGTGGAGAAGGAGCTTTCTACTGATGAGCTGAATTGAATAGCAAGTAGAAACCAGTTCCATTATGCCAATTGGATTTCAATAGATGGGTACTGGGGTAGCACTGGGATCTCCTACTCCTCCTCTCCAGTGTGATCAGCGTAAACTCTGGCCTGCTGGCTTGTCTGGTACTTGTTTAATCAGGTTCGCTTGTACCTCCCAGAACCAGAGAATTACCAAGAAAACATGTTTGTTTTCTGTTGATTTTGGTGTGCGGGACTCTGAAATATGAAATATGAAGTGAAATATGTGAAATATTAACTAAGTACACCGAATTCAAAGTGCAGGGTGGAAAAAACCTTTTTGGCATCTGGTCTTGGTGTGGATTTGTATTGCCTTTTTGATTTAATGTTGCCTGATTTGCTGTATATTTGACATTTTATTGTATTTTACGATACGGGTTTGATTTTCCTGAAATAGTTGATTCTGCACCTCCTTTAAGTCAGATATAGCAGTAGCATGTTTCCATCCATTTTTTACTTATCCATTCAGGGTTTGGGCGACTGGAGCCTATTCTAGTATGAGAGGCAGGGTACTCTCAAAGACTTTACAGTTACTTTTTTATTTATCTTTATTTACTTTACTATAACTAATTTTACAATTAGCTTTTATTCTAGTATTTAGTATTTAGTATTTATTTATTTATTGTCATTGTCAAGAACAATGAAATTGCGTTTGGGGCTTCCATACAACCCAAAAAAAAAGAAGAAAATAATAAATACCCCTTAAAACCCAAGTGTACATATTTAACCCAGTGTGACTCCAATGCAATAAGACAATCCTTAGCAATAATGTTCGTAGAAATTCAGACAAAGACCTGAGAAACATGACAAAATACAACAATGCAACCCATTCAATATTATTGTACTGTGAGATATGATATCAGATATGATAGTTATCTATTTAAGAAAGAGGGGGGGGGGGGGGGGGGGCAGGAGGGGGAAGAATTTTATTCATGTCAGTAGTTACACCTTTAAGTAATGGATTAGACCTCCGTTTGCCTGCTTAAAGATGCTCTGTTGGACTGAGATCTGATGATCACCCCTCTGGTGCTCACTGTAATGCTCAAGAAAACAGTTTGAGATGATCTGAGCTCTGTGTCATGGCACATTATCTGGCTCGAAGTAGCCATCAGAAGATGGGTACACTGTGGTCATAAAGGGATGGACATAGTCAGCGACAATACTTGAGTAGATAAATCAATGGTATGGGGCCCAAAGTGTGTCAAGGAAATATCCTGAACATCATTACAGTACCACAGCCTGAACTACTAACACAAGGCAGATGGATCCATTTTTTCATGTCGTTTATGCTAAATTCTAACTCTCCCAGCAGAAATCAAAACTCCTCAGACCAGCCAATGTTTCTGATGAACAGTTTAGCCATTCTCCTCTGAGCTCTGGCATCAACGAGGCATTTTCACCCAGAGAACTGCCTGCTTACTGGGTATTTTCTCTTTTTCAGACCATTATCTGTATACCCTAGAGATGGTTTATGGAAAATCCCAGTAGATCAGCAGTTTATGAAATACTCAGAGCCATCTGGCACCAAGAACCATGCCATGTTCAAAGCCACTTAAATCATCTTTCTTCCCCGTTCTGATGCTGGGTTTGAACTTCAGCAGGTCGTCTTGACCAAGTCTGCAGGCCTAAAGGGCTTCAGCATCTGCCGTGTGATTGGTTGATCAAATATCTGTGCTAATGAGCAACTGAAAAGGTGTCCCTAATAAAGAGGCCAGTGATTGTATTTTATCCAGCGACGAAAGCGTATTGATTACTGTTCATTTCATTCTAGTTTCTTTGCTTTATTTAATCTGTCCTTATTTTTAATGCTATTTTAAATTGAATTGTATTTATTTAACTGGTCTTTTCATTTTTAACTGCTTATCATTGCATATTATTTGCTTTGTTCTTGCGCTGTCTTTTCAGGCTTGTCATTCTTCAGAACTTTGTATTGCACTAATATGCATACAAGGTGCAATGCAAATGTGATTCACTGGCTGATTGCTAAAGAAATAACATTTTCAGTGAGGCTGTGATTTATGAAACTCCATACTACGGTGCTGTTTTATCTGATAATGCACTATGTCTTTGGTTCTACGCTAACAAAAACCCAGAAGTCCAGTAAAACTCCTCAGACTGTCTCTGATTCAGATGGCCTGCACTCTAATATGGCAAAGACACACACACACATTTCGTGATTCACACTGTTAACATGAGTGAAGCTGATGCTGTGTTATGGATTCATATTACAGGCATGATCACGCAGTCTGTGCTGTAACTCAAAGGTTACAGAGACAGGAAAATCCTGACATCTCAGCTCTTTAAAGCGGGTTTAATAATAATAAATATCAGCAGCATTCACTGTATTTTGCCTCACCGACATGACATCCATTAGCTCCGAGGCTGTGCATTCAGAAATGGATGCGAATGAATCTGCACACAGGGAGGCCTGTCCACCTCTTCACTTAGTCAGTGACTCATGCGGAGGTCACTTTCATACACAGTATTACAAGAAATACCATCTGATCTATCAGTTTCAATAAATTGGGTCTGTGCTGAATTTTAAGGCTGCATATGCCTGCCTTTGACTGATGAAGCCCAGGGGCTTTTCTCATTTCTTTATTTTATGCCCCCTTGGCTGTTCCGTCCTCCTGTTGCGTGAACTGAAATCAATCTTAGTGCGCCATCTTGAAGGATGTCTCAATTCTCGAAAATGCATTTGGACGGAAGAGGAGACTGGGGGCTTGAGAGGAGCTGTGACTGAGGATGCTGGTGTATCTTGAAGGAATGAGGCATGACGATGTTGTATAAAAATGTAAATTTTATGAGGTAAACATTATTCTTTAGAAATTTTCATCAGGCTATTGCAAAGAGGGTTAATTAATTTAACCTAAATTGATCTAGGTTAGAGTTAACCTAGGTTAGTGTTAGATTACAATCAATCAATCAATTGATTATAGAGAATCCTGTTATGTTAAAAAGCACACCTGTCCACAGAATCCATTTCTTCCATTCCAACCTCTTCACCACCAAAGAGCTGTCAAAGGACAAGATTAGACCTGCACAAGGCTGGAATGGGCTACAAGACCATCAGCGAGACGCTTGATTGCAAGAAGGTGCCAACTGTTGGTGCGATTATTCAGAAAGAACTGAGCTATTTGGTATCAACTTGACGCGCCGTGTCTGGGGAAGAGAAATGCTGAGCATCACCCAAAGAATTTCATCCCCATAGTCAAGGAAAGAGGTGGAAGCATCGTGCTTTGGAACAGTTTTTCTGCTAAGGGTACGGGAAGCCTTCAAGGCATTGAGGCACCAATCAGCGGGACCATGTGACGTAAAGTTTTGGAAGAGAACCTCCTTATGTCAGCAAAGACATGAAGATGAATCGTGAAGGGGTAGTCCAGCATTACTATGACCGAAAAAATACATTATGGTCATGAAATGGTCTAGCCATCCTACAGATCTCAAACCTACAGAAAATCTGCAGAGGGAGCCGAAGCTTAAAGTTCTCAAGCAGCAACCAAGAAACCTAAAGGATTTAGAGAGTTTCTGTAAAGATGCATGAGCCAAAATTCCTCCTGAGATGTGTGCAAACCTGGAGACCAACAACAAGAAATGTCTTACTGCTGTGCTCGCCAACAAGGGTTCTCTGCAGAGCACTAATTGCCTAAATATAACCGACAAGTGGAAGTGAAAGTAAAAAAGCAAGACGGCGCAAAGTACAAAGATCCTCCCAGATCCTCCTTCCTTCCCATCATCTCTCCAATCTTCTACTGTGGACTTTGCATGTCTGATAAATATGGTAATTATCTTTCAGTGACCAAAGTAGCTGCTGTCAGAGAGTTAGACCACTCAGAAAGATTTCTAGCTGACACTTGGGAGATGACAGGAACTGGACAAAGCTACCTTGTATTTAGCTCCATTCACTGGGAAGCGCCGCCTGCTGCACATGTGGCTGAACTGCAGACAATTTCTGCTCAGTGGGATTAACAGGGAAAAGGAAGGGCTCCCATAGATGGGCTCTGATCCTTTGGAGAAGCATTCCTACTCCTGAGGCATGAAAGAGGCTTTGCACAAAGCTGAAATATCAAACACAACTAAGTATCCATTTTATTCATGAGTTTCTTTAGTTATAAAAAGGATAAGATGCATGGTGAAACTTTCTGCAGTTCACCACTTGTGTGGTTGGTAACTTTAAAAAGAAACATGGTATCGTTCTTGTCACATTATTTTAAAGCAGGTCTTATTTAGACGCTGCCCAAACACCAATAAGCTCATCTGACCTCAGAAATCATAAAATCTAGTAGTAAAGATAACGCAGCTCCACCACATGTCATAAATACAAATAAAACGTGAACAGGAAATGAGGATGTGCAAAGTGAAAAAGCAGAAGAGGAGTGCACAGATCGAAGGGTTTGTTTTTTGTTTATCAGCTTCAGGCTGGACCAACAACTGCTTAAGAGTAAAAAACAGTTCCAGTAAGCTAAAAGAAAGAAGTATTGCCATGCTTTATCTATAAAGACACATGAGGCCGTGGCTTGAACACAGGAAAAAGTGGAGTTGCTTTCTTAGCAAACACTCAGACTTAATTCAGAAAGATAGAAAGATAGGTACAATAAACATCAGAGCAATATCCCATCTTGTGCAGCTGACATATTTATTCAGCTCGCTCTGTCGGACACATGGGGTTTTGTTACAGTCATAATTTACACTAATGCACTGACACCTCAGCCAGCAGCCGGTCATTTGAAGCCTGGGCCACCTGTCACCTGGGAAATAACCTCTCCAAAGCTCTCTCTCCCCTCTTTTCTCAGCCTCAACTTGTTTCTTGGGGTGTTTTCTTGCTACTTCACTGCTGCTGCTGCTGGTGATGATGACGATGGCACCAGTAGTCTACACTCAAATGTAATCCTACAACATCTTCACACAGCCAGCCATTTTGCAGGGCTACAGTTGTCATGCACGTGACAGATTATAATCCCCAGAGTGGTGAACAGAGGGAACATGGCGTCACATGTCTACATGCATGCACACTGAGCATGTGCTGCAGTTTGAGTTTAATAGAGTTGCGACGTACGCATGAGTAAGATGAAAGGGACGCTTCGATGAATAATTAAAAGTGTGGAAACCCTGTGTTAAAATGGCTGGAAAATATTTGATGTGCCACAGAATGGAAGTCTGCTGTATTTTGTATAAGGGAGGAGACAAAGGAAAAAGCAGTGCTGAGCAGCATCTAAGCAGCCGAGAAGTACATTTACAGTTCTACAATACAGAAGGAAGTATTAAGCTACTTACCTTGAAGTCAATCTCCTCCTAAAACACATGTTTTATTGCCCTTTTTATTGCCTTATATGGAGCTTTTTTATTGTTCGTGTATCATTTACAATTTTCTGGTGCATTATCTTTACTGTTCTATTGTTTTGTTGCTTCTGTTAGTATTTATAAATTATACTGACAATTTGTATTTTGCAAATTGGAGTTTTCTTGTACGCCTCTTAGCTTTTTGCTCTCTTTGCATTTTGCTTGTGTGTTTAAGCACTGTATTTAAAGCTATTGTTAACATTAGCTCCCACCGTGGTGCAGCTGGGTCATCATGGAATTGCTGTTCGATCTGGAGCGTTGGTCAGATTTTAGTGTCACTTGCACACAGTGATCGACCTAATAGGTCTTCACCCAAAGTTGTTTGGTGCCTTTTCATTTTCACACCATAACATTCATGCACAGCATTTAGTTTCACTAAAATCTCGCTCCTGATGTGATGAACAACAGATTTTCACTGTTGATGAATTTTTCATGCAGAAAATGGTAAATAAAGAACTTGATGACGACAGTTTGAAATATCTCTTTGTCACGCATGTTGCATGCCACTGTATTCTCCTCTCAGACTCACAAACAGTTAAATACCTACCAAAAATACACGTTTACAATAGATCCATGATAATATGTGTGGTTAGCCAGTGTTTTTCTTATATGCCTGCCGATTTCTGCTCAGCGAGTACTTAAAAACCATCTCCACCTCACCCTCTCGCACATGCGCACGTGCATTTAGAGCCTAATGATGCAATCCATGAAAGGGGAAATTTTGCTGATGACATGAATCTGATTCACCCTGTGAAATCATGAATTGATCATTCGATGCAACCAAACCGGTGCGTAAATCTGAGCAGAATAAAAACGTGCATTCAGTTATGACAGCCTGAAAAACTGTCTTTTGATATTAAAATTTGTCACAGTTTTCTCCCTTTTTTTGTCTCTTTAACTCCACCGTGTCCTCACTGCCATAACGGATAATCTCTCCCTCTCTCGCTCTCTTTTTTTCTGTCCTCATTATGAGAAAATTGTTATAGTTGGCAACAGAATTAACTGCTCGTCTGCTACCGAGAGCTGGAAAGAAAGAAGTGGGTCATATGTTCAAAGAGAGGAGGGGAAGAAGAGAAGAACGCAAAAGCGTTGGTTGGGTAGGATGAAAGCATAGGTAGAGAGGAAGGAGCTAAAGGCTGAGCACTAAACAGGAGGGTGAACAATGGCCATGAGCTGTGAAATTAACCAGATGAATAAATTAGAGCAGGATAGAAAATGAAGCAAAGCGAAGGTGAATGCAAAGGAGTTTTAACTGACAGTAAAAAGGAATTCTTTGCACTTGACATAATCTTATGATTAAATTATTTGAATTTCTTTTTCTGACTGAATGCTTTGATGAGTACACCACGCTGTATACTCATACAATTAGATCATTTGTCTAACACGATTAAAGAAGTGAAAGGCAAAACTTTATAGTTAGCAAGTCAAACGTGTCCCAGGTAGGTCTGTTTTTAACTCCCAGAGCATGAATATGAATAACAAGTTCATGCAAGTGCTGATTCTTTTGTAATAATTACCCACAGAATACATATTCACACAGTGCTGTGATGACAGTCAGCAGCTGCTGGCTCCCTGTAGCGGGCAGGTTGATAATCATGGAAGGAAAAACACAGAAAACCATGTAAGTTGTGAGGTTCAGAAGTGTTGCTGGTTTGATCACTTATAAGGAAATGTTGTCTTCCTGGTTTTCCGAAAGGTGCTGTGTCTCAAATCTGCATAAAGTGTTGAAAATGAGCACGAAATCTCGGGATTACCATCAGGGGATAAACTGAAACGGTTTAATTTAGACCACAAACCAGACTGATACTAAATAATTCTAAACTACTTTAAAAGGTGGTTGGGGATTTCCTTTCCAGGATAAATATTGGGTTTCCTGGTTCCAGTTTAGGGGACTGGGTGCATTTGTTTGCTCCTAGTGCTAAGAAAAGCAGCTGCTGGCTCCTTGTAGCGGGCAGGAAGTGAAAGATCAACAGACTACGGACAGACTAACGCCAAGATAATGATGATTAAATCAGGGGACGCAGAACAAATGATACAATAAGGTACAACCCTGACAAGATGTTTAATGGACTAAATGATTACATGCGCCCTTGAGAAAACCAACAAGATGGGAAAATGTTAGAATTGTTTTAGCCCTGTCTAAAAGTCTGTCAATCTCCAGACTCGCATGTTAAAACTTTTTCTGTTTGCATTCACACAAGCAGCATTTTTCTCTCTTTATTTCTTTTACTTGTGCTACTGCACATTACTGTGGAAGCTCATTTCTGTCACTGAAAAACTCCTGAGCTTGAGTTGGGTGCCTAATGGCCCTTTATCAAAACGAGAGCTGATGTACTAATTCTGGTACTTAGTATCCACCTGTGAACCGTTTTCCTCTAATGTTATCTGCTACACTATAACAACTAGCTCCAAAATACCAAAAAGGATGTGGGTAAAACGCTAACACTCGGAAACTACAGGGTCACATTGTGATGGCTACGTCCATTTTTATATATAGTTTGTGCTTTCCACATTTTTTTTTCCACTGTAAAGGGATTAAAATAAACTAACAGAGCAAATTATACTCTGGAACAGATTAGCTTTCATATAAACACATTAAAGGACACACACGGGATGTTTAAAACTGCTTGGGAACCCTTTTTGAAGTTTGGAAGGTGCGTGCATCTAAGGGAAAATGAAAAAGACCCATTTAATGTTGAGAATCAGCCAGCTGGAGCAGATTGTAGTTTCTGCTCGTTTTCCCACTGCTGTTCAACAAAAAAAATTCAAGAAGCAGTAAAAGAAGAAAATACCAAAAAAAAAAGAATTAAGTGTCTTTAATGATATAGGCTACATTTGTACATTTTCTACAGCAGACTTTCAATGAGACTAACTGCCAATAAGAAAGAGAGAACATTTCACCTGTAACAACTGAAAAACTGGATAAGATGTGAAAAGCTCTGAATTTAAATACTCAGTGTAAATATTCAGCTCAGTATTTTGTCCCATTAAATAATACAAACATTTAATAGCTTGAACAATCAATGTGAAATATAAATTACATTAAAGCACCTTTTCAAGAATGAGGATATTAAAATAAATAATTGGCCTTTCCATATCAAGACAGTACATTTTGATGGTAGTAATGTAAGGCTGTGCAGTCACACTGAATGCTCCCACTCACTGATGTAAAACATACAGTAATGACACAACGTGACTCCAACAACAGCAAATAACTGTGGTTACAATATGAACACCTACGGATGCGTAGCTCCATCAGCAACGACAGAATATTAGTAACTGCTGCGGCATTGTTTCCTTCAGTTCCTTCTTCGAAAAAGAGACCAAATAAAGGACAAAAGTGAGAAGATTGTCACTTAGTCTGCCACCTGGATGAAGCCTTGTTAGAGATGTCGATTCATTTAGCAAGAATAAACCAAATCGCAGTTCCTCACTCAGTCACTCGTCCACACTGGGACACTGATGAAACCCGTCGTCACCCAGTAAAGCTGTCCTACGATGAAGTCGCTAACTGTACACTGTTCATGCACGAGCCTTTCGTTCACGCGCTAACGATTCTACCTAAACCTGGCAAAGCAACAGTCGCGTGATCGGGTGCGGCGACACACACCTTACACTTTGATCCCTCGACACCTGCAGGTCTGCCTGTCAAATGCATGCACACGCACACATATACCCACACGCACGCACAAACACACACCAAGTGAGAAAAGCTTACTGTGAGTATAAAATTGAGGGTAGAGGGTGTTTCAATGGGTACTTCAAAAAGTCACAAGAACATATCAAAGACTGAGGCACAAAGCTGCCTTTTTAAAATCACCAATACAAGTACCAGCAACCGGTGACGGTGGCTCCTGCCTCTACTGCCTTACGGGGTGTAGAAAAATGCATACATCTATGTTACAGTACACGAAGAGGGCTTTAAATGTTTACAGGGCCTCCCAGACACAAATATATTTAATGCTTTGTTTTATTTATACACTGGGAATTTGGTAATCTAAGGAAATTTTAGTGGACATACTATTTGAGAAAAAAAAAAAAAAATCGGACCGCAATTAAAACACTCGTAATTTTTCTTTACATAAAACCCTGTACATGTTAGCATTATCAGTCAATTAAAATTATTATTTTGAAAAAATGTCAGTCAGATAGTTTTAAAAGCTCTTTTTTCTTACAAAACTGTTTTTGTTATCTGTGTGTGCAACAGACACGATATATTCCCAATTGTATTCTGGGATTGGGAGACTAATTCAGTCCGAGTACTGAAGATCTAAGTCCACTGTGCCGTCTGTCACCACTAACCTCACCCTCTTGGGTTTTGTGGCACCCATGGAGTGAGATGTTGTAACAGGTCCATAGTGTGATGTGCCTTGGTGATCCCCAGCGTGGCACTGCTGCTGCATATCCTTCCTGCAGTGCTCGTCGTGACCTTTGAGCCCTGAAAATCCAGCCAGAGAAGCTGGGTTGGAGAGCTGGGGTCCACAGGGCTCGACGACCAGCCGCCCCTGTGTGCCCGAAGGCTCCATCAGGCAGTGGTAGGTGTAGTTTGTTGAGCCCAGTCCTGGGTAGCCTTCAGCACCATCCCTGAGACCCAGGGTCAAAGAATGGTCTCCACTGAAGTTTAGTACGTAAGGAGGACCTTGATAGCCGTAAGGGAACGAGGCTGAGGGGGCTGAGGACTTGTTTGCTGGTGCTGGTGTAGCAGGTGGTGTATTGTGAACCACTTGGGGGCTGTTGTGCTGAGACATGGGCGAAAGAGAAGTGCCAAAACTGAAATCAAAGGGGTCTTGCTGAGTGTAACACGGCTGGTGTTTGTCTGAGGTCGGCGTAGTGGATTTATCCTGTTTCATGCTTTTCTCGTGCGGTGCTGAATAACTGTCGGACATTTTGCTAGGAAAGTAGAACTGCCTCGGCAAGATAGAAAAGTTTTTGTATGCCATGTTGGCTTCGGCACTTTCATGTTTGTCTGATGACATCTTAGCTTTACTATAAGAATGAGAAATTGAGGAGTTGGGTTTATTGAAATGAATGTTGGACCTGTTGGAGGAAGCGAGGTGAACGTCCTTTTCGAACCCCTGAACAGACAAGTTGCCTTTCTGATGACTGTCTGCACTAAAGCAGAACTTTGGACTCTGCTGGGTTTTCTCCATAGCACCTGATTTTGCACCTAGCATTCTGGACGAGACGGTCGGGCTGCCGGCAGCCGTGGTCTCTTTGCAAGGTGCGCTGTACAAGTTCTGACTCTGGTTGCCCCCCTGAAACTTGAGCACCCTGTGAATAACTGTAGAGGTTTTCTCAGGAAAGTTGAATGGATTGTCGGGAGGGTTGGGATTTTTCACAGTGAAGAGCTGAGGAGAGAGGAATTTGTTAGACATTTGAGACGACTGTACGGGCTTTGTTAAGCAGCTCTGGGACACTGCTCTAACTGCGTTTGGCTGATTGCTAGAAAACGACTGGGATTTATTGGGAATGGTCATACGATGGAAGGGACCCTGGGTTTTGAGGTTAGCCTGGGTTTTTGATTGGCTGGTGCTTGGCTTTATGTTCATGGCAGGGTGGGGTAAAGTAACAGGGCTTTGAGTTGTAACCGAAGACGATGACGCACCCATAAAACGAGGCTTACTGGGTGCCATGAAAGACTGATTTTTTAAGTCTTCTTTGGAAAACCTCATTCCCGGATTTTTACTTATAATTCGATCTTTAGCCGCCAAGTCAGGGTTGCCCAGAGCTGAATAACTGAAACTGGTGTTGGGTGGGTTTCTGTCTTTGGAGGTATCCTTTGCTTCACATTCCAGAGGAACTGAGTCACTTTTGGAAGGCATTAGGCCTGGAAAAAACTGCAAATCCTCACTGGTAAAGTTATTTCCAGGACTGGGAGGGCCAAGGTATGGCGTTTCCGTGGTCCACGTGTCGGTAGGGCTGTGAGAGAGGGGACTGCTGAAAGGATCTGTAGGAGGATCCAGGGAACACAGATCTGATGGGGAAGATGGAAGCATGTTCTGTGGCTGGTAATAGCCCTCAAAGTTGAGACACTGAAAGTCAAGAATGTCATCACAGCAGTTTGTGAAGCTGGGCTCGCTGGTAAGCATGTTATCTGCTGTTGCAAATGGAGGAGACTGGGACGGGGGTTGGATGACAGAATTAGAAGAGGCTGTGGGCTTTTCCAAAGTCTGAGATGAACACAAGCCCTCGGAAAGCCGAGAGAGACTGTTATCAATTTGCTGAAGAGTGTGACTAAGGCAAGTGGTGGGTGTTTCGACAGGCCCACACTTGTGTGTTCTGTCCATTTTGTGCCTCTGTTTCCTTCCTCCGCTGATCATCTCTGGCCTTTCAGTGATTCTGTCTGCAGCTACGGATATAACTTCGGTTTTACTGTCGTTGAGGGGCGAGGACAGCGACAGCGGTGATAGGGACAAAGAAAATGGTGGCGGTTCGGTTTTCAGAGAGCTGTTGTTCAGTCTCTCAGAAGATGGGCACTCTTCTTTGAGCTTGCAACAATCGGAAAGTCCTTTTTGTTTACCTAAAACGTGACCCTTCATCTCTGTCTTAATAATGGTCTCTACTTTTAAATCGGGCTGTATGAGCTCCTCTTTACTATCCACCTCCCAAATATCCTCCATCTTCCTACGCAGTTTAATTACCGGTAATGGACAGCCATTTATGTCCAGTTCCGGCTCTTGCTTTTTTTGTGACCCACTTTCAAACAAGCAGGAACTCTTTAAAAAACCTTCTTCGATTTTTGTTTCCAGCGCTGCCGCTGACAGGGCTGTGCTGTCATTTTTCTGACTCTCTGTTTTTTCTAGCAGCTGCTTGACTCCAACCACGGGGTCCCTATCGATTTTCTCTTTGAATTGTACTTCGTTGCTGGCAGACACATCGGGCCCACAGACGTTTTCCCTGTCATTTTCAAGGTCCTTGTCTGATTTTGCACCAGTGTAGAAATTTATAGCTTGCAACTTCTCTCCTCTTTTTTTCAAACGATGCAATCTGCTCTTTGACTTCTTACTAGCTTGCACGTGAGCCTGAGCTGCCTCCATCTCCATGTTTAAAATTGACACCGAGTCCATAATAGCTTTAAAAGGATCGAATGCCACCAACTCATCTCCCTTTTCTGCTTTTAATGCCATGTTTTCCAACCCTGCACTTTGCATCTCCCATACTTTCCCTCTTCTCCTCTTAAGCCGAATTTTAAAAAAGTCTGGCTTTATGTCTTCCAAACCACTTTGTTCCAGGGTCATCAATTTCCCCTGATTTCTACTTTGAAATTCATCTGAAGTCGGACTTTCGGCTACATCCTCAACACGCTCGCTCTCTAGTGTCTGTGCTTTACCGGCGTCATCCTCATCCAGCCTCTCTAATTTACACTTTCGAGCGTTCCTCATTAAATGACCACGCTGAGCTTCAGCAGGTCTCGAGCGAAGGACCCTGTTAAAAGAGGAGTGTCTTCTGGGGGCTAACCGCTGCATTTCTGTCCTCCTAACTCTGACTTTATTCTCTCTTTTCACTTTGCTACTCTCCCCTGAAGACGGGGCGAGGTCCTGCCTCAGCACTGCAGACGATTTCAACTCTGTAACATTTTTAGAAACCTGATCTAAGGCAGAGTTTAGACTTTGTTCAGAATCTAGTGCCGAACTGCGAAATGTACGTTTCTTCAGAGGTATATTGGACTGCGCGTGCACTTGTGCATTGGTGTCTGGATTAGTCGTGGTTTTAGCCGAAATCAGTGACTTGTGAGGTAGTGGGTTGAGGCAGGTGGCCGGTGGGTCATTGTGCCTCTGTGGCAACTTAGGCTCCACACTCTCCTGACTCAACTCCGTCTTAACTGTAGCTGTAATGTCTTTGCTTAAGTGTCCCTTGGTGCTTGGCTTATCTGCTGCTTTTCTTTTCACTGCTCTGGGCCTTATCTTTCGTCTTCTAATAATCCTCCTCTGCACTGAACGCCGGAACCTGCCTCCATTTATTTCAGTTTGTTCTGATTCCTCCTCGGCACTCTCCTTGGAGGCCCAGGTAGAAAACCGTCGTCCCACATTACCTCCCTTTAATCTCCCATCTATTAATGATTTATCTTTTCTTAAAACATCAGATAGCAGAACCTTTGCCTGTTTTATAACAATATCATCTTCATGCCTACTTACTGGCTGCGTACTCAAACTCATTTGTCCTGATCCTTCCTGCGTGCAAACCCCCTTGGCTGTATTTTTAACATCCTGGACATTATTTTGACATTTGCTGGAAACCATTTTGCAATCAGACCTTTTCACTTCTTCTAGGTTTCTGTTACTTTTACTGTCTCTCTGCCCTTCTGTTTTGCCTTTTAAAAAATCCGTCTGTTCGTTTGTTATAAAATCTTTGTCATCTACCGAAGCCGTTTGTATTTCACTAAATTTCTCGCTTCTCTTTTTCTCGCTGTGGGATAAGTCGCCCGTGCTCTCGCTCGAATGCCGTTTCCTTACACTGGTTTGATCTGGAGACTTGAAAGACATTTCCCTCACCCCTCTGTTACCGTCAGCTGTGCAGACCTCTGAACTTCTCGCCTGCCTCTGCTGAAATCTGGATGCTCGTTTTTCTGTTGCTGGGCCTGGGCGCTGGCTCTGCATCCTCCTTCCTCTAACCTCCACCCTTACTTTCCTGTCTTCACAGCTTTCTCCAAGTTCCAAACTTTGTGACACCGATAACCTCGTTAGATTGACTGTAAGATATTGCTTCAGAGATATTAGCGGATTGTCTCCAGTGTTCTTCAATCCATCCGTGTTACTCGTGGATAAAGCTCTGATAGTCTTGCGCTCAGTTTGCTCGGCAGCAGGATTTTGAGCCGTGGTGATGACGCTGGTTTCGATGGCGCCGCGGTTTTGACTTTCTGTGATTGCAGTTTCGACATTCTCTTGTTTTATTGCACTGCAGATTTTGTCGCCCTCATCCGGGTGACAAACAGTTGTAGTGTTAGTTGTGTTACTGGACTTCGTCTGGTGTGCGAGTGTGGTGCGAACACTGCTTTTTGTTCTTGAAGAGGTCCTCATGTGAACGGGCTTCCTGCCCACCACTTTTGCAAACCTCCCATTAAGGCCTGCGCCTCTTACCGCAGATCTGCTTTTCTGACATGCTGACATGGAGGAATTCAGAGTAAAGGGCTTCAAGTTCACCGCACTGCTGTTGCTTTCTTCCCCAGTCATGTTCAGTCCCCTTGGCCTGTTATCTTGTGGCCTCACTTCCTCGAGTTGCAGCAGCAGTGCCCTTTCTTTGCTTTTTGGATCCTTACAATTGAGTAAAAAATCCAAAGAGTGGCGCCGCACTCTGACTCTAAGGTCCTTTAGTGTAACCTGGGATAAAAGCGGAACCGTTCGCCGCTGTTTGGCTGTAGAGGAGGACTTTAGTGGGTGCTTTCCTGATCGTCTTTGCTTCTCCTGTCTCCACTTCTTTGTCTGACTCAGTTTTCTGTTCTTCAAGGCATTTCTTCTCATCTGCTGAGTGAATGAGTTCCTTGAGGGGATGGCTTTGAAAGAGAGACAGCAACAAAGAAGCAAATTAACTTTTTGGTTTCTACACAAAACCCATTGTTCTGCTTTTCTGCCCTGTGAACAACTTCATGTGCAGAGTCTGGTCTATAGTGTAAATCAAACTTGTGAAGACAACAACTGTAAATTGCATCAAGACGTTGAAGCATTTTCTTTTTTTTTTTTTTAAAAAGAAGAAGGAAACAAAGCATGTTTACTCTGAAACAGTGGAACACATAACAGTTTGTTTCTAACAGGAGATAAAATTACATTTTTTCTGTTATCAACCCACTTAAAAATCTAAATAATGGACGTCAAACGTAAGGTCCGGGCACCAGAATCCCCCCAACAAAGACTCCAATACGCTCACTGGATAGCTTTGGAAAATGTGAAGGGCATGAATTGTTGGACTTAAATGTGTTTTACAGCTTTTTCTGCTGATAAAGACCTCCCTGTGGCTAATCATACTCCACAACTGTAATTAAGTAATAGATAAACAATCGCATAACAAAAACAGTTCCTGTTTCTCACTACTTACAATAGGTCCACGTACAAAAGGATATTTTCTGTGAACAGAAGCTGTGTGTTTTATAATTACAGGACACTCTAGGCAATGAGCTACCAGAATTTCTTTTGTAATTTTACACATTTATTTCTTAAAATTTAAGCCCAAAGCTGAAAGATTTCTTTCGTCTACTACATAAGCATTTCTATAGCATTTATATATGAACAAACCTAAAAAAAACCAAACAACAAACAGTGGTTCCCTAGAAGTTCTTTAAAGGACAAATAGATAATATAAACTGAGAAAAGAGGCGGGTTAGGGTTGTTGTCCTTTGGTAGGGGACCAGTTTAAGGGATTGTTTTCTTGACTATAAAGCCCGTTACACAAGAATAACCGCCACTCTTTGCCTGCCCACAGGCTCCCATGAGAAAGGTCTGCAAAAGAAGATCAAGTGAGAGGCCCTCAGAGCTGCAGGAAAAAACTTTCATTAGATTTACTCCTCCTAGGCAGATTTCATTGAGCAAGGGCTCACTTTCAGACATCTTGGGTAGAGCTCAACTAAACTGGGTGAGGTTGAGCTTTGAAAAGGTTGAACTTGATTCATACGACAAGAAAAAATGAGAGCTTTATAGCAAAAATGAATGATGAAAAGTAATTTAGTAAGTTCATCCTGATTACCATCTTTTCATGATTGCTGGAAGCCAAAAATGTCATTTGAATTAAAATCCTCTTAAAATCCGAGTCTAATCACAACTAAAGCTCCATTGTTATTAATCATCGACACAGATTATTGAATAACTTTTGATAAATATAAATATTTTAATGAGGATCCATTTGTGAGTGGTCCCTCATAATGTTTATGTTGGCTGTCCCCGAGGAAGATCCCATCTAATTATTCTAAACCCCACATAATAAATCCTTTATTTATATGATTGCATAAGCATGCATATGCTACCTAAAGCAAACAGATAAGAACAAAAGGATATTAAAACATCTGGATTTATTTAGTTTATTTATTTAGTAGAATAAGTAAACAAGTTTGGAGATTTTAATATAATATAATAACACAGATATTTAATAGTAGACCCTTTTTAAGGCATAATATTTTACAGGTTATGGATAATTGCACTGCCACTGTTGAACGTATACTTTAAACAGAGCAATAATTTTAATCTGAACAGTGTAGTCACGGCAGAATTTAAGCTGTACCAGGTATTATTGCAGGGCTTGTATTAATGTAGTCTTTACTTTACAATATAAAGGACTTCGAAGCAACTGTCTCTGTGATTTGGAGCTATATAAATAAAACTGGATAGGATTTAATAAAAAAAAATTTGGCAAAAACTCTGTTTATTTGTGTGTTTTCACACTAACATCAGGGTTTTTCCTGAGTGGCCTTGAGCACGAAAGGACTGCATATAGTTTAGGTATTTTGTTATCTTACTCAATAAAAATCTATGGATTTTCCCTTTATGTGCAATCCCTCTGATTGTGCTTTGGGGAAAGCCCAAAAGCTCTTTAGTAAGAAAATCCCAAACTGGTTACCTTTAAAGATTCCCGAGTGTATTCCTGGTGTTATTGGCCTTGTAGAAAAGTGACCTCTCTCTCTGTGATGACGAAGATATCGCTCTCTCAGGCGGTACTTTTGGCCCACGGGGTCCTTTGTTTCCTCGATTTCAGGCTGTTTCCCTCTGTGCTTGAAGTGACCCTCTCCATTCCTAAAGAAGAGTTAAAAAAAAGATTAAAAGTTCAGAGTTTTCATCTCTTAGATGAATAAAATCTGTTGAGAAAAAAAAAAAAAGACTTTGATAAAGACCACGTCTGATCAGATAATGGACGTACCTCTCACAGGTGCAGCATTCACACATTTCATTGCCTTCACCAAAAAAGCTGGCTCCATAGTAACACGTGATCTCTTCCCCAGGTGCTATGGGTCGAATCACCTCAACACAAGCGATATTCTTCTCACCGGGGACGAACTGGGCGGGTGAAAAAGAAGGAAAAAAAAAAACAAAAAAAAAACCAGACAAAGACAAAGGTTGGATGGCCCGTGGGAAACAACAACAACAAAGCAGTCAGGAGGCAGAAGGCAGGTCTAAATCTGCACTTAAAATAAAACATTTGGCATGAAAATAACATGTTATAATTTCAACTTGAAGTGTTTTAGTGAATTATTATTGCAGATTACCTTGCAGTTTGGCTTGCAGTCTTCAGTGCAACGGGACAAAGAAAAAGAAAGATAAATAAGGTCACTAATAAAATCACACCAGTGAATGAAAAACTCAACATTTTGCTAATCTACTGGTTTAGATTGGATTTATTTTCACTAAAGAAATAAAGAGATAGCCCTCTGATGGAAAAAAATGACCCAGTTTTTACTAGGCCTTTGGCATAATTGCAGTTAGGATAAGATATGCTTTGTTTTCTTTAAAATATGGAGCTGAAACATTAAACAGACCTACAACAGAACACCTCAAATACAAAATATATCAACACAAATAAAATGTGACAAAACAAAACAGCTCAACAAGGTTCAAAAAACAAACAACATGCAAAAGAAAAGCTCTAAATCTAAATGAAATACAATCAGATGCTTAAAAAAAAAAAGCTTGATATAATATAATATGACAAAGTGGCTTGAAAAGTAAAAGAGTTCAAATTCAATAGAGCAAAAAGAAACAGCAGTGAAAACAAGCACAGCATATGTCATGTCACATTAAAGTGGTTCACTATAACAGGATGTGAAGTGTTGAGACAACACAGGGCCGAAATAAACTCAGACAATTTACTCTCTGCTAGACAGATGTTTTGTGTAATAAAGAGTTATTGCATGAGGTATGAAAGACCTCCTGAATCTTTATTACTGTGCACCAACATGTCATCTGCTAACATGATTTTCTCGCTCTTGTAACTAGAAAGTCAATAAATCATATGAGGAAACCTATAATTTCTCACTATAATTATGATGACGACACAGACATGGGTGCAAAACATTGACCGCTATCCCTGTGTCACTGCAGTGCAAACCGAGTTCAGGATAAATCTGTTTTGGTGCACTCTATGAATTATATACATTCATCAGCTTGAGTAAGGAACCGAAAGTCGGCCTATTATGCTCATTTCCAGCTCCATATTTAGCACAGGTTTGCATGATTTATTTATTTATTTTTATTCATAATTATTCATATTTATTCATCTATTATTAAGCTTTGGTAAAGCCCCTCAGTTCCTCTTCTGTTTTAGTTTCCATTTTCCTCTTTTTAAGCCAACATCTTCCGATTGCCTGCTCATCGCAAGCACGAGGGTCAAGATAGTTCCTGTTTTTATCATAACAGAAGCAAAGAGCAGAAACGTATCTGAAACAGAGCATTCAGAGCAGCCTGAAGCCTCAGCTTTCGGCCCACAGAGTTAACTGTACGCACACCAGCCTCAGCATTTCCAATGTGAGCAATCAAACTTTAAATAAAGGGTTGCTCAATGACAGCTAAAATCATAATCAGTTAATTTGGTCACCATGGAGAACTTTTTAAACACATTTTTAAACACAGACTACAAAAAAATACACAAAAAAGCATTTAAATTCTCTTTTTTTTTTTTTTTAAAAAGGAAAGAAACTTGCCTTTCTATTGAAGTTAATTTCCCCAAACCTTCATCATAATAAATCAAAGTGAAATGATCTGAACCTGAAATCCTATTTGAGATCTCTGAATTTTAAAAGGACTGCTTGCACACTATCTGAAACTCTGGCATGGTCAATGTAAATCAGTATCAATCACTGTAACAGCACACATATAGGGAGAAACACAGTAGGCCCACTTTAAGAGTAACTACAGTGTAATACTGAAGGCATGGCCTAGATTTCCATTAAGATGCATATATATGTGTACAACCACTAGTCTCGAAGGTAAACACACTCACCGTGGTTAATGAAAGCTGCAGGCCCGAGCCAGAGCTGAGCGCAGCGTTTGCGTGTGGAATACATCACGCTGAAGTCATTGACTCCCGCCCTCAGCACGGCACTGTCAGCAGGACTCAGCTCTGCTATGCAGCCCAGCAGGACCTCCACCCGCTCTCCTACAAACCTGCAGAGGAACAATTCAGGCATCACATTTTCAGTTGTAAAAAACAACACCATACAGGACGCAGTGCTGCTGCAGTGGCAGCTCGTGATGCTGCTGCGTGTGAATACCAGTGCCTAGTTGAGGTTATCTTGGCTCCGTTGGTCTCTGAGGAGTATCTGTCACAGGACTCTATCTTGACACCGCTATCCAACAGGAAGGCACTGAGGTAGCGATAAACCTGCAAACATCACACACGGTCTTTGATTGTGATGTTACACTCGAGTGACAAATCCAAGTATCGGTGATAAACACATACACACATAGACAATAAAGTCAAATGATAACAAACATTTTTGTTTTATGCATACATGTTGTCTCAGCAGCTCCTGTCGATGGCTCCCCAAAGCATTAAAGTAGTCACCAGCCAGCTCGCCCACCGTTAGAGCCTCAAACGTAGCGTTGAAGTCGTGCGTACGCTGAAACCTCAAAAGCGTCTCTTTGAGGTTACCCCAACGTCGGATCTCTGGTGGGGGGCTGCACAAAGAGAGAGGGACAGATATAAGAAGAGTCTAAGAAGCTTCCTTTTAACACTGAATTTTAGATATAGCATCCAAATATATTTTTGAACCAACAACTTTAGGAAAAAAAATAAAAAAGAAAATAAAAAGAAAATCACACAAAAAACACCCAAATCAGCTCACAGTTAAAAATATTTGGACTAAATGTTCCACAGTTCTGTTCTTATAAGCTACAATAACAATTAATAAATATCTGTGCATCTTTCTCAGAAATCTAACCTTCCTTCACTTCTGTATTTAATACGGATGCACCAAAACATGCACAACAGGTGCACACAGGGTTTTTCCACGGCCCTCTGGGAGGTCGCTGCACCCATAAGTATGACTGGTCAGGATGTAGATGGGACAAAGAGTTTACGTTACCTTATTTAATAAAAGCCAATCCATTTTTCGGTTCTTATATTATTTTCAATTATTCATTTTAAAGTGGATTTAAATACATTTCATGCAGGAAAAACACCACCCAGAATTTTACAAACACTTAACAAACTCATTCATTAAAACGGCTTTAAAATAAGCGGTTGTCAAACTACTCATGAAAAATCTTGGAAAATGAACGGCAGTTTACTGATGCTGCTGCGTACACCTTCATTAAAGTAAAATTCAGGTTTTTCTTTTTAATGACTTTCTCTAATGACTGCTGAGGTGTGAGCTTTTATTCGGACACTCATCGTTATTATATATTAACTTTCACTGAACGTCCAGGTTTTGCAGTTGGCCTGAAGTGTCACTGCATTAAAGCATAATCAGAACCACCTGGTATTCTTAAAGTTTTATAGAGCTCAGGGGCCGCTTTAATAGGAATGCATGGATTGCGAAATTCTGGACTGATGATTAACCTTCAAGTGCCCAAAGAAAGTTAATTTAGAACTCAAACTGCACATTTCTGTGTGCTGTAGTGATATTTCTAATGATAAAAACATTTCCAATTTACTTTAACAAAATGTAAAGCTTTCTTTTTTTCACTCCACCTTTCAAATAACAGGAATTAGCCGACTGGTGTTGGGAGGATAATAGAAAGTTATACAGAGTAATTTATGACCCTGGAAATGTATGTATTTTTATAAAATTACAGGCTCTCATTTTATTTTCCACTTCTAATCACGACATTGTAATGGTCTGCAGTCAACCATGACTAACAGAACTAGAGCAGCACCATTTACTGCTGCGGAGGCCTTGAGGCAGACACTTGAACACCTGAAGTAAAACAGCTCAACTGACAGAAATTAGTTGGCAAAAGTGACATAAATAATTTGAATGTTTCTGCGCAAACACACACACATCAAAACAACATACGTATTAAGATTTTGTTTTAAACAGAACCCTGGAAGTAACAAAGGCTGAAGAAAAAGCCTGATTAGGAAAATTTCACTGTAAGTTGCTGTTGATGAAGGCGTCACCGGTTCATCTAATATTACTATTTATTACACAACAATATGGACACACATAAGTAAAGGCATTGGTGGATTTAACAAGATCTGCTACATGTAAAGGAAACAGTATGATAACCACAAGCAGAGCCATTATTGCTCTATTCCTGTATAAAGTATGAGTCATGACTCCGCTTTGTCATTTCAGACGCTAAAATAGCTCGGCTGTTTGAGCGTTTAAATAACAGTTTGAGTCAATATTGTTTTTCTGTTAATAATATTTCTTTATTGTTATTAATTCCCCCTTTGTGTTGGGGCAACAAACACTGACATTCTAAATAATAACTGACATGCTTTAAAGTCTTTTCAGCTCTTTGCTCATTTTTTTTTTAACATTTTCCCAGCACAAAACTGATGTAACGCAACACAATCGGCTGTTGACACAAAGAAATATTAATGAAATGTTGAAATTGAGCGTAATCTGATATCCACATGTGGGTTTTGTTCCTACATCCTCATAACATCATTATAACAGTCTTTTTTTTCTCAAGTTGCAAAGCTATGACATCACAACAATGTGATTGGTCAGGTGCAAAGCTAAAACCGGACCAATATTATTTTGATGATGCACAAAAAACACCAGTACGGGATATCAGATACACCTTACGTGAGAGCTCATGTTATGGTTTCTCTTTCACCCTCACATTTATTTATTTTTATATTTCACTATAAAATGAAATTCACCCCTTAACCCTATTGTGGGATTATTAATTTAGATCAGTTGCTTTCTTCTGCCTTTGTATTTTTTCCACCCAACCAAAAATCTAAGAAATCAAGCCTTAAAAAAAGCCAGCGAAACAGCAGTGATCACACTCTTTCCAGCCATACCATAGCACTGGGTAGTCACTGGACTCCATGATTGCTGTATTGTGTGTCAGATTACCTGATGTTCATTTTGTGGGTGCTGAAGCCCAGCAGAGGGTCCAGCACCAAGCGGGTGGCCAGGTCATCCGTCTCACACAGCTCCTTCACACTCATTCTAGTGCTTCCGTCCATCGCCTCCCACCATCAGCATGCTGAAACCACAGGCATCAAAGTAACGCTGTGACAGCAGCAGCAGCAACAACAACAACAAACCACAATCACCTACGAGTTTTGCATTTCTGCACATCACACAACACCTGCATTAAATTTCTCACCGGTGCCCTGATATCTGCGTATATAACCGGTCTGCTGCTGGGTTGCATCATGTTGAAGAACAGTAGATAAAATCGTTGCGTGAGAAAGGAATGTGGCTGTGTTTCTACGGGCTTCCACAGTCCATTAGCTTAGCAGGGTAAATATGTTATCAGCTGCGGGACGGAGGGAGCTAGCGCTATGGCCTGCAGCTACAGTAACGGGATTGCATCGCAGCGCTGATGAAAGCCAGCGCATCGATGCATGCTTGACACACTTATGCGGGCTTTCCAAACCTACCTGGGAGTCTTTTGTAGTCAACGAAAGTATCGTCAGGTTGACCGTTTAGCAGCAAGCCGCTCACTCGCTCTGCTCCGGCTCTCGCTCTGCTGGCTGGGGCAAAGTTAGCCTAGCAGCAGCAGCGAAGCCCGCTAGCTCTCTGCCGCCTCGCTGGCTCTCCCCGAAGATGGAGTCTCCTCGTCGCTTATGGAATTTTACTGCTCCTTCACGACTCCGGGTCCCAGCCGAAATTTTAAAAGGGGGACAAATGCACAACACCGGGGAACGATTGAGACACGAAATGTGTGTGTTTTGTAGCCGCTAACTAGCTTTTACAGGCTCGTCTAGTAGCAAAAGTTGATGATGAGCGACGTCCAATGCAACCGAACTAGCTGTTAGCCACGCCCCTTGCGCTGCGCCATTCGCTTAGGTCAAGGTCAATTTTACAAATCAAACCAGAGGGCTTTGTTTTAAGCTCTGTGATTGGTCAGGCCTTTTTATGGGCGGAGCCGATCCATACCCTGGGTTTACTACGACGTGCAGAGGGGAGTGTTTTCTTGTACAGCGGCCTCTGCCTCTATTTGGCTGCTGGAAAGCATTTCACACAATCACACTGTTAGTACACAGTCAGAATGCGCTCATCAGCAGCGACACTAAAACCTGCCTGAAACCCTCCTGCACTGTTAATTACACTAAAGCTCACAGTGAGGAACTCCGTGCATTAGGTTAATGCTTCAGGATTGAAATTTTGCTATTTAAACACTTTATATTTGCTTAACCTTTAAATAATTTATTTTAAGTTTTAATTACTGAGATGACAAATTTAAGGGCCAAGCTTTAGATTGTATTACGTCATAATAAAAACAAACAATAAGCCATTCTACTTTTGCAGGACATTTTCTGTCCGACCCACGAAAATTGAGAATAATCCCTGCGCAAAGTACATAATACACACATAATACATTTGTCCTGTAAATTACTCTTGTCCTGGGACAAACTGTAAGCCTCTGGGTTGGAAAGGTGATTCCAAAATATTATTTAAAATACAAAATAGCTCATGAGAACGGCCCAAAATAGTATTTTTCTTTTCTTTGCCATAGCCTTCTGATAAGCATGTCTAATAGACTAGTTAATTTAAGATTGATGATTTTGTTGACACGTGTCTCTTTTTTTCACATCAACATATTTTTAAAGAACAGTCATTATGCACTGCTGCTGTGTCTAACAACACACGTGCAACCCTGTTACCTAAATTAGCCTGAAAAAGAAAGAGATAAAACAGTGACATGATATAACAAGGAAGAAGTGGCATGATCAAGTCATGTGCTAACAGCATGGAAAGACCAAAGGTCAGTCCTCTTTGACCTAGTTTGTATTTTTCCAGTCTTTTCTTATTAGATTGGTGTGTCAGTCTGGATCTGGTCATCTTTATCTCCCAGGTTGACCCAAAGCCACCAAGGTGTCCTGCTTTTGGCAACAGGTGACCTTCAAATGGACCCCTGGATCATGTGAGGTCAATGTTTTAGATAAGAATATAACAGATAAGCTTCCATTCACCGACATAGGTTTTGATTGCTGGGTGGGATGGCCATGTAAAGTGTGGGATCACTTGGTCTTCCCTCAGCAAACTGTGAGCATCACTTACTTTTCTACATTTGTTGAATTTTTGGGTGCCATCCGCATCTAAAGTGGAACAAGTTAACATAAAATGGAATATAAAGCCACGAGACCATCAGGCATTATCCTCAAATGGTCTAATTTTATCACTGCTGAGTCAACACACACATAAAGGCTTGGGATAAAAGTCAGAGTATAAACACGCTTACAGCGTTTTCTGACATCAGGCCATAGGCACAGCACGGTGAGCTGATATTCTCTTTCTTTAATCTTTTTCAGCCATCTGCTGTCCTCCGATGTCCATCCGTTTTCTCTCTGTGGACCCTCCCTTCCTTCACAATACTGCAATATCACAGTGTTGTGATATTGTCACAACTTGTTAACTATAAATTAACTACTAAACTTAAGAAAATAGGATTATATCAGTTATTTGAACACAGCAAGCCTGAAAAGGGGTTCACGTGGGTGTAAAGTAATACTATTCTGAACTCCCCAGACAAATGGCATTCATGATATAAGTTAAAACTAATATAAAAACTAATAAAAAGTGAATTTGCATGAAAAAAAAATCACCTTGGAAAGCAGCTTAGACCATTTAAAACTATATAGAAACAAAACATTGCATGTGGACACCTTAATTGTTCCATGCAAGCTTTTTTAGCTTACTAAAATACGGAAGTCATGACCACATGTGAACATGAAGTTGGTCAAAGAACATGTCTAACAAAGTGTTTTAAGATGGTGCCTCTAAGCAGCCTGACGTCTTCACTCTGTTCTCCCATATTGCCAATGACTGCTCCAGGCAAACTGCTTCGATATCAATGTGTAGTCATCTTGCTTCTGCCTTTCAAAGTTCATTTAAATAGACCGTTTGCAGTCTGAAATACAGACATTGGACCAATTTGAGTTAAAAATGTAGCTTCACACAGATTCTGTTTTTTTTGGACATAAAACATTTTAAAGTGAGCCGTGCCAGCCATCTCAGCCCCGCTGTTTGAAACACAATCCATCTTTCTGTGCTTCTATTTTCAGACACACTGAATGCAGATACCTCACTGCTCTTTGGATTTTTGCCAGCCACTATTCTGGAGAGCTGAAATTTCTCAGAGATAAATAAGCACCCCCTAAAACTCTATGGACAGGTCTCAACTGGAAAACAATCCAAAGTAGTGTTACTGCATATTTTAAAGGGTGTCAAGCATTCAGTAACCCGGTGGCAGCATGCTTTACAAGGAGCAGAAGTGGAAAGCACCAATCGCTCTGTCATCACAAAGGCTCAGCTGGAGTATTCAAAGTGGCCGGATGACTTCATTCAACTATCAAAGAGTGTGTCTCTCAGCTGCTTGGAGGAGGAAAGTGTACCTCCCTTCAGCACTTGAGGAAACCTTAGTAACTGCTCTGTTTGTCTATGAGTTATTTTTTCTCTTTTTGCTAGATTTATTGAGCCCTCGAACGAGCGAGCTGTTACAGTGACTAAAATGACTGAGTCTTGTTTGTAGAGGTTTATGATTTTAAATATTTTATGCAGAAAAATTCATAATCAAAGCTTCTGTAGCAGTAAATCTTTCTCCTCTGGATCTTTTGGGCCTGCAAAACATTCCAAGTGAACAGATGTGGAAAATGAAAATAAAACCTGACAGCTTCCTGTTATCGCTGCTACACAAATGGGCATGTCCCTGGAAAACAATGAGAATTTGTAGTATTAGACTGACAAACTGATGGAAGGAAGTGTTTTTATGGCCACAAGACATAAAATAATACACTGCAGGGGCCATAAATGCTCCCACTGTTTGTTTACGCTGTCCAAGCTTGTGTTTATTTTCTATATTTTATTATTAATAAATCTGCACGCAAGAGCATACAATGCTGCTGTTTGGTATGACAACTTCCTCATTAGAGAGGCAACTGCACAAAATTGTGACTTCTTGTTCTTCTAACCCAAATATTCTGGCAGTTTCTATTGACTGTAGTTTATAAGAGTCAACACACTTGACTCCCACAAATAAATAAGAACATGCAGCGAATGTGCAGAGCTGCAGCTACATCCCTACTGAAACCAAAGGAATATAACCAGATAGATAAATAACTAAAAAAAAAAAAAAGCACTAACAGGGAAACAGGAGTTCCAGAAACCCTAAAAATAAACAGCTTTCATTTATGAACATTTATCAAGTGATGGAGTTAGAAAAAAATGCATTCAGTTCTGATACATTATTTTTGATATTCATGGGCACATACGCTGTATACTGCATATCTAAATGTACCTCTCAGTGTCCTAGATTGTCCCACACAAGCATCCTCTTTGCCCCATATTTCGCGAGACATTAGCCTGCATTGAGAAATAAGCCACCTAATATACAGTTTGCATGTATAAAATGAGTGTGGAAAGAAACATTGAACAGGCATTTGATTAGAAACCCACAGAGCGCGCGCACACACACACACACACACACACACCTCACTGAGGTAAAATTTGGAGTCAAAACTCTAAAATTTACCTGATGTCTGTGTTTTTAATCTTTAAATGGGTGAATTTTTGTCGATTTATGGTTAGAAGGCAGAGCGTTACAACCTTCCAATCACATCACGTGTTTTGTTTCCTGTTTATTTAATTCAAACTAAACTGTGCAACTACCTACCATCAATATCTCGACTTACATTCATTTTTTTGTTAATTAAAATGATTACTTTTGATAACTTTGAACCACTGCTGCATGTTAGAAAAACTCAATCTTAAAATAAGCATGATTTCACTGAACCCATTTCCACTGAAATTGAAATATGAACGTGTGTGTCCGATGTCGTCCTGTTAGTGTGGTGAAGGAAAGCATTAACGTGAAACCCGTCAGCCTACATGCAGTCACAGATTGCACTGTGATCAACAAAATACCAAAAGGCACCATTTGTCAGTTTTAGCTTAGGCTTGGTCCTCATTATAGTGATTTCTAAAAATAAGAGGGGGTGTGAATCCAACTGTAATAAAAGAGGAAAGAAGAGGCTGGCAACATGATTTCATTTCACTTTTTTCAAAATCATCCAGTTCACGCCCAACACGATCACTTGTCACACTCCTTTTGATTTTGTAAAGCATCTCTCGGTGCCGTCTGAGCCAGCTGAAGTCAGATGAATAAGTAAATGCACATCCAGGGGGATAAATGGGCCAACCGTGCCACTGACTCATCCTCCAAATGTTTGACAGACAATACAGGCAGCCCCCGCAAAAGAAATAAAGCAAAACAGCCTTGAGGCAGGAAAGACGTGGAAAAATTACGCTCTCGCTCCCCTCGAACGAAGCTGCTTTTGGTCTTCCTGCAGAAAGCTTTTAGTAACAATTGAAGATGAAAAGAAAACCAGACACAAGTGTATAAATTCCATTTTATTTCTACCTTTAAACAGAGACAAATCGTGGTCGACTTGAAAACAAATGAAATACAAATAAAAATACTATTTATATCCGTTGTCTTGTTATCTTAATCGTAACAATCTAATGATTTTATTTCTACCCAGCGACAGTGCATGGTGCAAAACATCCCTGATTGATTAAAAAAAATCCTAGACTAAGAAGCTTTGCAGTATCTGGGGTTAAATTTGTCAATAAAAACCAAGACTGAGAGAAAAAGCGATGAAAGCGCCGATTCTTAGAGGTAACAACTGTAAATATAGCGAAGCAATTTAAAAAGTCATAAGCGTTTGTACAGCTATGAAATGGGAGTGAAAGTGGCCTTTACTGGACCGTTTTACAGTAGCCACTTACTGTTGTGGAGATAGCCTCAAGCCTTGTATAAACCCTTTGTTATCCTATAATATCACAAATTTCCATACATTTTCAGATATCTTTGTAAATCATATCAGCTTCCCCACCCACCCACCCACCATGCACCATTCACCAGCATGCCAAGCCCGAGCTTCATTTAGCCACTTTGAAATATGAACACAAACTGAAATCACTCACACGTACACATATTCTGCAATAATGGCATCTAAGCTTGGATTTTTCTCAGTACATGAATCATATCATTTTATTTGAATATATTTAAATTTCACTTCCTGAGTTGAAATTACTCAATGTGAATCAGACATGAGCACACGATGAAATCTAATGATGCTCCCCCCACCAGCCTTTTTCTGCACTATCCGCTGCAGTTAAGAGTCCCACTGTCTGTCCCCTGTTAAAAAGCCATCACGCACGGCTTTCTAACAGCCACGTGGGTTTGATAGAAATCGCAGTGGGGCTGGGATGACTGTGACTGTTTGTGTACATGAGAATGCAAGGACAGATGAATGAAATCAGACCGACCAATGATGCAACGGGGCAAAAAAAGAAAAAAGTTTCAGAAAAGGGCAGTAAGACACCCTGAAACACTGCAGGGAGATTTCGCCAGCAGTTTACAACAGCCTGCGCTGAACTATGGCCCGCTTTCACTGGGAACACCCTGTTTGCCACGGAGGGGGTGGGGGTTGGACCAGCTCTAACATTAGGAGGTAACAGAGATGGTTCCCATTAAAAATTCATGAATCTGGAATCTGAATCAAGTCAAGGTGATCACATAAGAGGGGCAGCAGGTGGTACACTTGAATAATACCCAGTAGCATATGCTCAACTCTTGTCTATGACTCTTTTTTTAATTTTCAGTGAGAAGAAATTCTGAACGTGCTCAAAGCAATGATTGCACTCAAGCAATTAAAGTAATTCCACAATCTGGGCAACATATTTTACAAAAAGCGATCTAAGAAGCGTAGATAATCATCTACCTCGCTGCCACACAGCATTAGCTGCTCAGCTAAGAGTTCACTGCACATGATTATCTTTAATATAATCCAGCACCCCTTGGATTTATTTATCTTCTCAAATATCAGTGTTAAAACTGGCAAAACACGAGCTAAACTTGCTTGCACCCCCATTCAGTGTGGGTTTTTACATTTAAATAAACCCACTCTTCGTTTCATCATAGAAAACAAAGAGTGAAGTGGTCTCAGCTGGAGCATTTTGAAAGGTTAGAGTGAATGAATCACCATCTCGTCTCCATTTGTTTTTATGTTTTGCTTTTCTTTTTTGTTGCTTTGGGGGGGGGGGGGGGGGGGGGGGGGATCTCTCATCTCCTCAGCAGGCATCTTAAGTATCGTGTGCAAAGTTCAATACAGATGCAGTGTCAGTGGCGCCTATTTGTGCAACATGTTAACTGCACGTGGTGATGTCATTTACCTTCCTGGTCCTCTCAGCCTTGCAAAAGTAATCATTAGCTGCATCAGAAGCCAACAATCATTAGAAAAAAATAAACATTTAGGATTTTATTTGATAAAAACAGCAACGTCTGGCTCAACCAGATTTGTGTTGTTCATTTGTTCACGATTTTTCCACTTATGTGTAAATGCCACTTTGTTTCCACTAGGTGTTAAACTAACCCAAACTTACACATCCTAGCTTCTACGCTTTGAAAGTCTCGCTTATAAAACACCGCCTGTCAATTCAAGGTACCACAGAGAGAGAAAAAAACGAAAAGAAAAGCAGCCATTATGCGTGACAAACATAAAGCAATGGCAAAGTGATCAACATGATGGCATGCCTCAAATAAATGGTTATTTTTTATTCAACTTCAGTGAACTAAAAACAAGAAAAAGAAAAAGTAAAACCACATTGGTTTCATTTATCTACAGAGAAAAGAGGAAGAGAAAAAAAAACAAAAAAAAAAAACTATTTCACATCCATGACTGAAATCATTGGTTTTCAAAAATGGAAGAGGAAAGAAAAAAAAAATATATATATATATTATTGTGAATCCATTTCATTCGAGGACTCACCTGCACATATATCCACCCGTGCACCCAGTGTGTGGTATGTGCCGTTACCGTATGACCGTGCAACTTGATCCCCAAAAACCCAGCACCCCCCTCCCGACCCATCACATAACACAGAGATACACGGACCTCAGAGACAGGATGTACAAAAGCTTGTGTTTAACATCAAACAGTGCAGGCCTTACTGTAAACAGCTAAGCCACCCCCCCACCCCTTTTTTACTCCTCCTCTGCAAGGTTTGAGCTTATATGAAGGATGGGCAGAGCCCACCTCTACAAAATGACAGGAAAACCAAACGCAGGACACAGGAGGAGGCAGAAAACATACGTACAGAACACAGAAGCTCCCTCTGCATCATTCACTTTTTTTTTTTTTTTTTTAAACACACTCATTCACGCAAAATTCAACCAGTCAACCAAACGAACAGTTAAAAATAGTTTTAGTGAGAAAAAACATGATTGAACCCTGGACAGTTGGTTTCTTTGTTGCCGTTTGGTGACAAGGGAGACAAAAGGTTTGGGAGGTAGAGGAGGAGAAATAAAACAACAACAAAAAAGAAGCATTGGGCCAACAGGGGGTGGCAGGTTGTGGGAAGTGGACCCAGTGGGTGTTATTTCTTGGCCTTGGTGGCCTTGGCTGAATTTCGCGGAGGGGTGACCGGCCTCCCTGATCCCATTCCTCCCCCAGCACCGTAAGGATATAATTTCTTATCTGCTGGCTTCAGAATCTGTGAGATGGACAAAGAAGTAATCAATTAGATCGACAGACACACACAGTGAACTCTAATTTTATAGTTAATTACAATTAAAATTCTACCATCACTACATATGCGAGCCATATATTGTATCATTTTAGTGTAAAACTACTAAACGAAACAAATTTGTTTTCCGAAAAGTTATTAGTTCTGTTCTCCACACCTGGAAGGAGCACATGAGCGTCTCATCCACACTCATCATGGCACCAGCGTTGTCAAACTCTCCACAGTAGTTGGGAGCGGAGAACAGAGTGACGAGCTGCCTCTTTGCAAAAAACTCGTAACCATCTTCAACCACCTGAAGGCCAAAAGGAAACCATCAATGTTACATATTAAAAAAAAAAAATTTAACAAAAAATAGAGGCTAGTGCCATTCAAGAATCAGATCTATAGTTTAATGTTATGTCACTCAGGCATTGTTAAAAAATAGAATATATCATACCTACATTGAAACACCCTCACAGTTTTCTTTATAAGTATTTCCACCAGTGTTTGTTTGGTCTGGGGCTTATTTTTGTTTGTGTTTTAGATGTTTTTGTCACAGCTTTGAAGTTAGCTAATGCATCTTCATAATCTACAGTTCACGTCCCATTTTCTGAAGACATTTAAATTTTTTTTAAATATGGTAAGAAAAACACTACAAATGCCTCTGATTAGTCCTATTAAAACACAGCCACACAATGCATCGTGATTAATAAGAATTAAGGGAACACTTCTTCAGTCAATGAGTCTGAAATGTACTATACAAAGATGAATTTAGTAAACATTACCTGATGCGCCCTGCATATTAGGTCCATGTCATGTTTGTGCAAAAATTTGGCCACCACATCTGCACCGAATGTGAAGGAGACTCCACGGTCGTTTTCACCCCAGCCGAGCACATCTTTGTCTGGGTCAGCCCACAGCAGGTCGCACAACAAACCCTGGTCAGGCACGTCTGTGGGTCGCATAACTCTGCGGATCTGCTCCATTGACTGGAGATCAGGAGAGAGGCCTGAGAGAGGAAACATTTTTGAAAAATACATAAATATGTGCCAACATTTGCTTCTTGGATCAAATGGTTTAGGCTTCGTAAAGTCACGTATTAACAAGGCCCACCTCCATGACAGCAGAAGATTTTCTCATCTACAATGGCAGCCACAGGTAAACAATTGAAGCAGTCTGTGAAGGTCTTCCACAATTTAATGTTATACCGTCGCTTACCTACCCCCCCCACCCCCCCAAAAAAAAACAAAACAAAAAAAAAAAAAAAATTAATGCAAGATTTAAAGTTGCAAATTTGTTTTGGTTTCCTTTTAGAAGCCTCTTTTGTACTTACACTCATCATAAAAGCCATAGATTCGATTAATAGAGGCGCATTCATGGTTGCCACGCAGCAGGAAAAAGTTCTCTGGGTATTTAATCTTATAGGCTAGAAGCAGGCAGATGGTCTCCAGTGACTGCTTTCCTCTGTCGACGTAGTCACCCAGGAACAGGTAGTTGCTTTCTGGGGGGAACCCTCCATATTCAAAGAGCCGGAGCAGATCATAGTACTGACCATGGACATCACCTGCAGGGGGCAGCAGAGATGTGCAATTTAAAAACAACATGCTTTCACTGCTTCTGCCAGAACAGCCCACGCTTATCAGCTGATAAAAGCGTTAATTACAGACAAGCAAACAAGGAGAAAACCCTCTCATAATGACCGTCTTCTCCTGCGCCAGAGTGCGCCTGAAGTGCATCCTCTGAGACCCACATCATCTCTTTGTCCTGTGAAACTCACCAACCCCTTTGGTTAATTAAAACTCACCACAGATTTTCAGGGGAGCCTCCAGTTCAAGCAGGATCGGCTGGCTCAGGAAGATTTCACGAGATTTGAGGCAGAGGCCACGGATCTCATTCTCGGTCAGCTGGACGTTCTTCCCTGGCCGAGATCCTTTGACTAAAGAGGGGGTTAAAAAAAAAAAAAAAAAAAAAACCACACAGGGATGAGAAATTTAAGAGATTCAGCAACACCACAAAGAGAAGAGATCTGTAAATAAGACTGAATGAAGACTGACGTAAAACAATCAAAACGTGATCCTCAGATTTTGAACCAGACCACCAGATTGGAAAATTAACACCTCCCACCAACCAACTGCTGACAAATTCTGTTAGCAGACCAGTCCAACAGACACTTTAGCAGGTAGACACATCATTTGGAGGTAATAATACACTACAGATTTTGGAAATAACACGGTACTAACACAAGACACACTTTTAAATGCTTACCAAAACATAACACCACAACATGAGCTTGTGAAGTATGCAACGAGAGGCAGCGTCTGAGAAAACCTGATCAGTGGAAAATTGCTAGATATGCACAACCTCGAAAAGCATGTGTTTCTGCTTAGGCTGCAGTTCAAACCAAAGCTAGAGGACGTGAAACCCACTTCCCCTTCTCACTAATGTGGCTGCAGCAAAGAGATAGCAAACACTTCATTAGGACTGTAAATATGCACAGTGAAGAAGCAACGATTGGCACGCTACTGGCTGTAAAACCAATGTCTCAAAAAAAATTTTTTTTTAAAAAAAAGCAACGACACAGGCTGTATCATAAACATAATCAAGGGCCCTCTACCAGGTTAACACTAACACACACACACACACACACACACACACACACACACACACACACACACACACACACACACACCAAATTAAATCAGATGCATCTTAACAAAAAGTATTAAACAAAACAACAACAACAAATTATATTCCAGGTTTAAAAGAACGACTAAACTAACCAGCCATGTGTTAATCCCTGAAACTGTGCTACATGGTTTTCTTTATAAACAAATGACTGCAGTGAACTTTGGACTAATTTTAAGACAAAACAAGGAATTTGAAGACGTGACTATGGTTTGTGGCTTTAACAATTACTGCTCAGAGCTTCCACCAGTGCATGCATGACAAGCCTGGCCTGTGATGACCTTCCACATCAGTGTGTTTTACGTTTTTAATATATGAGTAGACACATTGCTACAGGCTGCAACATGAAGCAAAGTTAAACTGAAAAATGTGCCAAAATTAACCATGGTGGAAAATGAAACAAGCTGCTCATCTGCACACACCTTTTAAAACTTGTTCTTTATTCTTTAGCTTTGTCATAACATAAAGCAAACCTCCAGTGGATGGGAGGAGCCCACAAGACAGCTTTTCTTCACCTTTAATCTCACTAAACAGGCATAATGATAAAGTGCTCTTGCTTCTTTCCCCACAAATGTTTCCAAGAAAACATTTTCTTTCACTCCACCAGTGTTCAACGTCTAAGTGGCACCACTGTCTTTGCTGCTTACTGTATCAAAGAGGATTAGCTAGCTTAACCAGAAACTATGACATCTCTGATGCTTTTTTCAACTTCAACCTTGTTGTGTGGAGAAAAAAAAATTGTAATAATTGTGCTTAATTTTGCACTTTTTATTAAACCCTAATCTGTTCTTAGCAGAAAATGTGTGAAATGCTTGCACTGTGGGGTCCTGCAGCAGTCACCTTCCTGCTGCATTTTCCACACCACTATGAAATGTTCTGTTCAGCACATAACAACATGTTACCGAGGGCAAGAAGAGGAAGAAAACAAAACAAAAAAAAAAAACATTGATATTAATTAGTGAGTGTTGCTTAAACCGGTTTACTTCACAGACCAACTCATAAGTACCGTAGTAGTGGTCGGTGAAAACTGTCAGTGGTCCGAACAGGCCAGCAGGTGACTTAACTTGCCCCACCAACTTTGTTTAAACTGTCCTCAGCCTATCAGGTCATGGTCAGTTATGTCAAACACTGCACACTTGGCTTCCTGATCCGTACGGGTAACCGGATTTGTTTTATAAAGGTACCCTTAAAGCTGAATTAAGGCATAGGGAGTAACTTTTATGGCCAACAAAGTGAGCCACAATTAAAGTGGTAGCGACAACATCTACACTCAGCCTGTGGTGTCAAACTGGTAACAAGCCAGTAAAAGACATCTGTAATTATGCCATTAGGTTAGCATGTTGTTCTAGATAGTAAGAGATGATAGATATGCATGATAACAAATGGATCAAATTGTTGAGCATCTGCAAATTTAATACTTACAGCAATCTTGTGAGGAAAAAAAAAAAAAAAAAAAAAAAGGCTTTTGAAAACCTAATTTTTAACTTTTATCTTCCAGGTAAGACTTTAATGACTAGCAGGAATCCTGATTATATGTAAACGGGCTCAAAACAAGTCCATGGGATATGAAAATGTTCAGGAACAATTAGTAAGCATATAATTAAGACAAAGAATCTGTGCTAACAGTTTTCCTGTTATTTTTGCCCATGTGATAAACAAAAAGCTTGAGTAATTATGACCAAAAATTGTGTATTTTTTGACCATCCTGGTTAGCGTCTTTTTTAAAATAAAAATTTTTTAAAACAAAAAACTCAGTTCCTGTCACAGAGAGCCTTTGCTGATGGGATGTTAAGAATTCAGCAGGTTTGTCTAGTGTGTGTTCAGCCATGTGTTTTCACACTTACCACACAGTCATGATAAAGACTTGAACAAGTCCAACTAATTTTCCTGACAAACTGTTGGAGCCACATCACATAAAACAGTCGCCGACACAGCTTTAATGCTAGAAAAGGTAGGAGTGTGATGTAAATGACAGCCACAGGAAGAGGGGAAAAAGTATCTGGGAGTCTCACAGGCAGTGTGAAATGATTCAGACCAAAATATTTGTCCACTGACACACCAGCTGCAGGGTGTGGATGTGATGCCATGTTAATCTGCAATTCAGTCCACTGCACACTTACACAAGACTGCTTGCGATGGAGTTTGGAATCAGGTTTGTTTGTATCGGCGACAGAATCAATCACACCCCCGCTCGTACATGTGCTGCTTGATGCCAAAGCAGCTCCTGACACAAACTGTATAAGCCTTCTAATGAGGAGTCTCATTCCCACCCAGTACATTTCTACACAGGCTAATGAACAGAGTAATATACTTTATGGAAACAACTACCTCCAACAGTCTGAGTGACAATTATATTCAAGCTGCAGGTAAACAGAGCTCTCTCTAATGGTACTGATTTAATGGCTGTCAGGTGTACAACGGCTCAGAGATAAACACTTCCCTTTTACATACCAAAAAGAGCGAACCAATGCAGGGCAGCCCTTTTCACACTGGATTTCTCTGACAATATTAAACATTTGAGATGGCTATGCCTGCTGCTGATGAACCTCAAAACAAGCTCAGCCAAAACTGTGTAATTATATTTAAACTGTTCCTTGTAGCGCTGCAACGATTCATCGAGTATTTCGAATAATTCGATTATAAAAAAAATTCCTGATACAAATTCTTTGCTTCGATTAACACATGGCTCTGTAGTGTGCTGACGTGTCAAATGATGTAAATGTGAGCATTACACCCAGACCTGCAATACAAACGTCTTTAAGGGCAACGATTGAATACAGAGTCAAACAGTCCCTAGTATTTATATAAAAAAATTAAAAAAAAAAACTCACACACACACACAAAACCCCAAACAAAACAAAAAAACATTGGCAACGTCATCACTTTTGTATTATGTTATCAGAGTTTTAACACTGCGCCAGAGTCTGTTTACACACAGTGAAGAGCAAAGAGGCGGAGCCATTACCGAGACAGTGAGCTCAGGCTGAGTGAGAAGAAAAAAAACAACAACCCAAAAACGTGTATCTAGTGTCCAAAACAGGAGCGCTGTTCCTGTGATCACCTTTGCCGGGAAAAAAAGCTAGCAGGAGTCCTTCATCAAACCACCCGATCAACAAACTCCAACGTGAAGAAGAGTAAACTTTATATCTGCTCCATCCACCGCCATTTGTTTTACACCGTGAAGAATCTGCAGCAAGCCTCCAGAAGTTGTATCAAAATATGCGGATAAACTGTTAACTTAGTCTGATACCCGGGCGCCAGTTTAGCTCGGTGCATTGAGCAGGCGATCATGTGCCGTACGGCTGAGAGCAGCCAGCCCAGGTTTGACCCGCGGGCCGCGGCCCCTTGCCGCATGTCTTCCCCCGTCTCTCTCTCCCTCTGCTTTCCTGTCATTTCTTCACTGTATCTGTCAATTACAAAAAAAAAAAAAAAAAAAAAAAAAAGCTGTAGGCTGGTTTATTTTTAAGAAGTTTGAATTTCAATATGGCATGTAGATACAATCAAAGGTTTTAGCTCAAGTATCTCTGATCTTGTTCACTAGTGAGGGGGTGAAGGGAGCGGGAGATTGACAGAACAAATGGTGCTGCAGCTGCAGCGATGCAGATGCTACCAGTCCACATGGTAAAAAAGAGAGGTGAGCATAAAAGTGAAGTTCTCAATTTACCGGTCAATCTGCATCCCTACCCTCACCCTATGTTCACGAGCTTTTTGTAGTGAACACAAAAGGAAAAAGAAAAAAAAGATCATCAAGGCTAATCAAAAACAAGACCTTCCACGAAAGGTAAATCAGCAGAATGACCACAAACAACATGATGACCTTCTGTTGAGTAAGGTAACAAAGATCAGTTGCGCATTTGTGTATGATTACATCACCCCAAATGGCCATTTCGTGCCAGGAAAAACCCCAATTTCATGACCTAACCATTAAGCAATTCGTCAAAAACCCACTTCAAACATGCCCCATGTCATTCAATTTAACTTCACAAAGCCACATTTAAATGAAATGCCATTCTAATGACACCAGAGCAGTGCTAATGATTTGATCTCCGTATTAAAAATGTTGTTTCATTAAACTTGGAACATACCCTTGTGGTTAAAGTGCATTTCTCTGCCATTAGTAAGACCAAACATTTAAGAAGTACTGACTAGTGAATCTGAACCAGCTGAGCTGTAACAGTAAAGTTGTCAAACACTTTTTGCAGGCTCATTCATAACCTTTAAAAATAATCCTGTTATCCACGAAGCAATACACAGAAGATGAAGATCAGAGCAAGCAGCCATGTTATGCCCTTATTATCACGGTCATATTTAAAGCAGAGGAAGGCAAATATTTATTAATACAGCTGATTATTACTACAGCTCTCGCTTACTCATCATGCTAATAACATGGCTTGTATTCTGCCAGTGTAAGTGTTCTTTTTCTTGTTTTGATAACACAGGAAATGTGTAGACGCAGTCCTGTTTGAAAACTTCTCTACTTTTTGCTTTTCAATAAAAGTAGCTGTTGTTAATTGTTTATCAGGTCCAACAGTAAGTTGTGATCCAAAAGCGATGCAGACACCACCACACAATGACCAACATAAATAAACATACTACAGTACCACATTAACTACACTTAAAGAATTCAAAAATCCTTTATGGGCTTTGAATAAGCCTCCAAAGATATGCCACTACTTGTGTGTTGCTAAACACAGCATGAGACATAATTAAAGGCCATCTCACATCAAAATAATCCAGGTTTTAACAGTGGCTGCGGAACACTTTTAAAAGGGATGGAGAGAGTAGAAATCAGCAGACTGACAGAGAATAATGGCAGTGTCCTGAAGTGACAACTAAAAACAGTGAAAGTAGATATAAATACTGCAGTGCTGCTTCCCACTTTAAACCTGGATTACAGAAGGCTAAGCACTGACAGAGCTTACTCCAAAGTTAGCCACACAAGCCAGTGGGCAACAGTAAGCTTATCATGAGGGGGTGCAGACAAAAGGCTTTCCAGTACACTGGTCAGGCAGCGGAAAACAAAGAGATGGAGCACAGCAGAAAGCTGAGGGGATGTCAGGGGTGCTGGAATCAACAGTTGAATCGCCCCAGCGCTGCCTCACTCAATGCCGGCTGTTCTGGCCTAGCTTACGTGATGCCACACTTGCTACGCATGCTACTAGAAGCACAAGCTAAGAGTTCAGTTAGCTCTAGACCTACGCAAGTAATCCAATTGAAACTACTTGCTACCCAAACACATTTAATTGGTTTGGTCTTGAAACATAGCCAGCATGGAGCAGGGATACCTCCTTGTCCACATGGGAGACTGAACTAGCATGAGGATAATTTCTCAACCTTTTGATGTAGTGCCTGCAGTGGGAGTCTGCCGCCTTTAACAGAACGCTGAGAATACAAATATCAGCTTACGAGTGGTTATCCTCACCAATGTGGATAAAAAAGGTCACGGTAGTTACATAAGTGGATATAAATACAGCCATTATCAGGCGTGTTTGCCTTCTCCTCTGTTTGGCAGACAGTCTTATCACAGCCCAAGTACAACAATCTATGTACAAAACACTCCAGCAGCAGCAGCCAGCATGGCCCACAAAAGCACACTCTCTCTGGGAGGTACTTTGACTGCACATGCATATTTGTACATAATCCCAATCACCTCCACCAGCTCAGCTTAGGCTGATCATGCAGGGCCTATATTTAAAGAAGGTAAACAAACTGAGGGCTAAGGTCAAATTTATTAACAGCAGTGATCCTGGGATAAAACTCTATCCCAAATGTTATTTCTCAATTTACTGGTCAAAAGAACTTTTTTTTTTTTTGCATCTTTTGGAAAGCTGCAGTGGTAGAGAGAGACAGAAGGCAGTGGTGGAGAATGAAGGTTCGACCTGCTGGGAATCAAACTGGAGACTGACTACTGACGTCATTTATACCCCTGTGGTAAGGCCTCCAACCACTCGGCTATCAGGTGGCCCCTAAAGGCATAATTTCAATGAATCACACTGTGTGGGAGAGATTTACCTCATCCATAAAGCACCCTGAAGTAATTTTGTGATTTGTCATGCTAGGTTATATCAGAGGTCAATAACTTTTCTATGTGCATGGAGCCACAAAACACATTTGGGCCTTAAAATAAAAGCAGCAAAGCCTATTTTTATATACATATATGAAGTAGTCTTTACTACACAAATGAAAATCTAAACAACACTTCTAATGTTGCTCCAGTGACAAAATAACAAAAAGATTTTTCCATTTTAGCAGTTTCACATGGGAAAATTCATAATTGCTGTGCCCAGTGCACTGACATGCAAGGACAACTACAGGAGGTCACAACCTAGTTTCTTCTAACCGCAGTTTGAACTGTACCGCTGGGTCTGAGTACATTTATTCTTCTGTTTGATGTCCTCTGGGCTCCTATTACACAACCACAGCGCGGATGTGAAGATAAAACAGTCCTGTTTATTTCGCACACACTTAAAGCCACGACAAATTTGTCAGTGAGCAGTTAGATTTAAAGCAAGCATTTCCAGGACAGTTAGCATGTAGAGCAAACACAGAATATTGCTTACTTCATATCTGCTTCAGGAATGTCTCGGGATTTTTGTGATGCAATTGCAATACATTTGTTTACAACAACTACATATTTTACAGTAAGAACATAGCTTCAATAAATTTTAATACTAATGCAATTCTTGTTTTGAGAAACAAAGAAGTGACGTAAGCAGTTTGTACTGTGCTTAAAAGCAGCAGTGGAGCAAATGCAGCAAGGAGTCCCAAACAGTACTGACCTTTTATGGTAATAACACTGAAACAGTTTGTTACAATATTGTTAAACACTTAGGACTCTGGCAGGATGCTACACTCACTTTTAAAACCCAAATGGAAGACAAAACTTTTTTTTTTTAAATTATAAACACATTTTTCTTTATGGAGCTGTTGTTTCACTTTCACTGTACTATCCAAAACTTTGCCCCTGTTTGATTATGGTGATACTGTTTACACTGATGCCCTTGAGTCTATCACAGAGCACTGTTTATCAGCAGTGATGGTATCTCACTGCGGCACTGTCTTGTGTATGGTTGTTTGTTTTTTTTTGTTGTTTTTTTAAGAGACTGTCAGATGCTAATCAACACTAAAAATTACTTTTGGATTACATACTCATTTGCAGGAGCATTGATACCACAGTGCCATCTTTAGCTCCTCCAGTTCAAGTCAAGTGGCTTCAATGTCATTTCAACCATTTGCAGTGGAACACTACACAGTGAAGCAAGACATTTCTCCAAGACCATGCTGCTACATATAACAGACAATCAACAAAGGACTACATAAAGTGCAAGTGTGCAAAAATTGCACAAAAAACCCAACCACAAAACAGACAGTCTAACACGCAGAAGTGCAACAATGACAGTAAGTTGTGCAAAAGACTGAGCATTGTGAAAAAAGTAACTTGATGTACAATAGTGTGCGTGTGATTGTGCAGATTAGTCCATGAGGTAGTGACGTGTGTGTGTGTGTGTGTGTGTGTGTGTGCCAGTCCAGTCACTGAGTGTTCGGGAGTCGTGGGGTAAGAAACTGTTTTGCAGTCTGGCAGTGAGGACCCGAATGCTCCGTTATCTCCTGCCAGAAGGCAGCAGGGTGAAGAGGGGCACACACAGCCCCTCCCCTCACTAGCAGCTGAACAGTACTTGATGTTTAAAAACATTGAAAAATTTCAAGAGGTCAGTTTTGTTTCCATTATCAGACAGTCATTAATGTTAATCTGGCTAGTGCATACATTAATATTAGCCAGTATTCAATGGACACAAAACCAGAATCGAGGGGTCCACAAGCTAGTGTACTCCAAGTGCCATTCCCAAGCCTAAATAAATGGGAGAGTTGCATCAGGAAGGGTATCAAACATAAAATCTGTGCTAAATAGCCACAATAGCATCATGTTAGGTTATCATTAAGGTGGTGGCTAGCTAGTGTAGCTAATAACAAAATTATAATGTTAATGTGAAACCAGTCAGCAAAAGTTATCAGTCCAGCCCATATAACATAAACAATGTTAATTTAACAGGATGATATTACTGTGTGTGTCTGAATATGTTGTGTTCTCTTAAATTTGCAGACTGAAACAGAGAAAAGAAACTGTCAGCCGACCTTACCCGCTATATTTGTTCAGCAACAGAAATATGCTGTCAAGTCCTCGGACGTACAGCGATACCTCAGACAACCTAAATTATAGGTTTTGTTGTTTTGTTTTTTTAAATTCCCAATCTTGAAATATTTGCCATACACGCTCACCCTACAGTTATCTCACTGTCTGTTTGTTTTGGCTGTCTGTATGGTTCGAACTTCATGGTATCAAAAACAGTATTAAGCATTTTATTGAGTATTACAGTTTTCCAGGCATTTATAATCTGTATTTTTATATAAATTATATTTATAATTTTTCTAAGTATCATAACATCCCTAATATATTTTACAAGGCTTCTAAAAAAAACTGCACTTCTAAATTAGGCCTAGTTATTGCCACTGCAGACTAACATTAAATGCATCTTTCATGGTATGTTTATACCAAATGCAAATCTGTTTTACCACTGCATAATTACATACGAAGACCATGTAAATGAATATAAAACAAGGCAAATCCTGATTCCAGGAAATTATAAACACCTATGGAAATTCACTTTACACTGAAATGGAGGACAGACTTATTGATGCCATTTGAGGGCAGCTGAAACTCTGTTTCAACACCACTTTTAGATTATAAAACAAAAAACAAGAGACACAGGTCTTCATGTTACCTTGAAAATATGTTGTCGTTGCTGTAACTTGATTCAAGTTATTGGTTGCCCTTTTCCTCACATGTGATCTAAGGCAAAAGTTTAAATACTTGGCCAACAAAAAAAAAGGCACATTCTTCATATTTGTGTATCTGCAGATTGTCTTGCACATACCTTTCGTGACCTGAGAACATCTAGTCTTTGTAGTATGCACCTGTCTGCTCCTAAAGTGCATGTCTTTTGTACAGAGGCATCCTAACCTGTTTAAATAACCAGTACATGGAGTACATGGAGTACGTCCCAATCAGAGCATTTTTGTTTGTACAGCTCATTAACAAGTCTCTCAGGGAAGCAGACTACAAACGAACTCCAAAAATGCAGTTGCAAAAAAACAAAAATTCAGACAGTCCAGCCAAGCCAGCGAGAAGCAAGGTTATTATAATCAACTAGAACTAAAATCAAAAGTAAAACCAGTTGTAAAGAAACATTTAAGCAAACTGAAATAAAAACAAGGTATATCCTCATTTTTTAGTCGTTGACAATTTGATCAAATTGGTTATCACAACCTTTGGTTCACGTAGTGTGAGCCAGATACCTTTTAATTTTGACATCCATTCTGAACTTCTGAAAATATCCCTGACAAATAACCTCCACAGTAAAATAAATATAAAAAAAATAAAATAAAATAAAAAGCTAAAAGACACTAAAACCAAACATTTTTGAAACAAAGAATGTGAACAATGAGAAAACCCCATCTGGAAACTAACTGAAACCAACTAACCAAAATCTGCATTTCGTTCTGAATAACTCAACAACTCTAGTGGGGAAGGGGCTGACTGCAAAAGAATAGAATAGAATAGAATAGAATAGAATTAAACTTTATTGTCATTGCACATGCACAGGTACAGGGCAACGAAATGCAGTTTGCATCCATCCAGAAGTGCTTTAGTGATATAGATATATATCACTAAAGCATATATATATTAGCAATAAAACTACTCTTACTCAAAGAGAATTAACACGTAAAATGGAAATAGTCCACTACGGCTACCGAGTCTGATCATTTCCCCTACATAAACTCAGAAGAAAAAAACAAAACAAAAAAAACACAGGTAAAAGCACAATATCCCTACGCAAATAGCGCATCAGAATGCGTAATTTGCATAAATAGGCGAGTAATGCTCATCTTTTCCAATTCTACAGCACTCTATAACGTCACGCGTTTCCCTTCTTTTGTAGACAGCACGACAGCAAATCATCTAAATTTAAAAAATATTAAAAAAAAAACAAAAACCAGCACCCCCAATCTTTACGGTTTGCTAAACAATCTATAAAGAGCACTGTTGTTTTGGTTTCAACCGCTGATCCAAAACCAGCCACCGAGCCTGAGAGTAGAGCGATCTTAAGTAGGCTACTACAACACACTGTGTCCGCTTTTAACTGCAGCTGACCTACATGATGTACACAATTCACTGCCACCAAGACATGCCCTAATATAACAAACACTTGGCTGTGACGCGGATTTGATCCTCCTTACCTTCCAAGAGACGCTGAATTATAGAGTCGATGTTTAATTTGTCCGGCTCCGCCATTTTCTTTATTTTCTGACGTTCTCGGGCTCAAGACGATGGTTTTCTGTGTCTCACCTTAGATTTCTGTGAGGGAAAGATGGGGAATGGACGCTGAGAGTTACTCAAATTATAATGTCGTAATTCACTGAATGAGTCACACTTGCTAGTCGACCAATGTCAAAAAACAGTCAATGAGCTTAACCGAGCTTCTGCTAGCTAGGTAGCTATTAGCTAAGTATCATAAACTAGCAGCAGCAAAACTGAACCTTGGCTAGTGAGCAAACGTTAGCTAAATAATCAAACCTGAAAATAGATAACACGTCAAACCTTGTGTCCGGTTTAATATTAATCCTCCCGTGTTGAAATCTGTGTAAATATTTATCCCCTGAGTTCGATCTTGGCCCTTTTCCCCTCGGTTTGTCCGGGTCGCCCCACTCTTCCCCCAGGAACTTTAAAAGAGGGCCGTTTCTAGCGAAGCGTCTACGGTAACACAGGAGGGTGAATCAAACCGAGGTCTTCACACGTTTCTCAAAAAGCGATTGGTCAATCGCAGACCTCAGCTCCCCAATATTCGCATCTGATTGGATACACACTGGGTCCGTCTTATTCTTAGGCACCGCCTACAGCACTTTACAATGGCATCAATGAAGATTTAAATTAAAGCTCAAAGCGCGCCACCCAGTGTGTCGACGTGGAACTGCACTTTAAACCCTAAAACCACACTTTGATCTTAGTTATGCATCTTAGTTAATTGAAGTTGAGGCTTTTAATACAAGCAAAAATCTGACACACACAAGTGTGTGTTTAATAAACGAAATAAAACGATAAAAAGGTCTGTCAATGTGGTGAAATGCGCACGAATAATACAAAGGGCTTTTGTGCATCTTTTCATTAGTACTGTCAGTCATCTGTTACAGTCAGCTGTAAGCCACTATGGAAAATAAACAGTCTGATACAAAAACAAAAGTCCAAAACTAAATAAAAAGTAAGAGTACAGTTTCATGTGAAAAGCATGATTCTACATTTTTTAATTTTTATGCCTAGATGACTAGTGACATTAAATTTAATTTTGATAATACTTCAAAATAGAACTCAAAGTCTCTGAATGTGTTTAAAGGTGACTGCCAACTGGCTTGACTTTAGAAGGACTTTGGTAAAAATCTATTTTTAACAAAGAAAAACCCAGAATTCTTTGACCCCTACAGTATTGATCCCTCAGTCAATCTGAGGGACATTCTGCTGACATAGTTTGGATAGAGACCCTTTAAAGCAAGAACTGGGCCACCAAAGGGTCCCTTTGCCACACAAAAGCGACAATGAGAAACAATTAGAAGTATTTCTAGATCTACACAAGTGGTTCGATCTATATACTTAACATACTTCTCTCTACTTACATTTTTACATGTGGTTTTGTGCATTTTCCGCTGTGAGCAGGGAATTGTGGTTGCACAATCAAATTACAGTAGACCCACTGAATGTGTAAAGCTAAAATATTGTGTTTATGATTCTGAGTTATATAAAATAAAACGTAATTGAATTAATCGCTAAAATAACAAGAAATAAGTAGCAACGAGTGTCTTTCACTTGGCCTATGTGAATGTTTTTGGAATGTATCTCTTAATGTGTAGTGCACATAAAATTAGAAGTATTATTCCTTGTTCACTGTGTCTTTGCATCTGTGACATTAAAAGAGGTTTCATATCTTTCTCCTGATTTTGTTAACTTGTAGATGATCATTTTAAAATTTTATCCTAACCAAACAAGACTTCCTTTTAAGGCTAACGACATCAAGCTAGTTTCCTCTGGTCAGGTGGCAACCAGCTTGATGGTGCATCATCCTGTCATTAATAGTTGTGTGTCAGTAGGTTGTTTTTTCCAAAATGCATCACCTTTAAACGATGTGATTACCTGATGATGTGGCTGTTGGATTGGGCTGCTTGCAGAATTTATCAGCATTTGGCAGGTGGGAGGTGTTATCTTCTCAGTCTGGTGGTCTGATTCAAAATGTGAGGATCTCATTTTATTGCTCTCCATCAGTCCTTGTTCTGTCTGTCTTACAGCTTAGAACATTAAGGCATAAAAGAAGTCCAGAGGCTTTGAGGCTTATTTAATGAGGAAAATCAACGCCAAAGACACAAAGACACACACTTTGAGAGAGCAAGAGGAGAACAACTGTAAATATGACTTTCAAATAAAAATACAGCGGACATTTATGTTGTTAGTCTCCTACTTTGTCTCCTTTACACTGATTCAAATAAATCAATCTAAAAACCTTCTCAGAATAATTAGATGGTATCTCCACTTCATTAGGGAAGGCATGCTAAATTTGACTATTATCACAATCATAAATCATTTTAAGATTTACAGGTTCTTGAAGTACATATGGGCTGAAATTTGCCACATTTTTCCATCATTTTGAGCCTTCATGATTTCATTAGCACAGAGATAACCACATGAAAGTTTCAGTGGAGTAAAACACACTTAAACTCCAATCAAACTAGGTTTACACCGACTCCAAGAGTCACAATATAAAACTAAAATCAAATTTTTATTCAGAAGGATTTTTTCAAACACTGCTTTTAAGCAGAAATATTAATATACATTTGGCATTTTGTTTTACTTGCTTATGCTAAACTTCAAAAGGAATCATGTGATTGCTTATCTTCATCTTCTAGCGCATATTCAGATCATCCATTGATCCAGAGACCCTCTGTGATCCAGTTCCTTCTGTATGTTCAAATTGCAGAGATTTTGACAAAGATTCTCCATTTTATGCACAAATGTCAAATAAATGCAACTTTAACACATAATTTTCACACAGCAGGAATGATGACTAGAAGATGAGCCTGGCATCAAAATGTAGATAGAAGAAGACCTTGTTTTGCCACCTATCCCACATGGTGACATGGCCTCTGAAAGTTAGCCCCAAACACTTTTTTCCTCCATTGAATTATACAAAAACATATCAAGTATTCACTGTCTCTGTTCGTCTGAGTCATGCACATTAATTAATGCAGTTTTGCTATCGAAGCTATGATAAATCCCACGCTCAGAGTTAGTTATAGGAAAGAAATGCTGATTTTGATTTTAGATTAGGACACTCAGAGTGGGCTTAGGTTTCCACAATGTGTTTTTGAGCCCTGAAGATTTCACCTGGATATCTCCTCAAGTAAACAAGTTAGAATGTCTGAAAAATGCAGGAAAAATCACACAAATTTAAAAAGCGCATAATATTGATGCACGTCAGGGGCCTGTGATTTGGAAAATATTTATATTTTTAAGGTAAATCTTGCGTGGGCTCCCTAAATATGTCAAAATTATGGCACAAAAATGAAAAGAACAGAAAAACAACAGAAATCAAGTGAAAACCTTCTTCAGAATAGCTCCATCACACAGACAGCTCTGAACTGGAGATAAGAGGGGAAACACAACAGTGGACAACAGCGAACATGTGAGCAGAAGATCCTTTTCCACAACTGGAGCACTGTGATGAAACTGGGCCAGGACAAGCCCCATGTTGGTATTCAAGGCATTTACTAATTAAAAAAGAACAAATAACAGTTTTTTCTTGTTCTGTTTGGTTTGTTCTCGATTCTCATTGATATAAAGTTCACAGCTGATGTTCAGTTTCTGTGAAAATACAGTAAAATTCAGCTGTGTAGGCAAAAACAAACAACAATAGAGGCCACATTCCTTTTTATTTCTTCATGTCCTCATGATCCATGAAACCCAGCTCATGGTCTTACGTAAATAAACCCATTCCATCTCGGTTTCCAAAACTGATCTCCGTACACTCGTCATCAGAGTTTCAACAGAGGTAGGTGCGTAAGTGAGAGGAGGGGGGATGCAGGTAAAGAAAGGTGGGTGGTAATTGTGTAGACTGGGAATGCAGAGGGAAAAAAAGAGGAGTCATTCAGATGACTCACTTTTCTATTCTAGACAATTTGTAATAGCAACAACCAAAAATATTTTAATTAGCATCAGCATCACTGTTATGACTACAATCCCACAAACCTCTGTATGTGCTTTATGACTTCTGGTGCTGAGACATAATAATCTTTTTCCTAGTGGCTCTTTTTCCCCTGATGCAAATTAGGTAAGCGCTCCTTGTCTCCACAGCAGCGTTCAGTGAGTACAGAGCATGCTACAGGGCATGTCCAGCCAGGTCTTGTGGTCCTTCCATCATCTATGTTCCCATGTTTGTGCTCAGCCCCGCCCACACCTTCGCATTTCTCCATATATGTCCCATGTTGTCTGTACAAGACTTGTACAACAGGAAACAGCATCTTCGAGACAACACGCAGACAGGAAAACAAAAGAAGAATCTCCACTGAAATCTCACCTAATTTTTTTCCATTTTAAAAAAAGGTAGGAATCTATTTATCCACTTTTTATTCAAAAAGACTGCCTGAGCTCTGAAAGGAGACCGAAATCTGAAAAGGCTTGAGGATGAAAGGGTTGGTTGAGGATTAATTTGATAATTACTCAAATAAAATTATAAGAATCATAATAAAATAAATAGTCTTTCATAATGGATATAAGAGGGGAAATTAAAAGGTGCAAATAAATAAACAGCTGTGAGAGTAAAAAAGGTTGAAATAGTTTGAAAGGCCTGCTTTTCTTTTTGTTTTCTGTTTCTAAAGATTTCACGAGTCCCACCTGCGGTCACAATAAAACTCAGAAATCAGTCTTAATGAGGATTAACTCAAATCAGATTTATTTTCAGGGTTTAATCTGCTCTGAAAGTTAGTTACACTTAAACACGGAGTATTTTTGCTCAGTGCAGTCCCCTCCTGTTAATCCTGTACACACCTGATTGGACTTCGAGATCTTTTTTCGTTATTTCACCTAATTTAAGTTGTTGGATGCTAGTTTTAATGATGATCATCAATACGATACATTTTGGGTAACGGAAAAAGGTTTAAAGAATGCGAGAAAAAGTGTCCCTATACTTGCTTTATCTGATGGTAATGATTGTAACACCCCCTTGATTTGAAGTGGATTAAAAAAATTCCTCCAATTTGTGCTCAAATATGTAACTTTAAATGTTACACTTTTCATGAAAACAAGGGTTTTTTGTTCCTCAGTTAATCTGTTCACTACAGGTCTGTCTTACTTCCAGCATTTATGACTCAAACTTTACCTTTTGTATGATGATGACTCATATAATGGCCTTCAAATAATTAGGTAAAGCAGAGATTTTCAGAGTATGAAGAGCTCCGCCCAGATGTGGCAGCTCAGCGTCTCCTGGGTGGAGATTCAGCGCTCCTGGACCTCTCAGGACATGAATTTGTTTTAAAAACATTGCCCCAAAGCCATGTTTTCTGTGAGGGCCTGTCAGAGTATTGTTTACCCACATGATTCCTCACCTACACGACCACAAAGGAAGGACCCACCCAGCAGTAAGGCTAAAGCACCACATGTAATATTCTGAATCAGCGATGGAGACTTAAAGCAACTCCACAGCTAACCAACAGAACGAGTGCTGCAAATCAGAAGTGGTGAATTAAAATTTTTTAAATATATATATTTATCATAGCAGATTAATAAAACAGATACAGCAAAAATATTGGAGAAACATTCAGCAGATGTTAGAAAATGAGCTTTTTAAAGCCAAAGACAGAAGGAGAACATCATTAAATAGACTGTAAAGTAACAATGAAAAGCTTTTAGTGATGCTCCTGTGCCTTTACACCATTTTGCCTTTTATAGAATGGGATCTGCTGTAGTTCAGATGGCATGTGTGGCCCTCGGGGTCGTGGGCCTGATTGGGATTGTTGTATGCTGTGCCGTCCCGCTCTGGAGAGTGTCGGCCTTCACAGGATCCAACATTGTGACAGCAGAGGTAATTAAACATATGTGTGTAGTGTTGTATAAGCAATATTGGATTGTTTCTGTTTATTGAGCTTATTTTACTTGATTTTGAGTAAGTGAATGTTTACAGTTCAATTTTTCACAAATGTTCTACGTGTATGAGATTTAATTATGTAGCACTCAGTTTGCCTCATGTCATGAAATGATGTCTATAAGTGTATATTTCTTCCTCTCTGCGTGTGAGTAGAGAAGTCAGGAGGGCCTGTGGACTACCTGTGTGGTGCAGAGTACTGGCCAGCAGCAGTGCAAGAACTTCGAATCCCTGCTAGATTTGGGTGCAGACCGGCAGGCTGCCAGAGCCCTGACCATCATCAGCGGCATGCTCTGCTGCCTCAGCTTGCTCGTTCTTTTCTGCGGGTCCGACTTTACCACCTGTGTGGAAAACGAAGACGTCAAGCCCAAGATCAGCCTGGTGGCCGGGGTGGGCATGCTGCTGGCTGGCATCCTGGTAATCATCCCTGTCAGCTGGTTTGCACACAATACCGTGAGGGACTTCTACACCCCCCTGTTGAGTTCTTCCCCAAGGATGGAGATGGGAGCATGCATCTTTGTAGGCTGGGCTGCAGGTGTGCTGCTCATCATAGCTGGAGGTCTGCTCTGTTGCTTCAGCAGGCCCAAGCAAGGCAACACAGGAGGAAAAGCCAAGTATTACAGCAACAGCGCCTCAGCCCCAAACAAAAACTACGTGTAGTGGTGTTTTAAAAGGAACTGGTGTTTGAGAGAAAGGAGGGAATGGTGATCTAGTCGGACTGGAAGTGATAAAGTAGACAACACCGGTTGAATGTTTTTGGGGGAAAAACCCCAAAAAATGTAAATATTAAATTCTCACTGCAGTTTGTACTTTCACATTCATAGAGCTGCTGGTGATGTAAAGCTATGAAAGTAACGGCTGTAAAGTCCACATTAAATTTGCAAGATTTTTGTAAAGTTTAAAGTTTTGGTTTCAATTATAGCATAAAATATATTTAATTTGTTGAGCAATTAAATAATCAAAGGCCTTTTAGATGGTTCATATTTTACAGTTTGAATGTTAATCAATGCTCTGCTTGTCTTTTTTTCCTTGATATTTTTATTATCTCTTCTTTAAAAGTCTAACCAAATGCACCTCAGTGAACCTCAGGAAACATCTGGTGCGCGTGTTTCTCTCTTGATATGTTCTCAAAAGTCCGCAGTATATTTTATAATCATGAGATGTTTGTTTGTACTCATTTTATTTTGTTTCACATTTGGTACGGTAATGAGTATAAATGATTAAAATGGGGTCAAAATAAAGTGCGTGTATGCATTTCATGTGTGTTTCCTTCAAAAGAAAGAAAAAAAGGGGTCAAAATGTACTTTGAAAATACAGACAATTTTATTTCAAACTAAAAGCATATATTATGGTTCTTGTTTTCTCAAATTGATCACACAAACCAAATAGACAAATTCAAGCTTTACGCTAAAAAATAGTTTCATGACATCTACCATCTTAATCTCTCCCTTTGTCTCACTGTAATCAAAAGTTAACAAAAGTTTTCTCGCTGTAGTTTTTGCTCCACTCTTCTCGCGTGATTTCTGCTCTTTGTCGCTTTCTTGCCGCTTAATGCTTGCTCTCCAGCTCTTTCACACGCGTGGTCAGCTCCTCTAGCGCTTCTTTCAAGTCCTTCACCTCCTTCCTCAAAGACTGAACCTCCTGAGGGACAGAGACACACTTGTGATTGGGTGGAGTCCAATGATGTCATGGAGTTGCTCATGTTTAGCTGATGGTCTAATTAGCCATCAAGGTTTGGTTGAAGCCAATAATGTAATCATTGACAGATTTCTCCAAAAAAGTCAAAAATAAATTTGCAACTGAGACACCAAAAGCAAAGTTTAAAGACTCATAAATCAGTTATGAAATAAATTAAGGAAAGTCTAACTCCTAAAACTCATTCACTTATTATCTGCAGCTAAAACAGAAGCAAAACATTGTGGATCTAAAAGACTCACCCCGCTGCTGTCATGCTGATTCCCTGCAGAAGCAGTGGTGGTCTTCAGGAGACTCTTGTGAACTTTGAACTCCTTAGCTTTAGTCGTAGCTACAAACCCGTCCTTCAGGGATATCAGATTAGGCGGGGCCTCTTTTCCCTCAAACCACTCATCAGCTTCGGCCGAGGGCTCGGGCCCGACGGTGTCTGGGTACAGATCTTCCTGGAACAGGTCCGACTGCACAGGCAGAGACAAAAAAAGAGAGTCAGAGTTCAAATTCCGCACAGATTTTCTTGAACCATGAACCTAAAACCTAGGATTTGCTAAAACCTTACCTTGCGTGGCACGGTCATGACTATAGGCTCACACTTCCTCTCGTGCAGCTTGTAGAATCTGAAATTAAAATAGTTTGTTCGTATTTTAGGTTGTTGTGTCAGATTAGGCTGAAATAATACGCTTCAATTTGGAGGAAGAAGAAAGATTTTGCCCTCAAAATGTTAAAGAGCTGAACAGTAAGCTGGGAGCTCATCTAACAGTGCTTTTAGTATCAAGTTGATGTTGTGGGTGCCATCCCATTCTGCATTAAGAGAATGAGAAAGCAGAAAAGATGGATGCAGACGCTGTGAAGTCACCATTTGCTTTGGAAAGTGTTATGAGTGCTTAAGCTTTCGCCATCTTGGTGTTTTGAAAGCAGATGTGAGGCATGGATTCACTGTGAAACCACATGGTCACTGAATAATGATCCAGCACAGCCTGGATAATCCTGTGAGGCCTATAATGATCTCATAATCTTCATGTTTTCTTCACTATGACCCCAAACTAGTGGCTGAGCCCATAAAGTCTTCACAAAGGTGTTAAAGAGGTCACCTTGCTGCTTGCATAGCTAAAACCACTGAGATATGCCATTACCTGGCGATTTCACATTTGTTGACCTCCAGGCCCCTCTTGGGCATGTACCCCATCCCCTTCTGGCTCTCCTTGCTGCTGTACATGGACAGGTAGTGGACATAAGGAGCTTCATCTGTCACCTCGAAGTAACGGATGCTGCTGTCTCCCTGTGAAAATGACAGGATCAACAAGAGGGCTGACTGAGTCTGTGTGGGTGGTAGTGATGCAGAAAGGCTGTTGTTTCATAATCTAAATCTAACCTTGCCACAGAGGTAGACGACGCCAGTGTCTGGGTCAAAGAATGGCAGGAGGACGCCACTGCTGGTGTCCAGCTCCTGCAGGGTCAGTGCCTCTCCAAAGTTTTTCTGTTAAAGGATAGAGAAATATTTAGCAATTAATCACATGTACTCTAGCATCACATGTACCCAGCAGACTGCAGGTAAGCTGAGGATTTAATTGAGGCTAATATTTCAGCACAGACACTTAATACTGTAATCTGGCTGTTGTGAAACAGTGGTGTTGTAAATGCGAAGAGATGCTCCCTAAAGGCAAACACCTAAAGTTTGGAATCCACCATTAAGGTTCAGCTGTAAAGATTTTCGCACTATAAAAGGGTTTTTACTTATTGTGTAACAGGTCAAAATGATTCACGAGTACAATTCAGCACAGCAGGCTGCTCTTACAATCATGTGCTGAAGGAGGAAAGCTGACGCTGGAGGCGTTTTGTGCTCTGCAACTCAGCTTTTTAAGTAAAAGAAAAGTCTCAATATTAAAGTTGGGGCACATGTCATCTTACAAAATCTGTTTGAGGATAAGCCCAGAGTCTTATCTGAGAGAAAGGTTACAACTCTTTTATGAGACTGTTTTGTCTTTATTTCAGGTGGGAAAGTGTGACTAAACTGGACCCCACTCTGAATTTAGGAATACAAGTCCCAAAGACTACATTTGCTACATTTTATTTTTTTAAATTTTCAAACATTAACGAATACACATTTTATGTCCCAGAGATCTCAAACCACATGCTCAGAGGAATTTAAGACATGACTAAGGATTATGAATCATAAAGTTCAGTAAGCAAGATGCTTTGTCTGAGACTGACTCTGTCAGTTGTTGACACTCACCGGATCCCACAGCGCCACCTGCCTCTCACTCATGCGACTGAAGCCGGTACTGAGGATCTTCCCGTCGGACACAAACACCGCCCTGACAGGCCTGGAGCCCTCGTGAGGCTTCTCCTTCTCCTGCAGACGAGAGGTGGCGCAGAGTAGCAAAGTGGAAGAAAATTGCAAATTATATGGAGAAAGAAAAACTTTTCAAAATAAAAGTGCAATATTAAATAATTTTTTTATTTCTCTTTTTCCATCATCATTATCAACAAATCAACTGAAAAACTCTATATTTGGTAGTTTCCTGGTTTAGTCATACAGCAAAAGGCCAAAACCAAAAAATAAATGTTTTTTTTATGAGCATTTAAGAGAATTCCCTGTAGATTCATCAGTAATGATAAAAATAACTGGTGTAGCTCTGCTGAGTGTGGCCAGTGTTACTCAAGATCTTTGTGCAGAAACGTGACTTTTAAAGACTTCCTCTGTGACACTGAAGTGATGGTGGTGACAGAGCGAGATAGCGAAGGCCGATCAGAGGAAACCTACATAGAGGACGGTGCCCTTGCGCGGGTCCAGCACCCTCAGGGTCTTGTCCTTGCAGGAGGTGAGAATCCAGGAGCCGTCCCTGTTCCAGCAGGCGCTGTAGATGAGGTCAGTGTGCACGGTGTCGATCCTCACCACCGCGTCGCCACGAGCCACGTTCCACAGGATCACCACGTTATCACAGCCTTCATGGACACAATGGTGACATCAAAAACAAAAAAAAAAAGCTTAGAGTCTCATTAAAGGCTCATGAATTAAATTTAAGTGATTGATACAGAGTTTCTCGTTTCTTTTTTAAAAAACAGGCATCATGTGCAATTCAGCCTGATTTAGATTTTCACTTTTAAACAGTCAAGAGCTTCAAAGTTTCACGTTTGCAGTGAAGAGGAACATGCAGAAAACAGAAGTTCACAAATGAAGTGGACGCGCTGTTTTACACCAAATAAAGCCTCTGGATTACACTATGATACCAGAGCACCATATAAAGATCTGAGACACGTCTAAATCTCGCGTGGCCAAACATTTGCATGTGCATTTGTGAAATTTTTGATTGCAAAAAATGTTTCTGATTATCTACCTCTCATATAATTTTTTATAGTTTTTCTTTAAAGGAACTGACTCATTGTTGCAGCAGTGACACACATTGATTCAACTTTCTTTTCTTTCAAACAGACACGTGGAAGAAACAAAGGATGGAAAATACTGTGAATGTGTAATTCACTGTACTGTTTCATCTATAGTTGGTTGTTAAGGTGTTCTTTAAATGTTAATATCTGTTAGTGAAAGAGGAGAACTTGCTTTTGTAAGAGCTAACAGGCAAAAAATTGTCTAAATAAATGTAAGTTTCTATTGTTAACTCTTTTTGCATAGAAATAGTTATATATTTTCAAATATCTAACACTGATAAGGGGAACAGTACCTAAGGGGAACCTAATTAGCCAGCTATGTAATAGATACACCAGCTTGGTTACCAGAAGGTAAAAAAGCTGGAGTAACAATAAATAAGTGATTTGAACTATATTAGCAACAGTGGAAACACTGGAGCAAAATTAATTGACTTTTCTGTTCTGATTAGATGCCCACTATGACCACAAATCATTTCCTCTGAAGCAATGTTATAGTTTGAATGTTTAATGTTTTTAATGCTTACTTAACTAAAATAATAATTAAAAATGTAAAAAATAAAACTAAATGAAACTATTTTGAGAACTTTGAAAAGTTACTAAAATAAGGCTTAAAAAACTAGCAAATATTCTTTTATTACCTTTTAGTTTGGTAAAAATAAATAAATAATAATAATCATATATATTGAGACTTTGGATGTCTTTAGATGGTGAGTCAACTGCATTAAAAGTTTTGTGTTTTCACTGTAAAACCTAAATCTTTTCCTAAATCTTGCCTTTGACATATGTCGCCCATACAATAATAACTTAAAAGACTCAAACTATCACAAAAACTGATGAAAGGTAAACTAAAACTAGACATTTTTAAACAACAAAACTTGAACTGAAACATTAAAAATCTGCTCTGGAAATTTACTGAAACTAAACTGAATTAAAAACAAAAAGTCAAAATGAAATCAAATAGAAACTAATTAGAAAATGCAAAAACTATAGTTGGACCTATAATACATGCTTACTTAGCAAATTTATTAGACCACCACCCAATTTTAAAGTGAAATATGCTGGAAATGTTATTGCAGCTTAAATTACAGATTGTGAAAATATTTCAAGAATATTCTGAATGATGTGCGCCCACTCGGTGAAGATGTGCACTGTGCACCTCTTGTGCTGCACCCTGCTGGGCAAAAATAAGACCTTAAGTTTGTAATGATGGCATGAGATCACTTCTAAAGACACCTGAATGATTCAGCAGGAGTCGAAACTTTTAAAGAAATTCCCAAGTCTAAACTTATTTTCAGACTTAACACCTGTTAAAATTAAGTCACTGGGTTCTTTTTAAGGATAAGATTCAGAACCACACGCTGCCAATCCCAGCTGTATCTAGGACAAGGATCTATATTCTCCTTCTTCCTGTGCTTTTTCCTTATTTTTTGTGATTAGTTTTTAATCTGGAACGCTGAGTCTGTAATTAAGATGAAAGATTAATAAAGTGTGACTTCAGCGTCTGACAGACTGAAGGTTCAGAGAGTTCGTGTAAAACCGTGAGCGGAAATGTCATGGTGCTGCTGATCAGAGTTCAGAGCGCAGAGCGAAGGAGGGTGGAGGCTTGAGAACTTCCTGTTAAGCAGAGGTGTGAGTCTCATTCAGCAAAACATCTGCGATATGTTACGATCATCCCTGTCTGCTTCCTCATTACACATGATACGCTTCTGTGTTTTTAGAATCAGCGAATAATACCTGCACTCATTAGCACATTATGGGCAGTGGGGTGCCAGCTCAGGATGCCAACACGTTTGGAGTGACCTTCCAGCTTGACAACGGGATCTGTGAGCGGTGAGGTGAGCCCGCCTTCCGGGATCTCCCAAATCTATTCACAGACAAAGACTTTTAAACATCTAGTTTTTGAAATCACAAATAGCATTAGGAATATTTCATGTCAGACTTTATTGCCTTACCATGACACTGCAATCCTCAGAGCCACTGGCAATGATGTTGTCATTATGAGGACAGAACTCGATGTCCAGGACCGGACCCGTGTGGCCACATACAGTGGGGTAGGACATGTCGATACGTCCTGTCTGCAGAGGCAAGCATCAGGATAGGAGGACATTGACTATGACTCATGCATGCAGTGCAGAAAACACTGCAGCTACAAAACGTAAAGAACAAAAAGCTAATGCAAGAAAAAAAAAGACAAAACTAGATGAGAAGTTTATCAGCTGACACCAATTAAACTGCTTTGCCTTCAATTAGTGCTCATTTCTAGTAAGTGGGTTAAAAATGAGATCAGGGCCAAGAAGAGGAAACCCAGTCATGAAGCGGTCTGAGAAAAATAACAATTACACATCATTTTTATTTTTATATCTTGCATTATAAGTCAGTCACATTTAGCTCCATGTAGTTGCATTCATTCTGGTAAAACCTTAAAAAAAAACACTGGGCCCTGAAGCAGGATGACACAACCATGCCAGCATCACGCTCAAAACAGGATGAGTTTTTTTCCACTACAGCGCAGCTCTGCAATTTTATGCCCACTGGTCCCTGCACTTATTTTTGTCCTTTGAGAATCCCATGCTAGATGCGAGATAAGACCATGAATAATGTGATTTCTGCAGGCTTCACCAAGGTAAATATAAGATTGTTTAATACCACAAAGTGGGACAATATAATTGTCAGGTAAAATAAGGCCAGGACATTAGATTCTTGTCACTTTCTCTGTCATTTCTAATGATAGAATTAGTTACATGAGATGGTAATTACTTAGTCTAGAGGCAGTGATCTCTCTACAGTTAACTGCAGCAGCAAGAAGCAGTGACATTATTCGGTGATTTTGTCTGACAAACCAAGCAAAACTCCACGAAAAAAGATTACACATCTTTCTGAAGTACAGTCTTCAGACCACAATCACATAAAAAACACCTAACCTCACTGTAAGCATTTTCAGTGCCTGCACAGAACGAACTTCCCAAGCCCGAGGGAACACTTCACTGAGTTCACAGCCTCTGACAAATTCAGCTGGCCATTAACTCGGCCACAAGGTTTGCAATTTTGCACTTTTTCGGGCACATAAAATGCAATAAATGAGCTGCAAGGCCTAACCTAACGCCCTCTATAAGTGACTGCACAATAACTGGGTTGAGGCCACATCCTGTCCTCCTACACTGAGCTGACAACAAACTCCTAATATGGTGAAAACTTCTCAACAGCAGAGCAAGTGACGTGTAGACAGACTCAAAGACAGCATCAAACTTCCTTATTTAGCTGAATGTGTGATGGTGACTGGCAGCATTCAAATTTTAAAGTGCAAGAATGCTGCTAAAACAACATTTAATCCCTAACCTGCATCTGTAATAGTTAACACACCTAAACATAGTATTAAGAGAAGTATATAAAACAGTATAGAGCCGAACGGTGGGTTTATTTGTGTTCTTTTGTTTCCTGGTGATTCCTGTGACCCACCTTGCTCAGCGGAAGCACCATGAAGGCTCCCCCACCGCTGGCGTCTACAATCATGGCCACAAACTTGGGGTTAACGGAGCAGAAATTGCTGTCCCAGGTCATCTGGGAGATTCGGATGTCATCGTAGCATTGGTCGGCTTTCACAGCCTGGCCAAAGACGTGACGGAACTTGCTGGACCTCACAACCTTTCTGGACATGGTGAACTGAGAAAGAATGAAAAACAAAAAGGGTGGAAAGAGGAGAAAATTAATGTGCAAGAAGTGCAAGAAGTCTGTAGCAGAGTTGAGAGAGATTTATTTTATGGGTCATCATAAATCATATTGTTTGTTGGTGCTCTTTGAGTTCATGCGGAAATAATCTGACAGACACAAAGCTGATGAAACCGTTGAAAGACTCAACAGAGGAAAGCTAAAAAAGGAAGAAGCAAAAGCTTTCACAACTGCTTCCTCTGTGACTGGTACTCTGGCACTCTATCTCCTTCTCTTTTTAACACATACATATTAAAAAGCAAGAAAATGTACAAAAAAACAGCAGAAAGGAAACAAAAAAGTAGGCCTTTTATCATCTAAAGCACATGCAGTGTCCTTAAAAAAGGTACAGAAGCTGCCCGAGCGGCAGTTACACCACATCCTACAAAGAGAGTAACAAAACCACAAACCTTTCTTTTCCTCAGTTCATACAGTCATGCTGTTACTTAATTCCCCGCATGTAGGCATGCTTTAAATGACATATTTGACGAAGTAAGCTGAAACATATCCGGTAAATGTAAGTGTCTGCGTGCGCAATGAGATCAGAACTTCAATCAAAAGCAGCTGCAAAATATACGAACTTTGCATCACGCAGGAACAGATGAAAAGCACTAAATAAGTCTTTCTTTACCTCCATTTGTAGAGTTTACTTCCTGAAATCTGCAGCCGCGCCTAAGCTCAGATTCGGTAGCGTATGACAATTTTGCTGCATGTGCATCACAAGACCTCTCGGGCTTCTCTGCAGCTAATTTAATAATCCTTTACAGAGTGAGCCATAATTTTATCAGGACTCTAAATGCATGTCAGTAATCTGTCTCGACCACTATCTCTCTGTGTTGTGATGGAAAACATTGACCAGTACAAAGTAGGAAACAATTCACTGCCTTGAAATAGGAGAAACTCAGGCCATGTGGAAGATGAGAAACAAAAATGTGTCACTGAAATTAGTGACATACGGTTAGCTTCAGCTATTTCCTTCTTTAACCAATGCACCGATTACAGGTAAGATGATATCTTCAAGAGGTTGAGATTGCAGAGAGATGATGCGGGCCTACCTGGGAGTCGTGTGGGGGTGATTCAGCTCAAGGAGTTTTGGCAGTGCACCAAACGCCCTGCCACCAGAATGAGAACACAAGAGGAGACTGTAGGTTAAAGTACATGACAAATGACAGGGAGGAAGTGAGAGTTTCAAACGAAGGTGGAAGTAGGAGGTGTCGGCTGTGACATGTGCCGTCTGCAACAAGCTGCAGAAACCAAAGTGAAACACAGGGCACCATATAAGATCTTTTCTAGGATTGAATCATGATAAAAGCGTCTAGCGGTGCAATGCAGAGTTCAATCCACACTTACCAACAACGGCAAACAGATGCAGGCCATTGCTGCTTAGAAGTCACCTGGTTATCAAAACCACTTCACGTCCAACAACACAGATAAATGCAGTATGTCTGAAGAGCTCACAGAGTTTAAGTTAGCGTGAAAAAGACTCAATATTTTCTTGAGTGACGGATGTCAGTGCATGTCTGTTCTTTTTGACTCATGATTTCTGCAGATATTAGAGTTAAATACTCTATAAGAGGCTTCTCATCTCCTGCTATTCTTTCATTAGATTTATATAAGGCATCAGACAAATCTTAAGACAGACAAAGTATGTATGAGGGAAAGAGCAAAGATGAAAAAAAAACCCAGTTTTTTAAGGCCTAATTTTCAGTTTTTAAGCAGTTTCCCAATTGGGGACACCTGCAGTTTGTACATGCTGATGATTTCAAATGAAATGAAAGTTATTTAGATGATGTTTCAAATAACCTGTCAGAGTCTGAAGACTTCCATGTGTTTCAGCTTCAGAGACTGGCTTCTTAAAGGACCCTGAATTTCAGGTAACCCCTAATCGAACCCACTTCATTTACATATCACATTTACAGCAACCTGTTCTCACACCAAACCTAATTAGACTTAAACTGGCAATCAGCTGTTTTTGCACATGATGTCACTTTATTAGTCATGATTACTCAGCCTGTGGAAAGGCTTACACTTACATTATGGGAAATCAGGGATGCTGTAATTTAATAGTTCAACCATTGCAAGAGGTTAGAAAAAAAGAAGGCAGGAGTGCTTGGAGGCTAGGTGTACTTGAAACTGAGGGGTGGCAAAGAAAAAGGCTTGGTGAGTTGTATCTGAGGCTGGACACTCAGCAAGGAGAAAATGACTTGTATTGATTGGCTAGGCAGAGAGATCGAGCTGGAAAAGATGTGCAGGGTGATTAAGGAAAGAGATGAAAATGTACTTATGAGTGAAGAGAGAGTCGAGAAGGTGGAAGGAGTATTTTGAGGAGCTGAGTGAGGAAAATGGGAGAGAGGAGGAAAGATGGAGGACAGTTAGTGAATCGGGAAGTGCAGGAGATTAGAAAAGAGGAAGTCAGGGCAGCCATGAAGAAGCTGAAGAGTGGAAAGGTGGTTGGTAAAGATGATATACCTGTGGAGATGTCTGGGTGAGAGGGAAGTAGATTGGCAGATCGTTTACCAAAGCCTTGGAGAGTGAGAGGATGTCTGAGGAAGGGAGGGAAAGTGTACTGGTCCTAAAGGGCACTATAGTGAGTTCTTTTGCTTTGAAGAGAGTTGATGGAGAAGCATGGAGAAGGTCAAAAGGAGTGTCAGTGCATCTTTGTGGCATATGTTAAGGTGTTAAGAGAAGAACTGTGTTGCTGAATGAGGAAGTCACGAATGACAGCGAAGTATGTGTGGTGCAGGACAGAATTCAAAGTTTGAGTAGGACTGCTCTGAACCCCTTCTTCTTTGGAGTGGTGATGGACAGGCTACCAGATGAGGTATCCATGATTTATGATGTTTTTAGAGCACATTCTGATCTGTAGCAAAAGTAGGGAGAGGTCACAAAGGGAGCCTGGAGAGGTGGAGGTATGCTCTGGAGTGAAGAGCAATGAAAGTCAGTAGAGGCGAAGTAGAATATCTGTGTAGATGAAAACGAGACAGGTGCAAAAGGGGAAGATGCATAGGCAAGGCTGAGATGGTTCAGACATGCGCAGAGGAGGTTAGTGGATGGTGAACATGGATCTGCCAAACTGGAGTAAAAGAGGAAGACCACAGAGAAGATTCATAGATCTTGTGAAGGAGGACGCACAGAGGGTTGGCGTGACAGAGGTGATTGTTAGAGACAAGGTGAGATGGAGGCACATGATCCCGTGTGGTGACTGCTAAAAGGGGCAGCCAAAGGAGAATCATCTGAATGCATGGGCCTCTAGGTGTGCTCTTTTAAACCTCTTTTAAATCCTTCAACTATAAGGAAGTGCAAAACTCAAACAGCAGGGAGAACCTTTCAGCTCCTAAAATTCTAAACTTTTAGTCTATAAGTTTTATTATAAAAGCAAACTCAGTCTAATCCTTGAGTAGCAGAGCTAAAGCGCTTCCTGTTTTTTGTCGTTTTGACACAAAAAACCTCATGCACACATGTTTTTACACTTGTCCTCACAAGCGTAAAAACATGTGTGCAAATGTCACTGAAATATAATTTGGTTTAATGCAGCAGAACTAGGACAACTGTTATTTCCTTACCAGGGCATGCCTACGTCACATTGGACTATAGTACTTTTTTTTCTGGGAAAGCCTTGCATACTTCAGCAAGACAATGCAAAACCACACACCACATTTATTGCAGCAGCATGGGTTTATAGTAGGAGTGGTTAGTTTGCAGTCCAGATCTTTGACCAATTGAAAACATTTAGTGTTATGAAACTAAAAATACAACAATGGAGACCCAGGACTGTTAAGCAGCTACAGTCGTCTGTCAGACAAGAATGGGGCAACATTCCTCCCTCAAAAGTTCAACCTCTGGTCTCCTCCTCAGTTCCCAGAGGTTGCAGAGTGTTGTTTAAAGAAGAGAGGATGCTACACAGTGGCAAAAATGGCCCTGTACAAGCCAGTTCTGAAATATATTGCTGCAATCAAATTCAACATAAACAGATTTTTTTCTGAAAATGTATTTCCTCTTGCAAATACCAAAGTCCCCCAAAAAGAATTGATAAAAATAAATAAATAAAATATAAAATAAGCTTTAATTTCAGTGCATAGAATCACCAGTCAAATATAGTAAGACCAGACTTATAGCATTTACTAACTTTGGCCCCAATAAAGATTTTAAAACATTTTCTTTAATCTAGAAGTTACACTATAGTACGACAGAGTATTAGGGCCACATTAAGAAAAGTGTCCATTTTGAGATTTAAACTGAAATTTCAAGATTAAACTCAAAATAGTATTTTGAGAAAAAAGTCAAAACATGGATATTACAGTTGTCATTTCAAGCCAAACAACTGCCATGGCTCCTATACTCTCTAGAAAATCTGTAGATGAGTTAGTGAAACATCTGGACCAGCTGTGATTCAGCATACATTCTCTGTCACTGCCAGCCTTTTGTACAAATCTGCCCAACTCTTCTACTTTTGTGTGTTTTTTCCTTCTAACCAGACGCAGCTTTATGCACCGTCTTTTCAACATCCTTATACTTATAGCCACACTGTGTTTATGTTCTAAAAGAGAAACTGATTCTGACATGGCTGAATTCATGTAGTTTGTTGAGATGCAACTTTGACTGGCAGCTGTTTGAATGTTTTACACCTGTGAATAATCTGGGGTGTACAGTATACAGTACAGTTAGATATCAGCCTGTGTGTCGGTAATTCAATTAAAATCAGCCAAATCTGAAAAAGGATTCCCATCTGACCCCCTTTTTGTAAATGTTACTTTTAATTGCACCATTTTCACTCACGCATTTGTAATTCTTTGAGTAGACAGAATCTCAAACTTAAATCTGACAACTATTTAAAAATGAGCATATAAGACATTTATTTTCATACAAGGGGAATCAGAGTGAAAAAAAATCAACCTGGTACCAAAATGTTGGTTGTTTTGGACGTTTTCACCACTGAAGTATCAGAAAAAAATCCAGGTCTCTGTAACTCTACATCCTAGACAATAAACCGATGTAGTGTGATACACTGTTCAAACAAATTTAAAGAACGCTTTTTAATCAGAGTATAGAATCAAGTCAGTTGACTTTCTGGGACATTCGGTGGCAGTTTAGCTCTGTGGGTAAGCAGGCGACCCCATGTTGCATGACGGGTGAGCAGCAGCCTGGGTTGGAGTCCAACCTGTGGTCCTTTGCTGCATGTCTGTCCCTCTCTCTCACCCTGCTTTCCAGTCTGTCTTCACTCTTACAATTCAATGAAGGCAAAAAATGTCAAAAGGCCCCCGCAGGACCGCTATCTGATGAGCACTGCCAGAGCCTCCAGCAGGCCACTGGTGTGAGGGCTGGCCTGAGGGCTTGACGCCCTCTAGTGGGCTCTGGCAGACGTGACAGGGTCTGGAGACTGTTATGCAGCCTCTAGCGTCATTCAGCATCTCCAATTTGGTGGTCGATGCACAGACCTCTACAGGCTCGGCAATGATAACCGAGATAACGGGATGAAAGTTTTGAACCACTGTCAGACTACGCTGGTGCAGTGTGTCCTGCAGTTCCTGGAGGATGAAGAAATTGACACCATTGACTGGCCCCCACGCTCACCTGACCCAGTTCAATAGAACACCTGTATGACATTATGTTTTGGTATATCCGATGTCACCAGATTGCACCTCAGACTGTCTAGGAGCCCAGCGATGCCCTGGTCCAGAACTTGAAGGAGATCCTCCAGGAGAATCATTCTGAAATGCCGCAATGACATTTTGGCTACCTGGACTAGCCTCCCACATAACTTGTGTCTTTGAATTCAGCCAAACTATGTGGCATCCTTTTGTTCCAGTCACATCACTATAGATATTCAGCAAGATTTTTTTTCCCAGTGAGATCTGATGTGTTTTCGGTGTTCTTTTATTTTTTTTGAGCAGTGTATATATCCTGTGATACTGATGCGCAAAGTTGAAAATCGTTCTGAACAAAACGGGGATCTAAGATTTAGAAAACTGAAGTGCATCTACCACCTGAAAACTGCCTCTCTCCTGTAGTTAGTTGCAGGAAATATAAAAGTATTAAAAACATCTATGTTTTTAACACACTGCTCAGGTTGTTAATATGATGTATTAGAGTCATATTATAAATTCTTCCTTTTTTGGTGTACAATCAAATAAAACATTGGATAAAAAAAAAAAAACACCAAATCTAATTTTAACCCTGACACTAAGTCTGAACTCCCTGTTGTACCAAACACCAACCCTAATTCCTAATTTTTACCTACACTCTAAAACCAACCCTTAACCCTCCCAAAATGAGTGCTGTCAGCAGGAGTGGCCTCAGGCAGGGATTATATTACCAGGCTGACGAGGACAGCTGCTTTGCTTACTGTCCACCTGAAGGATGCATGCGTAGGTAGGGAGCTCACAAAAAACTGCAAGGCATGGGAACATGTACTCAGATACTTGTGGACAAGTAAAAAACCTCAAACTCAAATCATTCCTCACAAAGACACGCATAAAAGTATAGTCTCTCTTCCTCTCTCTCACACACATACATCTTAAAAGAAACAGCAACAAACAGGAAAAAAGAGATGACAGATTTAAAAATATAGACTTCAGTTTATTGCACAATCGTTGCTGGAGACTGAGGAGTGTGAGAGCCTGTCTGTTACACAGGACACTAATGTCGCACAGACATGTGAACTACAGCACAGGAACAAACCGTCTGAGTTCGTGCACATTAATCGGCAAGCACACAGACTGGATAACGAGGCACTCTGGGAATGCAATCAGCATCCCGTCGGTGCAACAGGCGAAAGTAAACGGGACAACATACAGATTTCATGCTTGCATGGGTTCTGCAGGAGAGCTCATACGCACATGTGTACATACATGATCTGGGGGATCTAAATAAATAACGCTGGAGGATAACTGCAGACCAGCAGTGACAGTATTACCACCAGTTAGTTACGTTTCATTTGGCTGCAGTTCAGCTACAGTAATGCCTGCATTAGTGAACATGAACTTCCACTAGATGGAGCCACACTCACTCATTTGACACATTAAGAAAGCCATGCAGATATGGAGACAATAACAGACAGACCCTCCAGAAAGCTCCCTTCATCCTAAAGGAAAGGGCTTGTCTCATTACCTGTACACATAGACCAGTGTCATTATAGGATCCACAGAATAACAGCAATCATTAATAATCAGTATATAACAACACAGGTGATCCGTTATAAACAGGTTGTTAACAGGCTGTCCGGCACCTGTGTAATATTTAAAAAAAAAACAAAAAAGGTTTTAGATTTGTTAGTGATGCTTTTATACATCATGTCTTTTCTTTTTTCATTAAACATACAGACAAAAGGACAAAGACCAATTTTCTGACCGGGTTCCACTCCTGCAACATGGTTTTCAGAGAAATGCTCCACCTTCCTTCGCCCTTGCGCCCACCCTGACAGCTGGGTTCCCAGCGTGAACAGACCGGACTAAAGAGGGCAGGTGAGTCTCGCGTCCATGTTTCAGACAGCAGCGGTCAGGCTTCAGATGTTACAGCTACTGTTATGGCACCCTGAGAAGCGGGAGACTCAGGATGTTGGGAGAGAGCCCTCCGTTACAGCGGATCAGAGAGCCGTTTGACAAACACAAATTGACTTCACTGTTACGTATCCTTCGGCTGATAATGCATAGATAGACCAGTGGTAGTCACGAGGTATTCACATGCCCGCCAAGATTCCCCTGCTATGGTCGCGCATATCTTTCCCGTGTGTCTTTAAAAAAGCGGTTACATTTAAATGATCAGAAGCATTCTTAGTCAGGGCCACAAAATGGTCAAACAACTCTACATTTGAACAGAAACCAATGCCAGTCTTTTTTTTTTCCCTGTGTTTTTCACATATATATCATCATAGCTAATCAAATACATAACTCATATCGATCTGAAGCTCCACATCGAGCCGCGTCTGCGTCCCTCATTACCCGCCAAGCACCAGGAGTCCAACGGACGATGTTTTCGGGGCTAAATCTGGTCAGCCAGTCCTTAGCCTTTAGACAGATGTCCCTTTATGTCAGAATTTATTAAAAGTTGAGTTTTCAGGCTGCTACAAAGGCTGGAATTCACATTTTCCCGCTTTCAGTTTATTGGAGGTATAAAAGACATCTGGCACACAGCCTGCAGGCTAAAGTTAGTTTGATTTCTGACCTCAACATTGACCAAAATAACTGAATTTGGGTGCGAACTGCTGGTTCTCTGAGGAGTTTGTAGTGTGTTTCTTTAATCTTTTTCTCAACGTCTTTCCATCTTTTAACCAAAACTCAACTTTGGTAAAGTCGTCTTAAGCATCTTCACTGGGTGGGTAATCCCATTCCTTCCTATCTTTCTTCCTTAACCAAGTGTGCGTGTTAAAAATGAGTCACTGTATATTCTTCTGCACTGTATATAATCTACATAAATGTATTTACATTATTTATATGGACTTTAAGTGTATTTCAGAATTGACTTGAATTCAAAGCCCTTTGGAGAACGATGAACAGTGCAGTTTGTTTTGATTGTGATGCATGGCCTCCGATCGCTTCAAATCCTCTTCCTGCAGGGTAACGCCACACTCCAAAGCCCACCTCCAACTAACCACACAGTCATTTCCACGGCCGAGTGAATGATCAGTTGCTGGCTACAGTGAACTAACAATCAGCTAACATTATGAGACATCAGTTTCTGTTTCACAGCTACTTTCATGCATTTTTTTTCATTCAATTGCCAAAAATACATTAACTTCAGCTTTTACATTGTACTCATAATCATCACTGTAAGAGTGAGACTAGCAGACAAATATCTGACTTTTTAAATGAGGGCAAGTTCATAAAGTCGGGTCACGTTGGGGTTAATGCATATCATTCAGACTCTGTGAAATCCTTCTTCATCTGTGAGACAGTGTCACGGGAGCAGACGTTGCTAATTTGGCGAGATGAAGGTGGGCTAACATGGTTGGCAACTAGCGTGGGAAACAAACCCAATGCTTAAAAAAAAAAAAAAAAACACTAAAAAAGGTCTAGGTATGAAATGAGGCTTCAGAAGCCAGTCCTGAACATGACTGAAGAGTGCGACGATTACTTCTACAGAACAGTAACAAGCCTGGACGCACATGAAGGTGCTGTGACTCATACATGACAGGCAGGCGGGTTCAGAGGGGTTCATTCCTGCATACGTAGGCCAGCTTAGTGTATAAACCACCACTTTAAAAAGGCTAAACATCAATTCAAGAAAAGTGCAAGCAAGTACAGCTAAATAAATAAATAATGTGGCAAAAATGACTGACCATATAACAATATTTAGGGTCAATATATAAGTAAACATCTAAGCACAGCACATCTACATTCATGCCTGAGGACATAAATAACTTCAGAATAGACCTGCACCTGTTTTAAAGGTCACATTGCAGCTGTTTTCCTCGCCGAGCTGCGACGTGTAAAGACAGATCTGATCCTGTGTGACTGAGACGTCACATATTACAGGAAGGCAGGAAAAACTGTACGCAGAGAAAATGTGGAGCTAATCCTCCGGAATTGCTGGGTTTAAATAAAACAATGGATTTTCTTTGACCTCTTATTTGACCTGTCAGTCAGAGCGATCCTGCACTGCAATGATGTAAACTGTTTAAGCAGCTGACACACACATTCAAATTAATACAAATGAATAAAAACAAACATAAATATAATCTATTTCTTGATTAAATATATATCCTTACGCGTTTGGGGCCAGAAGACAAATAACTATAAATAGCATTATAAAGTCATTACCCCTTTACATTTCAGCACTGCCACATATAGTTTTATGTATTATGTGCACATGGTGGCATTTTAGTGTAAAACAACTACGCACATTCAATGGCTTTTATACACAATTGCGCAGAAGACTCACAAAGCACTCAGGCTCTGCCTTTAAAAAGATAATTACGTCTCGCACAAATGGAAACGGTCGTCTTCCAAACAAAGGGAGGTCATAATAAATGCGTAAGACCAATCAACTTGGGGTTGGCTGGACATAAGCAAAAGTTTGGCAAAGGCAGCTCATAGACATCAGTTTCTTTTCTGATTTAAAAATGCCTGAATTTCTTTGGCACTGGTGCAAACAAAGCTGATAACACTCAACAGATCCCATCTGGTGGTCTGGGACATCTCAGCAGGTAAGCTCATTGCTGGCACGCTTCAGGAATGAGCCCCTCGCACGCCTTCGGTAAGGACCATTCAGACGACAGAGAGGACAAAGAAGAAAAAGAGGCAGTGGCAGAAAACAGGGAACTAAACAGTCCTGTAAAAGTCAGTCTGTTGGACGAAGTTAAAACTCTAAAAGTGCTTTGTACATGTGTAAAAACAAAGGTGCGTGAGAGCGCGTGCTGTGTATGTGATGTGAGATATGAATATGCTGCACAAGTGTAGACAAAGACTGTCATATCATTTGGACGAGCCTTTACCCCAGGAATACACCGGTCACTGTTTCTCATGCAAATCGACGTTGGGTTGAGGGGCGTTTCATTTGGTCTGCATAGAGTGTTTATTTTTAAAATAGTGCTTGTGGTATGAGCGCAAATTTCTACAGGACGGTAGAGTTAGAAGTTGAAGAAGGAAGAATCCTGTACAGAGTTTAGGGAGGAGATGAGATGAGTTTCTGGGTGGTAGTGAAAGTTAATTAATGATTAGGAAAGCAGAGCTGAAAAAGTGAGGACAACTGCAATGAAGGTATTTTGTGTATCTTCAGGATGACAAGGAGACAAGAAGCCTAGGTGGTTGACTGAAGAAAAACAGGACTACTGGGATGCTAGGAGTACAGCAACAAAAGAAATGGCAAAGCAAAGACTTTCAGTGAGTGTTACGTGAAGTTGGAGAGGAAAGAACTTGTATTGATTGGCTAGGTGGAGAGATTCAACTGGAAAAGATGTGCAGGGTGATTAAGGATAGAAATGGAAATGTACTTATAACTGAAGAGAGTGTTGAGAAGGTGGAAGGAGTGCTTTGAAGAGCTGATGAGTGAAGAAAATGAGAGAGAGGAGGTGGAGGACAGTTTGTGAATCAGAAAGTGCAGAGGATTAGAAAGGAGGACGTGAGGGCCGCTATGAAGAGGCAGTTGGTCCAGACATACCTGTGGAGGTATGGAGATGTCTGGGAGAAAGGGCAGTGGATCTTCAATCAGCTTGTTTACCAAAACCCTGGAGAGAGCAGGTGTCTCCGGAATAAAGTGTACTGGTGCTGATTTTCAAGAACAAAGGTCATGTGCAGAGCTGTAGTAAGTACAGCAGGATGAAGGTGATGAGCCATGCCATGAAAAAGAGAGGTGATGACCAGTCAGCAGCAGTATGGTTTCAAAACAAGAAAGTGCACTACAGACGTGATGTTTGCTTTGATAGTGTTGATGGAGAAGTATAGAGCAGGTAAGACTTGTGTCTTTGTGGATCGAACGATATGACAGGGTCCCAAAAGAGGAACTATGTAACTGCATGAGAAAGTCAAGAGTGACAGAGAAGTATGGGAGAGTGGTGCAAGACATGCATAAGGATAGAGAGACAGTGGTAAGGTGTGCGGTAAGAGTGACAGATGGCTCCGAGGTGGGGGTGGGAATTAAAGTCAGTAGAAGGTAAAATACATGTGTGTGAATGAGAAGGAGACGGAGAGGTGAATGAGTTAGAAACGTAGGTTAGTTTAAATACCTGGTGTCAACCCTCCAAAGGAGCAGACAGTGCACAACAGAGGTGAAGAACAGAGTGGAGCGGGTGGAGACAAGTGCCAGGAGTGATTTGTTAGTAGCAAGAATGAAGGGAAAGGTTTACAAGATGGTGAGACCTGCTGTGATATATAGACCCGAATTGGCAAGGCTGAGATAGTTTGGACATGTGCAGAGGAGGAGTAGTGCATATACTGGACAAATGATGTTGAAGATGAATCTGCCAGGCAAGAGGAAAAGAGGAAGACCACACAGGCGATTCAGGAATATAAACTTCGGACTTTTTCCTCATAAATGTGCCATTCTGTGCTTTTTACAGCTTCAATCTTGAAAGTTCTGAGGTTGTGTCATGAATTTTCCTCCCACTCACCCAGCCCCTTAAATTTTTATGAAACCTTCAGTGGCGTTAACACACAGTGGTAACCTTGAGTTTGAAAACTTAATACAAGCCCCTTCTCAAAACACTCCAAAGTACTTCTTACACAAAATGTTTTACCACATATAAACCCCTCCAAAGGTCACAGTAAGTGTTTTGTCTTTTCTAGGTCTCTACCAGTAAAAAGCCTCGTTTATTTTCTTAAATTCATATTCAGATGAATTAAATTAGAATCAGAATACCGCCCAGCACTCTTTCAAAATTGGCAAGACACTCTTTGCTCTTCTGGGTCTGAATTCCGGCCCTACTCTGTGCATCTTAATGCAGCTTCCATAAAAAACACTCAGGACACAAAGCTGCTTCTGGGGCGTGCCGCAACCTGTCTGATGGATTTGCAAGCATTGTCGTGAGTGGGCGAGATCAGCTTCGGGAGCAGCATGAGACTTGGAATGCAACACAGCTGAGCTCGGTGTATTCCTGAGGCGACGGGCAAGAACATTTTTCCAAGGTCTCGCTTATAATCCCAACACTGACAAACCGCATGCTTACTACCATTTCTACTCTTGCATGCCAAAATTATGAAACTTTTAAATCTAAACATTTTAGACGCGTGTCAGTTTCTACTCGTCCAAAGATAACATGGGTGTGATTAAAGGACACAAAATATAGTCTCCATCTGTAGATCGCCACTTTTTAAGATCAGAATGTAATTTCAGCAATTTAAAGGAAATTTATCACTAGATATTTTAGCTATGGGCCGTAGACCCAACTTTCAGAACCACTGATTAAGACCATTTTAATCAACGACATCAAGTAATCCTTAAAAGAAACTTCTATCATTATGTAAAAGGCTTCGAGCTGTAACCTTTACCTAAGACATTATAGGGTTTAAAACTTGGTTAATAAATTTACTTTTTAAAATTTTCCACTTTTTTTATCGGTTTGTGTATGAATGTGTGTGTGTGTGTGTGTGTGTGTGTGTGTGTGTGTGTGTGTGTGTGTGTGTGTGTGTGTGTGTGTGTGTGTGTGTGTGTGTGTGTATATGCCTTTGCACCAAGTTTGTGGCAACTGAGCAAGTCAGAATGATTGTGCGTGTTACTCGACATACTTTTACCTGCATTCGCACAAATCAAGATGGACGAAGATATGAACATTCTGAGTTTCAGCGCATGAAGTGAACACATGCACAGCATTAGTTTCTGTGATCCCTGTCCTTTCCCTTCCCTTTCCATGCTCCCCCCTCCCCCAGAGGTCTTTCAATGGTATGTTCCAGCACTCCTTGTGAGGGGCCGGGGGGCTGCTGTGTGGGTCAATCTGAGGGGCAGTCGTAGCTGGTGATCCAGAGAAGGTCGTCCAGCACGCCCCAGTGCAGGTAAAGGATGGAGATCACCACCAGTACATGCATGATCTGGTGGCTGTTGCACCAGTAGTCGAAGAGACCCGGCCAAAAGCGCTCCGGGATGCGCGTGATGTTGATGACCCCGCCCAGCACGGCCAGTGCATCCATCGTGAGAAAGTGGCGTAGCGAGGTGGGACTGCCGCCGCCCACGCCCACCCAGCGGAGCAGGAAGAAGGAGAAGCGAAACAGCGCTTGCCAGGCGAAGGAGCGCAACCGCCGAACGCTGCTCCGAGCGGTGACGGCGCAGTAGATGGCGTGGCTGGACAGCAGGATGTAGACTAAAAGGGCCACAGTGCGGATAAATGGGTAGCACAGCAGTGTGGTGTAGACGATAGGCAGCGCTCCTAAGACACGAAAAAAGACAGAGGGAAGTCAGGAGAGCGATGAAGCCACGCCTCGTGAAAAGCACAAATCATTGACCTTTTAAAGCTGCGTGTGTAACTCTGCGCTTTTGGTCAAAGCTTGATGGTTTCAGTAATCACAGTGCAACTGTGCAGGGAGGTGGCTGAAACAACCTCAAACTTTGTATTTTTTATGTCACATTACAGGAAGTGGATGATGAGGTTACTGCAATAAGGAGGCAGTTCTCTTTTCTAGAGAACTCAGCAGGAAGGCAACACTGATGGGACAGAGATTTACAGTGTGCGACTAAAAATAGAAGCATGTGGACTGTAAAACGTATTCAGGACCAAGTGTGTGAATCGTCAGTATTGTAAAATCTGGCCCTTTGTTTTTCTCTATGTTGTCATTAGGGGTCTGCAGCCTGTCCTCTCTGACACACAATCAGCAGGTAGTGCCGTTACAGAGAAGGTGAACCCAGGTTGAGTGAAATCATTTTATTAGAGTTAATAACTGTGTCATTCATTGCTGTAACCATAGTCATAACCTTTGTGGGTCAAAAGCTAATAAGGGTCCTTCATCAAAGTACTTGTTCAACAAGCTTAATCATGAATCAAGACTGCTAATATTGCTGACTCTGCCCCTTAGATTTGCAGCGTTCAGTTCTTCTAATGTTCAACTGAGCTTTAAATGCACTGTTCCTAAATACAGCTACTAAATAAGCTAAGCTTTCTAGACGTGGATAACTCAGTAAAATAAAGGAGGTTTTTTTAGCACAAAGGAAAAAATAAAATAAGTAGAGGACGTTGTTTCAACGGAAAAGTTATTATTTCGTAGACTGAAAGCATTTCTGTTTTATTAAACTCACAGTCACCTTGAGCTGAGGGTGATGAATCCATTAACCGAACAAGACACAATTAATTTGTGACTCAGATGTGATCATTAACTGTTTTCTTCTGATTCATTTTAACTGCAAATGGAAAATCATTTGTAGGCAAAGAGAAAAAGAAGAAGTGATCCTTGTTATAGATTACATTGTTGTTAGACTTCTCCTGCCCTCTGTGTTCTCCTACCTGAGTCCTCCTGTCGGCAGGGTGAGTTATTAGTCTTTTAGTTGACTCATATTTTACTGTAAAGGTTCATTTTCTTACATGTTTCATTGTTTCCTGCCTTTGTGGACTTTCCTTCCTTTTTGGATTTCCTGCTTTAATTATTCTCACGTTTATTGTTTCCCGGTCTGTCCTCTGTCTAAAGCTATATTTGCCTTTGCCTTTGTCTTCTTGCCTAATTCTGCACTGCTAACCATCTTCTGTTCCCTTATGTTGGAGTTTTGTTATTTACTTGCTGAAAATCCTGAAAATTACCTGTAGGTCTGTCCATTAATATTCATATTGTTTTACTCTCTGTCTGCCCTGCATTTGAGTCTGTTTAACTTCACTAATCCTGACAGAGTTTTCTTTACGTTCACATGAATTGTATGCATTAGTTAATTCGGGAGGACGTGTATCCACTCGTCTGTCTGCATTCCTGAGAGTTGTTATTCTGTTCTTTTTATCATGTCAACCCAACCCTAGTTGTTCATAGCCTCTAGACTTTGCTGCTAAACCTTTAGATAGAAAGGATCTGAAATCCTTTCTATCTAAAGAAAGGATCTGAAAGGCCTATAACAGTGAATTTAAGGGGATGAAGGAATTTAGTGCAATTAAATGATGCCAACTGCTTTCATGGTATTTTCTTAACGACTAGTTGGGTAAAACTGTGCAACCAAAGCACAGGAAGTCACAAGTTAGTGTTCTACTAGTGCATACTCTAACTCTGAATACACCAGGAGGGTTGTGCCCTATTCCAATACTCAGATGCTTATGTACCATTGCGGCGACCCCTCAAAAAAAGTGCAGCCGACAAACGACTAATTGATAATTGCTGAATGGCACAGACAGAAAGACCTTTGTCTATGCAGCTCTGTGATGAAACACAAAGGATACTTTATCCACAACTAGCATGAAAAGAACATTCATATCATATTTAACCTTGTTAACATACACTGATGAATGATTTAGCCTACCTAAATGAATAATTAGTGGGCATAAGTGGATTGACATCAGATTATCAGGTAAAACAGTAATACATCACAATGTTTTCTTGGGTGTTTAATCCCTTTTTTAGACTTTATTGTAGATTTTCCAAATATGTTTTATGGTTAAAAACAGTTAATGGGAACAGGAGGCCTGTAAGCTAACGTAAGGGTTGTAGCTTTGGTCGTAAAGATGAATAAATATCCCCGGTGCTTAGGCCTGGCAGGTTGCAGGGTTGGTAAAAATTCCTGGCACAATTCCTGTTATTCCCATGCTTTGTCACAATATTAATATTGAATGTACTGTATTATCGATATCGGTGTAGTGGGCAAATCTAAAAGGTTCATTCAAAGTGTAGAAGTCTATAAAGAAATAAAAAATAATGTGCCTGTCATTTTTTCTTACAATAGGGTGATGTAGGCAGCATGGACAGATCAATAATCATTTCAGAGCTCGAATCATTGCTTGCAAAGTAAGATCAAATCAGAGTGTGTTGCGACAAATCAATACTGGTACACCTCCAAGCAAAACACTTGCACGGTAAATCACTGACAATCAATTCCATCCTGGAAGAAAACAGATCAGCAATAAGAGAACAACAGCTGACAATGAATCCATGAGGCCTCACCCAGTGTGTTGATCATGCAGATTCCACACACGTCCAGCTTCAGGAGGGTGTGGTAGACTGGCTCCCCTCCCTCGTGGTTCATGAACAGGTGGTAGACCACAGAGCCCAGCTGGGGTGACAGGCAGGCCAGGAAGTGCACCACACCCAGCCATGTCACGCTGATCTGAGACCAGGGGATGTTAAGAGGCAGCAGCACCAGGAAGCAAACCAGAGGGATGCCTGAAGAGTGAGCAGGCAGAGAAACCGAGAGAGCAGTGGTTATAAAAGAAGGCTTTACCTATACCACACAATAAAAGACTTGTAAAAGACTGACTTTATCACATCTGCAGAATGTGGCATAACTCAAGAGTTTTTAGTTGCTCTGGAATCAGCCTCCAAATACAAATACTCGCTGAATGGGAATGTAGTAGTATTTAAAAATGTTTTTTTTTACTACACAGGGGTTTAATTTAAAGTCCTTCTAGGGCTCAACAAGTCAATTCATACAGAAGTGAAACACTTTTATTTTTTATCTTTGTAGAACCACTCTGATCTGTAAATTTAAAAGCATGTGTAATGACTGGAAGTGGAAAAATAAACACACTGTGAAATATGCACACAATGAAACAGGAAAAGACTGGAGGTGGTTTTTAAACTGTGTAATTAGGCAGAAATTGTAATGTTAAAACGACACAAGAGAAAAATCAAATAAACTTTAAATAAATAGAAAAAATAAGAAATTGAATAATCAAATGAAATTAATGAGCTACATAAAAATCTAAATAGTCTAAACAACAGAACGTCATGTAAAAGGCTGAGCTTAATACAGGGCAATGATTGAATTAATAATTTAAAAAATGTCTTTTGTAAAAACACAATAAAGTAAAATATTAAATAACAATACTTCATTTTATTTAACCTTGTAATCTGCATTTTATATTTTAAAATCATTATTATTAATACATGCATATATCTCATAACTTTGATTTAATTAACATTCATATCACCATTTAATTTCTATATTTTATTTATTTTATTTTATTATATTTATAAATAATATTACCTGCTTTATGTACCTCCATTTAATAATATAATTGCTGTTGGTATTATTATTATTATTTATTATATTATTTTCATTGTTATTCCATACAAGAAAAAATATACTTTCTCAAAACTTCTAGAATGAATAAAGTAAAGCTTATCTTATCTCATATGTAAAGACACACACGTCCTGACAGCAGTGCTTCTTGTGTCACAACACTTTTAACAAATCTGATGACATGCAATTAAAACCACTAAAGCACCATCTTTTACTTCTGCTTGTAAATAGAGTCCAACGGATAATGTTGCCTGAGGTAATATGCCCACATGCTGGTATGAAAACCATCCGCTCAACTCTGACAAAAGCAAATTAAGGTGTCGTGTTTACGGTGATGGATTATCTCGCTCATGAGTTTCTGGAATCGAGGACGCTGTTTTTCACACTATATGAGAATCAGTAGCTGTGAATGGCTGCTGAGAGTGCACAGATACCAGCAAGAAGAGCCAAAGGGGAAACCTACGTGATTGGCACCAACGTATCAGTGATTCCCCATTGAGAGAAAGCCAAAGCTCCCACTAAGCTCTAATTCTGATGCAGCAAAAGGCCACGCTGCTAATGGCTACACGGCTCCCATTTAAGTTTCCCTGTTTGGCAGGGAATTTGACTGCTACGTGAGCAAAATGCAGACCTTGAAATTTGATCCGCTTACATACGGCTCTTATCACTCTGAGACACACCTACAGCACTCCTCCCTTTCTCTCATATTTGCTCTCACTGAAGACAAGGCAGGTGATACAAGGAATGGCATGCAACTGTAACACATCTATTTTAAGCACATTATCTCCCTCTCAGCATTCGCCCTGAGCTGGCGAGTTGAAGTCAGGCGTGGACACAGCAGCGGGAGCGAGGACCTCTGAGTATCTGAGACCTGAGCTGCGGGCAGGATGTTTTCAGTTTATATGCAAAACAAGCCGGCTCATGAAACTCAGCCGAAATGTTACAGCACAATAATAAAGAAGAATTACAAGCACAGCGCAGCTTTTTCTTCTTCTTCTCAGATCTGGAAAACTGGAAAATAATGCTCATTAGATTAAACATTAGCCTGTTATGTTGAGGTCACACGCTAAGCCAACATCACTGGAGTGCAATAAAGACATCCAGAGCCACTTAGCTGATAATCACTGATGCTGTTTAACTGCGCCGTGACTGCTGGATGCTGGAGCGCCACAACAAAGTTAAATGACACCATCCAGATTGCACTTTGATATGAAAAGAGGAGGGCAAAAGACACAAGTCATGCTGCTGAGTGCCACATTACAGGCTGTCTAATCATCTCAGTTTGAAAATAGAAAAAACCCACCACGCAAACTGCTAACAGGCCAACACCTCACTCTCACCTTTGGCTGAACAGATTAACACAATTCTGCAATTAATTAAAAGCAAACTATTAAAAGAATTGCACATTGTGTAAACACAGAGTTCAAGAGAGATGAAAAACAGCGTTTTTCATCTGCTCTTACGTACAAGTCTGCTATTACGTGCAAGTCAAACTGCTTTTTAAGAATTCAGTCCACGTTTAAACACTTGCCTCCAAGCAGGAAAGTCTTGGAAAAACATTTCTTGGAAAAACATTTCTTTGCCAACAAAAATTCCCTCTTTGCAAAACTGCCATACAGTTAACATCTAAACCAAAAGAAATCACCTTGGGAGGGTGACAGCTTTTGAAATAGAGTCCTTTGAATAAGTTGGGCACTACTGGCTTAAATCAGGGGTGTCAAATCCATTTAATTTCTGTTTTTAACAGGGCCAGATTAAGGATGCTCTGCTCTGATATTTGGATTGGATATAATTTTAATCCTGAGTTGAAAAAGCAAAATCAAGCAACGACAGTGTGCTGATCTACGGGATGATGTATTCGGTTCAGTCCGATGCATTTACTTGACCACCACAGTATAAAAGATAGACGTCACGATTTGTCAGTCACAAGTCGTTAGCCAGTGAGCGAGCCACAGATTATCCTCATTGCTAAAACTATAAAACTAACTTTTTATTTTGATCCAGAATAGGTCTTAGATTACATAGGTACAGTCACACTCCTGATCACGTTGTGATTGCTGCATTTGTTCTAAGCAGGCGTGGAACTGCACATGAAAATGAATATGCAAAGTTAAGCCAAGATTATTTCTTTGCAGGCAAGACATCCGGGACCTAACGTTTACTAAACTAGTAATGAGACGTACACAACACGATGGAAAGTTTCATCATTGTGAATCCTGACTGAAAGAAGACTTTTAAACGCTCAGTAATTAGGCAAGACCATTTATTCTTACAAAGCTGAAAAACAAAGTTTAAGTGGAGACTAATGCTGCCTTCATATTCCCCATTTTTTATCCATGTTAAGGATTACAGCTTATTTATCTAACACTACTCGGCATTGGCAGATACTCAAAGCCAAGGTTTCGAAACTTGGAAAAGTTGGGCCTGTGAAAAACACCTAAACTTTTAGTTAATGCAAAGAAGTTTAAGCACATTCTTTAAAACATCAGCATTTCAGTGTTTCTCATGAATTAAAAATGTGCCTTTCAAGGGTGAAAATGCACACAAGCACGACTGGTGCAATACAGTTAAGACAAAGAGCCTTTGTTACATTAGTTAATACAAGTTTTTGCTTTTTCCTGTTATTTTTGGATGCTTGTTAATCAAAAATGTATTTTAAGTTTGAGTAAATTAGATCCTCTTCTGCAAAAGGCCAAAACCTAAGTGGTGGGTGCCAGATTTCACATAAGCTCAGCCTTTAATAGAAGTAACATGTATAAAACTGATGGACAGCCTGAGAAATCTGAAGAAAAATCTCTGCTATTTCAAGAATATGCCTCAATTTTTCCACATGTTACATTTTTCTAACGTCATGACAGAGAAATGTAACAGTATAGTGGATAGGGCTGAAACCCATCACTTTTCAGTGGCATGGTATGGCAAACAATGGCTGTAAAACTGACATGACTCAGATGAAAATAACAGGTCGGCCAAACATTTTCATGATGTGATCCTTTGTTTTAGGTATAGCAGCAAAGAGCAGCCTGCAAAATGCAGTCAAACGTCAAACTGATGTCCTTCTTCTCCGCAAAGCATTCCAGTGAGCTGGATTTCAGCTCTTTGGTGGGCTGAGTGTTTCACATGAATGATATTGGCCCTGGCAGTATTTATCAACATGAAAACATTTTCTTTTAATAAACATCATGCAGAAAAAGATGCTTCATCCAGCAAATCTATTGTTTTAATACTCTCAGCACTGCCTGCAGCACATGTACCAGAGCTGGTGCAGAGGCCTCACAATAACTTACCAACTAGTTTATAACATGCAGTGCTAGAGAGTTAAGAGACCTTTAATTTTCATTTTAATATAATTCTAAAATACTTCATTACAAACATCATATGCTCATTATATATATATATATATATATATATATATATATATATATATATATATATATATATATATATATATATATATATATATATTAGGGCTGCCACGATTAGTCGACTAGTCACGATTATGTCGACTATTAAAATCGTCGACGACTAATTTAATAGTTGACGCATCGTTTGAAGCTTTGTAAGATCACAAAGGATGCAGGAATGAGTAGTAGGATTTAAGAGTGTAATAACGGACTGAAACAGAAGATGGCAGCACTGCATGTACAAGGATGCCAGCTGCCGTTAAACCCCGAAGAAGAAGAAGCTGTGTCCCAGAATTCATAGCGCAGCTGTCAACAATGGCGGCAGCTAGTAGTTTTAACTTTACTCTTATTATTCTTTCTGGGTCACAAAATAAACGTTTAACATATTTTCAGGCGAGAATGTAGCTGTGTAAACCTCAAATATCTGCCCAGTTTATCAAGACACCACATATTTTCAAAAGCGCTCCGACGTTTTCGGAGACGTCTGTTACCCACTAGCTCGTTAGCTAGGCGGGGGCAAGGCTAACTAGAGCCGTGAGAACACCGGACTCCCGGCAAATCGTTTTCAAACCCACCGCCGTCTTTCGCTAGTCAGGTTAAACATATATATAAGTCACTTAGATAACTTAAAAATGTTATTGTTTGGCTTTCTTTAGTATTTTATTTGTTCCTGAGTAAATCGGTTTGGCTGAGATTAAAGTTATAGTTTTTGCACAGCTAAAACTGTCAAGCAGACAGCTGATTATCAGAAGTGTGAGACGCTGGAGAATATACTCTGGTGTCCTGTTATATTTTAGAAAGCAAGGAGTTTATTAAACTTCACCGAAACAATCTGCAAATTTCATTAAAAATTAATAAACTACCATCTTGTCTTTATTTTTAGTTAGCACAAACACTTCAAGCTGTAAGCTAATGATAGTTATATAAGACCAGATGCTGCTGGTGCAATAAGCTGTACGCTGTACGTCCAATGGATGATGATCTGATTAGTCGACTAATCACAAAAATAATCGGTGACTAGTCGACTATCAAAATAATCGTTTGTGGCAGCCCTAATATATATATATATATATATATATATATATATATATATATATATATATATATATATATATATATATATATATATATATATATATATATATATACACATTGCAACAATGCAAACATTGCCTTGCAAACATTACAGCTTTTCAAAGTATATGATTTCCTGCTTTTTTTATTCATTGAAAACTGAATAAACTTGGCAGTAGTATTTCCAGTGTAATAACTGGTGATAGTCGCCAAATCTTATTTTATGCTTAAAAATAAATCAGTTTATTTTGTATTGTCCTTCTGTGATAGTTAATGAGCTCTTTGTCAAACCATAAATGTGTTGATACGCTGATGATGACTGAAGATGGTTTTTAATCATTTTTGATGTCTATGAGTCTGCTGCCTTTGCTCCTAATGCGTGAGACTTCAAAGCTGGATTATTTCTTTAGTACTCTTGTAATTTGTATGGTCCTACTCTAGCTCTGGTTTCTTCCTAGTTGTGCCTTGTAAGCCTGTTTGGATTGGACTGATTCCCTTATGCATGACACATTAAAAATGAAAAAATAAAAAATAAATAAATCAGTCAGTCAAACCATGTTCTGCTTTTGTGTTCTGTTATTGTACGTTTTAGATGAATCACACTGAAGAGTTGTACAAGAAATAAACTGTAAATTGCTGTCATCTGGATAAATAATGTATATTTAAAATAAAAAAGAGTGTGAGTCATGTATGCCTTCATGAAAGCTTCCCAGCCTGTGTTGCAGAGTCTGGCAGTGCATCCTTCAGCAGGTACAGGGTCTGTCTCCCTCTCTACACAAATCTCACATGCTGACTAAGCATTCCAATCTGATTTTTGTTGTACTCACCGTGAGTGTATATGTTTCCAAGTTCATTGTGCAGGTAAAACAGGCTTCTGATGCAGTCCTGCACGGAGGAAATTGGCCGGTATCCCGTAAGGACGTATTTGTTGAACTGAAGATGTGGAGGTGAACTCGCCCAGTCCAGCAGCCTGGGTCCATTTAAAAATGCCATAGCAAAGAGGACGGTTAAAAGGACACCGCCGAATAAGTAAAAAACTGACTGTACACCTATATACACGTTCAGTAAGATTATTGCGACTAAAACCTTATGGGAAACCATTGGTATTGGTTGTGAGGTTTTTGTTTTGTTTTGGGGTTGTTGTTGTTTGTTTGTTTGTTTTTTGCTTTGTTTTTTTAATTATTATTTTGTGCTGTTAGCCGCCTAGCTCGGCGCTAGCTAGCTCAGGAGAAGTCTCTAAGCGCTACCCGGCAACTGTGTGCGCGCGCCGTCGCTGCTCGCTTTGAACCGCCGGTACCTGTGCGAGTGTCATCCGCGAGGCTGGAGACAGACGCGGAAAGCCACACGCATGATGCAAGCTCCCGGCGGACATTACATTTGACATCTAAAGTGTCCGTGTGCCACCTACAAGCGCTAGGCGTTTGAGAGGCGAAGGGTTCGCGGTCATGTTAAAGCCATTTCCTCGTTAGTTAGCATTCCGGTGCAGCGGCGCAGGCAAGGATGCTGTAGGGGAGCCGCGCCAGCGTCCAACTCCAGATGATGCTAGCTCGATCCCAGCGGTCAGATGTGAAATACAGGACTAGCAGGTTACACCTTCACTGCATTGAAAGTAGACGTGCGCTTTTTGTTAATCCAGCCCCTTGTATACTTGCTAGGTTTCGTAATGCCACTGAAAAAATAAAAAAATAAATGGAGAAGGTCCGTGATTGTGGAGCAGAGATTTTGAAGGACTGCGGGCTAGCAAGCCGGGCAGTCGCCTACCAACGTCCGGTGGCTGAGGATGTAAAAGCGGATACTTGAGCCGGCTGGCTTTAAACACGCCCAGCCTGCTTCATACGGCGAGTATTCAGTGTCTTCATCAGGTGTTTGAGCCAACTATGATCCATCATTATTTCTAGGTGGCTGTTTTCCTTGAAATGCGGAGTCCTCTCCGGCGGCCTCGAGTCTCCCCTGCATCGTCTTCCAAGCGTCAAGTTACTCAGACAGAAACCTGGACATTTCCGATCGTTGTTTTCAAAATAAAAGCCAGGAAGTTTCGCACAACTATTCTCAAATAAGGTTATTATAGTTACCTAACACTAAAGGATAAAGTAAAGCTGCGAGTGAAAAATACGACAGGATATTAGGGTTTGGAAGGTTGCTTCCGCTAGTGAAAAAAAAGCCAGGCAGAGAGAGGTAGGATGAGGTCAGGCAGCAGTCTCCATGGACAGTGATGTTGGTACAGTGTGATCTTTAGTGATAATAAGCACTCTTCGTGGAGAGATGGCTCTCATCTCTCCAAAGTCGGTAGAAGCAAGACAATGCATGTGTTGTGCATGAGAGGGAGACGGATGTAACGGCGAAGCTGTAGGGAGCAGAGAAGACAGATGAGTCTAAATACCTAAGGTCAAAAATCCAAAACAACAGACAGCGCACAAGAGAAGTGAAGAACAGAGTGCAGCCAGGGTGGAGTGAGTGGAACCAAGTGTTGGAGGTGATTTGTGACAGAAGGATAGAGTGAAAGGTTTACAAGATGGTAATCAGACCTGATATGATGTATAGTTTGCAGACGGTGGCAATGACAAAAATACAATAGTGATGGGGAACATGCAGGTGACTGCTGTGACAGAGAAGGATGGTGGGAAGGAAAAGGAAGCCACAGGTAAATCGAAATTATGACTTATTGGCCTAAAGTTTTGAGTTAGTTATCTTAAAATTTTAAGTTACTTCTAAATAAGTAACTTAGTAGTACTTCTTAACAAGTAACTTATAAATATTTTGAGTTACTTCTGAGTACCTCAATATTTTGAGTTTTGAAATCAGTTTTACTTACGGATAGCAAAAGAAGCAAAAGCAGAAACAAGCTTGCATATCAGAGGTAAAAAAAATTTAAAAAGTAAAAAAAAAAAAAGAATACAGAAATAACTAATGAGAAAGAAACTTTCAAATTTAGGAGAAAAATATTTAGAGGAAATTCAGAGAGTCAAAAAGGCAAATATATGGAACAGAAACGGCAAATTTACACAAATAAAACTGGTAGATTTACAACAAATAATAGCTACATTTACAAAAAGAAGTCAAGGAACTTTATTGTTTCACTTGTCAAAGTTGAGTTGGAAAGAAATTCTCCTATTTCAAGATTCCAGAGCTTTATTGTCAATACAACCGCATACACAGTATGCATTTGGCATACCCAAATGCTGTTTGACCCCAAGCACCCCGGGGTGCATTTACGCGTATATAAATAATTTACAAAACCCGAGTATATAATTTCTAAGTATATTTTATATCTCCCAGAGATATAAAACTAGGAATTACAAATAAATAACATGCAAAATTTTGGTAAAATTAGGGGACAATTACTAACTATATAATACTATACAGTACTATAATGATAACTGTACAATAAACAAAGACAGGACATAGACAATACAAAGTGGATTGTGCAGTAGGTATTGAATACTGGGTTCAAGTTGTTGTCAGGAAATTGTAGACAAGACAGGACGAAGACATGTGCAAGTTCCAAAATGTGCAAATCTAGTATAATTTAAATGTGTTTTCAGTAACTATGTGACTGAGTGAGCAAATAAGCATATTGCTTCCAGGTCCAGTTTGCAGCGGATTTGTGGAGGCTTTTGTTGTTTTTGAGTCTTTTGGTGAGTATTGTGAGGTGTATTTGTATTTGTAAAGGTGTATGTGTATATCAGTCCTTTGGTGGTAGTGAGCTGAGGGCTCTGACTGCTTGCGGAAAGAAGCTCTTGCAGTGTCTGGTCGTTACAGTTTTGATGCTGCAAAACCGTCTGCCAGATGGAAGGAGGGAGAACATTGCACGTGAGGGGTGGAAAGTGTCCTTCACTATGCTATTTGCACGTCAGATGATGTGTTTGTCATAGAGTTGGGAGTTGGGAGCCTTCTCCCAGGCTATTCGGGCCCTGAACCAGGTGTAGGACTGGACTCCCACACACATCACATCACCACACGCAGTCTGGTTTTTCTTCATGCACACTTCCTATAATTTATAATCTTTTTCTGCTATTTGCACATTTTTACTGTAAATTTCTCAGTTTAATCTGCAAATTTTGTAATAACCTGTAAATTGTAAATACTGTAAAACCACTGTCATCTAATGGTCGGGCATTGCATTGCACTACAAGCATTTCACCTCATGTCATACTGTGTATGGTTGTGTGTGTGACAAATAAAATTTGAATTTGAATTTTGAATTTGAGCTTGTGATATAGCAGCAGAGGACGCTCTCAATGGTTCCCTGGTAAAATGATGGGAGGATGGGAGGAGGGAGACTGGCCTTCTTCAGTTTCCTGAGAAAGTGAAGATGTTGTTGGGCTTTTTTCATGATGGTGATATTGTTCAGGTTCCAGGAGAGGTCATCTGATATGTGCACACCCAGGAACTTCACACTGTTGACCATCTCAACAGCAGATCCGTTGATGTGCAGTGCGGTGTGGGTCATTGAGCTCTTGTTGTTATTCTGACACCAGTCCACCAGGTGTTGTACCTCCTCTCTGAATTCAGACTCATAGTTGTTGGTGATGAGACCCACCACTGTTGTGTCATCCGCAAACTTGATGATGTGATTTGAGCTGTACTGTGCAGTACAGCCATGTGTTAGCAGGGTGAACAGCAGTGGACCAAGCACACAGCCCTGCGGCGATCCTGTACTCAGTCTGAGGACTTTGGAGGTTTTATTTCCTATGGAGACAGACTGCGGCCTGTCAGTTAGGAAGTTCAAGATCCAGTTGTGGAGAGCGGTGTTTATTCCTAGTATGTCCAACTTCTTTACCAGCTTTTTGTTGGTTTACTCTACGAAGTGTCATCCTGACATCTGCTGTGGACAGACAGAGTACTTGGTCATTAGGAGAGGGGGGCATATTTGAGCTCCTGGGATAAATAACTAATAACAAACATTATAACAAGGCCAACAAAGGCCTTTGCCAGTCTAATCATTAAGGCAGACAATAAACTACAAGCCCATTGTCATCAATATGAGTCATCCTACAGCCTGGACTAACAACTCAGGTAAACAACTTAATAATTCATGAGTGACATGAAACTGAGTCAACTGTCTTCAGAAAGTGCTAAAATTGTAATACTTATTGTGAATTTCTTATATTGTTTGTTCTACAAAGATATACTTCTTATACTTCATAACTCATGGTGTAATTGTTCTTTGTGCATATTTTTTGTACAGCTAGAGTTACATACTCTTCAACCTGAAAACACTACGTCCAGATGAACAGAATCAGTTTTTTAGTCCTTACCTTGATGATTGAGCATGCATCAAGAGATATATAACTGGTCATTAGACTAAAAGGCTCCTAGCCTTAATCTGTTTGACTCCAAGGTTTCTTTAACACTCTGAGGTCTAAATCATGGAACTCATCAGAGATTATAACCCTAACCCTGTATTTTTGGGAAGTCCAGAGCACACTTTCTGAGAAAAATCTAAATAGTTATTGATGGGTGACAGTAATAATGTTTTGGTTTGGATTTTTTTTTTTTTTTTTTGTTACCTGATTGCCAAAACTAATAAAAACATTAATTACATGTTCAAATTGCTGAGGGTTACACCTCAAAGGGTCACTGACATAAAAGTACAGATTGACACAAAAGTACAGGTTGAAGTTGGATCCTCAGTCAAAAGTTTCTGGTCTATAGTGTGAAATTTTTATTACTTTAGCAGTGAAGTATATGTGAGGCATGGTGATGTTGTGGTTCACACCATCACATAACGATTCTGGGTTCAAATCCACTGACTTAGATTGGGGACTTTCTCTGAAGAGTTGTAATGTTTTCCCCATCTATACGGGTACTCTGGGGTCTTCCTACAGTTCACAGACACGCATGCTTTCGAAGTTCCTGAGAAGCACTGAAAGGCGGCAGGTGACATCCTGTAAACGCTTCTGGACGATTCACACCGTTCTTTTCCTCTCACTCAGTCATTCTTTGGTCTGGACAGCCTATATGTCGCAAATGATGTGGTGCAGGTTTCACAATGACTAATTTCTGAAAAAAAGAAAATGAGAAAGGAGCTTGAGTTTTTTTTAAAATAATTTATCTTTTGACTGACCATGTTATTGTCGGTTTTTTTGTAACCTCATGTCCAGTTTGTTCTCAGTTGCTGTCAAGCTGATTTTAGTTTGATAAACAAAGAAGAAAAAGACATGCTAAAATACTTTCCATGATCACATGAGAAAAATAACAGGTTGGCTTAGTGTCATTCAGACCGCCTGCATACTTGCTTTTCACACCTCTGCTACCCCACTGTGTTCATCCTTTGTTCTCTGCATATAAAAGATTATATCGTGACACTGCTGCTCACAGTCTGATGCGTATGTGCAGCGGGAACACACAGAAAGTGAGTAGTCTTACCTGTAGAGTTGCTTGATACATTTTGGGGAGCTTTTTTGAAGATTTTTCAAAGTGCTAAGGAAAAAAATCTAATTCTGGGGCTTATTTTACTTAATAAGATGGCAAAAATCTTAAAATTAATAGACATCTTTCAGGTTTAGACAAATCAAAACCGTGATTGAGTTTAACCACAAATGATATGTGGTCTTTCAGGACGCACTATATACTACAGAACTGCTTCACGTGTCTGTTTATTTACCTGAAATTGTTTCTTTTTCAGCTTTCAATGACACAGGCTCATTAAATAAATATTTCCAGCTCAGTAGCAACATGTTTCACGTGAAAATCTGGATCTGTGCTGGCCTCCTGCTGTCCCTCCCTCACTGCACGTATCAGTCGTGCACAGAAGGGACACCAAAACAGTGCGCCGATGCAGAATTTGCTCCGGGAGCCAATTTGGCCGGGGAGGGCTTTGATATCACCAAAATGGAACGTAAAGGAGCCTTTGTGCTCGACATGAATCAGTGGAAACGTAAAGATAAAACATGCATGCTGTGTGCCAACCCTTTCTTGGAGAACAAAAAGCAAAAGCTACCCCTGACAGTGGTGGACTGGAGGGCAAAGCAGTCCTGCAGCGCCAAAGTTTCCACCAAACTTCACAAATCCAGCGAGTCACTTCTCAGTTCCAGCGTTTCTTCTGTTGAAAACAACTGGAAGGTGAATCTAGATCTTCAAGCGGGGAGTAAAAGTGCGTCACTGATGCTGGGTGGTACCAATTCTCATCTCTCGAGTTACTCCATGGAGAAAACCAAGAATGACAAGTACAGCTTCGCAAGCCACAGCATGTCCTGCGAGTACTACAGGTAAGAATACGAGTACTCTGATGCGCTGTCTCTTTTTTATCAAGATAAAAATACTGAAATGCAATTCTGATGTTTAATTGTTGTTCTGAAATCAGCTACAGAGTGTCCAGTGCTCCAAAGCTGCACAGAGAATTTCGCAAAGCTCTGAAAAAACTTCCCAAAACCTACAGCGCAGAAACCAAACAACGGTTTTACAAACTCATTGATGACTTTGGGACCCACTACATCACCAAGGTGAACCACAATAACAACAGTGCACCTGAAACACAGCAAAATTGTGTCAGTCATTTCTGAGTAACACATGCAAATTGTGTTGGATTATTTGATTCCAGGTGAAACTGGGGGGAAGTATCGAGTCTGTCACCAGCATCAGACAGTGCCAGGCCAGCCTTCAAGGGCTCAGTGCCGAGGAAGTGCAGATGTGCCTCGAAGTTGAAGCGTCTGCCAGTATTAAAGATAAAAAAATAAGTACTGAAGCAAAACACTGCAAAAAGGATATACAGCAGACAGACAGTAAGTCTGCCTTCTCCAGCCTCTTCAATGACAGGTATGTAAAAGTTTTCTCAGATATTTCTGATTTGTTATCTCTTCTAACCCCAGCGAGGTGTCAGACTTGTTCTTCCATTAACTAAACCATAATAATTAACAGCTATATTATGCCTTGTTTCTGGTGGCTTCAGAGTTAAACTCTTTAAAGACTGACTCCTCCAGAGTTGTTATGATTTCTTTCTGTCGCAGCTGTTCAAGCAACTCTGTCCTCCACAGGTTCACAGAAATAAAAGGTGGTCATACCACAGAGCCAGACCTTCTCTTCTCTGCGGACAAAAATCCAGAAGCCTACAAGGGATGGCTGAGCACATTACCACAAAACCCAGATATCGTGTCATATTCCCTGGACTCTCTGCATGAGTTACTACCTAGCACGAACAAAGTCAGAAAAAACCTGCGCTCTGCCATTAGCCATTACATCCTGGAGAAAGGCCTGTGGAGAAACTGCACTGATCGCTGTAAGGCTGGAATTAGAACCGACTCGAGGGATGCCTGCGTCTGCCAGTGCCACAATGACCCTGCCGTGAACCAAGATTGCTGCCCTGTTCGTAAGGGAATGGCACGGGTCATCATAACAATACAGCGGGCTTCTGGTCTGTGGGGCGACCACACCACCGGTACAGATGGATACGTGAAGGTGAATTTCAACAAATTAGAAGTCCGGCGTTCTCCTGTCATTTATAACAACAACAACCCACACTGGGGCATGGTCGTCGACCTGGGCTCAGAGGATATTTCATCAGCTAAACTGAGATTTGAAGTTTGGGATGAGGACAACAAGTGGGATGATGACCTATTAGGAGCATGTGAGCCACTTCTGACTGCTGGAGTTAAAGCGGATCTCTGTAATCTGAACCACGGCCAACTGTTCTACAAAGTGGATGTGCAGTGCGCTCCAAGTCTGAGCGGAAAGTCGTGCACGGACTATAAACCTTCACCTATGAATTCAAGTCTGAAGAAGTTCTATGTGTCCCGTCATGCTCGTCCTATTCCAGAGGCCATCCTGTCAGAGATGGGTGTGTTTGTGGACCAATCAAGTTCAGGGAAAAATGTTGTTGCCGAGAGTCCCAAATATGATGTAATATTAGTGTGATGCGGTGAAGAAAATTGGCTTCGCTAAGACGATGAGTTATCAACAGTTTTATTTTAGTCTTGATGTTTTTGAAACTTCTTGTAATGACTCTGAAAGGTAGCAGCTGAAAGTAGAAGAAGTTAAACTTACGTGTCAAAAAAGCCCATTGGCATAATGCAGACATGTAGGCACTCTGCGCAAGGTCCTACTATCTCTTTAGCTTTATGATGAGGTGCTTCCTTCTTAAAGATTTGCGCAACAGTGTGGCATACAGCAGTTTATTCAGTGAAGTGTGAACAAACATGACTCCCACACTACGAGCCACATGCAGTTCTGATGGCTCAGACTGATGTCATTACTTCAGTCTAGGTGGCTTTTAACCCACTTGCATCTGGCTTTAACGCCTGGCTAGGGAGGCTATGTCTGGGTAGCATCTTGCACCAAGGCTAAGGGTGTGTACATATAACTGCGGTTACAAACTTACATATGGTTCACATGTCCTACTATGTATAAATACGTACCGGTATGTATATATATTTTTCATAAATAAATGTGGAAAATGTAGTGAAAATTTTGCACTTTGCTTGCTTGGGGTTGGACCCCTTTTTCCCTTCAGAACTGTGTTGATAACAAAGATTCAACAAGGTATTGGACACATTCCTTAGAGTTTTGGTCTATACTGATGAAATACTATGACACAATTTTGGTGCCGTCCCACTCAAAGTCAACTGCCGTTACATACTTATATATGGTTCACATGTCCCATAATGTATAGACATGTAAAAAATAAATAAATCATATGCACATATGGAAAGTTTGTAGCCTGAGTATAGATTTAAAAATGACAATTTGTTCTTGTATGCCACTAGTAACAAGTGTATTAAATACATAGAAGAAACCTGTTATCCTTCAGTAATAATATTACAATAATAGGTTATATATCCCGGTATTTTAGAGAAATCCAGAACAAACTTTGTGCAAACAATGTAAATAGTTATTGATGTGTGAAACATTATTCTCTTTGATGAATGATTTCTGATTGATAGTGGTGCGTGTCTGCAGTTTGCATGTTTTCTTTCCCTCTCCCTTTGCTCGCCATTTCCCTAGGTACACAGACTGCAGGCTGGTGTCAATTTGGGGGTCTCCAGCTAATTAGGGGAAAGAGGCTTTGAATGGACAAACCTGGAGTCCACACCCTGATAAGGAAACTCACCTGTGGCTGGAGGCGTGTCTCTATTCCTTGTTTGGAATTGTTTGGCACATGTGTAGAGCTTCTCTGGTGCATTTCTTTTGTTAGAAGGTTGTGGTGGGAGTAAAGAGGAGTAGGTAAGTCTGTAGACCCCATACACTTACTGACGTAGAATCTTTACTGTTAGAAACATTAGGTAAGTTGGTTGGTGCCACCCATGTCATTTTTGAGCTTGTTTTGAGTTGAGGATTAGGACTTTTTTTCCCTCCTAGATTTTCGAGGGTAAGAGCTCAGCTAAGTTTTGGTTTTGTCTTTTTTGGTGTTTTTTCTGGCGCAACCTAACTGTCCCTTTCTCCCCCACATTTTTTGGGTCATTGTTTTTTGTGTGAAAGCTGCCATTAAACTTGTCTCAACATATAACACTTGTAATGAGTTTCTGGAGTTGCTGTGTTACCCCCTCCTGCCCTTGAGGAGGCGTAACAATAGGTAAACCCACTAATTCTATATGCTTAAGTGCTTTCTGTCTAACATTCACACAAGTTCATGCTTTAATGCATGCATCCAGGATTAACTTGAGGTTAGTATCTTGCCCAAGGATATTTGGCATGAAGACTGGAGCTGCCAAATGACCTGCTCCATCCCCTCAGCTGTAGCTGAGGGGATGGAGCAGGTGTGAATAAGAGCGTAAATGGTTTCCCCTCTGTTTTGTAGCACTGCAACAAACTGGTAACCTCTCCGGGCTGTACACTGGCTTTTGCCACATGACAGTTGGGATAAGCATGAACCTATAATATGGAATAAAAATTTAAAAAACAAAACAAAAAAAAACCCACAGCTAAATAGTATAAATCACCCAAGAAATGTAAAAGTGGTTTCACAGATCAGCGGGTGTACTTGCATACAGTGTCTTATAAAATGTTTCAAGTGTTGCACTCCTTAGTTGTCAGACAACTTTATATGAGGGCTGAACTGTCATCATCAGGCCAACTATGCTATTATTACTGCACAAAGATAAAGGACGAACTTGGAGTTCTGAGGAGTACTCGAAGGGAGTAGGTGATGTCCTGTAAACCTCTCATTAATGAGAACTGTGGAAGATCTGAACAATTTACACCACCCCTTACCTCTGCAGCCATCCTGTGACATGTAGCAACTACAATCCCACCTCTGTGCAGGCCACATGCGATGCAAATCATGTGGTCCAGGTTTCACTATGACTCATTTCTGAAGAAATGCAATGGAAAGAACAACGTGACATTTTTTTTAAAAATTTCCTTATGTTTCCTTCAGTTCCACTTCTGTCTGAAAAGCTGTTTAACACTTGACCTTTACACTGATTTTATTCTATTACCTTGTGTCAAATGTATTCACAGTTAATGTCAAGCAGATATTAGTTTGATAAAGCTTTTGTACGTGGGAAAACAGTTGCAAGAAATGAAGCATCATTTCCTCTCACCTGTGGCCAGTGTCCACAAACACACAAGACAAATAGCAGGTTTATTTCGTGGTAATAAACTGTTAAACCAGCCCCCTACTTTTTTTTCCAACAGTATGACCTCATCATTTATCTTCAGTCTTTCTTGTTTGTCTTTAAAACGGTATACTAATACTGATGTTCACAGTCTGATGCACTTGTGAAGCAAAAGCACACAAGAGAAGGTGAGTAGTCTCGACTTTAGAGTATGCATTTAGGCTAATGACCAAATTAGTGAGCCTGAAAATCTGGGGTTACTGAAGCTCTGCAGGGACACTTTTCATGCTCTTTAAATTTATCCAACTTTGTTTTAAAAAAGAAGTAACAATGTTTTTTTTTAAGGTACAAATCTGATGTTAAAAATCTGATTATAATTTGAAACCAAAATATTTTAACTTCTGGTTCTTTTCTACTTCGTTAAAACACCTTCAGTAGATTCTGAAATAATATCTTCATAACCTTCTGTACAGACTTTTTTTAAAAGATTATATTTGTATAAATCTTTTGGGTTTTTTTTTTATCTATATTCAGGTTAAAAAATTTATTATTTATACAAAACAAACCAAATCTACTGATTATATTGCACTCATTCTCATTCAGCTTAACAGGCTCCCATTCTTTAATGTAGACTCAAGACTGCTGCTCAATACAAGATTTCGCTACTCACCTTCAAAGCTGTCAGTGAATGGGCATCCCCATATCATCTGGATCTCCTTCACCCATACATCACTTTGTGCTTTTCGCTGAGCTTCAGCTGCTCTAATGAGTCCTCGTTTGAAACATGGATCTCGGACCGTTAGCTGTGCTGTGCTTCGTCTTTGGACTCATGATCACCTTCTAGGGGCTATGAATACAGACGCCCAGAAGTTGAAATTTTCAGTTGTATTCAAAATAAAAAGAATGAATATTTAGGCATTTAATTTGACAGATGAAAACCATCATTGACTTTAAGCACAAGAAGGTTGTTTTAAGAAGTTAGAAATAACAGAACGTACTATATACTGCAGAACTGCTTCAGTTCTCTGTTTTTCACCTTAAATTGTTTCCTTTTCAGCTTTCAATAACACAGGCTTTCAATAAATATTTCCAGCTCAGTAACAACATGTTTTTTGTAAACATCTGGATCTGTGCTGGCCTCCTGCTGTCCCTCCCTCACTGCACGTATCAGTCGTGCATAGAAGGGACACCAAAACAGTGCGCCGATGCAGAATTTGCTCCGGGAGCCAATTTGGCCGGGGAGGGCTTTGATATCACCAAAATGGAACGTAAAGGAGCCTTTGTGCTCGACATGAATCAGTGGAAACGTAAAGATGAAACATGCATCCTGTGTACCAACCCTTTCTTGGAGAACAAAAAGCAAAAGCTACCCCTGACAGTGGTGGACTGGAGAGCAAAGCAGTCCTGCAGCGCCAAAGTTTCCACCAAACTTCACAAATCCAGCGAGTCTCTTGTCGGTTCCAGTGTCTCCTCTGTTGAAAACAACTGGAAGGTGAATCTAGATCTTCAAGCAGGGAATAAAGGTGCATCACTGATGCTGGCTGGTACCAATTCTCATCTCTCGAGTTACTCCATGGAGAAAACCAAGAATGACAAGTACAGCTTCGCAAGCCACAGCATGTCCTGCGAGTACTACAGGTAAGAATACGAGTACTCTGATGCGCTGTCTCTTTTTTATCAAGATAAAAATGCTGAAATGCAATTCTGATGTTTAATTGTTGTTCTGAAATCAGCTACAGAGTGTCCAGTGCTCCAAAGCTGCACAGAGAATTTCGCAAAGCTCTGAAAAAACTTCCCAAAACCTACAGCGCAGAAACCAAACAACGGTTTTACAAACTCATTGATGACTTTGGGACCCACTACATCACCAAGGTGAACCACAATAACAACAGTGCACCTGAAGCACAGCAAAATTGTGTCAGTCATTTCTGAGTAACACATGCAAATTGTGTTGGATTATTTGATTCCAGGTGAAACTGGGGGGAAGTATCGAGTCTGTCACCAGCATCAGACAGTGCCAGGCCAGCCTTAAGGGGCTCAGTGCCGAGGAAGTGCAGATGTGCCTCGAAGTTGAAGCGTCTGCAAGTATTAAAGCTACAATAAGTACTCAAACAAAACACTGCAAAAAGGATATACAGCAGACAGACAGTAAGTCTGCCTTCTCCAGCCTCTTTAATGACAGGTATGTAAAAGTTTTCTCAGATATTTCTGATTTGTTATCTCTTCTAACCCCAGCGAGGTGTCAGACTTGTTCTTCCATTAACTAAACCATAATAATTAACAGCTATATTATGCCTTGTTTCTGGTGGCTTCAGAGTTAAACTCTTTAAAGACTGACTCCTCCAGAGTTGTTATGATTTCTTTCTGTCGCAGCTGTTCAAGCAACTCTGTCCTCCACAGGTTCACAGAAATAAAAGGTGGTCATACCACAGACACAGACCTTCTCTTCTCTGCGGACAAAAATCCGGAAGCCTACAAGGGATGGCTGAGCACATTACCACAAAACCCAGATATCGTGTCATATTCCCTGGACTCTCTGCATGAGTTACTACCTAGCACGAACAAAGTCAGAAAAAACCTGCGCTCTGCCATTAGCCATTACATCCTGGAGAAAGGCCTGTGGAGAAACTGCACTGATCGCTGTAAGGCTGGAATTAGAACCGACTCGAGGGATGCCTGCGTCTGCCAGTGCCACAATGACCCTGCCGTGAACCAAGATTGCTGCCCTGTTCGTAAGGGAATGGCACGGGTCATCATAACAATACAGCGGGCCTCTGGTCTGTGGGGCGACCACACCACAGCTACAGATGGATACGTGAAGGTGATTTTCAACAAATTAGAAGTCCGGCGTTCTCCTGTCATTTATAACAACAACAACCCACACTGGGGCATGGTCGTCGACCTGGGCTCAGAGGATATTTCATCAGCTAAACTGAGATTTGAAGTTTGGGATGAGGACAACAAGTGGGATGATGACCTATTAGGAGCATGTGAGCCACTTCTGACTGCTGGAGTTAAAGCGGATCTCTGTAATATGAACCATGGCCAACTGTTCTACAAAGTGGATGTGCAGTGTGCTCCAAGTCTGAGCGGAAAGTCGTGCACGGACTATAAACCTTCACCTATGAATTCAAGTCTGAAGAAGTTCTATGTGTCCCGTCATGCTCGTCCTATTCCAGAGGCCATCCTGTCAGAGATGGGTGTGTTTGTGCACAAATCAAGTTCATGGAAAAATCAGAGCATTACTACCGAGAGTCCCGAGTATGATAGTGTGATGCGGTGAAGAAAAATTGGCTTCGCTAAGTAGTTAAGTGTTAGGATACCTGGGTGGTTGACCCAGTGTTTTCAATTAATACAGTTTTGAGTCTTGTTTATTCATTATAGTTGCCTTGTATCTTGTGTTTTTTAGTTTAGTTTGCTTACTCTCTTGAATTTATTCAGTATTCTTAGTTTAGGTTGTCTTGGTACGTATATGGTCCCGTTGATGTCTTTGTCTTGTCTCTGTGTCCTTCCCTCAGCTTTGCCCCCATTAAATCAGGCTTGTCTTCATGTTTGCCTGGTTCTCTACTTTCCCACTCGTGTTTCTATGTGTGTGTCTCTCTGTCCCTCGCCCTCTCCGGTTCTGTCAGTCTGTGTCTCAGTGTGCGTGATTCTTGTTTTACTTGGTGGTGTGCATCATGTTCAGTTTAGCGGCCCCCTGTGTCGTCTGCTAGATTGTTGCCAGCCGTGTTCCCCAGGTGTTTCCTCTTTGCCCTTATTCCCTCTTGTATTTAGGGTCTGTCCCGCCCCCCAATATCCCTTACTCTCAGCTGTGTGTTCTGCCTGGTTGTCTAGTTTCCAATACCTTCCAGTTTAGTTTTGTATTTCTATAGTACAGCAATAAAACTGCTTTTTGTCATTTTGGGTCCTCCAATCCTGCCCACTTCACACAACACTTGACAAAAAGGTATCTTTAAATTTTTATTTTAGTCTTGATGTTAGTTGAAACAGTTTGTAATGAGTAAATCGAGCAGCCGAAAGAAGAAAAAGTTAAATGGGCCTAATGCAGCATGTAGGCTGGGAAGGATGCCATTGCTTCACTCTAGGTGGCTTTCAACCCACTTGCATCTGGTTTTAACGCCTGACGAGGCGACCTAACCCTGTGTAGCATCTTTCACCAAGGTTAAGGGTGTGTACATATTCATAAATAGCTGTTGTGTTAAGCACCATGACTCAGAGTGGTGCCTTCTCATTCAAAATGAACTGCGGTTACATACTTACATATGTTTCACATGTCCTGTTATGTATAAATACATATGTACATATATATATATATTTCATACATACATATGGAAAATGTATTGGAACATTTGCACTTTGCTTGCTTGGGGTTGGACCCCTTTTTTCCTTCAGAGCTGTGTTGATAACAAAGATTCAATAAAGTATGTGATGCATTCCTTAGAGATTTGGTCTATACTGATGAAATACTATGGCACAATTTTTCAAATTTGTCAAAGGCAGATTAATGATGCAAATTTCCCATTCCACCACATTCCAAAGGTCTTCTTTTGGATTGAAATATGCTGACTATCGATGCCATTTCAGTTCAATGAACTCATTGTCTTGTTTGAGGAACCTGTTTGAGATGAGTGCCTGGAGTGTGCCAAGAAAATATCCTGATATTACACCATCAGCAGGAGGTTAGCCTGTATGAATTGTAGCCTCAGATTCCTGTTCTTAGTTAGCAGATGATCTTCAAAGATCATAGATTATCTTCTGCATACCTTCATTGCAACAAGTCAGTGTTTAAGTTACTTTTACCTTTCTATCTGTTGAAAGATCTCTTTTGACTTGTGGCATCACCAAGGATTTCAAGGATATTTAAGCACCAACAAACATGCCATCTCCAATGTCACTTCAGTCACCCTTCTGCCCCATTATGCCACATTATGATGCTCAGTTTGCTGATGCATAATTCTAGAATAATATAAAATAATGTAGATAATTATCATCAGTAGGTTATACAACCTTGTATTTTAGAATGTAGAACAAACTTTGTGAAAAAAAAATGAAAATAGGTATTACTGTGTGAGTAGGAAAGATAACTTTACTTTCTCGAGAATTGTGGAACATGGCTTTATACAATATGCCTCATTCACCCATTCATGCAAGCACTTTTTTCCTATACGCTTAAGTGCTTTTGATCTAACAATAACACGCATTCATACTCTGATGGAATTATCAGACGGTAATCTGGGGTTAATGTCTTGCCCAAGGATATTTGACATGCAGACTGGAGCAGCCAGGGACCAGCCTTCTGATAGTTAGGCCTGCTGTTGACTTACTCTACCCCCTGAGTACAGCCACTGAAGGTGTGAATAGTTTTCTGTCTGCAGCAAACTGACAACCTCTCCAGGCCGTATCCTGCCTTTTGACAGCTGGGATAGCCTCCAGCCTACTGTCATCATTGGGCCAACTTTGCTATTATTACTGCACAAAATTAAAGGATATACTTTGAGTTCTCAGGAGCAGGTGACGTCCTGTAAAGCCCTCATGATCGAGAACCGTGGAAGATCTGAACAATTTACACCACCCCTTACCTCTCAACCCACTCTACTGTGACCACCTTGTGGCATGTAGCAACTACAACCCCACCTCTGTGAAGGCCACATGCGATGTTAATCATGTGGTCCAGGTTTCACAATGACTCTTTTCTGACGAAATGCAGAATTGAGAGAAACAATATGACTTATTAATTACAATTCTTTATGTTTCACCCAGTTCCGCTTCTGTCTGAACATCTGTTTAACACTTGACCTTCACACTGATTTTATTCTGTTTTCTATTACCTTGCATCCAACTTATTCTCAGTTAATATCAATCAGATACTGGTTTGAGAAACATTTTGTACATGGGAAAACAGTTGCAAGAAATAAAGCATAATATTTTCACAACTGTGCCCGTTGTTCACAAGCACACGAGACAAATAGCAGGTTTAGTTTGTGGTCACAAACTGTTAAACCAGCCCCCTACTTTTTTTTCCACAACACGAACCCATTAGTTATGTTCAATCATTCTTGTTTGTCTTTAAAACACAGTACACTGATACTGATGCTCACAGTCTGATGCAGGTGTGAAGCAAGAGTACACAAGAGAAGGTGAGTAGTCTCGACTTTAGAGTATGCATTGAGGCTACTGACCAAATTAGTGAGCCTGAAAATCTGGGGCTACTGAAATTCTGCAGAAGCACTTTTCATGATTCAACTGACTTTATTTGAAAAGCAAAGATAGAAGGAAAGATGGTTTTTATGGTACAAATCTGATCTTAAAATATTTTTGGTTTCAAATTAGAATCAGATTTTTAACTTTTGGTTCTTTTCTGCTTCATTGAACTACCTTCAGTAGATTAAAAAAATAATATATTCTTAACCTGAATACAGATTTACAAATTATTTTTATATTTTTTTGAGATCCCACTAGTAAGAAATATTTAAAAATATATATCTTTCTGATTTTTCTCTTTCTGATTGTGGGATATGCAAATAAGTTGTCGTAAATAAAGACTGTAATAATGAAAAAGTAAGTTCCTCTTATTCCTACTGACGTGGTATTAATAGTATTATGATTTATTTTAATCATAATAAATCTAGGTATGAGGAAACAAATTCCGTTATACGGAAAAAACATTCGACATATCATCGGAAGACTGAAGCTGGTTTCTTAGTGTAAAATTCCTGGTCTAGAGTTGAGAATAGTAATAATTTATTCGTTCTTACAAATACATGTGAGGCATGGTGTTATATTGGTTAGCACCACTGCAACAAGACTCTGGGTTCGAATCCATTGACTGGATGGGGGCTTTCTGTGTTTTCCCCACCTGTGCGGGTGCTCTGGCATCCTCCCACAGTCCGAACCCATGCATGTATTAGGTTAACTGGTCATTCAAATTTGGCCGTGGGTACGAATGTGAGTATGAATGGTTTTCTGTCCGTGCGTTAGCCCTTCAACAAACTGGCAACCTGTCCAGAGTGCTGACTGGATGCCCTTCCAACTGCCTTGATCAAAGACTATCTTCCTACACTGTAACCGATCATAACTACAAAAATTGAACCTAACCAACTATCGACCCATTTCCAACCTCCCATTTTTCTTTAACGTTCTGGAACATACAGTAGCATCAGTAGTAAACCTTTATGAGTCATTTCAGTCTGGTTTCTATTCTCGACACAGTACTGAACCAGCTCCTGTTAAAATCACCAGTGACCTCCAGCTCACATTCAATGCTGGCTTTCTCACCATCTTCATCGTTCTTGACTTCAGTGCTGGTTTTGACAAGCAGCACTGAAGCTCTTTAGTTAGAACATCTGAAAATAAGTACACAGCACTTAAAGTGGTTTACATCCTACCTGTCTGACAGAAAACTGACAGAAAAACGTATACCAAAAGGATGTCGTCCATCATTTTGGTATACATTTTTAGGCAGACGACACACAAATGTACTATTCTACTAAACCCAGAACTTCCCCCTCCTGTCCTCACCTCCTTCCTACAGGCCATCATCAGTGGGGTCACAGTCAATCAGCTAAAATTCCACTGGCAATAAAAGTGAAGTTCTATAGTGTTCTATAGATGGATATCAGGTACAAAATTCACATAGTGTCAGAAGTCTTTGAGTCATTTTGGAGAATACTCTCTATCAGTGAGATCTCTCCATCTTTGTAACTTTTCAGGACTTCATCCTTTTCCTTTCTAGTTCATGCTTTGATCACCTGTTCTTTGGAATACTGGAATGCCATTCTCTCTGGCCTCCCAAAATAACGCCATAGTTTGCTCCGCATGGTACAGAACTCTGCAGCAAGCGTCATCACTCAAACCAAGACTACAGACAATATTACTCCCATTCTCATCCAGCTTCCACTCAACGTGGCACCAAGACTGTTGCCCAGTGTGACTTGAAACCTCTCACTGACTTGGCACCCCCATGTCTTTTAAACCTCCTTCAACCCTGCACCCCTTCCTCTGCCTTTCACTCAGGTTCATCTGCTTTCCTGACGCCTTACTTCAAACTTGACACTGTCAGTGCCCGAGCCTTAAGCTGTGCTGCACCTCATCTTTGGAACTCATTATAATTACACCTTCATCAGCTAGACTCTTTAACTCAGTTCATATCACAGCCCCAAACCCACCTTTCTCCATTCTGAGGAGCTGGTGTTAGTTTTAAAGCCGTTAACTGTTAAAAGAGTTGCAACAGATACAATGTTTTCTTCTCACCTTTGATCGGTGTCCACAACCACATGAGAAAAATAACAGGTTCATTTTGTGGCAACTGTTAGACCAGTCTAAACCCCCCTACTTGTATTTGTTTTTTCTCACAAAGTAACACCATCAGTTATGTTCAGCCTTTTTTCTTTGTCTTTATAAGGCGACATTCTGGCACTGATGCTCTCAGTCTGATGCTGGCGTGCAGCGAAAACACATGAGACAAGGTGAGTAGCCTCAACTGAAGAGCTGACTGGTTTGAGTCATAAAGTTAACTGTTTTGAGAAGACATCATCTTATGTGGGCTATAAATGAAGTTAATTAAAATGCAATATTGTGCTAAATAAGGTAGAAGAACGTATTCAAAATAAAAAGAAGTAAATATTCAAGTGTTTAATTTCAAAGCTGAAAACCATGATGGACTTGTGAAAATAAGTATGATGATTTAAGATGTTAGAAATGGCCTTCAGATCTTCTTTTCTACCATTGCTTAAAACCGTTTCACTTGTCTGTTTTTTTACCTTGATTTTTTTTTTCCTTTTCAGCTTTCAATGACACAGGCTCATTAAATGAATATTTCCAACTCAGTAACAACATGTTTCTTGTAAACATCTGGATCTGTGCTGGCCTCCTGCTGTCCCTCCCTCACTGCACGTATCAGTCGTGCACAGAAGGGACACCAAAACAGTGCGCCGATGCAGAATTTGCTCCGGGAGCCAATTTGGCCGGGGAGGGCTTTGATATCACCAAAATGGAACGTAAAGGAGCCTTTGTGCTCGACATGAATCAGTGGAAACGTAAAGATAAAACATGCATGCTGTGTGCCAACCCTTTCCTGGAGAACAAAAAGCAAAAGCTACCCCTGACAGTGGTGGACTGGAGGGCAAAGCAGTCCTGCAGCGCGAAAGTTTCCACCAAACTTCACAAATCCAGCGAGTCTCTTGTCGGTTCCAGTGTCTCCTCTGTTGAAAACGACTGGAAGGTGAATCTAGATCTTCAAGCAGGGAATAAAGGTGCATCACTGATGCTGGGTGGTACCAATTCTCATCTCTCGAGTTACTCCATGGAGAAAACCAAGAATGACAAGTACAGCTTCGCAAGCCACAGCATGTCCTGCGAGTACTACAGGTAAGAATACGAGTACTCTGATGCGCTGTCTCTTTGTTATCAAGATAAAAATGCTGAAATGCAATTCTGATGTTTAATTGTTGTTCTGAAATCAGCTACAGAGTGTCCAGTGCTCCAAAGCTGCACAGAGAATTTCGCAAAGCTCTGAAAAAGCTTCCCAAAACCTACAGCGCAGAAACCAAACAACAGTTTTACAAACTCATTGATGACTTTGGGACCCACTACATCACCAAGGTGAACCACAATAACAACAGTGCACCTGAAGCACAGCAAAATTGTGTCAGTCATTTCTGAGTAACACATGCAAATTGTGTTGGATTATTTGATTCCAGGTGAAACTGGGGGGAAGTATCGAGTCTGTCACCAGCATCAGACAGTGCCAGGCCAGCCTTCAAGGGCTCAGTGCCGAGGAAGTGCAGATGTGCCTCGAAGTTGAAGCGTCTGCAAGTATTAAAGCCACAATAAGTACTCAAACAAAACACTGCAAAAAGGATATACAGCAGACAGACAGTAAGTCTGCCTTCTCCAGCCTCTTTAATGACAGGTATGTAAAAGTTTTCTCAGATATTTCTGATTTGTTATCTCTTCTAACCCCAGCGAGGTGTCAGACTTGTTCTTCCATATCTAAACCATAATAATTAACAGCTATATTATGCCTTGTTTCTGGTGGCTTCAGAGTTAAACTCTTTAAAGACTGACTCCTCCAGAGTTGTTATGATTTCTTTCTGTCGCAGCTGTTCAAGCAACTCTGTGCTCCACAGGTTCACAGAAATAAAAGGTGGTCATACCACAGAGCCAGACCTTCTCTTCTCTGCGGACAAAAATCCGGAAGCCTACAAGGGATGGCTGAGCACATTACCACAAAACCCAGACATCGTGTCATATTCCCTGGACTCTCTGCATGAGTTACTACCTAGCACGAACAAAGTCAGAAAAAACCTGCGCTCTGCCATTAGCCATTACATCCTGGAGAAAGGCCTGTGGAGAAACTGCACTGATCGCTGTAAGGCTGGAATTAGAACCGACTCGAGGGATGCCTGCGTCTGCCAGTGCCACAATGACCCTGCCGTGAACCAAGATTGCTGCCCAGCTCGTAAGGGAATGGCACGGGTCATCATAACAATACAGCGGGCCTCTGGTCTGTGGGGGGACTACTTCACAGCTACAGATGGATACGTGAAGGTGATTTTCAACAAAAAGGAAGTCCGGCGTTCTCCTGTCATTTATAACAACAACAACCCACACTGGGGCATGGTCGTCGACCTGGGCTCAGAGGATATTTCATCAGCTAAACTGAGATTTGAAGTTTGGGATGAGGACAACAAGTGGGATGATGACCTATTAGGAGCATGTGAGCCACTTCTGACTGCTGGAGTTAAAGAGGATCTCTGTAATCTGAACCACGGCCAACTGTTCTACAAAGTGGATGTGCAGTGCGCTCCAAGTCTGAGCGGAAAGTCGTGCACGGACTATAAACCTTCACCTATGAATTCAAGTCTGAAGAAGTTCTATGTGTCCCGTCATGCTCGTCCTATTCCAGAGGCCATCCTGTCAGAGATGGGTGTGTTTGTGCACAAATCAAGTTCATGGAAAAATCAGAGCATTACTACCGAGAGTCCCAAGTATGATATAATAATAGTGTGATGTGATGAAGAGTATAAGGTATCAGCAAATTTCTATTTATGTTAGTTTAAACCACATATCACAATATTGATGATAACAATAATTAAAAAACTATAGATTCTTGGCCCTGGATGAGACTCTATTGAAGCTTTGGAAAGAAAGAAAAATTTATCGTGAACAATGTATTCCATATTAAATATCTATTGATAATCCATCCATTCATCCATGGCTGCTGGAGCCTATCCCAGCTGGTTTAGAGTAAGATGCATGTTACACCCTGGACAGGTCGCCAGTCTTTCACAGAGCCATTTGCATTCACATTCATGCCTATGTGCAATTTAGAATCACCAATTAGCACAACCCCACCAACTGATATATGAAACTATCAACTGATGATAAAAGAAAACAAATACATCTGTGAAGAAAGAACTGGCTGAACAAAAGATCAGAAAACATATTTTATATCTTTAGTTTTCAGTGAATATGTCTGTGACAACATCTTTAGCAGTTCAAAGTAAAGGTTATACTTCTGCCCACTGGTAATAAAGCATGAGCTATCTCATTATGATCACTGCAGCTGATCATATTAAAGCTGAAATCCAAGCTTAATTAAAAATCATATATATGCATTATTTTAGCAAGTGTTCATTTTTATTTCTTATGTAGAGGCACTTATAACACGCGCTAGCCTGTTTTATTCATTTTAGTTGCTTTGTCGGCCATTTTTATAGCGTGACTCCCATTCCTTAAGGTAGTGAGAGAATGAAAAGGATTCACAGTTAGATATTTTTCATGCAGTGCTGTTGAATTTCATAGGTTTCCTTTGTTTAATAGTTGTTCTTTTTTATATTTGTGCAACTTAGATTTACTTTTTTTAATTACTGCAAAATAAAATGTCTTTTCAAAATACTCTTATGCTGTATGAGGCCTCATTTTCTCTTTCTACAGATTATGTGTGTTTCTTTGTCAGTATTTGCTGCTTAAACTGTTTCCTGTAATAAGCTTTTGTGAGACCACGCCACTTGTACAAAGTAAAGAAACCTTGGTTCTCAGGAACCCACCACTCCCTCCCACCACTTCAGAGAAATGATAGGTTTGTGGTCTCTGGTTCCTCACTGACTGGAAAGCCAGTCGAGCTTTTATGTTGTCACTACTTGTGCAAGTGTGTCTGTAGACCATCGTCTCCTCCCCCTTGTGCTCGGTAAGCTGAAGACCGATAGAGCTATTAAAGCACTGTTTGTTTCCTCTCTGTTCTTTTAAAGACCACTGTCACTTCATACCACACCCCCTCACCCCACCCCCATGCCCTGCTTTTGTGACTCTTATACATTAAGCACTGGTATTCCTGCTAACTGCTGTCAGTTTCACAGTTGCACTGTGAACCATCAAGCTGAAGGTGAGTCTTTGCTTATGTGCTTACATCGATATGATCTCTTTCTTCACTAAATGTACGCAGCAATATGTGTATTTGTGTGTGTGCTGGTGGGGGGGGGGGGGGGGTCATATCATTCTGCGTTTTGCAGCAGAAGTAATCGTGTGGTAGAGTTTAGTCATATTGCATCTTTGAAAGCAATGCATTTAAATGTTCAGCGAGTTGCTATGTGTAACTCAAGTCCATTGCAACACGGAGCTCGTTTAAGCGCAAAAAGTGCTAAACCACAGTCGTCATAGAAGGTTTGGAGACTCAAAAGCTCTTTAATGAGGAAAAAATACAATAATTCTGGTTATTAAAAAATCCAATGCAGTAAAAAAAAAGATCAAAGGGTAAGGAGGATGCCACAAGGTGGAAGAGCCACAACAGATAACGTCTGATCACGTCTGCAGTCTGACTGTGCAAAAGTCTTGGCCGACCCCTCTTTATAGTTTGCTGTGAAAATAATAAGTAGATGAAACTGAAGTACGTGCAGACATACATGGAAATGCAGTACTTAAGACAAAAACAGATGTTGCAATAAAAAAATATTCCTTAGGAACTGGTGGGGTACAAGGACTGATTGAAAACCACTGTGAAAGCAACAAGTGTCCAAAGAAAACCTTTGAAAGACCTTCAGAAAGCCTGAAGAACTGTATATTTAGCTCCTTGTAAGTAAGTAAGTAACATTTTATTTGTATAGCACCTTCAAGATAAAAATCACAAAGTGCTTCACAGAAAAGCTGAAACATAAAAGTAAAAATCAACCAAAAGCAAGTTTAAAAAGATGAGTTTTAAGCTGTTTTTTAAATGAAACAACTGAGTCCACAGATCTCAGGCTCAAAGGAAGGGAGTTCCAGAGTCTGGGGGCCTCAGTTACAAACGCTCTATCGCCGTTCGTTTTCAGCCTCGTATGTTGGACAACCAGCAAGCCCTGATCACTTGACCTCAGGGACCTGCTGGGGATGTACGGATGTAAAAGATCTCTGATATAGGTTGGTGCAGGTCCATGCAGAGCCCTGAATGTCAAAGTCAATTTTACGGGGAGCCAGTGCAACTGGATCAGCAGAGGTGTAGCGTGAGAGTATTTAGAAGACTTGGTCAGAAGCTTTGCGGCAGCGTTCTGAACAACCTGCAGATGATCCACAGAGGCTTTACATGAACACGTGGACAAAGAATTACAATAATCCAAATGAGATGAGACAAATGCATGGATGACCATTTCTAGTTCTGAGCGTGATACAATGGGACTCAGCTTAGCAATATTTTTAAATGTTAAAAACTGGAGCGAACCAACAAATTAGCATGAGTGTCCAAAGTCAGAGCTGAGTCACCAAGGTTCAAGCTTAGGTTTTTTTGAACCAATAACCAGGGACCTCACCAGAAACCAATGAGGTATTGATAATTGTAAGCACAGAGGGACCAACAGACTGAAAGACATTTTTAAACAAAGATCCAGCTAAAATATCAAGAGAGCAGGAGGACGCTTTCATCGAATTAACTCATTTGAGCAGCTGAGATAAGGACGCAGGTAAGAATCTTTCTAAAAGAACAGGCCTAGGTGGAGTTGGGGCAGACAAGACAGACATTATGAACTTTTTCAACAAAGAAAGAAAGAAAATTTTCACAATCTTCATTCGAGGTAATTCGAAGTAATTGAAACAGCAGGTGGAGCAGGAGCAACAATATCACTAATGGTGTCAAAAAGTACCTTGGGGTTACCTCTGCTCGTTGATACTAGGTCTGAGAAATAGGCAGCCCGCGCATCACGAACTGAAGTGTTAAATGCAACTAAAAGGTCCTTTAAGTGAAAGAGAGGAGTGTTTTCCTCCATAGTCGCTCAACTTTGCGGCAGGAACGCTTTAAACAGCAAATGTTGTCATTTATCCAGGGGGACAACTTAGAAACAGGAGCTAATCTGGTTTCACAGGACAAACGTTGTCTAAAGTAGAGAGACAAGAGTTCTTAAAAAGATTTGTTAGTAAATCCACATCGTTATAAGGAGGTAAAACTAACTTGAAAGCATCAGAAATTTAACAGCAGTAGAGGAATTTGTAATGCGAGAGCTAACCACATGACGAACAGGAGAGAGGGACAGAAAATATATAGAACGCTTAAGACTTTTACACAGTTCTCTATATTTTTGCAGGAGAATTTGCCCAGAACATCAAAAAAGTTTTGGGATAGAACATACTTGTGCCGATCAATGTTGTTCCATGTGTATAAAAAAAAAACCACGATAATAATAAAATCAGGATCGGCTCTTAGCAAACCTCAAGCAACACAACAATTAGTTTTTAAAAGTGTTATTTCAAAATAATCTTAGGCTGACTCCTTCAATTGTGAAGAAACATTTTAAAATGCTGGAAATGTTGGTTGGACTACTCACAAAACCCGAGAGGCTGACTAATATGAAAAGGGTTCTTTCATTCTCAGTTAGCTAAAGGAAACTTTCAGTGCTCTGAAATTTAACATCTTTGGAGCCAAAGTCAGATCTATATCCTTAGTTTTCTCTTAAAAGATCAAAAGTTTTATATTACCCCCCAAAATAACAACCCCCAAAAAACATCATAGCTGACCTTGTTACAAACGTACCAGCCTTATTTATATATTTAGTACTTTCTAAAACTAAATGCAAGTCGAAGTGTACTGAAATAAAACAATTGGTCCTTACTTAAATAGAGCTTTGAGGTAGACCACAAAAAAGAAGTCTCAAAGCAAGATGTAATATAATCAGTCAGAAGTGAAACTGATCCACTTTGATGATAAGATTTTAAACCACAGGGCTCTGCAGACTACTAAAGCACCAGTAACATCCAGCAACATTAAAATAACGCTATCTTGTCTGAAGCCACCAAATATGCTTTATGTAGGAGAAAAACCTGACTGGAACTTTTCAACAACAAATGCTGTTGTAGTCCTAAGCTATAAAAAAAAATCAGCTTTGAAATACTTTAAAAAGGCCTTAGAGAAGTGACCGAATGCACAATTACACATCTGAAGAGGGCTCACGCATTATTATAGATGATAGATGTTTATCTTGACTGAAATATTGGGGATTAAACAGTGTACAAACAGGAGTCTCTGATTCAGGATTTTTAGAGAGACTGAAAGCTCTGGATTGATTTGGAGAGTTTCAGTCAAGGCTTCCCCAACTGCTGCTGTGACTCAGTGAGCGTAAAGAATAAATACTGCCTAGAGAGTGAGGAGGTTTGCAGTCTCAGAGTTCTTCTGGTTTAAAAATGGAAAACTCGATATCTTGTCAGTGTAGCTGTTCTTTTCTCTGCACTTGCATTTTAAGTTTAGTTAATTTTTCAAAAACGGAAGATGTAAGACAAATTTTTCATGCTCTGTCTTGAAAAATATTTCTTGAATTTATCATTAATTTGCATGTGCTGTTTTATTGCAGTTACATTGTTAGTGTTCATTTTCTTTAAGCGAAGATTTGATATCGTGTCAGGTCTCGTTTAGAATTTAAAAACTGGAAGGAACTCTTTGTGTACTAATAAACATACTTGTTTCTATTTAACTGAAAACCTTCATTTGTTTGTTTGTTTTTAGCGTCCACATCAGCAGCAACATGTTTCAGGTGAACATCTGGATCTGTGCTGGCCTCCTGCTGTCCCTCCCTCACTGCACGTTTCAGTCGTGCACAGACGGGACACCGAAACAGTGCGCCGATGCAGAATTTGCTCCGGGCATCAATTTGGCCGGAGAAGGCTTCGACATCACCAAAATGGAACGTAAAGGGGCCTTCGTGCTCAACATGAATGTGTGGAAACGCAAAGATAAAACATGCATGCTGTGTACCAACCCTTATCTTGAGAACATAAAGCAAAAGCTACCCCTGACAGTGGTGGACTGGAGGGCAAAGCAGTCCTGCAGCGCCAAAGTTTCCACTAAACTTCACAAATCCAGCGAGTCTCTTGTCAGTTCCAGCGTCTCCTCTGTTGAAAACAACTGGAAGACCGATCTAGAAGTTGAAATAAATGACAAAAGTGGCTCTGTTATGCTGGCTGGTACCAATTCTAAACTGGCAGAGTACTCCATGGAGAAAACAAAGAGTGACAAATTCAGCTTCACTAGCCAGAGTGTGTCGTGTGAGTACTACAGGTAAGGAACTCCACCCTTTATGAAATAAATGCGATAGTGTCACACGCTTGTTTTATACTCTTTCTGTCTTTTCTCTCTGTGAACAAGCTACCGAGTGTCAAATACTCCAAAGCTGCACACAGAATTTCGGAAAGCAGTGAAAGATCTTCCCAAATATTACGCCCCAGAATTCAAACAACGATTTTACAAACTGATTGACAACTTCGGTACCCATTACATCACAAAGGTAAAGGAAAATATGTAAACACAGTATCTAATCAATAAAAGTTGGCATTGTAAAAGGAAGTAAACTTTTCTTTATATGTCTTTCATGTATCATCCCAGGTAAAGCTCGGAGGAAGTATTGACTCTGTGACCAGCATCAAGCAGTGTCAGGCCAGCCTGCAGGGACTCAGCTTGGAGGAGGTGGAGCTGTGTCTGGAAGCTGAGGCGTCTGCGAGCATTAAAGCTACAATAAAAGCCGAAACAAAACACTGCCAGAAAGCTTCAGAGAAGTTGGAAAATAAGAACTCTTTCTCCGACCTCTTCAATGACAGGTAGAGAACATTACACACTGATCAACAACAACATCAAAACGTCCTGTCCAATATTCCCCCCCATCAATGACTGATTGGATTGAGACAAGTAATGGGAAAGGCGGGAGCTCGAGTGAACACCTCCAGTGCTTTGTTTAGTCGTTCCTGAGGTTATGTGATGTTGCATTGTCCAGCTTGGCCAGGCTACTTTCAGTCACATGCATGTCTATTTTAAACTACATGATTTCACTTTACCTGAAATGTTTTATCTGTTTTCACCCTTTAACAACTCACGCTAATATTTTCAGCTAAGATTTCGGCACATCTGTTTGAAATAGTCCCCTCTTTTGCAGGTTTACAGATATAAAAGGTGGGCATACCACAGACACAGACCTTCTCTTCTCTGCGGAAAAAAATCCAGCTGCCTACAAGGAATGGCTGGAAACCCTACCAAAAAATCCAGATATCATTTCATACTCCTTAAATTCCCTTCATGAGTTGCTTCCTGCCACAGCCAAAGCCCGGAAAAACCTGCGCTCTGCCATTAGCCATTACATCCTGGAGAAAGGCCTGTGGAGAAACTGCAGCGCTCGCTGTCAGGCTGGGATTAAGAGTGACTCGAGGGATTCCTGCGTCTGCCAGTGCCACAATGACCCCGCCGTGAACCAAGACTGCTGCCCAGCTCGTAAAGGTATGGCACGGGTCATCATAACAGTACAGCGGGCCACTGATCTGTGGGGGGACCATACCACAGCTACAGATGGCTATGTGAAGGTGCACTTTGCTGGAACAGTGGCTCAGCGTACTCCTGTCATTTATAACAACAACAACCCACACTGGGCCACTGTCATCGACCTGGGCACGCAGGATGTCTCATCAATTACCAAATTCAGATTTGAAGTCTGGGACGAGGACAGCAAGTGGGACGATGACCTGTTGGGAGAATGTGAGCCACTTTTGACTTCTGGAGTTACAACCGATCTCTGTCCTCTGCAGCACGGCCAGCTGTTCTACAAAGTGGAAGTGCAATGTGCTCCGAGTCTGACTGGAAAGTCATGCACGGAATATAAACCCACTCCTATTAATCCAAGTCTGAAAAAGCTGTATGTGTCACGCAACACTCATCCTATTCCACCGGCCATCCTGTCAAAAATGGGCGTGTTTGTGGACAAATCAAGCTCATGGAAAAACCAGAGTTTTGCTCGCAAGAGCTTCACGTATGGCATAAAATAACACGCACTTACGAATTTGGTAAGACTTAAAAGGGAAGATTATTTCTACCTGGGCCAAAGGGGGTGATGTATTGATTTGTTTGGTTATTTATCTGTTTGTCTGTTTTTCAGGACTGAAAACAGATCTCAGGATTCACTTGAAAACCTAACCAGAAGAGACTCGGCTTCGACGTGAAGGATTCGTTCTTTGCTTTCATCTTGCAATTTCTAGACTATACCTTATCCGTCACTAATATTTCTCCATATAGGATCATTTGTGCAATGTTTTAATGTTCAAGATGTCAGAAAACTGGATTAATATATTCAAATACATTTAATAAATATTTTGTGTTTGTTTATGGATGTATGCATTGTATTCCCTAAAGCCAGTTAGATATGAAGACATTATGTGGCCATGTCTGTTGTAGATCATATAAAAGTTTCTGCTAATCCGGCTCAACCTTAATTTATAATGTTATTATCCCTCATTAATTATGATTTTACCTACATCGTTAGCAAAATGAATTTTACTGCATTCATTTTGAAGCAGTTTATGTGTCAGTTCAAGTATTTGCACAATGTTCCAATATACCATATGTGTTTTATTCTCACTATAAATGGAGCTTTATTATGCACAATAAACATATAATATCTGAACACTTTGTTCTTGTCGATATTTCACCCTGCTTTTGGTGGTAGTGTTTACTTTTTCTTTGGCAATGTCACCTAACTCGAAAAGGGAAGTGGTAAAACTTCCTGTGTGCGGATGAGGTTTCATTGTGTCTATTAAAGAGCACACTATCGCACACAAAATGTTTTGACTCAGAAGCTTCTATTTAGCGTCACTGGGTGATATAATTTATTGGATTAAAACAGAACAAATCATTATTCCAAAACAAAGGGACATATTTCTTGCATTTCACATCCATTTATGTTTATCAATCACCACCAAGCCTTTTTAGCACTGCCAGGAACAAACCCGTGGGTGCTGCAGGTTTGAGAGGAGGGAGACAAGCAGACAGACATCTGGTTTACAGATGTCCGTTCACAGAGAAGGACAAGGTGGATGAGAAGAATGAAACAAAAGACATACAGACATGACAACATAACAAAGTAGAGTAAATCACACAGAAAAGCTCTGCAACCTCATTGGACTGAACACTTTATGGTAATGATCCACTTGAAGAGGTCAACGTCGTGGGAATTAGCCTGGTTAGACACAGACACAGAGGAAAAGGGGAGAGCACAAAGATCATTAATACGGAAGAGAATCATTAATCACACAAAAAATGTGTGAAAAATGTACAAAACAAGCCCATCCTATGTCTAATTTTCACATTCAAACCCACATAAACCTACATATTCAATAACGATAATTAATAATGACTCAATCACAAACATAAACATATGTGTACAGATTTATTTATTCATGCTTTTATACCATTTTATACTTTCTTTATTAAAACTTCTTTTACGAATAGTTATACAGTTTTCTTTGCACTGAATGGAGCAGCATTTGCTTTTGTCTTAATGACAATTAAATATTCTGATTCTGATACTAATAAAGGGAATTATTGTGCCCATTTCCCGTAAGGTTATTATTGGACTCTATTAGAGTAGCTTTGCATAATTCACAGTTCGAAATAATCCTTATGTATCTTGTGCTTTACCTTGGTGCTCATCCACTGTCTAAGAGCTAAAGTTTTCACCCATCACCTTTGTACAGTTACAAACTAAGCAGGTTCAGCTTTTGTTGCACAGCTGTTCTTTTTCACATGCAACACCCAGAAATAAACATTATACACTCTCGAATACGGCTTATGGTTTAGCTTTCTGGGTAAACATGCAAGAGGTGACACACGTGATGGTGGCAGCAGCGAGGCTTGGGTAATAGGACAATAGGACAGCATACTGTAGCTCAGGAGGACCAAAGTATTCTTGGGTAAGATACTGAACCCCAAGTTCAGATGTGTTTATTGGAGAGTGAATGTGTGTGAGTGCTAGATAGAAGGCATTCACAAGACGTAGAAGAAAAGTGGTGATTCGCCTCTGTCTCAGTATAGTTCAGAGCAGCAGTGTATGTTTGAAAACAGCAGAAGAAGCAGTTTTAGTCACCTCCACCTTAAAGGCCACCGTCCACTTAAGCCAATTTATATATTATTGGCTGCCAGTGGCAGAAAGAAAATCTAGATAGCAAGCAGATGGGCTCGTTTTCCTGTCTGGTTTGTCAGTTAGCCACAGGTATGGCATTAGAAAGACTGGTCTGTCAATCTATTATTGTTCAGTGAGCAGACCTTTTGTGAAGAGGTACCTAAACCAGCCTTTCTATCTGAGTGTAACCATTTTTTTTCACACCCTAAGACTAAGTGAGTAGTATTTGGTAGCTTAATTTAAATATATATCTCTAAGAGAAAAAGTCAGACAGAGGGACACTAACTATAGTCAAACGTGTGACAACTCAAGCGACCTAATGCAGACTGAAGATCTCAACAAAGTTGTTGTTATCTCTCAGTTGCCAAAGGACATGATAGCATATGCCAGGACGAGAAGGCGCTCCTCTCGCTTTAAGCCAACTGTAGCTGACAACCCCTCATAAACAGCAGATTTGCGTCTGAGATGACAATACTGGGAATATCCACTCTCTGACATCACACAGATCAAAGAGTAGAAAACAATTCTCACAAACCAGTGGGAAACCTGAGGTTTTGACTCACGGGTCATACACTGACTTCACTATTTGACCATGTTTAATACAACCATCTGTCACTGTAACAGTAAATATATACGGAGACCCGCAGGGGACATGGGAGAAAAAAAAATTAAGACGGACTTTTGCGAGATCTCGCAAAACTTTTGCAAGATCTCGCAAAACAAACTCGGGATCTCGCAAAACTTTTGCGAGATCTCGCAAAACAAACTCGGGATCTCGCAAAACTTTTGCGAGATCTCGCAAAAGTTTTAGCCGCATTCTTCGGCCTTCAACCTCCCGTTAGCTTCGAGCTAACGGGAGGTCGAGACCTACTACAGCCGGGAGGAACACCGCTTTCCCGGCTTCGAGCCGGCGTCCGAAGAATGCGGCTAAAACTTTTGCGAGATCCCGAGTTTGTTTCGTGAGATCTCGCAAAAGTTTTGTGAGATCCCAAGTTTGTTTTGCGAGATCTCGCAAAAGTCCATCTTAATTTTTTTCCTCCCATGTCCCCTGCGGGGCTCCCTAAATATATGACAGAAAACAAGAAAAAGTGTATTAACTCCACTTTATTAGTTAACCAGACCTTCGTGCACTATTTCTCACCTTTGTATCCGTTACCCAGGGCAGCATTCACTCGATCATATTTGCCAGTCTGCTCTCCTGTTAAGCAATCGGCACAGGTCAGTGTTACAAATTCACTAAAAACGAAACTGTTACATTGAGACAAAGAAATCTAACAGCTATGTGTTAAACCTGGCAAAAAAAGTAGCATTAGAGGACTTAGCTATCACACTATGCAGGTCACATACCTTTCCTAAAGAGGGATATAATGCATAATACATGCAGCTGCACTTTCAGTGTGCAAGCTACTTAAGTAAAAAGAATAACAGTGAATAAGGTTTTTTTTAAACTGCATCACATTTGTGTTGCTATTCTTATTTAAAAAGAATCCAAGTAAAGGACACTAATATTTTGACTCCTGCAAAATCACGTGATTATTATATATGAAGGCATTTTTCAGCACAGTAACATCTGTTGTATGCTGTCTGTTGTGCTGCGATATTGTGCAAAACGACATGACTAATAAGGTAACCAGAAGCAGCAGTAGTGGTAGCTCATCACAAATGAGGAAGTGTCGGTGGTTTTCTTACCCAAAGCATCTTGAGCTGGCCCTAGCTGTGCACCGAACCCTAATAAAACACACACAACAGAAATTACACCTTTAAGGCCAGGACTTGGGACGTACGTATCTGCAAACATGCCAGGAGTACACTCTGAGAATTTAGGAGTACACTGGAAGTACTTTGAGAGAAAGAGTGCATTAAATTGAACCTGCTTGTTGAGCTCCATATCCTGCACCAGGGCCTGAAACAGCACAGAAAAAGGGCAACAATAAAGAGTCAATATCAGGCAGGATCACATAGAAACAGCCCTGCAGCTTATCTGCACTCACAATGCTTCTGATGAGTTTTATTTTTCACTATCTCTGAGGCTTTTGACCTCATTGGTACTGAACTAGAAAAAAAGAAAACCAAAACGACACAGTTTATCTGGCCGCATGGTAACTTTCCACTTTAGAGTTTCTCACACTTTTTTTCTCACCATATTTTGCAGATTTAGCACCTTCAGCTCCAAGACCAAGCTGCTGTGCAGCATACGGATAGCCGCCATCACCTGTGGGCAATGAAAGAAATTGGTTAAATGTGACTATTTAGCAGTTCACTGAGCTTTAATACTGTGATAAACTGACAGGATGTGAGAAAAAGAGAAAATTGTAAGCCTTGTTGATTTATTTGTTTATATACTTTATACTAACAAGTATACCAAGGCTGGGGCTAGGCCAGTTTCATTTTGGTTGCGTGATCATTGTTTATGCAGCATTTCAAGGCCCCTCAAACAAAGATGATGTCCCAATAACCTGCATGACTGGATTTTTCACTTTATAAATTTATAGTGAAGTGAAAAGCGTCCTCATATAACAAGATGCAAAATGACTCGAAGGCAAAAGGGGAAGCCTACGATCTTCATATATGAACAGACTTTCTATGATTATTGAGTTATTTCCTATTACTATACTCATACTTCCAGTTTACAGCAGTTACCCAGTCATTCATCTTAATTAAAACACTGCTGCAGCTGCTGCCCTAACAGTTGAGACCATTCAGATAAAGGCTTATTCGCTCTAGACTTTGATAAACTCTACATCTAAATCATCCCCTCATGCCCAGATCAAGAAATGTAAAGTACACTGTAAAAAAAAAAGATAATTTAAATGAATTTATCAAATAAATTTTACAGAATTTTACTCTTATTCTTAAATACATAAAATATCAATAAAAAATTGTTTGTGAAACAATTAATGTTATGTCAAATGTAAAATAACATGAAAAAATGGTGAGTAATCGTGATTTTTACTGCAGGCTGACTGCTGTAGTATTGTCTGCTTGGCTGTAGAACAACTTTACCAAAATTTAAAATTTTACGTGCTTGTCTTACAACTCAGACATGCAAAATTTATTAAGACTTAGAGAGTTTTCCCTTCCCATTGATGCCGTGTGCTTGCTCAAAGGTGGATCATGTGCTTATTGGGGTATATTTCTAACACTGTAGGGTCTTTAACGTGTAATATATAGGTATTTGAGATAGCTGTGGCACATTTGGGTGATATAAAATGCAATAAAATTGAATGAATGAATTCAAGTTCAGTGTATGGTCACTTTGATTGACAGGTGGATATCATGATAGCTGGCTGTAGCAGTTAGCTGCATGCTGAGCCTCATATCTGCTAACAGGATTGTTTTCTTGAAGTAATTTTATTAGATTTCGCTTTTAAAATGTATAACTTGCAGAATTAATTATATTGGTCCAATAAGTCTGTGGTCATGGTCATTTCTAGCATTTTATTAGCCTGTTATTTAGCACTAATAAACAGATACCTGCCTGTGTGCTTATTGTAAGCTATGCTTGCTAGCATAAGCATATAACCTAGCTTCTGGCCCCAAAACGCCAAAATGGGGACGATGCTAATGTTGAGACTTCAAAATGGGTTCAGAAAACAATGGGTGGCTACATCTATTTCCCTCTTTTATCTACAGTCTATGATTTTTTTTTTCTTTAGTCTGCAGGACTCAGAATAAGCCACATTCATGTACTTGTAATAAAGTCACTAAGTCTGTGTTACATTACATTTTCCTGTTATTTTGTACCATTTGACAAGAAAAAACCTCTTTAGTGCAGGACAAAAATGTCTCTATATAGACAATATCCTGAAAGTGTTTAGTGTAGCGTGAAAGGACATACAATATCTTCCCATGATGTGATGTACTGATCTGAAAAAGTGTAACACTACCTGTTAATAGCATGGTGAAGCTTTTATGATGTGCAAAAGTTTGATATAATATACAATGTTGTGTGGCGCAGGTATTTTGCAATGATTATTGTTGCAGCTATGATATCAAGCTCATGTATCTACTACCTTCCAGTCCAGCAGGAAGCACTGGGGCATTACCATAAGGAGCCTGACCAGCTCCTCCTCCTGCAGGGGGAAGAAGAAAATCAAATGGTCAATCTGACTCATACATCGTCATTTCTCTCTCTTCACCCTTCGACCTCCATGATTAATCAGCAAGCTGTGCACTCTCTACCACTATAGTCTGAGTCACGTGTGGAAACCCACGCTGACAGTTGCCTGACTAATAGCATGACTGAAGGGCGAGGTGCTGTCACCGTTGCTCACCATATTTGCCACCAGTTGATTCCAGGCCTGCCCCAAGTGCTCCTGAAAGAGGACGAGAGGGCTTTTTGAGTCAAGACTTCACACGTCGCAGAAAGCACATGTAGGCATCACTCCTTGCTGGTAAATGCAAGGCTTATGTTCCATGCAGGGTGTTTACTGGTTTGAAATTAAATTCAAACAGATTTGGAGGAGAACAGATGCTTTATATTCTATAACCAAATGCTTTTGAGCCCTTCTGTTTACTTCTGTTGGTTTATGTGAGAGAGTTTCCTTAAATCTCCTACCATAGCCCCCCTGGACCTGTCCAGCATAGCCTCCAGGACTGAGGGCTGAAAAAAGACAAACATAAACACACAGGTCAAACATTCTTGTGTCATTAATCGATTCAACCGATTAACTAGTTGTTAGTTTTAAAAGCATCTACGGGAGCAGGAGGGCAGAAACCACCAGATTTAACTGGTCAGCTTCAATAAATCAGAGACAATAGCTACACCCAGTGGATGAAAAAAATCACACTGAGCATATTAGAGGAAGCCGTTTCTATTGACATCTACTTTGTCAAGCTATCCAGTATCATGGGTTAAGCCTCTAAAGGTTAGTGCCATCACTCCTCACGGGTTTTTTAAGCAGGTTATCGCTCCTCAGAACTGTTACCTTCACTCTTCCCTGCTTTTTTCTCAGCACCATCGGCTAACTCTGCAGGGTAAGCAAGGTCTGAAACATAGTACTAATTAGCACTAATTATGTTGTATATGTCGAGAGCTAGACTGACTTTCACAACACATTTTGCTCCAGTAATATTCAGGCTTCACTCACCAGCTCCATAGCCATCACCATTCCCGTAACCTGTTGAGAGGAGAAATGTAGAAGCACTTAAAAGATTGCAGTTATACATGAAAGAGAGGGGAAAAAATTCAAGTCTGTGATCGTGCTAGACAAAGCTTTTGCAAAACTGCCTCAGCCTACAGTGAAACACAAAAGTAACGCCAACAAAGAAAAAGTCCATCTTGACTGAATATCAACAGCTTTGATGCAGGCTGTCTTTGACACCAAGCAGAGTGACGAATGATTCTCTGCCAGTGCAGGTTAAAGTTTTCCTCAGTGTAAATACTCTTTGATGTATACTTCTCTAACTTGCTGAACTTACCCAGGCCGTTCCCTGCCACAGCACCAAGATATCCTGTTGCTCCATCACCATAACCTGTAATAAAACACATTCACTGTTTACTTAATGGGATGATGAGTATGATGTATAGATTTAAGTCTCTATATAGATTTACATGACTGAGGTTTACCTAAATATAAGTCTTTTTTCTTGCATGTAAAAAAGAACAACTGTATATTAACAGGAGAGTTTAAAGATGGCTGACACGTTGATTGTTTTACTTGTTTTTGTCTCTTACTTATTAATCATTCATCTGAAAGGAAACCTCTGGTGTGACCTTGAACGTAAGGTAGAGATTTTTTTCTTTACCTCCTCACATACAACTGACAAGCAAATGATTGGTTTACAAGGCAAAGTAGGAGTTATGTTGTCTGGCTTTGAGGCCTTACCTCCATTCACTTCTTTAAAAACAAAATTCGAGTAGGCAAATTACTTCGTATTTTCTTATCAAGCATATCCTCAAGTCTTTTCTGACAAGCTTCTACATCTGCACAGGACCCCGGGGTCTGTGGGAGAGACCCATGAATAGGCCTCCATTTCTTTGCCATGAGTTTAACTGACAGCCTCTGTTTAAATTAAAGGCAGTAGCCAAACAGCTTAGCACACAGACTGAGAAACACCTGATTATTAAGATAGTCTGGAAATTTACTGGCTAGTCTGGTGAGACAACAGCCTGTTTGGGGGCATGTCCGTGAGATCATTGTCAGTGGCTAGTTGTTTGCATGTCAGCAAATGCACGTTTTCTTTTGTTTTATACATGAACTATTTACCTGCATATAACCAAAGACTGTGCAACTGTGACTGGCCAACAGAATTTGGTGTGAAAACAGACTATAAACCAGACCAGAAAGCTTCCACCAGAAATGTTTTTCCTTGCCTACATGTGTTCCATGCATACAAGGATAGGGCCACACCTCTTGATCTTTGAATAAATGTCACCACATCTCTATTGACTCAGTAACTACAGTGGTCCAAACCTCCTCTGGAATGAAGAGCGACACAAAAACTGTGTGCCGGGATCTTCGTGTCCTGGGTGTCTATGGCTGAGCAGCTCCTGTAGGTGTAACGGGTAAGCTGGCCTAGTAATTTGGTTCAGATAGTGTAACTGTGACCCAAAGGTGCTTTCAAATTGCATCCAAATTATTATCTAGCAGGCCAAGAAAGCATCCTGCTAAAAGTTTTAAACTGTTCAGTGAAGCCTGGGGAAATGATGCCGACAGAGACCAAATAAATATGTTACAGCCTTACCAGTCGACTTTCCTGCAACACCTTGGGGATAACCACCCTGCCCAAGTGCAGCAGCAGCTAAAATGTAAAAAAAAATTTTAGATGAACAGGATGAAACACAGAATATGAGATGCAAAACATAATTTCTTATCTCCAAGCAAAGAAAAGACAAAATAAGGAAAATTTACATGCATACCTCCAAGTTTTCCAGCTGCTCCACCCAAATACGCTCCCTGTCCCAACCCTGCTGGCAACACATCGGAAGTCTTTACCAAAGTTGTAAACCTACCTCTCCATCTGCTAAAAACAGCAGCTAGTCTTCATGAATTATGTGTCATTGCCCAGCATTACCTGCTCCATAACCCAAAGCGCCCAGGCTTGCTCCCATGTAGTTTCCCGCTCCACCAGCATAACCTGAGGAGAAGGTAAACAAGCTCAGCAAAATCACCCGAGATTTACTTTAGGCTAAACGCACTTCACTTTTCCTTTCCTTACATAATAAAGACAGTTATGGAACGCTTTTTCAACCTCATCAGGCCATAAATGTCTTCATCTTTGTCAGACTTGTATTGGGAGATCCTCTCCACTGGACTGAGTCCTAAAAACCACAACAACCACCTAAAATCACTCCCTAAGTCACAGATACCCAGATGAAAGACTGAGGTATTTGGGATTTTTTATGTTTTACTATTGCTCCCAGCAAAACAAGTTATACATTCCTGGGTTCCAATCTGGATAAATATGAGTTTAGATATGGTCTAATTTGATTAATAAAGACTCCAGCAATATTATTACACACAGACAGTAAACCACACACAAAACCCGGCTGTAAGAAGGAAGAATGTACATGTGACATATATTGTTTTAGAGTTAAATTTCATACAAAACGAGAAAACATAAAAACAAATGAACAACTCAAAGCTCCTCCCAGCACTCGATGTAGTATGATCAGAAGCCTGTTACCAAGAACAATGCAAATCTCTTACTGGAATGCACATTAGCATAAAAAACAGGCTGAAGCCACACTGGTTTCAGTTTTGTGTCGTGTAGCAGCTTCTGGATTTGAACATGGAAACTAAAATCTAATCAATGATCACTGCTCTCACCAGTGATTAAATCTTGAATTTCCCTCAGTGCAATGCCCAGATTGACTATTTTCAGTATCACTGGCAACTGCAGCCCAAGAGATCTAAGCTACTAAGATAACAAACAGCTGTTTACTATGGCTCAAGCGGTGTGCACTGCATGTGTTTTGACTTTCCTACAAAATGCAAAGATATCCAAACAGACTTGAAGGTGCATCAGAGCTGAAAGCCAAAATCACAAACCTTCACCAAACCGAGGTTAGAAGTCATGATTCAAGGTTTTCCAAGGTGATTGCTCCACTGCCTTGCAGCTTATATTTATCATGTTAATATGTAATTATTGTGTGTTATATATAACGCAGTCTAATTTGTTTATTTATTTTTTGGTTAATTTGCAAACTAAATATGAACATCTGAAAAAAACAACACTTTTAGTTGAGAAAAGGTTTTCTGGCCAAAGCTTGACTGCTTTCATGCAGGGTTTGACCATCATTAAATAGCATCGATAGTTTTTGGTTGCATACACTTGGCTACTTAATCATAACGCATTAAAATATTTAGGTGTAACTAGGGTGAAAACAGCTCAGTCGCTAGTTTTTCAGCATGAATTTTACATTTGGTCACATTAGAAGAGGGAAAACCTTTCAAAAGTGCCTCTTTTGTTTGACTAGTTCAACTTTTTTAAGCCAAAAAATTTGAACTTGGATTTTGGCAGAACTATACTGGCAATTAGAGTCACTAGTTTAAAAGACTGACTTGGTAAAGTGTTTTGTTTGACTAGTACAGCAAAAGTCTCAATGCCAACTAGCAGAGGAAACTAAAGTCTGTTTAAAAGCATAGACATCACACAAACAACAATCTGAAAGCCAGTCTCAGAAATATGAAATTGTCTCTCAAAAATCTCAAGAACGGACCACAGACAGACAGATATGAATCAAAAAAGACATTTAGATGGTGAAAAAGCTTTGCTCTTACTTGGAGTCTGGGCATTCCTCCCAGTCTGCCCTGGGATAGGGAGGGCTTTTGGCTTTTTGACATCATGTTCAGTTTGGGAATTCTGTTTAGCACTCTGATCATCTCCATTAAAGCCTGGAGCTTCCTGTCCATCTCCTCTATTAGAGGCACTGCCTACACTTAGGGTTCCACTAGTACCTGGGATCACTGCTCCATAGCGCCTTCCTCCTTTTGCTGGAAGGTTTGCAGTACTATATCTGCCATCTTGTACCGTAACAGTCCCACGGATTCTGATTCCATTTGCGTTTTCAGCTAAAAGTCCTTTGACGCGCTGCCTGTCTGCCACAGCAGAGAAATAATCTCTTATTCTCTGATCCAGTGGAGTCGCGTAAATACGTCTTCTTACATCCTCAGCTTCTGAAAAAGGTAGTCGAGAGGTTTTGTCTTTTTCTTTTTGTGACGTCGTGCTACCAAGATGTCTGAGTTCTTCACCAAGATGCGGCTGAGCCACTGAACTTTGACCCTTTTGAATTCCTGAACCTAAGCGATTGTTTTCTAGTAAATTAATAGGAGATCCACAGTTTTCCACTCGCTGATTTTCACGTTTGGATGAATCATAGTCTCGGGCACTCTGAGATGAATAAGAACCCAGACTTTGGATGTTGTCTTTATCAACAGGCAGTTGTCTTCTCGGACCTCCAGCTCCCAAAATGACTTCATGATTTGGGGCCAGCTTTCTTTTGGGTATTGCAGGGTGGTTACTTTGTCCTTGATCAGTAGGTGTTGTGTGTCCAAGACTCGATGACTGGACTGTTGAATCAAAGCTTTTGACCTCCTGCTTTCCAAACGAGTCTAGACCTCTGATTTTTTCTCGTTTAAGATCTTGAACAGCTTGACCCTGACTGGCCATCTCAGGTCCAACCAAATGTTCTGCAGACACACCTGGCAGAGAGATATCAGCATGCATTCACAACTTCATCTCACCTCAGAGACAACAGTGTTTCTTTGAGGTCCAGCAGCACACTGTAGCAGCAAACTTCAAGCCTTTCTTTGAAGTTTGTAATATAAATCGGAGCATCCACAGAAAAATCAGAACCAAACCAAGGATAGAATCAGTGGGAACTCAGACAGACTTACACATTCATTTAGAGTAATGACACCAGCACATAAAACATGACATGACAACACATTGCTTCCATCACAAATTGTTGAAATGTCAAAAAACACACCAGCGTTCAAGCACAAGACAAAAGGATATCCTGACTCGAGCAACATCTGTGTATGACACACAACAACAGAGCTGAGTGGGCATGAAAGCAGAAGCCTGCAGTCCACAGCAAAAGCAACTGAAATTTTTCTGATTCTTAAAGTGAGGTTTTACTCATAATATGTGTTTAAACTACAAGCATATTTACATTTACTATGAGCCAGAACCAGAGTCACCAAACAGTTTTAAAACATATCTCAAAGGCAAAAAACAAATAAAGTGTGAGTGTGAGTAATTTCTTATTTTGCCTTTAAACCATGTGTGTGCAGCATAAGGAATAATAAGTAGCCCACAGGTGGGGGCTGGAGTGGTGGAGAGGAAGGAAGCCAATGTGGAAGTGTCTTAAAATTGCATTCTTTCTAATACCTCTAATACCTGGCAGTGATGCTTCTGGTTGCATAAAAGCTTAGGGTTACAAAAACGTCTATGGGAAAATGGCTCTCACTCATTTGCTCCCTTGCTGACAAAAACATATATTTTAATTAGTAAATTCTTGCTGTTCTAACAACCACAAATGAGGACAAGTCATTGGCTAACAACATGTCAGCCACAAGTCATCAGCCAATGAGCATTTGGTGATCTCAGTCAGAGCTTTCTCAGGACATCTGGTTTCGAAACACTAGGCTGAAAGAGCCAGGAAGTCATGCAACATGCAGTCGAGATGAAACACCGATAGACACGATGAACTGTGCGCACAAAATAAAACAGACCAGCTTCAGATGATAGTAAAATAGATACAGATGATCTGTTTTCATGCACATAAAGACATGAAATCAACATCAATAGCAGTGAATCACAAGTCAGCAAAGATGAAGACAGACTGATTACACAGAAACACCACAGATTTTACACCTGCACGGGTGAAACCCATAAAGCAGATGTCACTGATAACAGCAGCATCGCAGGCCAGCGTATTACAGTTTAGGAGGGTTTTTTTTTTTTGCAAAGACACAATTTCTGCAAAGTGCTTGTGTCACAGATGTGGGCGTATTATTATTGTACTGGATAATGTATTAAGACAGCTTCTGAGAAACAATCTCTGCTGATCAGCTTGATAAGGCTGATGTTTATGCATGCCTCTGCATCAAGTCTGGCAACAGGCCTAAAACAGTTCAAAGCTAAAAGAACAGGACATCACATGAAACATAGTTCATCACTTACCTGGTCGTGCTCCAAGATAGCCAATGCCCCCTAAAGATCCATATCCTGGCAAGGAAACAAAAACAGCTCATCTTTAAATAAATCAGCACTGGGGTTACGTCACTGACATCCTGGGTTTCTCTCAATACTACAAGGACACATAATCCATTAGCTGAGATGCAGTCTGCCCCATATACCATGTCCACTGACAGGTTGACAGGGTCCAACTTATTGTGTTTATTAAACCAATTTCTTTACTCTCATTTGTGCATACAGCACAAGGAAACAAAAGTGTTTACCTGGAAGTGTTCCCAAGCCAGCACCATAAGCTGAAAAGTCCCAAAAACACAGAGTTAATATTTCTTTACAAAGATCCCTGCAGCTGCTATCCAACCGTTTGTTAGATTCATCCTCATCCTTGCTGTGTAATATCTGTAAAAGGTGTGACATGAGTTGTAGCAGTTCAACCTTTCACAAAACTGGTTGCATCTTAGCCTTCTTGGTTTTCTGCCAGGATTTGCATGCAATACAGGCTGCCAAGATTTCTGCTGCTAGGTGTGAGCACAACTAAAAATAACCCCAATCTTGCACCAGACCACACTGGGAGGCTTAATATCTTAAGTACTGAGAAAATAATTGGTCGCATTGTTAATATGATAATTATGATGAATCATAAGAGTAAAAAAAATGTATAAGGTAATTTGCAAATCAGAACAGTGAGGGTAAAGTTTCAACAACCTTGACATATGTAACACATGTAAGCAGCACACATAGTTATTTATTTCGAGTAATAAATAATGACCAATAACAAAAACACAAAGTAAAGTAAATGGCTCCCTAAAGAAGAAGATATATAAATAGGGCCTATTAAGTCTTTCTTTATATATCAGTCTTACCACGTTTTCCTCCCTGGCCCAATCCCAGTCCCAGTCCGTTTGTGAGCCCAGCCCCCAGCCCCATTCCTGGGCCCAGACTGGCACCTAAAGCCACAGGGAAAATTTATCATACATTTTTAATAAACTATTATTTATTTCATGAACTAGACTGACCACATCCAAGAGAAAAGAATGAAAAAGTATGCTGTGAGGGTTTGAGTGTGTACCATAGGCTCCCTGGTTTCCATATCCACCTTGCATCAGACCAGCTCTTCCTCCTAATCCAAGAGATCTGTAGCCTCCTGAGGGCACAATGAAAATAATACATATACAGAATATAGTTAAAGTTATAGTTAAAGAATATAGTTTTTAAACCAGGTGCATCAACAGAATCTTTCTGTGCATAGTAAATCCCAAGTAATATCATGGTCAAAAACATCTTTAAAAACTGTGTGATGGATCCCTTTTAAACAGGAGAAATTGTTTTTGCATGTTTGATTTTCTCACCAACACCAAGCTGGGCTGCAGGATAACGTCCAACTGAAATATTTAACAAAGTAAAAGTTTAAATATCCCCCCTGTATGGTTAAAGAGACATAAGAGGCAGAAAATCAAGCAGATTAAACCTACTTCCAGTCTTCATTGCTTTGTTGCCATATCGGCTACCCAGTGCTCCAAGGGCACCAGTAACTGAGAGGAAACAGAAAAATTATTTTACACTTTGCTTTTTTTTAAAATATTACTTTAGCTATTACAGTTTTGACCAAAATAATTGCCATTAAGATTTTTACCATAATTTATCAGCCCTAGTCACTCATAGAGTTAATGCCCATCGAAGGAATAGACTACAATATGTGCATTTGTGCATCCAAAGACACAAATCAGCCAGAACATTGCTAATGTATGCTGTATGAAAGACTTACCTCCAGGTTTCACGCCGCCGATTCCCACACCTCAATAAAACAAAACAAAAAAAGACACAAAACCGGAAAACAGTTAAAGGCACATAAGAAAATTTCAGAGTTTAAGGAAACAGTGTATTTAACCTGTTATTTTTGGTCGAAATGGATAGTTTCCCCCTTTGTAACAGAGTTGTATCAATTTTTTATAACTTACCCAACACATAGGGGCGTGGCTTCCAGTAATGGGCCTCAGTGCCTCTAATTTGAGTCACTGAACTCCATCATGTTTACACTGTTGGTGCCTTTTGCAGCATTTTTAATGGATTTATCTGACAAATATTACAACCTGTGCTGTGGTACAGACTCTCCAAGAAATTTTGACAATTTTTTGCCAGTTTTAACAATTGTTTTGTGCTAAATTATTATTGGTCTGTTGTTTAGCACTAATTATGATATAAAATGTGTCCGTGCATTGCAGCGATACTGATGATTTAAGACATTTGGAGTTCAAAATCACAGAATGATGTCACAGTGGCTGTCCATCCTTTATATACAGTCTGTGTTGTTGTTTTTTTTAAACATGAATTTAACATTGAAATAACTTAAAAACAATTTAAAAACGTATAAATACCTCTGGCTGGAAGCACCCTCCCCCAGGAAACACTTTGAGGTTTAACCCCTGAAACATTAAAAAAATGTGAACAGTTTTTCACAGTCACCATGGTTACAGCCTATCAAACACCAAACAGTGTAATGATAACAATACTGTTGTGTTAGTCAATAAATCTGTGATTTATAGTTAATTATACTTATATTTCTAATGAATCTAACTTATAATAAAAGTGAGTGAAGATGGTGAGAGTCTGTAGCCACATATGTACCAAAAACAAAAAGAACAACTACAAAATGTTTTATTGAGAGGATATGAATATTTCACCTACAAATATCAGGATATCTATTGGGAGACCTAGAGATTTATTTTCGTCCCGCTATTTTCACTTTATGCAACTGATTAAAAAATGCAGATAAGGAAAATATGATATGCATAACTGTAAAATACAGTGTAAAGAAGTGATGCGCATTTAGGAAACGTTAACATATTTGTTTCACAGATTTACTGCATGAACTTTTTTTAAAGGACATTAGAGGTCCTTCAACAAAAGCATTATTTGTTTTGTTTTTTATTTAAATTTTGAATTTTAGGCCAACACTATCACTGTGTAGGAGACTCAAAAGATGACCTTAAAACTGTGGGAATTACAGTTTAGATGTCAGTTGAGGATTACATCAGTAGTGGAACCTGATTGGACTAAAGGTGCGAGACAGACAGATATCCACTGATGCGACCAGAGCACGAGATCAGATACAGCGCCAGTGTGGAGCCTGTTAGTTCTTCTCACAGTTGGATGTGACATTTTGCCTGCTTATGCCACCTTTTCATTGCATCCTTTGAATCAGTGAAATTAGATCATATAAACCAAAGCAACTTGGCGATTACTCTGCTGTTGGAGCCCAGAGTCCATGCAGTCCTCCCCTCAGTCTCAAAGAGATGAGATCTAACAAGTGAGTGAGAGGGACTCACTAAAGATGCTGATTCATCGGGACTTTAACTTGGACCAAAATATGATATGATCTAATTCATTTGTCAGCTAAAGATACAATTCATCTTGACGCTAGACAAAATGAATTCAATTTTGACTAAATAAAAAAGCTTTTTTGTGCAGCATTTCTTTAGATCATGTTAAATATCAACATAAATTATTTTTCTTCCAACTAAATTTAGTAACTTCTTTACATTAAGTTGGATTATGCCAGTTAGACTTATATTAATCTTTGTGCAATTCCAATTCCAATGTTTTTAAAGCAGCAAACACAATAATTAAAACATGAATGAATACTTTTGTGTTAAAGCTCATGGATCTAAACCATTACAAATGTAAAAAAAAAAAAAGGCCAAGAAAAATAGTTCATAAAACTTTAGACTTTGTCCCGTGAGTTTCTTACCGCCTTGCAGAGTTTGCTGAGCCAACCAGAGAACCAGCGAAGTCTGGAGCAGAGCTCGAGCCAGCATGATAGAGGAGGCACTGTGCAAAAACCAGCAGCACTTAAAGAGAAGAAAGAGATGTACAGAAAGACAAATACAAGTCTGGTACTTAAAGCACCGCAGCCTCTTTTATATGCTTTTATACACTCCCACTGGCAAGTCCTGCCCTCTGAAAACACACATCAGTCTGAATGGGCAAAGCCAAAGACCCATTTCGCTCCATTTCCTTTAGGTGAGAATGCAGACACACACACACACACACACACACGCACACACACACACACACACACACACACACACACACACACACACACACACACACACACACACAACCATTTTAATGAGTGATAATCAAATCTACTGTTTTCACTGTTAACACATATAAGGAGCCAAAGATTCAGTAATCTCTTATACATTCACACTTATAATGCAAAGTGTAATGAAATGCACTGTGGTGCAATGCTAAAAGCTTGTTGTCATAGTCTTTGTAAATATTCATGGCTCTACTCTTATTATCCTAGTTTTTTTTTCTATTTTGTGGGGCTGAATATTGATTCTTGGATGTTTGATATCCTTAGTTATTGTTTTGCCGTTGCTATTTTTTCTGTGTTCCCTTGTGTCTGTATCTAAGTTTGTCTCTCTTTCAGTTGACTTAATATTTCACTTTGAAGCTTAGATGCTCATATGATTTTTGAGGGTTTTACTTCCCTCATTTGTTCTTTTGACACTTTATTTAGTGTCTGATTAAGTCCACTGGTTCTTTATTACCCCTTCCCTTCTTCTGTGTCTTGTGTTGTCCTTGTTTTCTCCTGCTGGCTCTCTGCGTTTCTGGATTTTTCCTATTTGCCCTCTAGATATGTTTTTCCTGCCAACATGGCAGTTACCTTTTTTTGTCTGTGTTTGTTTGTTTTTCTGCCGAACACCCTGAATAATATGAAAAATATGCAAATGCGTAATGTATAAGACAAGGCAAGCTAAAGATGCTGTACAAAGCAGAGTGGACAGAATTTGGCTCATTGAGCTGACAGGGGGTAAAGAAGAGCTTTGTTCTGTGTCTGTTGGCAATTCCCTGAACACATAGACTGTCATGGTTCTGCTTTCTTTATTGACATTTCAGGTGTTTCCAAATATCTCACGTATTTAAATACAGGCTGTCTGCTCCAGTGTCCATTCTATGTATAGTCTGTCTATCTGTGTACTCTATATTTTATTTATTTTTATATTAAGCCTTTATTTTGCATCTCTGGTTTTATCATATCAGCCTTTAAAATCTACTTTTTGTTTTTTAACCTGCCACTTTGTCCTTCATGTCGATCCTCTTTCCCAAATCCAGGATAACGAGGCTGCAGTCTATTGGTCCAGGGCAGTGGGATGCTTCATAATCTCACTATCTCCGGTTCTCCACCTTCTCCACTGATCTCCTGGGATCTAAGGTCCAGCAAACCGTCTCCCAAACCAGCTGCTGATGCTTTTTTTTTACAAATTTGGATGCTTTTCTAAACAGCTCAGACAAAAGGCCACTGAAAAACACACAACAGTGTTTTCTCCATACCGACTCTCTTCAGTTCGAGGAACAACTATGAAAAAAGCTGATGACACACACACAAACTCAATTTCCCTGCTCACTAATGCAAATACAGCACCCATGCCCTGGAAAACATTTATATATGAAAGTGAAGACAGATGATTTGCAGATAATTATGACACATCTGAACTCCTTTTCCACATAAACTAAATAATGTTTAACAGCAGGCCGGTTTTTCCTGCTTTTTGTTAGTAGAACAAATACTGCACCTCCTAAATAGAGGGGGGAAAGGAGTATACAAAAAGAATCTGTTCGTATAAATTCAAATATCCCGGTTAAAAAAGGAACTTGGAAATTGCAGACTTAATACATGACGACATTATTATATTTGTGTGCACAAGGTACTGCTGTGTCTCCAGTAGTCTCAAACCTCAATTAAAATGTAATTTTAAGAACTTTTCTACAGGGGAGCATTGTAATCTCTTAAAACAGGCTGTCAGCTGCCATCTCTGGGACAACATAGACAGCAGTGTGTGCCACTACAGTCTGTTGAGACTGGGCACAAGAAGCATTAACCCATGGCAATATCAATGCCAAGCTCAGGATCATATAGAGTGTGTGAGGTCCTGTGCATGAAAGCCATTTTTTTAATGTAATGTTTAAGTTTATGTCTTAACCTGAGGCACGGCAGCGCTCGATGCAAACGTCTGACTGGAACGAAGAACCACATGCGATGTTTTTGCTTTTAAAGACGCCACAGAAGGAAAACTGAAGTCACACGTGCAGACCACCACATCGTCTCCCCTGGTGGTACCGAGCGTAAGACAATAACAGGAGCCACGTCTGACTCATTACTCGTTCACCCATGATTCACCTCCAAATATTTATCTGTCTACACATTTGAGAGGTGCCTTTAAAACAATGCATTTATAAGGAGTGTGCGAGTTTATCACGAGGAGAAGTCAAAGCTCTGAAAAGAAGAGCGGGTGGTATGAAGTGTGTTGGCTCATTAACCGAGAGAAGAGTAATATAACTTCAGTTTGGAGAGACACATCTGGACGGTGTGTTCAGTGTGGTCGGTAAAACACTGTACCCCAGTATATACATATAATGTGCCATGTGTTGCCCTCATGTGTCCTTTAAGAAGAAAAGAGGAGAGCACGAGTGACCTGTACAATTGACTTTTTAACAGCTGACACTTTGGGTAAGAGTTGAATTGAGGACTCTGATTTACCTCCTGGTAGATCAGCTGATATCCTATTACGCACCCATTAGGCAAATCCCACACAGGGAGTATTATATAAGTTACTTTAGCCCATCTACTTTTGCTGATGCACCTGCAAGCTGCTTTGCAACCCCCTCTCTACATTAATCCCCCTTTGCATACTCAGTCTGAGTTATGGGCGTGTTACGGTTTCAGCACATCTGCTAGGATCCCCTCTGGTCCGAGTGATGCAGCTTTCATCGTCAGACACTGAGCGTAAGGTTCCACGCAGACATCTACAGAGATGTTACTTTACAACGCAGCAACTACGCCCTTCAGTCGGACTTTAAGCAGACTTCAAAGAATTATAACAGGAATGACTCGTCCATGGTGTCTGCAGCTGATCGTGTTTGTGTCCACAACAGGAAATAAAAATCGCTTTAATCAGTGTCGTGTTTGATGTCATCGATGCCTGCTCCATAACTGTTGTGGCCAAAGGCTTAATTCTGGTCTCCATTTCACTATTTGTTGAAATTAAAATGCACATATGACACATTCTTGTCAATAAGAAGCAATCAGGTAGCATTTAGAAAGAGTCACGGCTCCATTTTCATTTAAAATAAACAACTGGTTCAAAATCTCTGCACACCTGAATGAACAACAGATGCATAGGCGAGAGAAAGAATTTTTACAAACTTACTTACCACTTTTTTTTAATAAGTCACATTGTAAGTCAGATTGTATGCATTTTACATGGCTTCTAATACATCGTTTTGTACCTGATGAAGGTCAGTTGGACTGAAATGTTCTGATTCAGTAAAATAGTGGTAAGCAAGACACTTAAAACAAACAAAAATGCTCAACAGGAACTGTGAAACCAAACTTAAGCATTAACAAAGACTTGGATACAATGTAACGAGGGCACATGGACAGTGAAAAACACCTGAGTAGGTTTAAAGTCACCTTTGATATTAAGTTTTCCAATTGCAGCCAATAAGATGATCAACTTGGTGGTCTTGTGTAAATACAAACACATGGAATTACTTATCATTGCTCGTAATGTCAATATCTGTCATCAGAAAGGAACAGTTTTGTCTCAGTGAAGTAAACCTTCACCCTGGAAAAACAACCATTGTTTACTCTTTGTAGACTTTCGCTGTGGCAGTTTGGAACAGAACTGTTTATTGGAGGTTTTATGCTCGTCTTCATCCAGCTTGTGAAGCACTGTGGGTCACCTCCAGGGGGGCTTAATATTAGTGTTAAGCTCCATGTAGCATAAAGAGAAGAACACAAAGACCTGCCGAGTGACTGTACTGGTGCTGGTTTTTAGGGAAGGTGTTTCAGCTAAAAGTTCGGTCAGTGCTTGTGGAGGGCTGAAACCTCTCACAATTTTTTTTTTTTTTTTTGTGTCTTTTGAAGACGTTACATACACCAACAGTATTTAATCAGGGAGTCTATCATAAAATTGAGCTCCCAGAATTTTTCAAAATAACTGTTTGTGAAAGAAAGCTGAGAACATTTCTGGAAACCTGATGATATATCAGTTTAGGAACTGTTTTTGTTTGAAAATGTTAAATGAAATTTGACTATATGGAATGAAACGTATGTATTATGTATTAAATAGCTTGCAGGCTATATTGAATCACCATAAGGATCCTAGTTTCATTATTAGCATGCTTTAGTTCCAGATATATATCTTGGTTATATTTAACGTAACCACAAGCAAAAGAAAGTTTTTGCATGGCCCCGTGCAGTCCTTTGAAAAACTGAGTGCAACCCATAATTCAGTAGCTTGTAGAACAAACTTTATCAGTGATAATTTAATAATTGTTCACTGTATGACTTCATCAGTCTCTCAGATGGATGTGGAGGAATTTTTGCCCACTCTTCTTTACAATGTTGCTTAGTTCATTAGTTTACAGGCAGTTAGTTTTGCCTCGGCCATTGTTGCACCTTGATTCTTGTTATAGTTCAAAAACATTCGCTTGAAGATTTTCTGCTTTGTTTAGGATCATTGTCCTGTAGCATAACCCAGTTTGGTCCAAGCTTTAGTTGATTTGAGGTACTTTTGATTATTTGCTGTGTTTCTAAAAATGTAGCCAAACATCTTCAGTTTGGTCTCATCTGCATAAAGAACATTATTCCAAAAGTCTTGTGGTTTTTTCAGATGCAGCTTTGCAAACCTAAGCCATGCTATCATCTTCTTTTTCGAGAGAAGAGGTTTTCTCCTGGCAATCCTTCTAAAACAAGCCACACTTGTTCAGGCTTTTACTCAAAGTACAGTGAGGAACTTTAACATTCAACATGCTAGCTGAGGCCTTGCAGAGGCTGAAATTGAGCTCTTGGGATTTTTGCTGCTTCTATTAGCTTTGCATGGTCTGACTTTGGGGTGAATTTGCTGGAGAAAACCAATCCTGGGAAGACTGTTGCATCGTGTTAATGCATGCTTCAATGCTCAATACCAGCAAAATGCCACAGCTTCTGCTTTTGCAAAGCTGCTCACACTTGCTGACTGCTACATAGGGCTGCCCAGAGTCCTGTGAACAACTTCAGTGTTCAGTAGCATTGAACATTTCCACTTGCAGATGAAAATTAAAACAAAAACACCTTGAACAAGTCTCATACAGTAAAACCTGAGTGGCACATAAGTGTGCGTGTTATGTCAGACTGTTGGAAAACATCCATACAGCAGATAATAGACACACAGAACTTTCCTTCCACTCATTCTGTCCACATGGGCGCTGCTCATGTGATGGGTGTTATATGGAAGTTTCCACTGTGGAGAAACACCGCTCGCGTCACTCTGGATCCCCTCCCGTCTCAGTCATGGTGGGGCAATACTGATGGTCAAATCTGGCTTCTCACGGTTTGCTCAAGTGTCTGCACCCAGTCACTCTGCAGTCCTGTCTCACTCATATTCATCCCATAAGAGAAAGGTTGAACTGTTTCCCCTCAGCAGATTAGCTCATACTAGACTCTACTATCGTACTTTGCACTGTAAAAGGCAACGATATTAGGCACTGATAAAAGTTGCAATTAAAATATGAAAACATACTAAAACTGCATGACTCTGTATGCACTGGTTGACTCATGACAATGAGCAAGTTTCACACAAAAAAACAAAGCAAAAGCCTTGCATGTATTTTTCTATCTAAAGCCCCAAGGAGAAGACTGCACAACCAGAGATTGGGACAATACTAAACAGTGGCGACACACTGAAAGCAAGTCACCCATCACTAAATCGGGACTCTCAAATCTGAGCCTTCAGTTTTAATTAAATGCAAGGATGCTTAGAGTTGCATTGGGAGCAACAAGAATAGAAAGGATTAGGAATGAGTACCTCAAAGGGCTAGCTCAGGCTGGACAGTTCAGGGATAAAGTAAGAGAGGTGAGACTGAGTAGGCATGGACATATGCAGGTGAGAGATACTGGGTTCACTGGGAGAAGGATGGCAAAGATGGAGCTGCGAGGCAAGAGGGAAACAAAATGCAGACGTGATGAGAGGGAGCATGCGGGCGGTTGGAGCGACACCGAAAAATGCAAACGACAGCAAGAGATGGAAACAGATAATCCGCTGCGTTTCCTTAAAATCAGGGCAACAATGAAAGATCTGCTTCAGGAGTTTTCAGACCGGAGAAGGTTTATTGAGCCATTGTCAATTTTTTAACTGTTATTTTCTTTTATTTCCAGTTCACCAAGACACATTATCCTCAGTCGCAGGGGCAAAGAAAAGAAAAGAAAAGAAAAGAGGCAGTTTAACAGACTTTTGTCTGTGAAGAAGCAGATGCTTTCTCTCTAGCTGTGAATAAATCCAATCAATGCCAAATAAGCAAACTATGCACCTGCAGATTTCTCTTACTGTTTCACTTATAATGGACTGTATATGTACAGTACTGTGCAAAAGTTTTAGGCAGGTGTGGGAAAAAATGCAGTAAACAATGAATGCTCTTGGAAATATAAATGATTGTTTACTGGCCCCAAATGTATTCTGCAGCAGAAACAACGACCCCAACCACAAAGCCAAAGTCATTTAGAACTATCTTCAGCATAAAGAAGAACAAAAAGTACTGGAAGTGATGGTGCGGCCCACACAGAGCCCTGATCTCAACATCATCGAGTGTGTCTGGAAATTGCACAAAGAGACAGAAGTATGTGAGGAAGCCTACATCCACAGAAGATCTGTGGTTAATTCTCCAAGATATTTGGAACAACCTACCAGCCGAGTTCCTTCAAAAACTGTGTGTAAGTGTAGCTAGAAGAACTGATGCTGTTTTGAAAGCAAAGGGTGGTCACACCACATATTGATTTGATTTAGATTTCTCTTTTGTTCATTCACTGCATTGTGTTGACTGATGAAAATAAATGATTAACACTTCCATTTTTTGAAAGCATTCTTTGTTTACAGCATTTTTCTCGCCCCCCTAAAACTTTTGCACAGTACTGTATATGTACTTGTTCTGTTACTACTTAAGGGGCAGCACAGTGGCACCGTGGTTAGCACTGTTGCCTCACAGCAGAATCTCTGCACCACCATCTGCTCAGAGGCTTTCTGTGTGGATTTCTCCCAATCTCTGTGTGGGTTTTCTCTGGCTACTCCAACTACATCCCACAGTCCAAAGACATGCAGCTAGTAGGGTTAGGCTAATTGGTGATTCTAAATTGCCCATAGGTGTGAATACAAGTGTGAATGGTCGCTCTTATTTCTTTGCGTTAGCCATGTGACAGTGTAGCGACATGTCCAGAGTGTAGCCCACCCTATAGCATTCGGTCCATTTCCATCTCTTACTTCCTATTTTAAGTGATTATTTCTCTATACTTTCAATATACATATAATCAAAGGTAGAAAAACTGCCATTCCAAAATGATTTGTAATCCTGATTTGGTTTGCTTAATGACAGAAACCGTAGCCTTGAAGTTCTTAATTCAACAAAGCGCTTAGGTGTGAGCTGTTCTCATGTGAACGCATGTGAGACAGGCTGGCGGAGGTTCTCTTCGCTTCTGTCCAACATCTCACACACTTATTGCATTGCATACAATCCACCGTTGTCTTTCTCTTGGCAGGAAATATCCACAGACTCAGCTGTGTGGGTGTTAAGGGATGTCAGGAAGGGTCGAAGCACCTGAGGTTCCTTTTTTTTTTTTAAATTTCAGAACAGTTTGATGGATGTTTTAAACCATTTGTTCTATAAATGCAAAACAAGTATAAGTGGAATGAGACTAATTACAAGACTATCACCTCAGCGATGTTTGCCCATATTTTTAATTTACACGTGCCTCTCCATGTTTAGTCTTCAGTGTTTGCTCTGGCTGCCTCCACACACACTACTGAAAGGCGCTGTTCCTGAAGCTTGTGCAGAAAAGCTGTTGAATCAGTTCAATCTGCGTGCAGCTGTCCTTCATCCTGCCTACAGACAAAGGTGCTGTGTTCAATGCTGGAGAGACACTTAGCTCAGATAGTGAGAATTCAGGCACAGCGCTGCTAAGCAGGAGTAATTTTGACCATGCTCAGTATCGCAGTAGTGCAGCTTAGGCTAATGGGATTATTATTTCTTTGAAGTTATCAACCTTATGATGGCACTAGAGGAAAACATAAATGAACAGCCACGTAAGCCAGTGTGATTCATAATAACGAACATCACAAAAAGCAAATTAAATCTGCCAAACTGCCACACTCCCTGGGTTTTGTGTTGTTTTTGTGATACATTTGAGATCAAAGTAAACGGACCATCCAAGAAACTGATCTCATATTCCTTGGTGCCACCTCCATGGATCTAAAGCAGTAAAGTACAGTAGAGCTGCAGAAAAATGTGAAAACCGAGAGGGTTTTTTAATATGAACTAAACTCTGCCCACCTGAATAAATAACAGTTGCATAACAAAAAAGGGGATAACACCAAAAACAATGTAATATATGTAATATTTTAGTTTAATTTGTTAAATCTGATTCTCTTGCACAACTTTTGGAGCGTCTAAAGTTCTGCAACAGTAGACTCATATGAATCGTGAACTTCTATACCGAATACATTTTGTTTCGATTTGAATGCCTGTTTACAGATACTTATCAACGCAGAGCTTTGATAGGTCAGTGGGCGATTGAAATAACATCTCTTGAGGTTGACTGCAGTTTTGGCCGCTTTAACTTCAGCACAGCTGCAGCACATGCAAACCTCAGTGTGTGCAGTGAGATGGCGCCTAACCTCTGCCCAAAATAACACAAGTGCTAGACGTTCAGACAGGATGCTTGCATGTCTGGCTGACATCACCGCTGGCTCTCGCTGCTGTTTGCTCTGCAGCCTGAAGCCGTCCAAACAGAGACGACAAAGCCATTACTGAGTGTGAAAATCGCAAATTAACACTCATGGAGAGGAGAACTCAAAGTGGAGATGCTACCTTTTTATGGAGATATTTTTTAATGTTAAAAAAGTTTTTAAAAAATGTGATTTATGACCCGACACAGGTGTAAAACAGACTCCGTTAACACCATTCGGCATCCAAGCTGTGTGCAGTAAATCAACCAAAATCGATACATATGACAAAACTTGCAGCAGTCTAATGAACTCTAATGAAACTGCTGAACTTTCAGAGGGAGGAAGTAGTGTTCAGTGCAGAAATGAAAGTGTTTAACATTACAGAGCAACAGCACAGGAGGCCTAAAGGAGCGTTTAAGGACAGTTTGCTTTTCACAGCAGCACTACCCCATCTGCTGGACAGTCTGCTCTTTTTCTGTGCACTGACTGCCAAACATCTCGCAGCAGAATAGACGCACTTTTTCATCAAATGCTTCTAACTGTGGCCAGGAACTTTGATTTAAACGTTATTTATCCACTCATCAAGAAGTTTACTTGAGGACTAGAGCTGACCTTTGTCATGATGTCACAGGTAAGGTTTTCTATTACTGACTTTCTCACATGGACCCACTGTAATCATGAGTGGAAACGTGTGCCACCACTCACGTGAGATGCTACACCAGGCTTGCAGCAGTTTGGGGCTTTTCTTTTCAGCAAACTTGCAGTTTTATCTCAAAGTTCTCTTCATCATTAAGATCTTGTCTTGACTTCCACAGTTCGTCTTTAACTGCATTTCTTAATGACATTCTGGACGCCGGAAATTACAGAGTGAAAGCACCTTAATGTCTTTTTATAGCCTGCTTTTGAAGGCATTAATTAGCTTCATTAACAGATCCTCAATCTGAGCCTCAACTCAATGGTCGTCCTTTGTTATGGCAAGATTTGAAGACTCTGAGGATTTATTAAGCTCTGGAAGTTTCATCAGCAACTCCTAATGACAATTCTTGACCTTTAATGCTTAAGTTCTGACGAGTCAATTAAGACCTAACACATTAATGAAGGGTTTTACAAGTAGATTAGAGCCAAAATTAAACTGCATCTATGACCTGGTGTGCGTACATTTGGATTTAGGATGATATTTCTGCTGCTTCCTTGAGTCTATCAAAAAGATGCACACCTCAGTCTGAGGTACCAATATAATGACACCAAAAGACTAGAATTACATAAGTAAATAAAAGCTCCCTCTCATCTTCTTAGTCCTGCCTCTGTGGATCTGGTGCTTCTAACCACTGGCAGGATTTCCTTCCTGTCTGTTGATGGTACATCCCATGCATGCTTGGTCTTACATGACAGGACCTTCTCTTATTCATCATCACTGCTGCCTGAGGCACTCTTGGAGAAGCTCATCTGCCATCTTCTTGCTGTACTCCTGGATGTTTTGTGTTTTTATCCTGGACTGTGACTCTGACGCTAGCTAATCCTCCACTAATCTCCTGTTTCTAATGCTCAGAGTCTCAGGATGCTAGACTTTCCATGCATTAAGAAGAGTGTTCACAACAGTAGCATCTACAGTGCCACAGGAATTTATTTGCCTCCCTTCTGAATCTGATTTCTCGTTTTTGCATATTTGTTTAGATGTTTCAGATCATCATCTTAGTCTAATATTAAAATTTATATTAGACTAAGATAACCCGGGTCACAAAAGAACCCAGGATATCATCTAAGGAGCTGCAAGCCTCACTTGCCTAAAGCCTCACCTGTTAAAGTCAGAGATCAGGATTCAATAATAGGAACGGCAATAATGGAGATTTCCAAGTAGAAAACCACTGCTGACCAAAAAGAACTGAACTTATCGCGAGGTTCTTAAAAAGAACTTCAGACCAACACTCAAACATGGTCGTGCAGCGTGATGGTCTCGGGCTGCTTTGCCGTTTTAGGACCTGGACGTCTGTTGTAATTGCTGGAACCATGAATTCTGCTCTTTACCAGAAAATTCTGAAGGAGAACGTAGGACAGAGATTTGAAGAAAGCGTGGCTTTAAAAAAATAAATAAATAAATTGGAGTGGCCTAGTCAAAGTCCAGACTGATTGAGATGCTTTTGCATGACCTTAAACACACCGTTCATGTTAGAAAACCCAAACATTTGATTGCAGTTCATGCTGGCACCGGTGACACAACCAGTTATTAGGTTTAGGGGCAGGTTTGGATGTCTTTCTTCTCTTAAAAGATGAAATCACCATTTTAAAACCACTTTTTTAAAGAAATCAGGAAAGGGGCAAATACTTTTTCACAGCACTGTAAATACACAGATAAATTAAAATGTGTGCACTCGAGTCCTATTTTTAAAGATGTCTGCAGATGTCAACTGATCATTAAAACCCCCAAATCACCAGTGCATGCATGTGCACGATGTATGTAAACTGCTGATGTAAACTGATGTGAATATAATGCTAAGTGTAAATAAACTCCAGACTACTTTGAACCTTCGACCCACAGATGAACCAGTGTCTCTCTCACTTTCACCGCTATGCTCCGGATGAAACTACATATGAAAGCAAACACACTGTTTATATCTAAAAACTCTGAGCCCTTCTCATGCAGGCTGAATGTGCTCTGCAGCACCTCCTTCCTATCCCCTTCGTCATGTATATCAGCCCGCCTTTGCACTTGACCAAATATAAATGTTTCTTGGCCCGGCGTCAGGCTGAAATGGGGAGGAGTCTGACAAAGAGTTCAGCTTAGGACAGACTGAAGGACAAACGGGGAGGAGAAAGAACTGGTTTGATATAAAAATAAGAGGACAATAACGAATACTGAGCACCATCTACCTGAGGAACAGTAAGTTTTTACCAGATTTTACTGTATTTTAACTGAAAAAGGGGCTGTCAAAATTCTGGACATACACCAGCAGTGGTAGGCCTTTGCTCAAACGTGCTTTGTAGCTACTTTGTTTGGTACTAAAGCACATGACACACGTGGTTTAAATAACCTTATCACTGCATGTTCTTTTCAGCTGATCTTTAATTTCTTCTTAAAATTAAAATAATTAAATGTTGCTTCATTTTACTTTTTATATTGCACATAAAATTCCAATAGTCAGATTCTGTCTGTTTCTACGTGCACTCTGGTGTAAAAAGTGCATTATTTATATCTACAGCTGCTATTAAACTTTGTTTTCTCTCATTCCACCTGTTCAGATGTCGGCCGCCTTAGCCGCTCGCCGGGTGCTTGCTGCTGCGTCACATTCAGGCAATGAAGGAGGAGGTCAGCCTGTCCTTTATAACTAAATACCATAATGGTTCAAAGCCTCCCCATTAGAGATCAAAACTAAGGCACATTTACTTTTTAGTTGAACATTAACTGAAATGTCTGCAGAGCCGACAGCTATCCTTGCTCTGGCAAATAATCACAAACTGACCAATAGTGAGGCAGGTCCTGTGATTTATTCCTCGTGCTTTAACAAGTGCTTCACTTGTGTATTTCTGTTGTTTCGGACAGCAAAGACCTGGAAGATACTGACCATCGTCTTGGCCTTTCCTGGGGTTAGTGTCTGCATAGCCAATGCTTACATGAAGGCCCAGGCGCACTCACATGAACAGCTCGAATTTGTGCCATATTCTCACCTGCGTATCCGCACCAAGGTGAGTCTCTGGTTAATGTATTAATTAACAACCATTTCTAACTATAAATGCTCACTCTTTCAATATCATTTTCTCCAAAATACTATATGTCCCCTTCCAGAAATTTCCCTGGGGAGATGGAAACCACAGTCTGTTCCACAACCCGCACGCCAACCCTCTGCCTGACGGCTACGAGAGCTCCCATCACTGAAAGGATCGGCTCAGTTTCTCGGCTCTATCCTGCTGCATGCTTCAAACTCCGGTCTGCAGTCTACTTGGTTTAATTAAAACGGCTGAGGGGCCAAGTAGACAGCCAGGAATAAAACCACTTTGTGCTGTATTACCATGAGTGCCAGTTCATTTTTTAAATTGGAGAAGTGCTCATTTTAATTTAATCAATACACAAAATATGTGTCTGTGTGTGGTGCTGTGATGAAAGTGTATTTACATTTTAGACCGATGTGATTGCAGATTGCACTGAGTTTTTCCATGAGGGGTGCCAAATTTAGAAAGATTAAAATCCAACATATATCAGGCTTTAAATATAAAACTATTATTCTATCAAACATCAGTTTTTTCCTATTGTTAAACAATAAGTAGCATCAAGTATCATAAGTGACCTGACTCGGTGGCAGATTCCACCGTGTCATAAAGGTGCATTGTTTTCCACAAACTATCCAGACGACTGCACTGGCACGTTGCTTCACGCCAACTCAAGCCCACATAAAATTTTTGGCAACTGTTTCCCCGACTGAAAACTTTTATGCATGACCAGTTTTTAAAAACACAGAATGCTGAGTTTCCGTGAGCCTGGTCACAACAGTTAGGTTAACTTGACATTTACTAGCCTAATTGAGGTGGGTTAACTCTCCGGTGTCACCCCCCTCTCTCCAGCTGTTCTGTCTGCAGCGCTGCACAATTATACTGTAGTGATAAATGTAACAGCAGGGCTGCCTCTGAAATGCACGTATGGCTGGACTTCCATTGGACTGGAGCGATGTTACGATGCCCAACACCACCACCTAACCTAATGCATTTACTCTAGTACAATCTTAATGTATTTGTGTTTTATTCCTCTGTTACACAGCTTTCTACTACATTATATTATAAATGCAAAATAGCATCAATTTTAAAGCTTACTTGGGGAGATTTTAAACTAGAAATTATTTTATGTTGGCTTATTGATAAAGCTATCCAGCAGTAGAAATAAAATCTTCTCCAGCTGATCTACACATTCACGAATTAATGGTTATGATCAATTAATATAATGTATATGATTCTGAATAATGAGAACTTTTGGTCAGAACCAAATATCCTGATTGCCTGCAGGTCCTCAGATTCCCACTCCACTGACAAAAAATTGCACTACAAAATTTTGTATAATTCCTTGTGTTGCCAGGTAGATAATTTGATTAGTAGAAACCACTTTTTGAAAAACCAGAATAATTTTTCAGGGGGAAAACAAATGTTGGACTGGAAGGAAACAAAGACAGTGGGAGGTTAATCACCCACCTCAAACATGAAAAGAAAGTACTGTATACCTATATCTATGTGAGAGCATTGAATGCTTTTGTTAACTGTTACGTGCAGTCCAAAAAAAAAAAAAAAAGCTGAACAGGTACTTGCCTGCTTCTTTTACCCATAAAAAAAATCTTTAACCCCAGAAACTTTGTAATGCAGTAGCAGAAACCCTGAAAACACCAGAGTCATCTGGAGAGCTTGACTTTCTCTACTGCTAGTTATCCAAGTTAACCAAAACTCAATTAACTTTCAAGGCTTTAGGTTTTCCCTTTTTTGTGTACGCACACCCTCCCACAAGAAGAAACTGAGACCAAAGTGATGTTCCACCAATATATTTACTGGCATAAATTTATGAGCCATTTGAAATGTATATACGTTGCTTATCTGCTATTCCACTTCATCTCCAACAACTGGCTCTCAGACCAACCTCATAATTTTAGCTATTTTTATCAAATGCATGACAGACATCTGCTTTAACATTTCCCCGGTTAAAAATAAAATAAAATAAAATAAAATATCACCAACAGTAAATTATAGTAGATGTACATCATGCTGGGACGTGCTACATTTACATCCAAGCTAAACAGAAATGTATTCTTCAAATTGATCAAAATAAATCAACATAAATCAGCAGTTCCTTCTGTAAGTGCTGGAGCAGCATTTTTTAAGGTAACCATGCTGCTGTAAACCACATAATCCATGTGCTTCCTAAACGTATGACAATGGAAACTCTAGACACTTAAACTCACGCTGTGCCCCTTTAAATTATGTGATCAATCAGTATTTCGATCCTTGCTCAGGTCAAAGCTACGGAGACCAAACTTAACAGATCTTGTTTGAGAGTCTCTGCACAGTCAGCTTCTCTGGCCAGTCTGCGAAGGCAGTCCCCAGCAATGGAGGAGGACAGGAAGGGCCGAGGACAGTCCTGACAGCCCAGCAGCAAGGACAGGCAAGCCCGGCCCAGTGCTGGGTAGCTGTACCGCTGGGAAAACCAGTACAACTGGGGCAGCAGAGCAGCCAGAACACCACCTTCAGCAAATGTTTCCGAGGAGCGAGAGCCCTGAGCCGCAGATTTAGGAAGCTGCTCTGAATCTTTAATCAAGCTCTTTGGTCTTAAAGTCAGCTCTTCTGAACTGACTGATTTGTCCACTGTTTTCTTACCGTCTGTCTGTTGCAGGGAATTTGGTTTCTTTGTTTTTTCAGTTTGCATCTTAAATCCTGTCAGCTCTAGCTCTGACGTTCGATTGGCCAGGCTTTCCTCAGCAGACTCGGGGCACTCGTGGTCCATTTTGGATGCATCCTTTTCAGCGTTGGCCTCTGTTGTAGTCCGATTAGCGGCTTTTGGACAGCAGGACAGGAGAAACGACACACACAGGTCCTCTAAGTCTCTCTGTAGCTCACTTACCAAAAACCTGCAACCTCCAATCATCATCTCACATAACGGAGTTTTCTGGAAATCCACATTTCCTTCCGAGCGCTCCTCTGTCTCGCTTTCATAGAGACTCAGACCATCGAGCACCAATTTGTCCAAAATCTGGCACTGTCCACTCTTCCTTCCTTCCTCCCTTTCCTTAATTGTTTCTTCACCCTTAGTAAAGCGACATCCATGCAGATAATGTAGCACTGGTAATAATGCACCTCTGCTGACATCTTTAATGGGGATAGCTTCTTTTGAATTGCCCTGAGCTTCTCCAAATCCACCTCTCAACAGGGCCCTGAAATACTCAGAGCCAACCCCACCTGTGCCCTCAACCCCACCTGTGCCCTCAACCCCAGCTACAGCCTCCCTGCAGGCTGGGACCTGGGTCCCATCATCCAGCAGCAAGAACAGATCAAAGTTAGAGATGCTGTAAGGGCATGTGTCTGCTAGCCGAGCTTTTTTAGAGGGAGGCGGAGAAAAATGACCAAGGCTACTGATCGACTGTCTTATAACTGAAATTGAATGTTTTTTGTCGAGCTCGGTTTTAATGGTACCTGTGAGAGCAGACAGGCATCCAATCAGGAGAGAGAAGTACAGCGAGTGGAGATGTGAGGTCACGCCTGAATGTGGAGAATTCAAAAAGTCAGAAAGCAGTCTTTCACATTCAGCAGGGTGGTCTTCGTCCGCACCATCATCGTCGTCACAGCTGAGGGGCCGCAGGGCCAAGAGCAGCCCGCCGCTGTCCAGAAGAAGTTTCTTCAGCAGTGACTTGTTGCTGTACGAGAAAAAGAAAAGGTAAAAACATTAATAGTGAGTGTTTATTGTCTATTCTGACCTTCTTTGTTCCCTCTCATATACACACTGTTACAATGATGGATACTCCTATTCAAGAAGGAAATTGTTTCAAATAATAAGGTCAGCATATGTACAAGTAATCCCTGAGACAAAAACCTCACACTACAGTAAGCTTATTTTCAGGCTTTTCTTTATCTGATCTACAAGATGTCAGGATGTCTGGCAGTTTCTAATATAGTTGTTTCAGGCACGCAGGTAAGAGAACAGAAGCCCCGCCTGCCTGCTGTTCAAGCCTTCTGTTTACAAGAAACAGGCAGTCTGAGGATATTTGGTGTAAAGGTTGAAGAACTACAACAGCTTGTTTCAGATAGAAGATTTCCATATTTCAGAAATATAATGCAAGTAGAATAGAATCCACTATATTTGGTCTACTTCAAAATTCATCACAGATTACTGTTATGTGGGGCTGCAGCTATCGATTATTTTACTAATTGATTAATTTATCAATTATTCCATCGATTAATCGAGTAGTAGAAATATTTTTGTCTTATTAATGAGTAATGCGGAAAACAAAATACAGGTTTTTTTAAAACAAACTGCTCATTGTGTTCCCGTGTTTTTTGTCTTATCCGTCAACAAAACAAACCCTTTTTTATTTACGTTTTAAATTTAAAAAATTGTCTTAAATGCAAAAATATATTTTAAAAAATACTCTCAAGTATAGTCAAATAAAATAAGATGAATATGCAAAATAAACTAAGGCATAAAACATGAATCTTTACTGTCTTCTTAGAAGGCTTTTTGAGTTTTTCTACATGTGTTTTTATGTGTTAAAGTGTGCAAGTGAATGACTGAGTTTGCGTCTGTAAGGAAAAAGGAGAATGTAGTGGCTGCAACGAAGAGAAGCAAGCATATCTGAATATTTTGACGTTTGCCCCGTGCATTGATGCAAAGCTTTTGTGTTGCTGAACACAAGAGGTTATGATGGTGTAGATAATGAACATTAACATTCACCATCCAACCTATGATCCCTCGGGTCAGTGGCTCAGAGTTTTACTGGCCCATGTACATTTTTTTTGGCTTGTGAAAAAAAAGCTTTCATTTGTATATTTTTAAATATTAACGCAATTTAATTGAGACAGTATTTCAGATTATTTCACTTTGAATCTGAACAATGTAACATAAGCTTTGAAATAAATGGTCTAGTGCACACCATGCCCCCGTTTAGACTCACCCCTGTTCGCATCCATGTAAAAAAGGACAGCTGCCGTCAGCCGTCAGCGAGCTGTATAATCTAACTAGTCTGGTATCAGACTAAGTTACCAGTTCATCGGCATATTTTAATACAACTCCTGGAGGCTTGCTGCAGATTTTTCTCTGTGTAAAACAAATGGCGGTGAATGGAGCAGCTACAAAGATAGTTTTTCTTCATATCACAGTTTGTTGATGAGTTGGTTTGATGAAGAGCCTGCTGTTTTGGACACGAGAAACACGTTTTCTTTCAATCAACCTGAGCTCACTGTCGCGTAATGACTCCGCCTCTTTGCTCTTCGCGGGATGTAAACAGACTCCACCTCCCCATTAAACTGTGGTAGCATCATCACTGCTGCTGTTGGGTCATCTGTGTTTTTGTTTAAAATTGGGAGCTGAGTTGTTGTTTTTTTTCACATGCTGCTCCTAAATATGTTTGTATTGCACGTCTGTTTTTTAAGTCACAAGTCTGGGAGAAGCGCTCACGTTTCCATGGTGACAATGTTCCGCTACAGGGCCGTGCCTTAAACGAAGTGTCGAAGCAAAGAATGTGTGCCGAGAACTTTTTAGAACTGAATTTTTCGAAATACTCAATAAATCCTTGCAGCCCTACTGTTATACATTTAGTATTTTTTTATGAATACATTGTCAGTATACATCCAATACTTACCTGCTGATTAATGGCAGAGACAGTGCACAGTTCAGCTTATCTGAGTCAGAGCCAGACAGCATCACATGTGCAAGAACCCCAGAGCCAAATCCAGACTCACACTGGACACGCAGGTTATTCAGAAGGGCCACACCTGCAAAGTCAGCACACAATTATAAACTCTTTAGTCTTACATAAAAAAACAAAAAGACCAGATATTATATTTGATCGAACAAAAGACGGTTCCTGAGATAAATTCTGATCAACAGCGAATCAATATCGTCCCTGTAGTTAACCAAATGTGACCAAGCAGCAATTGAATTAGTTGAATTTTCAGTGTATCCGTGTAAAGTTCAGGGTTACTTGTTAGGAGTCATTTCACTTGTAGCCTGGCTTTCTCAGTTCAAATAAAAATGATTCCAATAAAGCAAAATAAGCAGATTTTAAATGTAAAAGACTAACACTGCACCTCTACCCTGTGAGCATATTTAATTACTTATGTGTGCATTATTTAAATCTTGTATAAGGTTTCACTTATTTTAACATGACTGTGTTCATCTCACCAAGCTGTTTAACTTTGGCTTTCACTCTGTCCGTCTGCCTGTCTCCTCCTTCAAATCCTTCTTCTCTCTGGCAGAGATGGTGGCGAATGAGCGCTACAGAACCCGTTCGGAGAAGCGACTGCAAACAGTTCGGGTTGCAGCTCAGCCGGCAAAGCATGCGGAAGCACTTGCTGCTGGGATCCTCACGCTGGGTAAGGTAAAAGAGCAAGCCGGACATGACGCCTGAGCTGACCAGAGCAGCACTTGGATCGGTGGCGTGGGAGAAGCGCGACAGCAGCAGCAGGATGGGTGACTCTGGCGTCCAGGGTTCGGGATGGTAAGGGTGATGGAAAGCTAATGCGCGAGGCACAGATGGAGGAGTCTCAAGTGTGACTTTAGTCAAAGACGTTGTTGATTGAGCCCGCGGCCTGCGTCTGAGTGGGGATGAAAACTTGGATGGAGAAACGGGGGTTTGGCTTGTTTTAGTGGGAGAGGAGATGGTGGAGGAACTAGGCTGGGTTTGTGGTGAGAGCGTATTGAAGGGAGGCAGATTGGTGACTTTTGATGATGATGAAGACAAAGGCGAAGAGTGAGGTGCTTTTTTAGAAGCAGAAGAAATAGCTGAGTTGGGTGAAGAAGAGTTTTTAAGAGAGGAACTAGGATATGGGTTTGAGGAAGGGGTTTGAGGTGATGAAGATGGCGGGATCTGAAGACTCCCCCATTCTCCATCAACATTAGAAGAATCTAGAAGGTCCCCTTCAGAAGCTATCAAACCCTCAGACACCAACCAGGACCTGGAGAAAGGAATGAAATTGTAAACAATATCAAACAGAAGAAAACAGTGCATTGGGAAAACTAAATTTTAAAAAATAAATTTCCTTTTTCCATACCTGAGACTTAAAAAGCTGGATGAGCCCTGCTCCCTACCAGATTCTTCCTTTTTGTGTCCCTCGGGAGGAGGAAAATCAAAGGAATCAAAACATAATGAAGACAGGAGCTCGGTGGGAGACGTACTAGAGGAGAGGCTCACGTCCATCTTCTCAGTCAATGGCTCCTCTCCTCTGGTGAGCTCAACTAGCCGTGCAACAAGAAGAGGAACCAGCCCCAACTCCTGCAGCTGCTCCATGGCAGATTCATCAAAAACAAAGTCTACACAGGCCATAAGAGCGAGACGGGAAAGAGGATGACTCTGATGAGCCGACAAAAAGCCAATCAGTACCTCCAGTCCGCCGCTCTCTTTCACCTTGGCCCGGTTCACGGCCTCTTTGCAGCACAAGCACAGAGCCTTGAGGAAGAGTCCTGACTTCAGTGGGTCCCTTTTAACCTCCTCTGTGAACTTCTGGATGACTCCCAGTGACCCCACGAGAGGGCGTAGGCAACCCTGAGAGCACATATTGGCTAATGTTTTCAGTGCCAACTCTTCAAAGGGTTTACCAGACTCTCCTGTCACCATGACACCCAGCTGAGCGAGGACCCCGGAACGAGACACCTCCCTGGCACATTCAACACCACAGCCCCGGGTGAGCTCATGGAGAGTCCTGAGAGCTGCTCGCCTCAACCCCTGGGGATACTCTGGTGCAATAAGAGGGGTGAGCGCAGATAGGGTCCCTTGGGTGAGCAATGAAAGGCGATTAGAAGGCGTATCACAGAGGTAGAGAAGGGCTCGAGTAGCAGACTGAGCACACTCAAGTTTGGGACAGGCATCTTTGGGTGGAGCAGCTGTGGGGGAGGACGGTGCAGATGAAAGAGACACGCAGAGAAGGAGAAGAGGAACACCACCTGTGTGATAATAAGAACGATTTATAATCAGAGGAGAAATTATATAGATTCACAGGTCAAAGAAAACACATTTTGATAGACTTGCTTTTATGTGATGGCATTACATGTGATATCTTTGTACTGTCTGGTTATCAGCTTTCAGTTTTTTTGTTTATTGTCTTCTTTCCCCTGTTTGACCTTAATGATCGACTTTAAATCTGCCCTTTGAGCACTCTACTTTTGCCTGTCTGTTACAGCACTTATTATTATTATTATTATTATTATTTTAATATATCTACAACTAAAAAAGCCCATTTGGAAGCTTTCAAGCTCATTTTAAATGCTGTCAGTTACAAAGGTGGATGTGACACACAGAAGCAGGTCAGACATACCTGCAGAGTGGATGAGTGCAGAGCTTTCTGGATCCATGGCCAAGTTCCCTAAAGCGCGGGCTGCTCGGTTCAGGACTGTTTCCAGTGACACATTTTTCTTAAGGATGTCCACTACAACAGGCATTTTTCAGATATAAGTTATGATAAAGATTGCTTAAATTTAAAAAGTATAATATATAGTATAACAATAAATCACCACTTACCTACAATATTTATCCCATCAAGTTTACGCACCTGATATTGTAGGAAAGTAGGAAAACATTTTAAAAGTTAGTGACTTTAATAAACAAACTCATCTATTATTTCTTGTCTCACCTCTATTCGTGTCTCCAGCTCAGTGCAGCAGTTGCCCAGGATGCTAAGAGCGAGATCCAGAGTTTTCCTCGAGCACTCTGGGTGTTTAATCAGATCCAACAGGTGCCGGAGACCACCCTGACCTCTGAATCTGGCAATGCCAGCCTTGCCGCCCTTGATGTGCTGCGTCCTAATAGCAACAAGCGCTCGCCACTGGGAGACTTTGGACCTCTTGTCCGTTTCTCTGGCACCGCCTGAGCCTGACTGTCCCTGACGCTCAGACCCCGATCCAGATTTGGAGATGTGAGTCAAGCACCAGGTCAAAGAAGACTCTGGTGATGGTTGTCCTTCCCTGGAAGGTGTTCTCGGGTTTTTTCTGTCACATTCTGCAGCCATGGCCCCCCGGATTTCCAGGTAACAGGTGTACTTATTTTTAATTTGTCCTCCTCAATTAAAACAAATATCACAGGCGCCGCGAGGCATCACTGGACGTTTCCAGTAAAACACCGAGAAATTATATACCATGTCCTTTCCACTTAGATATACTCAACTCTTGGTTTAGTTCATTGTCTTTAAAGTTTCCGGAAAAAAGCGACTTGTGTGGTAAGAACTACAGATACCAGCATGAAAAAGGAAAGTGTTACCGCCTGACGCCGCACTCCCCGACGGGATATGGAGTTCCGACGGCTTCGGTCCGCTCCCTTTAAAACTGGCCTATATCGTAAGAAGGCCAAGCAAACGTTAATCGACCAAGTGGACGTGTATTTTCTCGGTGTAATATATTTTTTACACACAAAATGACGAATTAAATCTCTATTTTATCAATGTTTTGTTACCACTGGCCGAATAATTTTTGTGAAACAAACTGCAATCGAGTGGGTTAGCCGCTAACGCCATCTTTAGCCAAACAACAAAACAGGGTCGGCCGAGGGAGGGAGCAGGGAGTGAAGAGGTGGGTCGGTTAAAAATACTCTGGGACGTGTAGTTCGAAATTGATAGCGCCCAGTTCCTCTTATGCGAACCATCCTTTTGAAAAACTACACCCCCCATGATCGCGACAAATCGTAGCCTACGTTAAAAGAGTCAAAGAGTTTAGGGATTGTAGTTCATCCGCTAGTCCAGAATACTAAAAAGAATAGGCGTAATAACCAAAATGAACTACAATTTCCAAGCTACCAAGCGACGTTGTTATAGTCATCGTCTTTCTCGACGCGAGAGAGGGCATCGGTGACTCTTGGATGTTGTTAAATTCCGCGATAGATACACCGCTAGTAAATAAAAAAAACAACTTTAACTGTAATGGTTGTGCTTTTAATAAGATGGAGGTAATCGAGACAATTGTGATTCAAAACTCCGAAGTGGAAGGAAAGGAAACGGTCGTGTCCAGTGTGGATACGGATAAAACAAAAGCAGGTTAGTACTCAGCAGGAACGTTTCCAGGATTTTTTTTTTCTTTTTTTGTATGGGGTGGGGTGGAGAATGAGAATGGGGGGGGGCAAGAACAACAACAACCTGGTTTATTGCATTAAAAGTAGCACTGCACAAAATTTGTATTCAATAAAAACTGCTTTGCAATGTAGCTAAATATGCATTTACACACCCTTTCAGTTAAGTAAAAGTTAAGCATACAAAGTACCTACAATAAAAGTACTTGATGTAGTACTTAATACAAAATCATATACCGGTACATTATTTTATGGTTGGTTTTATTAGTATTATTATTGGAATAGTTTTATTTATATTTTTAAACTTAATATGTGACTATAGCTTTAAAATATAGATCAAGAACAAGATATGCATCCAAAATATAGTGCAGTATACCATAACGCAGAAAAACTTAATTGTAGTTGTATTGCAGTTGTAGTTGTACTCATGATGTTCAGCATTTTAAGAAAAACTGTACTGTAGACCAAGGCATTGTCTTTAATAACTCCAAAAAAAAGCAGTCGATCTGATCATCTACCTTTTTTCACTCCTAGAATTTATCTGGACAGTTCAGGCTACATGGCATCTAGTCAATACCCGGCTTGAAATGGATCAGGCCTTTGACCAGCCAGTGTGCAAGAAAAAGAAACTCTGGGAAATGGTTGCAGAGAAGGTCAATGCCAAATTGAGGGAGTCAGAGGTCACTGATGTCACTGTGAAGGCGTACGAATGTGATCTCAAGTGGAGAAACATGCTGGCCACATACAGAAAAAACGCAGAGAGGGCCAAGAGGTTGGGAGTGACCAGCGTCCACTGGGAGTTCTTTAAAGCTATGCACGAAGTCCTGGGTAAGAGCAGGGAGGAGATCGAAGCCCAGCGCAGGGCCAAACTCAGCGGGACCAAAGTAGGAAAAGCTATAGCGAGCAAGAGGTTTACCCCTATCCTCCCTACGCCTCCTGCAACAGCTGCTCCCTGCCTCACCAGGCCTCCGCAGGATGTCCTGCAGCTGTACATGGAGCTGCAGGAGAGGAAGATGAACATGTGGGCGCAGCAGAAAGCACTGGAGGAGCGAAAAATTGAGGCCATCAACAACCTGGCCCAAGCCATCTCCAGCCTGGCTCAGAAGAACGGCACACAGACTTCAAAGGATGGACATTAGGAGAGAGGAAACGCGAAATTACCAAGACCTTCCAACACTGCATGAGAAGAACAGCTCGTTTGCAATGTCTAATGTTTGTAGACTTTTTCACATTTTTACCGTTACAGTTTACAGAGTAGCTTGGATTAGCAGGTGTACAGTATGAGGCCAGACTCACCTTTAACACAGCAGGCAGATTACAGTTCTCTTTAAACCTGTCTCTTTTTTCCTCCTGGTGCTCAAAATAATGTAAGAATCTTTTATTTTTATACCAAAATAGAAAACTTGGATGAAGTTGAAGAGTACACACAAATGGGGAATCCACCCCCATCTGTTAAAGAACTGTACGAAAATAAACTGTACGTAAATAAAGTAACCATTGCCGGGCCAAAAGCAGTCAAATACAATACAGATTTCAGTAATGGGATTAATGAAGATACTGGTATAAATGTTAAAGTATTAATAAGATACTCTTTGTTTATAACTCTGTCTCTGTTGTGTGTTTTTTATGCTGAAAGCTTCCTGCAAATCTTTCCAGCACATATAGTTATTTAGTTTTAAAACAAATTATTAGCATAAGTAGCAATAATGCAGTGTGAGCATTAGCACAGAAACAGGCTCTGGCTGTCTATTACCTTAGAGAATGGTACAAAAAATACTGGAAGTTACCCCCGTGCATCTTATTACTACTCTAATATGACAACTTGCTCAAGCTAGAGGTGAAATATGCAGGGGGAGAAGACCTAAACACCTCATAGGTGACTGAGTGTGTGAGACTGCAAGGGCTCTAACTGAGGAAAGTAGAAATGGGACAGCGCTTTGCGACATATAATGTGACGATACTTTCATGACAGAACACATTTCATGCTATTGTGGTTTCTAAACTTTAAATTTAGGCTCTTTTTTAGGTCTTCCTGTCTACCAGGTGCCTGATTTGAACACAGAGAAGAATTTACTTATAACTAACTTTGTCAAGGATTAAGAGTAATCTTCTTTCAGCTGCTCCTTTATTCACAAAGGGTCACCGCAGTAGATCCACATATTTGACTTGCCAGATTTTTACACGCAGTGCCATTCCTTTTTTTTCCCGCCTGTCCCATTTGGTTCTTTTGCCATCAGAATTATTGTCTAAAGGCCAATAAAGATGCCCAACAGATTTACTTTACCAAATGGACCATCCCGGCCTTGCCGTATCAGTCTATTTGATTCGCGGTGACAGTCCTGACACGCCTTCCTCCCAATCTTGGACTATAGATCTTTTGTGTGTTAGGAAAATGCATTAACACCACACTATGGAGATGATTAAATTAAAAAAAAAGCTAAACTCTTGATGAATGAATTCTGTGTAATATAAAGTGTCATTCATTTAAATTAATGAAAAGTTGGTTTGTTGTCATATTAAGGTTGGCAGCTACCGCCATCCCTGTTAGGTTATGCTTTTGGGTTTCCCTTAGTAACTGTTTTTAATGCATACACTACAGCGTGTATTAAAAAAATATATAAACATTGGTGTCACCTTCTGGTTAGTGAAGAGCTTGACAAGTTGTTACCTAATGAGCACATCTTGGATGATCCTCTTTTGACTCTTACTATTGACAGTGATTTACATAATAAATTTAATGCTGTGTTCAATTTAACCTGGAATGTGTTTACTGAAGTCTCAGAGCGAGGGAGGCCCATTTTCCCACAGAGATCCCTTCACCGCTCTCGCTCTATGACCTCAGGGAAACCTTTGCTGTTGGTTTTTAGGGGTTCAGTCACTACCTTCAAATGTTAATGAATGCAACATGCCAGGATCACGAGCACAACTGAAGTTTATTAACAAATTGAAATGTTCACGCGTTTCCATGATTAAAGCTTTTAAACAGAAAATCTGTAATGGAGTCACGTCTGCATACACCCTCGTCATCTGCCTCCCCCTCTTCATCTTGGGGTGTGGCTTCCTCCTTCTCTCCTTGAACCGCCTGTCCTAGGTCCAGAAACACATTATGCAACACACAGGCAGTCAGCACAACAGCTCTGGCTCGGTCATAGTTTCCAATATCCAGATACGTGAGCCTCCGAAACCTGGCTCTCAGATCGGCAATGGCCTGATCTAGGATCTGAAAATGCTCCTCCAGCGTCTTGTTAAAGAGCGCCTCTCTTGGTCCGTGACTTCCTGTGTACGGGGTAAAAATCTGATCAGTAAGTGGGTAGCCAGCTCTGGCCACAAGGCAGGAGCTGGAAGGCATTAGGTCAGGGTTCTGTTTGAGTTTGTCTCTTAGAGCACGACCTCTGTCCACATGAGATCCTTTACTGATTCTGCAGTGCAAGAACCGGCCTCTAATGTCACACACAAGCTCAAGGTTTAACCAAGAGTCAGGAGGGGCCTCCATCTTCATTCTCTTCACCTCAGGTATGGTGCTCTCCACATCATGTTTCCCTATAGGCAGGCGAATAGGGATCCGGGTGTGTCCCAACACTCCCAGAACCTGAGGAACACCTTGTCCTCCTTCTACTTCCTTTTTTCCAATTAGATTGGAGAATGGGAAAAGTGCCTCTACAGCCTCTTTCCCTGAAGAACAGAGAGAAAATATTATCATCATCATAATTTGCCCACATATGATTAATGACCCAACAAATTAACACACCAGCTGGCCATTTGATGTGCCTCTCTTCCAGCATGTTTATGCGCTGGCAGAAAGAGAAGAAGATCCTGTGGATGTTTCCCTTCTCCAGCTGGAAGCGGCGGGACACAGTGCGGTAACTGACTCGCTCGGACAGCAGTGTGAGAGACAGGAGGACAGTGTGGGACATTGATAAGCGAGCCCGTCCAGCCATTCGTGTCCTTGATTTGGAGCTTTGAAGTAGGTCTGAAATGTACTGGTGAAACACAGAGACACAAACAAAATACAACAGTATTTAATAGGCATGTATCCACTTTATTCTCCTTCCGGATCATGCAGAGTTTCTGGTTTTCTACTGGGATGTCAGCCACATCTCAAAGAAAAAGATGCATTTTCCACTTTTTTTGGTGAGATAAAACAAATGAATCCAGCAAAAAGTTATGAGATTAAGGAGTAATGACAAACATATGAAATGCAGAGCTTATAATTTGATTAAAGGCATTGTTATACATGATTGGTACACTTTAGAAATTCCTTAGTTTATCTCATATTCAGGTTCAAATTCTTTTTAATTGATTTTTGAATATCATGTTAAATTTGAGTTTGAAAATTAAAAAAACTGGCCAAAAATTGTCACTATTGTTTTTAATAGTAGTTGAAAACTGTAAAACGCTTTCTCAGAGGAAAACTAAAGCCACAAAACTACCTTGATCGCTGGATTATCCACAGTATCAACCTGCTCCTGGGACTCTGCAGCCTCCTCCTCTTTCTCTTCCTCCTGCTCGGACGGACTGGATGTTGTTGCTGTGTGTAAAACTTGGGGCCCCACCTGATTCTGTAGTAACTGTACGTAAATAGTATTGGTAGGAGGAGGACGACGATGGGACTGCTTTTCCAGTTTTGCCAGGAGCTGTGACTCCAGGATCTCTTCCACCGCCTGGTCCAGCCTGTGCTCCAGCTCGCCCGCAGACAGAGGCTGCCACTCCCGTTCCACCATGTCCAGCACGGCCCTGCCTGCCGATAAAACACATTCACTGACATCCATTTTTTTAATACCGGCGATAGAGAAACAAGATGCTTTCAGAGCATGGAAGCCAAGCAGAGGTCACCGGTCCTTTCAAGCAGTTGCAAACCCATTCTGTTGTTAGCACTATGCTAATCTAGCCCGCTGGCTAGCTAGCTAATGTTTGCTGCTTTCAGGGACTGTCGGAATTTTGGCAGAGTCACTGAGACGTTGAAAGACAGTGACCGTATGAGCACACTAAAGTTTTTCTTCATCATTATAAATAGAAGTGTAAAAAATGGTACACAGACAATAAAAAAAGTAAATTAAATAAATCAAACAGTGAGCAATACAGAGACAGAACAAGGACAAAATAAGTCACATTACATTAAGTGGAAAAAAAAAAACAATTCAAAAACTGATTTGAGAGATTGCTAAGCAGCCTTTCTAATACTTATTAGAAAGTTCATTAATCAAAAAATCTGTTATTATTTTACTAGTGTAACTTTAAAAATTGTTAATTTGTATTTACAATATGAACACAATAAATATTATACACATTTGGTTTTGGACTGCAATATGAAAAATATCTTTTGAGAAATTTTCAAACATTTTCACAAATTAGTGTTTGTATTAGTTTGTACAGAGATGTTTCTGATGTCAGTGCTCTGGCAAAGTTGAAATGTTGATAGTTATCACTTTTTTTGTCTTGATTTATTTACCTCTTGAAAGTAGACCCAGCATATTTAATTACAGTCACATATTGTTTTGTTCATTTGAATACTGCGTTAAAGAAATATGTCTCAGAAAGTTAAAGGTGAAAATAAACAAGAATGGTCAAATCTATTTTTAAGTCAACAAGAAGATTTTCCTAAAAGGAGGTTATTTACACCACAGGCAATAAAAAGTCCCAACTTCTTCTGTTATCGTCACTATTTTGGTTGTTTCAGTCCAATTTTGATGCTTTCCAGTGAAGTAGATGGTAAATAGAAAAGAGCCAGAACATTATATAACAGAAAACCAAAAGATTGATATCCATAATTATAGCAGTAATTAAAAGACAGGATAAATAAGAGACTGCACTTCGCAGTTTAGTGGTTTAGATTTTTAGACGAAGCAATGCCCAGTTCTGGGTCCTACTATCATTCAGAGTAAACAACACATATCCTGCCAAATTACATTCTGGCTGAATAAAGTTCCTTATTAGTTAGAAAGCCAATTTAATACACACCAGTAGAACCTGCCCAGTGCTGGACGACGCCAGATTAAGCAAGACGTTGGTCCTTAAAAAACAGAAACAGTGCTACATGATGTATAACACAAAAAATGAGCTTGGCACATAAAGTAAGTCCTTTGTTACAACAGCGCTTCTCGGCAATAAATCTTATACCATCGGACAGCCTGCTTATTTCCTCTTAAATCAGGGGTGGGGAACTCCAGGCCTCAAAATCTGGTGTCCTGGTTTTAGATATCACCCTTGGTCAACACACCTGAATCAAAGGATTAGTTCATTAGCAGGCCTCCGGAGAACTTCAAGACATGTTGAGGAGGAATTTAGCCATTTAAATCAGCTGTGTTGGATCAAAGACATCTAAAACCTGCAGGACACGGGTCCTTGAGTTCTCCCACCCCTGCCTTAAATGGTGGCACATTTGTAAGGAAAATCCATTTGTGGATTTGATGAATTGCTGCACAATTCATCAAATCAAACTTCTAAAGCTGGCTTCAACAGATTTCAATGTTAAAATTCACAGATTTACAGCCTGGCTCAACAATGGCTTTTGGCTCCTATGGATAGTTTCGTCATTCATAACAGCTTTACAATCTGTGTGTTTAAATAAGTCATCCACTTGTCAGATTTCCCGAAATATGATTTTCTGTGCGGTACAGACCTCCTAAGTAGCTTGTGGTGTTTTAACAGCAGCTGCTAAAACACCAACATCGTGGCTTCATCAAGGCCACAGTGGCTGTGGGCAACATTTTACACCGTCTATGTTCAAAGATCACTTTAAATTGTACAAACACACAACAGTACACAGATGTGAAAAACAATTCTTTTAATGTTAAACCAGTTACAAGTGCAACTTTGATCATCACATCCCACTGTTTAACAGCCTCAATCTTCAAATATGCTTTTAAATGTAATATTAAACAGCGTCTTTTCCCACACCCACCAGGCCATTACATCTTCTTCCTGTAATAACAGACTTTTTTTTTTTTGTAATCATTATTAAGTTTCTAGATCATGAGACCCAGTGTTACACCATAATGTGAAGTTTTGATGTGCAGAAGTGTTTATTTCTAATACAATTTTATTTTTTGAAAATAATACGCATTATGGTATTAACAGTGTAAAATACAGCACAAACTGCAGCATGACATAAATGAGCTATGGTTCCGGGATAAATGGGAGGCAAAATAAGCAGCCAGGCACAGCTCATAATTTAACCACGACGTGTCACCTCTTCACTTCAGACTGTCAAGCAAGTCACAGGCTACAACCAATTGTTGCTGAGGAAAGGTGAAGAGGTCTCCATCAATGTTAAGAAGGGAAAAGTAAAGAATAATCGCCACAACTTGAATTTTGATTGCTGCTATGCCTGAAGACGTGTACTGAAGATTCAAATGAGTCATTCAGTCTCAGTAACTTAGATATTCACAAACTCCAAGCTATTGCAGCAACACATATCCAAACCACCCCCCAAAAAAGTTAATCCTAGTAATATTTTAATAAAGAAACACAAACATAAAAACCTAAAAATGCGACACCTTGTCAAATCCCACTCTGAAGCCAGCAAATTAAAGAACACAAGTAAGGCAGCATCAGCCTTACTCCAAATAAAGACTAGAATTCATTAAATACGAGGTACAATTATTCATGTTCAGCCTTTACCAACCCCGTGGATGACTGACAGTGTCGTGACAAGTCCGTCAGGTATCTCTGTGGGGTCTTTTGTGTAATTATCAATTTATCTAGCATGCGTTCGCCGATTTCAGGACAAAATGAACCACTTTGAAGCACCCTCACATTTACACCAAGGGGGAATCCGCGTTTGAAATTGTTTACGCCCAGCTGAAGATCGGTCGTCGGCAAGGCAAAACTTCACCCGCTGAGGCATCACTTCCCAAAAATTCAACCCCTCCCTTCGACCCCCTGTGTGTCCCTCTCGTTTCCCCCGCCTCTGAGCTCACTGTACAGCCTGCTCGTTGGCTGTGCTGCCTGAATCCTGGGGCTTCATGACGTCGGGGAGCTCAGGGGGAGTGGAGAAGGGCTCAATCCTCAGCTGCTCAAAGGAATCATCTGGGAGAACGACAGAAAGTTAAAACACAGAGAGAGACAAAAGAGACATTAAATTCTGGAAAGAGATCAAAGTAACATGAAAGGAGATCCAAAGAAATGAATAATTTTGTATCCAGGGGGACCTGAATTTTAAAATAACAGTTTTTAAAACGCCAAAAAGTCACAAAGTGTTTGTTTTGGACAACTAGACCAATGTTGAACACTGAATAAGTTAAAAAGTATTTTCCTTCTTCCACTGGAAAAAAAATGGCATTTCCTGAGTGACAAAGAAAAACTCTTTGAAAAGCTCTGGCAATCTTTTCTGGCAACATTCCCATTTTTCCTGTTTTCACTTGTATTTTAAGACCATCTCCCGGCAGTCGGTTTCTCTCAGAAAACTCCCAAACCTGCACGACTCTTAAACTTTACCATGAATAACTGGAATACACGGATCAGTACGTTTTGTACGTTGAGCCAACTTTGCCCAATTTGCCAGATTGTCTATGAAATGCACACACAGTACACACTCCAAATACAATTTCAACCCATCTGGCGGCACAAACTGGCAACCCGATTCAAAGGATGTGCCTTGCCAATCTCTACACAGACACCACAGCTGAGTTCTAAATAAATTACCTCTTTTTACCATTTCATCTTTCTTTACTACAAAGACGCAGTAAAATCGCAAGACATAAACAATGATGAGTTCAGCCACATATGTACCCATTTCAGTGTGTGTGACACAGGGTGATGGACTTTGCTAAGTTGGACACATTTACCAAACCGAGCTTCCAGAGTTAATAACACATAATCAAAAACTTGTAAAAATATAAACGCCTCTTTCCAACTGTAGACAACAAGTTGCAACAATTTTCTTTAAAAGCTGGACAATTTAACAGAAGTGGTTATAGCTCACATTTGGCTTGAAAGAGGATAACATATTACAATAACTTACAGTTCAAACAGCAAACTATGACTAGCTTTGCTTACCCATTAGTTGTGGTGGGAACATATCCTATTAAAGTTATTCAGGAAAGTACTTAAAGCCTTTACATGCTGGGCGTGAAAGATTCTTGCGAGCATTTTGGTGCAGCCAGTCCCACCGACTGCGTAATTTTATAGTACTAATTTTTTGGGATCAAGCTCAATTTTTATCATGTGAATGAACAGGCGTCACCAATCAGACCACTGCAATTACCAACAAGTGTGCTTGTAGCTCCAAATGTACACCGATACTGAATACACAAATAGTAACATAATACAATTTCAGCTCAGACACAGCTAAACGCCGTTAGTCGGCTCTCTGAAATGATTTCTTTGCCTCCTCAGATGTGGTCCCAACTCTGCCAACAAGGGTTCAAACTGCCCCACTGACATCGTGATACAGCTTCAACTCCTGTACCAAACCATGAAATTCTGCCTTCTTATCGGAACTGGACAAACCTGGAATCTCCGGTTCTTCATTTTCTTGTTTAAAAACAGCAGAACCAGCTCATCTTTGCTTGATGCAGACTCATTTTTTTTTTAGTAGTACATTCTTTTGAGGACAAATTTTTCACAAAAAGCAACATTTTGGATATGTGCATGTACGTTAAACCAGCGGTCCCCAACCTTTTTTGCGCCACGGACCGGTTTATGTTCAACAATCTTTTCACGAGCCGCCCTTTAAGGTGTCGCGGATAAATACAACAAAATAAAACCAGTACCGGTACCCAAAAAAAAGAAAAAAAAAAAAAGAAGATTTATTCATAACACACGAGAAAAGACCCAGGGAAACCGAGTTAACTATAAAAAAAATAACGTTAAAAAACCCTGAAAACCACAAATTTCACACCCAAGCATCAACTTGCGGTATGATACCAAACGACTCACGGTCTGTGGCCTGATATATATGCTACAACAGAACTACAAACTCCCAGATTTTGAAACTTAAATGTTGGTAGGTATGTTTTTGGAACTTTAGAGATAATTTGGATTGTATAGCGCATCGATGTGACAAGTTGCTTAGTGTAAACCAGAATCCAGAATGTAGAATTTGGCTGTTATCTTTTTTTCCCTAAACCTGAGTTCAGATCAAGCGAATAAGCTCACAGTAAAATCTAGTATTGAGGTGGGTTAGAAGATGAACTACTCACCACTCAGACGAAACGCTAATCCCACCGTGGCCGGGGCCTGAGGCCGGGCTGTCTGATTTGTGAAGCCGCAGTTTCCAAGAGTTTGACTGTCATTAAGCAGCACGTCATCCTGAAGAAGAAAGAGTTAAAAGAAGCAGACATCTTCAGAGATTTGCAGGATCAAGTTTGCAGGACAGACTGTTTTGTAACAAAGCGAAAATGGCGAGGCCTTGTTCTCTGATGTGAAGACTGCTTGTACTCAACAAAAAGCCAAAGTTTGAGGAAAGGAAAAAAAGGAAGCCCAATGATGTGTTCAGATAGAACCTGAACCAAAGTAAAAATATTTAAACTTTGTAAAACCTTTGATTTTTTTTTTTTTTAATGAAAGATTAGACTTTCCTGACAAACTGAAATGGAGGACAAGCTTTTTGTAATTGACATTGACTCAACTTCACTTTTACATTGAGAGGGGAAAGGGGGGGGGGGGGGGGGGGTTGAGGAAATGTAGGACTTCCTTCTAATTTCTGAAAATATGTTACTGTCACTTGATTTCAGTTATAAATTATAAGTTTGCTCCTGTCCGCTGACTGCTGGGGCTAAACATTCAGGGGAGACTTCAAGTAACAAAAGAAAACTTTGATTCACGTTTTGTGAGAACAGCTTTGTCAAGTGAATAAAGGACAGGTATTAGAGCTCCAGCTATTATTTTGATTAACAATCTTTTTTTGAGACATTGCTTAGAGTATAAAATTGTAAGGTTAAAAAAAAAATACTATTAACAAGGTTTCCAGGTAATTTATTTCACCTTATAAAGCCTCTGATCTTCAGGTGGCCTCTTTAAAATGCCCTCCACGATGCGCTTCAGTTCGTAGACTGTGGTTGACTCTTTGGCATCTGTGAAGATGGTCGTCTTGTGACGTCGGATCATTAGAAACACATCCTGCAGTGAGATGAAGTGACAGGAGAAAATCAGATAGTGATGATAGTGATAAACACTGTAACCCTGATTCTCAGAAACACACGTCCTGTCTTACTGAATTAAGCTCAATTCTGTTTTCTGAGCATTTATATCAGATACTGCTCATCTCTGTTGAGCCTACAGAACGTATCCAGTGCCATCACCAGATAGATTTATCACGTGAGAAAAAGCTGGTTAAAGTTTGAGCAAAACAAACAGACGGTAGATGGGCGTTTATAAACTGAAACAGTCTCTGCTTAACCAGGTTATTCTGTGTGGGAACACTTTGGTAACTTTATGAGTAAGCCAAGTCACTTCTCTACACCTCACGTTTTAAATAGCCGCAGTGACACATAGCTTAGCTAAGGCAGTTTTAACCAAAGCTTCAGCCATCTGTTAACGCCAGCTGTAGCGGCTTCCTCGATCAACTGTTTTCACAGACTTGAACTATAAAGTTGACAGTTTGTGTTTCAACTCCTCTAACTTTTAAAACAAGCCCCGCTCACGCTAAACAACCATTTTTTTAATCTAAGTTACATACATGGCAGCGTTAGCTGATAACTTTAGCCAGTTAGCTTTTGTGCGGCTAGATGGCTATTTGAGCCACAAAAATTTGGATGATTTATCTCGAACAACAGTCAGTTCGTTCACATTGATCGGACCCCACTGTGCTTAACTTGCTATCAACTTGAAGAGTATAGCGCAACGAGCCACCATGAGCTACTGTATTGACTAACGCAGGAGAAGCTAGCCAATGCTAGCAAAGGTTAGCTAAACAAAGACATTCGTCTCTGAGTGATTGCTTTGTGACCAGCTTAGCTGCTCAAATCAGGCATTTTACCGCTCTGGGGAGGGTGTGCCGGCTGACCTAAAGTCGGTTTTTCGTAGTCAACAGGCCACTATATTCTGTATGTGTTTTCCTCACTCACCATTTCTTGCGGTTGGCTGCACACAGTGGGGAGAAAAACTGCACTGCACAACGACAACTATGAGCTCAGAGCAGCATCAGACAGCCACCGCTTTAACTCCACCATCCACCAGCTGAGGGCAGCGCGCACAGCGCCGTCACTCTGTGCATGCACAAACTAATGCAACAGGAGAATATCTGTCTGAATGTCTTATTTCTCTTCATAACTGCTTAAATTATCAGAGTTAATCGGAGCTCCCGTTTTATGAAGGATTGCACCACGTTTTCCCCACACACTGAGACGTTTTGTTTTGCAAAAGTCAACACGTGAGCATGAATACTGAAACTCTGGGCTTAAATAAATGTGGAAAATTAAAATTTAAAATAAAACAATGCTTTTGTTAATTCACAAAAAATCAGAAATTTCCATAGTAAGTGGGGCGAAACAGGAACTCTGCCATTTAACGGTTTATCTGTTACTTAATTACTTTGGTGTAGTATGAATGGGTGAGGTCCTTATCAGCATGAAAAGTTGTAAATCTTATAAAAGCACGGTTAAAAGCTTAAAATGAGTGCCCTGCTTGAATATTGTTCAAAGCTAACCTGTGGGCCGGGTTGGAGTCATTGCTGGCCAGATTTTGGTCCCTGGGCCTTGAGTTTGATACCCCTGCCATCGATGGTTAGCAGACAGATTAGTAGATGATTTTACAGCTGATAGTTTTAGCAGTCACTAGAGTTAAAAATACTGTTTTTAGCAGATGAGAATAGTGTTCAAATACAAAATTATTTTACAAGTGCAAAGATTGTGTGTGTGTTTATCTATAAAATATTTATAATTATTCTGGATATTTATAAATGAACTCATCTATTTTGTTGAGATCTGGGGTAGGTCAAGGAAATCTTAATTTCTTTTCAGATTTTTTCTGATCTCGCAAGAAGCTTCCTCCTTTTGGATTCAACACAAGTAAAGTTTTGTAACATCGACACCTTTTAAACTGTTTCATCACGCCTTCCTTCCCTCAGAGATGAGTGGGATGACTGACCTGACAACAGCTGAGGTTTGGTTTTCTGTCTTGACCCTCAGGAGTCAGCAGTGTCTAAAAACAGTGCGACAGAAAAACACACACTTCTCTTTACTGTAAAATAAGAATAGCAGAAGTGAGTTGTAGGCTCGTCAACTGATTCTTGGAAAACTTGTAAATCAGCTGTTTGTGAAATTATTGTTAAAAAAAAAGAAGAAAGTTTTACTTTGTTTTTTTCCAGTCTGGGTCCTCTTACTCCAACAGTCTGAAGACATGCATCGGGTAACTGGCGAGTCTAAATTGGCTGTAGGTGAGATTGTAAGTATGAATGGTTGTCCGTCTCTCTGTGTTATCATGCGATAGGCTGGCAACCAGGGTGTACCCCTCTCTCACCTTAAGGTAGCTGAGTTGGCCTCAAGAACCCCCAGATTGGATAAGAATAACATGGATAGTCAATAAACAAAAACTATTCACTAGTGATTAAAAATGATATTTAAATAAAGTTTATTGGCATCTTTTACCTTTTTACAAACAGAAAACATCAACGATCAGCAGCCTAAACCTTACCAGTGGAGGTGGCTGAACTGCTTGAAGTCATAAAAATAATAATGCTATACTGATCAGTCTCCTATGGCTCAGAAAACTGTCTCGCCTTCCTAACCTACATTTAGCTTGTTCCAGTCTCAACACTGCAGACATGCTGCTATATATTTTAAGCAAGACATTTTGCTGCAGTGCTACAGCAAAAAACTGAATTAAAATACTACATCCAAAAATACTTGCGAATGAAAAATAGGTGGAGCATCTCAGTGTATCACAGACAAAGTGGAAAATGCTGTCGAAATGCACAGCTTCATCAACAAATCCTCTCCACAGAACTCAGTACTAGAACATCCCGGTCCACTCATCAGGGTTTCCACCAGAACGAATACCTCCAGGACTGAACACGTTCTTCTTCCCTGGTTTGCTGCTAAAGCAGCTCCAGTTTGTTTCCAATTAAAGTGACCTGAAAATAAAACTGAGACAAGTTGAACATCACTGTTAAGTCAGTTTAAAACAACACAGTGTAGTGTCACTAAAACTGGCATAATATTTTAAGACGTCTCACTGCTGGATTTGAAGTCGTTCAACTGATTTCTGATGCTTGTTAAAAGAACACCTCAATAATCTAACCGAGAGAAAATATAAACCTGAATAATTGCTATAGAAACAGTAATTACCTAATCCCAGTGATATATTCCACAAATGCCCCATATGCTTCACACAGTTCCAAACAACAGTAAAATACAGAATATTATATTACAGTGTGGTGCACAACTCCACATAAAACTCACCGAATAAACTTCTATCTAACCACAAAGGCACTCTCTCGGATCTTGGAAAGTGGAAACTGTGAAAAAATGGATTACACAGAAAGTCATTTTACTTTACCTGTAAGATTTATTAAAGATTTATTAGAACTCAAATTTTAAAACCTACACTTACATCCAGTTCTCTGGGGAATTGAACAGGCTCTATTCCCTTACAGCAGAGCACTGAGAAAGGCCTCTCCTCGGTCTCTGAATGCTCTTTGAAGCACAGACTGAACACTTTGGCAGGCAGGTAAACATCCCAGTCAGCTGCATGCTCCTCTATTAGATCGTTCACCATCCTGTTTGATTAGGAACATTACAGCACTGAGATGTTACTATCATGACAGAACATCCAGGTATTATGCGCCGATTGTTTGTAATAACAGTTTGGTCCACAGGTGCCAGATATTTTATATTTTTGGTGTTATTTATTCCCTTTTATCTCATTGAGAAAAAAACATAAATACTATTATAAAAGACAACTACATCATCAGCAGAAAATTGTTGTTCAAATATTCCTTTAGCTCCCAACAAAACAAGTACTGAGAATCCACAGAGAGTTCAAAATTGTCCAGACTCTTTCAGCTCCAATAAAATGAGCGTGACCGCTGTTTCAATAAAGTTTCATGTCCAGACATCCAAAAGTAAAGAAGAGCTAATTTCCATCTGAAGTTGACAAAATTCTCACTTTAGTATATTTTTTGACAAAAAAGAAAAAAGTAGAGCTCGGCTATAACTTTCGATGTTAAGGTAGATGGAAAAAATAACAGCAGCTTTGGGATACTTGACATATGCTTTACTACCAGGTGGCTAGTTATGGTCGAGCTGATAGAAACACATTAGCACAGATCTGGATAAAACTATTCTCAATAAAAGTTCACGTTGAGGGTCTCCCACTATCATCTGGTAGGAAGAAGATGATGAAAACGGACTATATTTCAGAGATGATCCATCAACAACACAATGCATTAAAACATGTGCCTGTGTGGTTTGAATGACTCACTATGAATAATCCTGTTACATCACCACTTAACAAACAGATACTGATGTTTGCCTGATTTATTGGTGCATGCACAGTTATAACTGCCCTAAAAGCACGAATGCATCTAAAACTATTAACTGCAAAACCAATATGGTAACAGAAAACTTCAGAGACTTTAGCATTCGTGATATTATTAATAACCTAAGTGTTTTAATCCTGTGTTAAAAGCTACAAGTTTTCACCTGCAACAACAAGAGAATGAACTTTGTAGGTCATCCAAATGACAAAATGTATTTTGGTAAAATTAATCAAATCTGGAAAAGGACCAAAAGAAACAAAACTACAGGTATAAAGGCATAACAAGACTATAAAATGTCACAAAAAACAAATATTAGCACACCCTGGCTTTTTACAGACCTGTCTATCAGCTGTGGTGTGATCATATCTGCGATGCCCGTCTGCTGATGATAGACCACAAGAGCAACAGCAACCTTCAGCTGATCTTTCAGTTCTCGGTTGATCTGTCATCGGGAAGACATTCACACAGTATACAGTTGTATGAAACTGGACAATGAGGACACACTATAACATTCGTTTATAACAAAAAAAAGTATCATGCATTATATTATGAGCTGGAAGACACAAAGGGCTTTTTCAGCTGGTGGTAATTCATTTCCAGTATAACATGTTATACTGGACAATTCAGAGTATATGTTTAATTTAACAAAAATAAAACCAATATTATTTCATTAGCATTTAATTATCATGACATCTCACAGAATAGATAAAGTTTCATTCTCAGCACCATATTTTTATACTGGAACTCTAAAAAAAACAACTGTATTCATGCAAGTACCACAAGACAAAACTGTTACCCATTTGGAACAAACCACAACAGTATATGTGTGAAAGAAAATAAGGAGGAGTATATTAGCTTCTCTTTATGCATTATATGATTGCCGAGTTGGTCTTGTGAAGGTTAAATATGCTCTTCTAAATTAAAAGCATGTCACTATAATAACTACACATGGGTTTAACTGCCTTGGGTTTGGTTTTCAGGCACTAATTCCAAGTCAGATTTATAAGGCACTTTAAAAAATGCAAGTTTCTAAATTTCAACTACATTTTTGATGTTGATATGAAATCAGGTTTTGCAAAACAGTCCAGGCAGATTAATCAAGTGTGCGCGCTCACTTTGTGGACTATGTCAAGAGGCAGTCTAGAGAGGATTCTCAGTGGATATCCAAAGTGCGCAATGATGTCCACGACGTTCTTTGCCACATCTGAAGGGAGGCACGCTGTCATCGGCACAGCTTCCACCCATTTGGAGTAGAAGTCTGTCACCGTCAAAATGTATTTGTGTCCGTTTACTGTTTGAGGCAGCGGTCCTCGGACATCCAGAGCAAGCCACTCCCATGGCTCCTTCACCTGCAGTCAGGACAATGCATCAGGCAGAGGGACAAAACCACCCAAAACCCTGGTTTGGATTTGGAGTAACACCTGCAGGTAATCGTACAACAGACGTACCTCTATAATGTTTTCATTGTCTTTATCCTCAGGCTGTAAAAATGACAAAAGAGGAGGTGAATTAAGTGCTCCACGATATAAAAGACAAACCTTTACAGATTAAAGGGGTGTAAGAATAATGCAGCAGAGACAGGAAACTGTGACACAATTGTGCGCAACACTTAGTGTCCTGATACCCGTGTGGAGCCCTTGGTTAAAGCTAGTCTGGTGAATTCTGTTTAAAAATGTCCCAGTAGTGGGTGAACTGGAAATATATGAGAATAAAAGTTTATTTTTTGTTTATGATCCAATCAAGTGATCAGGGTTGTGGTTTTAGTGTTCATCCGTTCATCCAGTTTCAGAGAATTATTACATCCCCAGTAGACTGAAAATATTCTACTTACACTGAAATTATTATCTGGAGCCCAGTGGATACTCTGTTGATGCAGGTGGAAACACACACATAGATTAACTCGCACTAATGAAGATAAACAACAAGATAAAACATATCGGATATGCCGTAAATGCCATAAGATTAGCTAAACATAAACTCTTAAGTTATCCCAGTGATCAGTATGTATAAAATACAATTCCATTTACCTGTGGTACACAGTAATCTCCATGAAAAAAGTGTGGAAATGAATCGATCTTCATCAGTGCTTCATCAATTATAATCCTCCATTTCTCTGACGTTTTGGGATCTCTAATCATTAAAACAGAAAAAAAACGTAAAACATTAAGGAAACGATAATATATATCTGTACAGAAATTATTAACAAAATAAATAAAAGAACAGGAAAAATTTTTAATTTATGAAGGAGAAGCACCAAAGAAACCTCTCTGGTGTTTGATTTGATTTGATCTTTTTCCAAGAGAAAACCTGTGATCGACCAGAAAGTCCTCTTTGCCAACACAACAAGTCCCAAGGAGACCTTTGGTTAGATCTGAAAACTGGTTTAGTGACCTAACCAGTGGGCAGATCTCCAATGGACCAATACAGCAAACCACCATGACTGTAAATTTGTTTTTAAATGCGTGTACAGCAGGAAAATGTCATCTTAAATGCTTTTATCAGCTTTTAAAAGAAAAAAAACAACAACTTAGGTTTGACATTGTGTTATACCTGCAAACTGTACCATCCAAAACAACCTTTTTGCAAGATTACTGTGGTTTTTAGGCTTGTGCATTAAATATATATCAATTTAAAATCTGAGGCGTTTGTATAATGCTAACTGCTTCTATAAAGACATTTATGAGCCACAATCCTTCAGCAGGTAGCAGCTGACAAACCAGATTGTTTTTATACCTCTGAGAGAAACTGACTAGTCAGAAGTAACATGTTTAGTCCTTTTATCCTTTTTAATCTTTTGCTTTTCTTCTAAAACTTCTAACAAATCTTAAATGTCCCTCACTGAGCACAAAACAAATATTTTTCTCAGCAAATAAATATCAAGCATCAAAACCACGCAAAGAAAAATGCTTTGTTTTCAGAATTTATGTGCATATTTGAATGTATAGCTTATGACTACAAGGCAGCACTTTTAAGTACACCTGTGTGAACGATAAGAAGTGCACTAAAACTAAACTCGAGACTACAAGTTGGTCAGCAATATGGCTTTCTTTCCCAAACTACACGGTCACTATAAATATACAGTGGAATATAACTGAATCAATCTGTGACACCTAGAAACTGTTTCTCATAACCTCATTATGGTGTGAATGTTAAAAGCTCAGCAAATATATAACAAAAAAGTTGCAGATTCAGTGAATTAAGGAGCGATGAGAACAGGAGGAAGTTGGTTTTAGAGAATAATATGGAATATGCTGCTAATATTATTTACCACAATCTAAATTTTGATCTCTAAGCTCATCCAGCCTTGTTTCCTTTATTGAACAAACACTGCAAAAATTAAACCTTTCTTCATTTTAAAATGTTATTAATAACATATAAAGCCCTACATGGCTTGGCTCCTACCTATACAGCAGATCTGCTTAGACTGAAGAGGGTCATCTGGGTCTGAAAAGGTCTTTTAACTGTTTTACGTCTTTACTTTAAAACCAGAGGTAATAATGCTTTTGAGGTTGCCACTGCTAAACCTTCCTCAGCTTATCAGGTTGGCTGAATTTTTTATGGTTGGTTTTCAGTGACGCTTCATAACTCCGCTTTTCCTTAATTGTTTGACTGTTGTTTTTGGCCCTTGGTTCTTTGAATGTGTGTATGCAGGAATGAATGTAAGACTAACTGCATGTTTAATTATGTACACTTATCCTTAATGTGTGGTTTTATTCAAACGGTTAAGCACTTTGTAAATATGCACTTTACAAATAAATGTATTATTAATAATTAACAAGCAAATATGCACAAGAAGCTAATGGCAGTCTTCAAACTGTAAACACTGACTTATTAGACGTATAATTAATGATTTAAGAAACTGGCTCCATAGTGTAGCTGTTCACACATTTGCCTAAAAAGTGAAAGATAACAAGGAAGAGACACAAATCCCTCATGAAGGGCATCCGTACTGTGCATACTGAAGCATTACTGCTTATTATTGATTTATGAAAAGAGGACTAGGACAGTAAACGTCTCCTTGTGTGTAGTTACATACCCAGATGTCTCTTGGTCTGTCTGGCTGGGTTCTTTGGCCCGGACACTGTCGTCTGTTGCAGGGAGAGCTGATGTTGCAGATGCAGCCAAATCCTTCTCTGAGCTTTTAGCACCAGGTTGCTGCTTTCACAATAAAATAAACAACACGTAATGCATTTAGAAAAATGAATAACATTAAACGTTAAACAATAAAAAGCTAACTGTCTGGGTCAGCTCACCTTGTGTCGTTTACGTCTCGGGTTAATGGCAGCCTGTATCAAGGAGACAGTAACAACACCTTTATTTTTAAAAAGCCGCTGAGGTTTAAACAGAAAAACAGGAGGAGTTTCATTATGCAGCTTTAAATATTTCACAAATGTTTTATTTCTAAATGATGCCAACAATTATCTATGATACACACAAACCTTCTTTTTCTGTGTGTTGTCAGTCGGTGTAAATATGGTGGGAACCGCATCTTCCCGAAGTGTCACACTTTTGCCCGTTTTGTCAATGTACTGCTCCTCAAAGTGATTGATGCACAGAACAGAAAAGCGAGTCGGCGTCCAGTCCTTCCACTTCATGTTCAGTACCCATTTTTTAAGTTTTCGGGGATTGTACAGGGGAAACCTGCATGCATACACAGAAAACATTTTTTTCCCGTGTGAAAAGTAACTCACTAAAAATTGTGTAGATTTCAGTAAATTTTACCTGTTGACTAACTCTGTTAAAACTAATTATGATATGCTATATGTAATATAACACTCAGTATTTCCAGCGTGATATACTGAACGTAAGCTAGATAATTAAACTTAAACAACAGAAAAACATAATAATAAGAGCATAATTTACTGTTAAAGATCTTAATCTGGAGTATTTTTGTCTCATAGATGTAATTTAGAGGATCTTAAGTGGTCTTTTTTTCTTCTTCTTTTTTCAGTTGCTGCCTTTAGGGGTCGCCACAGCAGTTCATCTGCCTCAATCTCAACCTATGCTTAGCATCCTCCTCTGTCACAGCAACCCTCTGTATGTTCTCCTTTACCAAATCCACAGCTCCATGTTAAGCATCGTTTGTCCAATATATCCACTGTCCCTCCTCTGCATATGTCCAAACCATCTAAAAAAATGCAGCTTTCCTTTTTTTGCTTAGTGAGCTTGTGTACACGTCTCGGTAACTTTTCCAGGTGCACTCCGAACTGCACTCCCATGTATACAGAAAAAGATCTAATTATGTGGGCTTAAAATGTTGAGAAAAGGTGGAAAATTTGAGTCTTAACACTGATACAAGCCTAGTTCTGTCAGCCACTGTTACTTTACAAACGTGCTTCTAGCTGTCTGTTGGTTTAGTTTAACCAAAAAGCAGCGCTATTGTCGAAAACTTACTTAAAAAACTTTACGTCTGGATCGCTCGAGGTGTCGCAGTTGTAGGCACACGTATATCTCCCCATTTATGGTCAAATTTCGGTCAAGTTGGAATCACAAAAACCGATTTTGTTGTTGCTAACGCTAAAGTTGTATGAGAAACGTCTCCAGCTAACAACAATTTGGACACTTCAACATCCGGAAGGACATTTCAAAATAAAGGTCGCATTTATTCTTCCTTAGAAATATGTACTTTTTTTTTACATTTATCATTAAAAATTAATAATATTTAGGATTGATAATTAATATGATTTTTGTTTTTTCAAAAATCGTGGTATTTGTGAAAATTCCTGATATTGAGATTATGTTTAACCATATGGTGAAAACTACAGAAAATTAATTTGCTGGATCCATAAATGTGATATTTCTTTGAAATGATCTCCTAAACTAATAGCTTTTTCTTTTTGGGGGTTAAGTCTACAATTTCGTGTTATCGTTCAGCAACTGTGGTTTCCCCAGAAAGATATGTCCATAAAATCACTTGTCTTACTGTATGTAATGTAATAAATTGAATTTAGGCATTAAAAAATATATATATGTACTTTAAAACACAGCCACAATTCACTAAGACTAAAATTGACTGGGAGGACTGAATTATGTATCTATTATGTTTACATTTACTCTTATAGTGATTTGTCTCATTTTGTAAATTCACTTATATTTTAATCTACTTTTTCAATTTTTTTTAAATGACAAAAAAAACAAAGTTAAGAACAATAAGTAAGAAATAGCCCTGTGGCATGTAAGAAAACTTCAAGTATTATTATTATTATTTTGTGTTTACGTACTATTAGTAAATTATAATTTTACTCAACGATGTTTCGAACTTGACATATCCGCTTTGCACCGGATGTTGTTGCTCCCTCTTCTTTGTTGTGCCTTGATTGGTTAAGGCAGTTTAATACCGCCCCCTTCCCTACCGTTTTGTTTTTGCATCTATACTTTGATATTTTCTTCAAAATACCCACACAAAAAAAGCTCCAAGATCATTTTCTCCGTGGTGATCTGCTGGGTTTTTTTTTAATTACTTAAAATATAAAAATAAATAAAATATTATTCTTGTAAACATATAAACTATTTTTCTCTGGAGAGTTGGGGCAGCTAAATGAATCAAATCAGGCATACTTAAAAACACCTTTGTTTATTTAAAGCTTCTCAGCTGCTTTTTGTTTTCCACTCGACTCTCCACTCATCCCAGTCGATCAGGGTTCGTTTCATGTCCCATCCTGCAGCTTCAGCACCTGAAGGTTACATTTCCAGAATCATGCTTCCACTAAAGGAATCAGAGAGGATGATTGGTAAGTTAAAGCAGTTTTGCATGTGCTCACCCTTAAGTAATGGATTGAAAATGGCATCCATCAGCTTGTGACTCTTGTGCACCATTTCCCAGTGACCTTCTAAAAAGAAAAGAGGAAGTTTTACAGTTCTTCACATTTAAACAGTTAAACATGGAAAGAGGTAGAGGCTCACTTTGTTGTTTCGGTGCAGCCCCTGTAGCTTCTCTGGAGTTTGACGAGCTCAGCATGTTGCCGAGTACTACCGCCTGGCACATCGCTCTGATTTCGTCACTCACTGAAGCTTCTGGTCCCAAACAAACACATACACAGCCTGCGAGAAAGACAGGAGGTTTAAAAATAACTTTCCAAGTATGTAAACATGCTGCTTTTCTTTGCATGGGTGGAAGACAGCATACCATTTCTGACTCCTAACAGGTAAGGCATGCTGTTTTCCTTCAAAGCCAACTCAAGATCTTCTGGGCTGCAAAATGAGCAGAACGATAATGAAATTCCTTTTAGTTTTATGACATGTTTCCGAAGTGTTTTTAACTTCAACATATAACAGACCAGTGGCTCACAGCTGGAATACACAAACTGTGGCAGGAGGAGGAATCTTTAAACAGCTCATCGTTTTTATCCATAAACTGTTTCAGTTATTTAAGATCATCAAACTTTCTGCCCGTCACGGTTTCTGTGTGTGATTTAAGACAGACTGATTTGGGGGTCAGAGGAAGGTGGACAGAACAGACAAGGAGGCACATGAAATGAGAAAAGCCTTCTTCTTCTTTGCTTCCTCCACTTGCATTGGTGTGAGGAACTAAGACGCAAGGAAAAGAATCGAAAACATGTAATTTGAGAAATGAACGTTTCAGCTTTTCAGTGTCTGACTTTAACTATTTAATAAAAACTTCCCTGTTCTGGATTTTTCCTCCTTGTCTCACTCTTCCCCTGCATATTTTCATTGCTACTGCAACATTTAAATGCGTGCAAACCAAGTTTTGAAATCACCTCTGTGCAATCTCCTGCAGCCTCACTCCAAGCTTTATCGGCACAGTTTGCCCAAACTCTAAAACAAAATCAAAAGCAAAACAGAAGACAACTTAATAAGATTTACAATGACTCGACACAGGACTCTACCCTGCCAGTGTGATAGCACAAAAAACTTAATTCTTACCAAAGAAAACTGGTTCTCTCTGATTGGCCTCTGGTGGACTCAGGATTCGTTTGTCCTTCAGGTACTGCTGCAGTACGATAGAAAGCCGTGCTTCATTGAAGGTTTCCATGACAACTGAACGCACAGCCTTGTAGTTGGCAAAAAGATGAAGCACGGTGAAGAGGAAGAAGAGGCAGAGAGTCAATCTAAACAAGACAGAAAGGGAGAAAGAGACTGAGGTGGGTGATGTTAGAGGCATGAAACACTCTAAAGCAACAGTTCACCCACATTATTTACTATTACTATTTTTTTTTTTATTATCCTATACTTTGATTATCATTTTTTTGTTCTTTTTCTTTATTTTTTTTTCTCTTTGATAACTTTACTTGCTGTGCAGTCGTTTAAGTCAAATTTACTTGACCCGATCCTTCTAGATCATTTTGTCTGGGTTTGGAAGTACCAGCTAAGGAAATGTCCACCTTGTCTTATAATATAATAAAAATGTACCACAATCACCTTGAAGGCTCAAAGTGCCAAGAAAAAAAAGTTTTTCTCCAAAACTAGAACCTCACATCAAAACAATCATAAACAGCATTGCAGGCTGGAGCAAAAACATGTTTTTTGGGTAAACTGACCCGTTAAGAATATAATTAGTATTTGAAATATAGCAAAACTTACACTGGATTATCAGTGACGAGGGGAATTAGTATCAGACTGACCAGCAGTCCGGCCAGATTCACTAAAGTCTCCTAAAGGAAAACACAGAGATGATGATGTTATGATGGCTTTACAGATTTGCTACAAATTACCTGTTTTTTACTGTGTGTCTCTGGAGATAAACATTGTGTACATAATAAAATGTATCTGCTTCAGTAGCAGGGACCTGAAATGTTGCTGTTATTATTAATCAAACGTGCTTTACCTGGTTTAACTTAAAACTACCATTAAAGGGCTTTTTGTGCTTCTTTCTTGTGCCACACCAAAATATTGTATACAGAATATATCCTTTTATAATTACCATCACATTAAGTTTCCATCCTGGTACATTTGAAAGATTGAAAACATGTAGACAATGAACAGTGTAAAACTGCTCACGTTGGTTAGCTTGATGATACACAGTGTGATGAAAGTAGGAAGTGGCAGCTACCTGACTGCCGTCTTTGGCAGAGATGTCAGCCATGTTGTCTCTGCGGGCCTGATGAACAGTGAGAGCCGCTCTGGTCGCACCACCTGCCACTCCAACAATAGACTGGAGAAGACAAACACAAATGGATGACATGCAAGATAACGCAACGTAACGTTTTATACTTTTTCTGCATCCTTGCACCTGGGCTGTCCTTGGTCAACTAGACAGGAATTTCATTTTTATATCACCTATTTAGCAATGGGAATAGCCTTTTAAATTGTGGTGTACATTAAATAATTTTGATCAGAATTAACCTGTTTTTTGTTTGTTTGTTTGTTACCTTGAATATCCCTGCAGTGCACACAATGAAGGTGAAGCAAGCAGGAAAGTAAGGAGCCAGTATTTCCATGAACATGGCAATGTCATTGAGCACATCAGCAAAAAGTCTAATTGGGAATTAAAAAACAAACAAAACTCAAATGGGTTTCCTGTGGTGACTGGAATGACTTGTCTTACACATTTATCACATACCTCCATTTTTTTGCTTCAGAGTCCAGCTTACTCCTGGAAAAAGACGAAGAAACTTACTCTGAACATAATTTCTATCAGAACAAAAGCCAATGTTGTGTGTGTGTGTGTGTGTGTGTGTGTGTGTGTGTGTGTGTGTGTGTGTGTGTGTGTGTGTGTGTGTGTGTGTGAGTGAGAAGAGACTGGCAAATGGCATTGAAGGAAATACTGATAGAATCACTTCCTTAAATTTCCTTAAAGCACTGAATTTTATGCACTTTAAAAAAAATTTATCATCAGTGGCCACAGTTGTAGAATCTAAAGTATTTGCTTTTGCACACTGGGTTAGATCTTCTCATATAAGCCTTACCCTTTCTGCCAGGCGAAGAGGATTCTTCCCAACATGCCAGTCCCATCTGCAGGGAGACACATTTGTTTGTTATCGAAACACCAGTGAGGTCAGCACGAGCTGTGCAGGGTTAATGTAAATGTAAATGTACTTTTCCACCTTTTAATAACCAGGTAACAGTGGCTGCAGCTACGGTGGCCTCCTGGTTTCCAACACCAACACCTCTGAGGGAAGCCTGAGTGGCGAGAGTCCCTGACAGGGAACTGGAGAAGGCCTGAGAGAGGAGGAAGAGCGTGACTGAAGGGGTTTAATGTCACAGATATGTAACTATCCCTGTTGTATTACCCACTGTACCTGCATTGTATCCCAGAACTGGTACTGCAGATAATCATCACTCACACTCTCTGGATAACCTTGAGGCAGAAAGACGCTCTGAAATCAAAAGTTCAAACTTCAGGTTGATGTTTGCAGTTAGCGTAAGCACAATTAAGTTCACTTGTGCCTTACTTTAAAAACTCCAAAAACCGAGTTTCCTCCTGAGTGACCTTCACTCCCATCTCTCCTCCTCTCCATCACTCCATCTTTTGATACATACTTCCAGGATTCTGCACTGCCATATCTCTCTGTTGCCAAAACCACACCTTTGTCCGTCTCCATTTATACTTTTAAGAGCGATAGTCGGAGGGATGTAAACGATTTTTTAAACAAACTGAGCAATTCTGCGGCTTCAGATCCACTGGAATGCATTTAATTAAAGCCCAGCTAAAAGTGGACTTCAGCGTGACAGAGCCGACGTGTCCTGTTTTGTTTTGATTTGTGACGTTTCCGGGTTTGCTTCCGCACTCACAGTTTCCCGATCACTCATTGGTGGATTAGAAGTTCAAGGCGGAGCCCCAGCGGAGACGCTCAAATGATGTCAAAGAAACGAGAAATAGATTTTTTTTTTCTTCGCTTTTTACGGTCTTGCTGGAGGAACAATAAATATTTTTCATAACCATGTGTCAGTTAACATGAATGAACTCAGATGATAAAAAACAAATACTGTCAAAAAAAAAAAAGCGTACACAAGCAGGATAAATAAATAAAATATAAATAATAAATAAAAATAAAAATGTGATACCAACATTGCAATGCACATTCATTTAAGACAATATCTACAGTTTCTTTCCCCTAAATTTCACCAACCTTGTTTCATACGGCTCATGCAATGAACTTCACGTAATTTAACCATTTTTCCATTCTTTAACTTCCAGGTGATTTAAAATTAAACATAAAAGTATAAACACAATACATACAGTTAAATAAATAAATAGAAATGGTTCACCCTGTCTTAGTATGGCACCTGCTTTTTCTCTCTCCCCTCTGTGCAAGTGAATGGTGATTAACCAATCCTTTACAGCAGTGGGTGTGGTGTCTGATAACCCAGAGCAAGCACACCTGTTGTACACCTGAGTGATCATCCTCATTATTTAAATTCAGAGTGCTGCTCAGGACCGGATTGTTAAACAGTTTTTGTGGTACTGTTATTTAGGGGGTTTAGTGCAATTATGAACTGTTTGCTTGGGTTTAACCTGTGAGACACTCACCTGCCTTTCATTTCCTGTGTTCCTCTCTGGAGAATCTGGACTAATCCACGTACCTGCCTTGTCCATTCCCCCTTTTACCAGCTGGAAAATAACCTGCCTAATGGAAGCCAAGCCCAATCACAGTACTTTGCAAAGACAGGAAGTTGGTGGGAGGTTTTCCTGGTCCTTACTGGGGAGTTAACCCACATTCTGAGGAAACAAACTTCACTGCTGCAGAAAGCAGTAATCGAACTTTTGCACCTAAGGACCATTTGCTTAACTACGAATGGTTTTTCAGCCAGTTTATTAACCAGTTAATTCTTGAGTTCCAGTTGTTTATCTTGCAAACCCACCTGTGCTCTGCTGTATTTACTCCTGTTTTACTGGTATTAAAGTCAAGTCAAGATACTCAGACTACCACAAACGTTATAGCTGTGACACTTAAAATTGATTTAATTCAATTTCATTTATGTAGTGCCAAATATAATAACAGTTGCCTCAAGGTACTTTATACTGCAAGGTAATGAACGTACAATAACACAGAGAAAATCCCATCAATCAAATGACCCCCTTTCACCAAACACTTGGCAACAGTGAGAAGGGAAAAGTCCCTTTTAACAAGAAGAAACCTGAAGCAGAACTAGGTTTGGGGAGGGGTGACCATATGCTGTGACAGATTGGGGGTGAGGGAAGAGAAACAGGACAAAAGACAGACTGTGGAGGAGATCCAGAGTTTAATATTAACTAATGATTAAATGCAGAATTAAATGCAGGTGTGTAAACACACAGTGAAGAAGAAACAGTAATGCATCATTGGAAGCCCCTAGTAGCCTAAGCCAATTCTAAGGCAAGAATCAGGGTCACCTGATCCAGCCCTAACTATATGCTTTGTCAAAAAGGACATTTGTAAGCCTAATATAATTCAGCCTGCGGATGTAAGAAAGACCTGCTTCATGTGAAGCACAGAAGTTAAACTGATAAAGAAATAGAAATTCAACAAGAAACTAACCAGCAGTAGACCAGTAAAAATGTTGAAGCCAAAGCGTGTCTAGTGTTCATAAAGACCTGGGTTCATAGTTCATCCATCATTTTTATGAGCATGCCAGAGAGCTACTGAAATATAAAATCCAGTATTAAAACTTTAAAAGTTTTAATACAGGATGGAAAGTGATTTATAAAACTTTGGATGCAGAAGTACATATAGATAAATATATTTTTTCAATTATAAATAAATAGTTATAGTAGTTACATAGTTAAATATTTACCTATAATTTTGCAAGCTGTGGCTTTAGTTGTTCAAGGTAGTTTCTTAAGATTCCTGTAAGCAGTGCATTGCAATCATCCAGCAAACTAGAGATACATGGATGAGTTATTTAGTTACATGATAACCGCTGAATCTTTATTATATTTCTGTGGTGATAAATCAGATTCTAACAATGTTCATGATGTGGCCCAGGAAATCTGTAAAGTGAGGTCAGCATCTGTGAGACTCCAGTGGTCAGGACCGCTTTCTGATCAAAGTTAAACTGAAGGCGGTTTTAGCCATACTGTTATCAACATCAATGAAACTGATAGTGTGTCAGTCAGCAGACTGGGAACGCTGTGTCAGGAGCATAGTTGATGACACATGCTTATGACACACTCAATTAACAACCACGTATTGTGATTGTTAATCAAGTGACCATGGTAACTGGTGTAAGTTAATAATTGTCATGGGGTATGACACATGAGCTAAAATTCCCAAGACAAACACCAAAATCCCACCCTCCATTGGCCTGCCCACCTCTGTAGTTACAACATTGCAGAAATCATTAGAAATCTTCATAGTTTAGTGTCAGTGGTAATTCGTGGATGGGTTTTTTTCCCTTAAAATTCTACAAAGTAATGTAACATTAGTTATGTGTCTGCAGTTATTAATAACAGACAGATTTAGACTGTTTTTCTTTAAATGTGGTTTAACAAGATTTAAGTAAGGCAGGAAAAATACCAGACTGTCACAAGGTGTTTACAGTGGTTAAAATGCCCTTATAAACAGCTAAAAGTACAAAAAAGGGGGGTGAGGGTGGGTTCAAGTGAAGACGTGGAACTGTTAAGACTTTGAATGCTCTGATAATCAGCCTAGACCTCTGTAAAATTAGTTGCAATGAGTAAAACTGAGTTTGACCTAGTGTCAAAAATAAATAAATAAATAAATGAGAATGATATATTCAGATAGCAAAGGCTAAGGTTTAGATTCATTACCATAGGTGAGTTAGATCTCATAGGGTTCAAACTATTCTTATATGTCATCATTTTATTGCAGTTTTTGGGGAGAATGTAAATATATTTACTGTACAACTTGCACCTAAACATTTTTATTGCACAGAACTGTAACTGTGTATCTACAAAACATTTGTTGTTTTATCGCACACAGTTGCAGTCGTATTGTTGATGCAGGAAAGGTCAAGGAATGTGGGCGGTAACAGGTCACAGGTGGTTTAATTGATTCACCTGGAGAAGAAACTTACCAGTCGCATTCTTCTAGTATTACTCAGCCACTACAGGATATTTGCTCACTGCTATTTTGCAGCAGACTTATAGGCTGCTTGTCCTGAACCCTGCATCCTGCCTTAATTACCTTTAAAATTAGAAGAAATCACACACACCCTGCTGATGGCAAAAATCATAAAAAGCCTACTCTGACTTTGTTTTGCCATCATTCAATAAAGTTACTGTTTACATATAACAGCAGTGTTTATCTTATGTATCTTCTCTGCTTTAGTTGATCCAGTTTACTTACGTAGATCTTTCAAATTTGAAGAATAAACAGTTCAAGGTGTTTAAATGTTTCTGTGGGGTACCTTTACTTGTCTCCAGATTCTGGCTGTTTTCCATTATTTGTGTTACAGAGTTGCATATTCCTGCCAGAAGCTATTTGTAGATGTAGGGCAGTGCAGATGACTGCATCACTTGTATGTTTTTGTTTCTCCGCTCCTAGACACAGCAGAGGTTTTTCTTTTAACAGGACAGAATTTACCACAAAAATTCTATGTCATAAAACTTTATTGTAGTTTGTTTGTATACTTTCATTTGAATATTTTATTCAGTGATCTTTCCCCAGTCTAGGTTTGCTCAATTACAACTCTGTAAACCAATTTTATTGCTTTGAAACAGCCAGCTGTCGCTATATTTAGATATATGAAAGGGTCATTACATTAACTGTAGTAAATGGTAAATGGCCTGTATTTGTATAGCGCTTTTCTAGTCCCTAAGGACCCCAAAGCGCTTTACACAACCAGTCATCCACCCATTCACACACACTGGTGATGGCAAGCTACATTGTAGCCACCCTGGGGCGCACTGACAGAGGTGAGGCTGCCAGACACTGGCGCCACCGGGCCCTCTGACCACCACTAGTAGGCAACGGGTGAAGTGTCTTGCCCAAGGACACAACAACCGAGACTGTCCGAGCCGGGGCTCGAACCGGCAACCTTCCGATTACAAGACAAACTCCCAACTCTTGAGCCACGATCGCCCCGTTGTAACATATTGGCAGTCTTTTTTTTTTCTTTTTTTTTTTGAAATGCCTGGCACTATGACACAAAACAAACAGCACCCTGATTGTAACGTCACGGCAGGTTTTTTAGTCTCAGGGAACAGCCGTATTTGTGTACAGTGGGTGGGGTCAATGTTGGAAAAATGCTCTCAGGTTGCATCAGTGTTTAAGAATGTATCTTATGCGAAGGTCAGAGAGTAGAGGGGGGGTCAGGAGACTGGAAAAAAGCAGGGTGTGTTAAAAGTGATTGATTCTGCTGTGATGAGCAGAAAGAAAATCAAGTGTACAATCAGAGGAAAGGGCAATTTAAAAATAGATAGCAGACTGGAATCTCAGGTTTACCTGAAGGCATTACAAGTTCTGACACACCTTTCTCAGCTCTTCTGGAATCTGGTATGAAATAAGAAACAGTTGTAAGTCTGTGCATTATGTATCAGTGCGACTACTGAGGAAGAGAAAGGAAAATCTAAACTGAAATAAAATATGAGAACTAACGCAACACTGTGAGGTAATAACAAGCTGACACATTTTATGAGTGGGAGTGGAGACGGGGGGGGGAAAGAGGGCAGGGCAGTAAAGGGGAAATGGGAGTGGAAGTCGCAAACAGAGTTTCACCAAAGGCTATTCTTCCTGTCATTCAACAGCTTGTGTAGAACAGGAACAGATCAGGTTTATGTCGTCTCTCTACAATCACAGTAGCGCTCTTTGGATGTCCATTTGTAAATATTTAACTGAAATCTTCACATATTAAAGGAAGGCAGCTCGAGTTGGAAAAGACCTGCTGACCATCTCAACAAGGCTTTGATATCACTCTGAGAAGAAGCCGGACAAACTTTGAACAAAGATCAGACTGAGGAGTGGATTCAGGACACTGCCTTTTAAAACTTGCTCAGGTTTGTACTTGATTTCAGCCTTTGAATGCGGTCTAAGTGGTTGTCATAGTGATTAAAAAAATCTTAGCTCCCTAGTTGTTAATACTCTGTTTGCCTTGTAGAACCACCTTTAAGATTTTAGTGTACAGCAGTGTTTGATCAAAGCTTACTTAATCGCCTCATGTTTACTGTTGTATTCCACTTCATGTGAAGGGTGGAGGACGGAGTTTTCTCCCTCTTCACTACAAATGATTCGCAGCCCTGCATGTGTAATATTACACTTGGCTCATACATTTTCTCATCTCTTACCAAAAAATGCACAATGTAGGTGTCGCCCGCCCGGCTCTTTTAAATCAGAGGCTAGATAAGTAACACTTCAGGCTTCAACTTGCCGTAACAACCTGCCCACCAAGCTAGTTTTTCAAGCTATTACTTTATTTTTTTATTTTTTAGTAACAGGGGAACACTGTTACGCACGCTGCTCACTGTATTGCAACATTCTTCAAAATATACTTTCTGTTTCTTATGGAAATACCCAGTCCTCACTCACATTCTCAAGAATACACTACATTTTTTTGCAGAGCGTGTTTAAACCCGTGGGAAACATTTATTTTAAATTCTTTTGAATCTGAATCGAAATTGTTTTGTTCAGTGGTGGAGAAAACCGGTTTACCTGAGCAGGGTTTGTCCTTTGAAAACAAACTAGTTCCTTAAAGTTGCTTTTATCTTGAAAAATCAAACATGTCTATCAAGCAGCCGTCAAACTGTCCGTTCAGTGTTTCTGTGCACACAAAATGTTTAAGCGTGTTTGAGATGTTCGTTTTTTGTCTTTTGGGTCAAACTTTCCCTAACTTTACGTCATATTTTGCAGAGATGTCAGAGTCATCCCAGAACCATCTAAACAACCTTGAAAGTCTTCCACTGACTACTGTAACAGGAACAGGTCTTCAACAACCCGAGGAAACCTGCAGTCAAGTAATCTGTGAGGACTCTACTGCGTCCTGCTGCAATGACAAGTACCACAGGAAACTGGCCGTCTGTAGCATCATCTGCGGGTTTTCCTGCTGCGGAGTCCCAGCTTTGATTTATTCTGTCAAGGTACTTTATTTTAAGTCATGTTCTGAGTACATGCAGGCGTCTCTTATGAGAATAACCATACTTAGATTAACTGTCATGGCTGGTTTGGGATGCTTTAGTCAAATTTTATCTGACACAAGACAAGGGCAAGTAATTCCTGTTGGAAACCAGATTTCTTCATGCAGCTCTTCTTCAATTTAAAAGAGTTTTTCAGCTCTACAATCACCTGTTCGTACAGGTGTGTTAAAAAACTTGCCCTAAACCAGGCACAGTGCAGTGAATGAGGGTATGATCCTCATGTTGTAAGAAAAGCAATGTTCTGCGGAAGTTATTATTCATAATGTGCACTCTGGATTTGTTTCCAATCCTATGAGAACAGCATCAGAGTGTGCAGCAAAAACACAGCTTCCACTTACACACAGCTCATTAATGAGAAACATCTTAACCTTCACATCTCCTCAGATCTACATATTCAATTATTATGTTCCCTTAGAATAAGAGAAACTGAAATAAAATGCTTCTTCTTTTTGATTTCATCTTTAAATGAAAAATATTGTCATGTGTTTACTTTAACAGGCTGAGGATGCTGAAAAAGCTGAGAAGGCCGAGCCGACGACAGACAGGAGAGCTCCAGAGTATTTAAGACAGGCCAAAAAATGGGGCATCATCTCCATCATGACGTGGGTTTCCGTTCTAGTGTCAGCTCCATTGCTGCTGGCACTGGGCTCATATCTCGCCACTTTGATTGACTGATCAACCTCAAAGGAGAACAGCCAGAGGAGTGTCTCTGCTGATGTTTAAGGAGACGGACAGTGGAGAGCAGGAAGCTGCTGAATCAATGGCTACGAACACCAAAGCTGTGGAGAAACTACAGGTTACATTAAATGGAAAAAGGCTGTCTTGGTTTTTCTTACGCTGAAATGGGTGCTGTCCTAATTTATACTTTTCTAGCTCCTTTAGTTTTTACACAAAGAACAAACATCTTTCAAAATAGTATTAAATGTCTAACAACTGTTTTTGTTATATGCTGTGATATTTATTAAACCATCTGTTGACCCGTGGACTATACGAACGTACATGTATATATTATAGATTGAAGACTAAAGCTGTTATATATAATATAAAGCTACTTAAATGTAAAGCTGCTCCCGTAAAGACTCAATCCTTAATATTCTTACAGTTATACTTTAACTTTCTTACTGTAGATGACTACAGATGCTATATAAGTTAATCAATCAATCAACAAGTCACTTTAAAATGAGGCAACTTGTGACTTTAGGATTGAGTCTCTACTGGAGATAAAATGCGAGGCAGTGATTGGGGCAGTGCTTTATCAGGACATTATGAGGTCCTGTTCTTGCTATTTTAGTTTATTAATGTCAAATGTATATATATGCTGCACTTTTATACAAACATTAACAAACAATTTTATAATAAAATGAGGAAACTTTTATGGTCTTCATCCACTTGAAACATTTTAACATGTACTCATTAAAAAAACGTTGCCATGGGATTATTGCATTGTTACAATATTTACTTCATTAATGTCAAATGTATATATATACATGTTGTACTTTTATACAAGCATTAACACAAGCTGTTTTCTAATAAAATGACAGATTTTTTATGCTTTGATTTGATTGAAGTATTTGTGCGTACAAAACAAAATATTTTAATAGTTTTACAGTATCTCATTATCATTTGACAAAGTTTTTTTTTTTAATGTATAGTGTTACTTGTACTGACCACATTCTTTTAATAGTTCAGTCTATCAGGGCATTTGGCGAGGTCACCCATGTGGCTGGGTGACTTTGGCTCCCACATTTGGGTGAAGGAGGACTTTCTCCTCATCAACAATTTATCTGGGGTTCATGCCTGTGGTTGTGTGAGGTGTAATCAGAAACTGGAACAGGAAAAACCAGTCCATGCAATCCAAGATTCCCGGGAGTCCGTCAGTAGTGACTGGACCCATTATGTGACCCATATATTGGCCAGCAAAACCTAGGTGGAGTCTGGACCATGAATGGCTAGACCACTCCCATGGATGGATTGGAGGTGGTGCCTGTATTTGGTTTCTCTGAAATTGAGAACCTACTTTTACCTTTTCCTCCAAAGAGCTCTGCATTCCCGGACACCACACTAATGATCTGGCAACGTTTTTTTTATTCAAGAAATGCCTGGATGAGCTTCATGCAGCACTTCGATCATCTGTGTTCATCCTGGGGTGGAACAATGACTCTGGAACCCCACATGATGCATCCATCTTGAACACCGAGCTCCTGCTGATGCTTGGCACAAGGTTTGCACCCTCCTGCTCAGCTGTTCCATTTCCTGTTTACTATGGTGTGATGAGAAAACCTAAACAAAAACATTTTATGATTTAATATAAACGTCCCAGTCACCAGAAATCTGTTTGTGCAGATTTATTAAACCTGGTAACACAAACTAGACCGAACTCAAGGAACTACCTCAAAATGTCACGACCTCTGGCCAAATCAGAACCATTCATGCACCTCGAATATCCAGCATATTGAAACACAAGTGACAGGTTACAGTCAGGGGTAAGGTAATATAGTACAGACTGTATTATGAATGACACACTTATTTTCCTACTTATTATAAAGCAATTTAGATAGAGCTGATTCAGATAACACGACCTTTCCTCTGGTGCCACCTTCAGATTCAACCAGTTACAGTCTTTATCAGGCGCGGCTTCATTCCTCATGCACAGTCCTGTCATTCAGAAACGTACATGGTAGAAGCACAGGTTTATGTCGTCATCCTACAACCAGGTGAACGGTGTTTGAATGACCATTTGTGGACATTTTTAAACTTCAACTGACACGTTTTAAAGGAAGACACGTCAGGTTACAGAAGGAGGAGAGAACATACCTGCTTATCATCTCATCAAGACTTCGATATCACCCTAAAAAGAAACCAGACAACCTTTGCTTCACTGAAGGAGTGACATCAGACCGAAGAAATCAGGTTTGTACTTTATTTAAAACCTTCTCAATCAACTCATGTTTACTGTAGTATTTCACTACATTTGAAGATACAGGCCATAATTTAATTGCTGTTTATTCACAGAACTGTGTAATATTACAGTCCAACACTCAGCTGATACTTTTTCTTGATTGCACCAGCCAATCAAGTTTTTCAAGTTTTTGGTTTGTTTTAGAGAGGAGGGAGTGTTTTTCTTTTGTTTTGTTTTTAGGTAACAGGGAACATGGATACCTATCATCCTCTTCATGTTACACTTTTCACGGGATACTTTTTATTTCCTGTGAAAATACCCACTCCCCCAAAAAATTCTCACACGCACTTAAGAAAATACACTACAAATTTTGCATATTTTGCAGAACATGTTTAGACTAGGGTGAAGAGAGGAGCGGTGCTGATCTGATGGTGGGAAAGGATGCTGGACTAACCTGGTGTACACGAACATATAGCAAGAGGGTGCTGGGAGGTGCTGGGAGCACCTGGTTCCACAAAGTCCTCAATTCAAACCTCCAGCAGAAATTTCAAAGGAGGCTGGAGGCATTAAGTCTAAATAGATACTGTTCTGCTCCTTCTTTGCTGATGGAGCTGTGGCCATAAGGTGGTTGTGGCCTTTTGGGGGGAAACCCCAAATCAGATGGAGGTGAAGAGAGCTGTCAAGCTGAAGAAGGGTCAAATCTGATTGGTTTGTGGGACTCAGGAGGCAGATAACGAGTGCCAGCACGCCAAGCCAGTGCAGCTCTATCAATAGCTTAAGGAGAAACTTGGGTGTGGGGGGAGTTTGGTCAGAGCATGGACAGGAGAACCTCAACTGAGCATATGGTGAGAAAGTAGAAGGAGTACTTTTAATGTCCTATATCCAAATTTTGCTTAGAGGAAAGAGAGTCTGGGAACAAGAGGGATGGCTCGTTCACTACTGTGGCTGAGTTCACCAAAGTAGTTAGAGATGTGCACGGGCAACATGAAATCTACCCCCATGAATTGACTTGTGTTATTATTACAGGTTATTATTCAGCTTTGGACACACCAGTGGGTAGTGCCCAAAATGAGCCTTCTTCCTTTTTGAATTTTATCTGAGCTCTCCTGTAGTGATGAAGTGAGAAGCTCAGTCATTCAGGAGGGACTGTCTACTAGCTGAGATGTTTGGGATATGTCCCAGTGGGTGGAGGCAGCTCCAGGATACACTGGAGAGATTATATTTCTCATCTGGCTTGGGAATGCCTCGGTATTCCCAGGGAAGAGGTGGTCACGGAGAGGGATGTTTAGACATGCAGAAGGCATTTCATATAAAATTCTTAAGTGGGATTTTGTACAGCCTTGTAGGAAATTAATTATTAAAGCTGCCCCAAGCCAACTCATTGTAACACAAGCCACATGGTCAGCAACAACAGTTCACCCCGAGCACTCCAGTTTCACAAAGGAAAGACTGATTTGAAAAATTAAGGACAATATAGCTAAAAGAATTAATACATAAAACCCTTTGATGATTATTTGGACTGTTCTGTCTGACTATTAATGCAGTGTGATGTATAAGTCAAAAAGCCAGAGCAATAACAAAATAAACATTTACCTAAGCAGGGTGAAACCAGCAGATAGAATGAAACCAGTTCCTTAAAACTCCTTTTTATCCTTTAAACAAACATTCTTATCAAGCAGCCACTGAAACCATTAACTTATCCTTCCAGTGCTGTTGTGCACACAGAATCCTTACATTGCTTAAAGTTGTCTAGCACAGCTTACCACGTCTTGTCTTTGAGTTTAAACTTTCTCTAACTTGACGGCATATTTTGCAGTGATGTCAGAGTCATATCAGTTAGATGCACCGATAGAGGAAGCGCTCCCGCTGAACTCTGTACCAGGAACAGGTGTTCAACAACCTGAGGACACTGGCAATCAAGTAATCTGTGTCGGTGAGGACTCTCCTGCGTCCTGCTGCAGTGACAAGTACCACAGGAAGCTGGCCATCTCTAGTATCATCTGCGGGTTCTCCTGCTTCGGAGTCCGAGCCTTGATTTATTCTGTAAAGGTAAGTTATTTTCTCTGCAGGCAGGCAACCTGCAGCAAACCAGCATTTGAAAACTTTCTTATGAGGATAAGCATGTTTATATTTGACAAACACCTTATCTGCTACATCTCTTTACAACTATATACACTAGTCATTCATCATGTTTGTTAGGCATGATCTTTAAATCAAAAGTATTGTCACATCTTTACTTCACCAGGCTGAGAATGCTGACAAAGCAGAGAAAGCCAAGCGGACAAGAGAAAGGAGAGCTGCAAAGTATTTAAGACAGGCCAAAAAATGGAGCATCATCTCCATCGTGACATGGGTTTCCATCCTGGTGTCAGCGTCTTTGACACTGGTATTACTGGTGCTGGTCCTATCAAACCTGGGCTTTGATTGACAAACCTCAGTGGAGCACATCCAGGGGAGTGTCTTTAAAGATTCTGATCAACTAGATCACTGAAGCTATGGAGTAACTAAAAGTTACAATAGCCTTAAAAATACTGACTTTGTTTAGCTTGTGCTGAATGCGCTCTAATCAGCCTTTACAAGAACAAACAAAGCTGAAAATCGTATTAAATGTATTAAAACTGTTTGTTATATGCTGTAATATTTATTTGACATTATATGGACATGTGGACAATTCCAACTGCAAATGTAAAAATCCAGCATTGCCTATAGTTACAGAACATGACACAATATTACACATATACATTTGTAAATCAAAGATTACACCTGTTACGCTCCAGTAATTACCCAAACTTTAATACTCTCCATTACACTTTAACTTCCTTACTGTAGATAACTACAGATATTAAGAAAGTTAATGAATCAATCAACAAGCCACTCAATTATAGCAAAGAATAACTTCAGGATTGAGTCTCTACCAGATATAAAATGCGTGGCAGTGATCGTGGCAGTGTTTCATCAGGACATTATGAGGTCCTGCTCTTGGTGTACCACATTGGCATTATTGCATTGTTACTGTATTCGCTTTATTAATGTCAAATGTATATATGCTGCACTTTTATACAAACATTAAACAATTTTATAATAAAATGACTTTTGTGCTCTGAGTTGCTGGAAACATTTTAACACGCACAGAAAAAACCCCCACCAATGATTACAAATGTGCAGACAAAACACCTATTTAAACACATTTTTACAGTTAAGGCAACCCCATTAACATTTGGCAAATATATAATAAACACATATAGGCTGTTTAATGATAAAATACTTGCAATGCAAATATAAACACCACGGAAAAACAGCAGTGGACACTTCCAGTAATCATTAGAAATGCTTACTGGAGAGTCATATTGTCTTTATGGCACATTTAATACAAAAGAAACCTCCACAGTTATGAAATCACGAACACAAACATTTCACTGAGGCTCTGCCCTGAGCTGAGTACAATGACGTATGCAGTCCAAACTACATGTAGACGACTGATTGTACAAAATGTGGTTGTGAAACCGAGTCCAGTGACTATGAATCTCCACCTGGCACCTTGAAGAGTAAATTGTATTCGGCATTTAGTTAATTAAAAAAAAAAAAATAATAATAATAATAATAATAATAGCTGCCTATATAACCACTTACAATGATGTGGTAAGGTCACAACATCTAAGGTGATTGACTGCTTTCTTCCAAAAACAGACAGCTGATTAGGATTCTGTGTATTAGGGCCATTCTCGGTGAATAGGCTAGCGAGGAAGTCGTAATCCACAAGAACACCAAAGATTAAATTCATAAATTTACAAGAAATTTTAAGGCTGGATCAATTTCATCATATCACAGACTGACACGAATAATTAAGAACTATATAAATGCTGGCAATTTAAGTCGAGAACCATATTATCATCCATCACCCAGACAGACAGAAACAAAACAAAATACAAATTGATCGCAGTTATGCGTTGGGTTTTGCTGCACCTCCTCACTGACATTTGCACCTAAGATTCGCTCTTTACATCTCTGGTGTAAAAACGTAGCCCATTCTTCCTTTGAGGTTATGATTTCAGGCTTTCAATTTTCTTAAAACTGTGACACTTTAATCTCCTTTCCCCCTAAACATAAAAATTTAAATCTCAGGTTTTTTTTTTTTTTTTTTTTAAAGTTGCACCTCAAATGGCCCAAATGCACTTGAAGAAATCTGACACAACGTGCATTATCACTTGTCAAACACACAGTTACTGTAAGTGAATGGCACTGAGTCACCCTGACAGGGAGTTTGGCTTTTCATATTGCTGATTTTTTTGCTGATGCTAACAGTTTTCATCCATCATGGACGGATCGTAACTAAAAGGAAGGGACAGCGACGGCAATGATTGAAAAACGACTTACTCTACACATTCTTAACCACGTTTATGAGGCAATACTTTTAACGGCGCTATCATGTACTGTTCTTCAACTTTCAGGCTACAAACGCTACAGAATAAACATTCTTCATTTAGAACTTGCCACCAAAACATTTATACAGACTGTGTTGACAAAAAGAGTTGCTGGCACACTCAATCTTCATGTTGAAATATTTATATAGACAGTATTATCTGGTTTTTAATGGCTGCCAAAACAGTCACCTGAGAGGCATCGGTCAGCTGTCTTTCTGATCATGAATCAGCCACAAATTGAGCTGATCCAGCTTCGCACAGAGCAGCGAGTCCACATCCTGCACGCTGAGGGACGGTTCGTCTTTAAGGAAGCCCCCTCGTCGGGTCCTGGAAGTGGAAATACCTGCTTTACTCACTCCGACAAGTGGCTTCTTTGGTTTTCTGACCTCGCCGACCTCCAGGAACTCTAAAAATCGTTTCACACGCCTCTGACCAAACCAGGACTCAGAGCCATTCCTGCGATTGAGAGGCACCTCCTCGAATATGGTTTCCAACCGGCTGAAATGCAAGTGAAAAATTCCAGTCAGGTCACTGAGGTAAAGCAGCAGAAAATTGATTACACACACAAACACACTCACCACACCTTTTCATTTCTAATAGAATGATTCAGCTGATTTAGATTATACGACTTTTCCTGTGGTGCCACCCTCTGGTTAGACTAAGCTTCTTTACTAAACTATACTGTGTCCCAAGCAGGATTTGATTAATGCAGCAAGTTTATACAAGATTGATAGTGATATTTCAAATATTAGGCAATACACAAAGAATATGAAAGTCTGAGAAGTAGTACAAATTTGACTAGGGCTGTGCGATATGACCAAAATTTCATATCTTGATATAAGACATTTATCGTCCCAATAACGATATAAGTCACAAAAATTGAACATTTTCTGTAAATTCTGTGACTCTCGGGCAGCTCGACTTGCGTGAAGTTTTTCCAGCTGGGCGTCGTGTACATGGAGTAGAGTGTTTTAACCGATGCATGAAACGATACATTTTTAGACATAAGTTGTAACGGCTGCTGTTTTTTTTGTGAGTATTTATTACACGGCGTGCTGCGGGGAAAAGCCTGTTCTAACGTTTGAGTCTAAGGTTTATTTTTTAGCACCTGGCGGCTCTTTTTTGCTTCTCATCCGTAAACACTCTGCATACTCTTTCATGCGATTCAGTTCATTTTGAAAAGTCTCAACAGGATCTTGAGCTTTATTGTGAAAGGTTTATGTGGAACATAAACAAGCGGACACGCGACGTTTTACCGTCGCTGTTGCTAACGACAAAGCATAAAAACGGACGCTTGTCCGTCAGTAGTGTGGTTATATTAAATATAAAAAAACGAGAGAACTTTAAGAAATTAATATAGCCACTGCAGTCACCATCAAAACAATGAAAAAAAAATATTGCCGTAAACAGTTTATTTTGCGACACAACGAAACAAACGATAGCGTAAAATGAAACGATAGATGTTTTAATATCATCATCCGATATATATATCGTTATATCTAACAGCCCTAAATTTGACTGTTTTTAAACTCTGTTTGACTTTAGCCATTTATTTGTTATAAATTCCTTCTTCTCCACGGCAAGCAAGCACCAACAACAGGACAAGCAAGCGTAGCACAGAGCTGCAGATCCTGCATCCTGGTGACAGTAAACAGCTGCTACAAATCAACAGAAGTCTGCAAAGCTGCCTGTAGGCTGTGAATAGGACCACAGCAGAATCTTATCTTTGCCTTAAGGAAAAGAGTGGCGATAAGACGTGAAGCAGACATATTCAGAAACGGAATAATTAAGGGAACAGTGGTTGCTTCTCTCAAACTTACCTTTCAGGGGGTTTGTTGAAATTCTTGTTGGTGTAAATTTCTTCCAAACTGAACTCCTTCTTTTTCAGCCTGTAATGTAACAGAACAAAAAGACAAACCACTGCTGGAGCATCTCTATTGATCAAAGAGACATCAATAGAACTCACATGTACTGAAATGCACTGACATAAATTTCCTTTCAGTGGTAGATCAGTCAGAATCTGTCCTACTTTTTTGTCCCAACTGAACTGGAGCTAGGAGAAATCAATGTTTTTTTGATTTTGAAGCAAACCATAGATCCTGAATTTACCAATATATATCAATTTTCTTCTGTGATTAATAAATCCCTCTGGGATAAAAAAAAAAAGTCTCTCTGATTCTGATATTGACATATTTTTAAAAAAAAAAAAAAAAAAAAAGGATAAAATTAATAAAATGAAAATTGCGATGCATTTACCCCAGTCTCATTTCACTCATTATTACATACTGCTCGTTTATAGCGAGCTACCCCTTTCACTGCAAGTTTTACTTCAAGTACACTTTCTCACACATATACTTAAGTCAAGATACACGCTTAAGTCAAGATACACGCTTAAGTCAAGATACACGCTTAAGTCAAGATACACGCTTAAGTCAAGATACACGCTTAAGTCAAGATACACGCTTAAGTCAAGATACACGCTTAAGTCAAGATACACGCTTAAGTCAAGATACACGCTTAAGTCAAGATACACGCTTAAGTCAAGATACACGCTTAAGTCAAGATACACGCTACATGCTAATTGAAATCAAAGCTTGCAAAATAAATAAATAAATCATCATCTGAGCTTTTTGTGCCCACAGTTAGCTTCCATCCTTCAAGTGTAAAAACGCACAACATAACAAAAGAAAAATGCTGGCAAAATATTAAATTTGTTAGTGTCTTAATCAACATGTTTAATAAATAGCACCATGTAATTAAAAAATATATATACACATTGTGTATGTATACACACACACACACACACACACACACACACACACACACACACACACACACACACACACACACACACACACACAGTATATGGGTTAGGGTTGAAGATATACACATATACACACGCACACATATATATAAAAACGTGTAACATAACTGATGCCTAGTGATGCTTGAAACAGTGAAATAAAACCTGATACCTATTTATATAGAGCACATACCTGATGGGTTTGGGCAGCCCCATGGGTGTGAGGTTATTTTGAGGCTTGGGTAAAGTTTTCCGAATTCTGATAGAAGACACCTTTCTTCGTTCCTCATGCTTTTGCTCCATCTGTTGAGATAAACAAAGAGATTAACGATTATTTAAAAATACAATAAAGCACAAATAACAGCAGTGATCTCAGAAAAGTATGGCTGAAAGTGGCAACTAACAAACTGTAAATTGTACTGTACACATCTGTAAATACCCCGTCACCTTATTTTAAATAACGTGTACCTTAATTTCAGAATCAGAGTGAGCCTTTTCCTCTCTTAGCCCACCATCTTCAAACTCCTGACTGGAAGAACTTGTCTCCTCGCCATCATCCTCCTCCTCACTCTGTTGTCTCCTCTCAGTCTCACACTCCAATGGATTCCCACTTCAGAGAAATTGAGAGTTAATATTAGCTTGGCATTAACACCTCCGAGCATACTACAGACTTTAACGAACAATGTTACCTGCTGCTAGAATCCATGGCAGCACCAGAGGAATCTGTTCTTGAATGGTGCCATGTGGAGGAGCTTAATGGGGATGTAAGAGATGAACCGGAGGAGGGAGCGGAAACATGGCTACAAGTGCTGAGACTGCCAGCAACTCCTTTGCTGTCAAACCTCTTAGAAAGGAAAGCCAGGGGGCTCGAAAGGAAGCAGGAAGCAAGAGCAGAGATGGAGGTGCTGGGGGAAAGTGCAATACTAGGAGACAGGTGATGAGTGACAGGGTCGTACAGGGTAGATCTTCTAGATGGGTACACCTCTTTACGAAGACACAGGGGGGCGATCTCCCTCTCCACCTCCACGCTGCAGACTGTGTGTCGTCGAGCCCGCCGCAGGGATTTCTGCGCCTGAGAGACAGAAGGACTGTGGGAGGACTGGTGTGATGTGAGAGCCCTGCTGGGATGTGGTGAGGTCCAAGTTGTGTCATGGGGATGGAGGCAGAGGATTTCTGGGCAAGAGTAGCTGCGTAACAGGCGGTGTGAGAAGTCGTTTTCTGATGAGCGTGCACCTGACGTTGCTAGATTTACATCATCCATTGTGACAGAGTTTGTCACCTCTTCACTTTTGCGTGTCCTACTGTGCAGAACTCGGCATTTTCTCCTTTGGTTATCTGCTTGCCTGGGCTTTATGTTAGCTCTTCTTGTGCTAGACCTTAGCTTAGAGAGACTGACACCCCCATCATTAAAAACTTCAGAGTCCGTGTGAAATATTTCTTCTGCCACAGAAGCTGAACTCTTTAGATTCTTCTGAGCGTGCCTATTATCAATATCATTGTTTAAAGGAGAGTCCACATGAAGTTGTGAAGGTGAAGGAAGGGGTTGGAAATTACTTTCAAAGGGAGTCATTTCAAAATATACAGTCTCCGTTGAGTTTTTACTTTTCCTTTCTTTAGACCGACTCTCTTGAAGGTTGATGACACATTGCTGTGTCTCTAGAGTCCTACTTGATACACATGATTGAGTAGCACCTCTAAGACCCTTTTTGGGTCTCTTAGACAGCTGGCTCAGCCCTCTTATCAAGTCCTTTCCTTTTTCAGCATGTTGAGAGGTATTAAAATCCTTAGGCACAAATTCCATTAGGCCCACTGACAGTACCGATGAGGTAGACACCAAAGAGCTGTCTGATTCTGTCACTGAACTTATCTGATTTGCCGATTTCCGTTTCTGTGGCTTCTTGTTAATATTCCTGCACTTACTTGTATTCTGGAGCTGCTTTATACAAGGACGGACAAGCGCTTTGGACGACGGCTCATCTTGGTTTGTAGAAGTGATTGCTACAGTAGTTTCAAGACCCATACTGGCATCAATATTTACATCAGAATTACTAATAACTATTCTGTTCTGCCTTTTGCATGAAGTAGTAGAGCTTGCTTTGATTTGGCAGCTCATGTGGTTGTCTTCTGCCACACCAGTGCTTTTATCCAGTGAACAAACCAACATAGCATCAGGGGAACTTTCAGTTTGCGAGTGCAACACAGCTTCATTGATTGTACCAAGCATTTCTTGACCAGATTTTCCTTTCCTAGTCGTTCTTGTTGACACAAAAACAGACTGTCTCTGTCTTCCAAGCTTCAGTGCTTCTTCATTAATTAACTCGATTTCTTCTCTCCCTGAAGCTGTGTTTGATAACTCTTGCTTTTGTGTAACTTTTGTATGTGTATCTGGTGTCATTCTTTTTCTTTTTACAGAGTCTTGGGAATGACAGTTCAGTTTCAACCCTCTCTTTTCTCTCACAAAACCAGAAACTGAACACTTGTCCTGATTTAGCCGCCACTCCTGTTGTTGCAGATCTAAAGTGGACCTCAGAGTCCTTTTATTAACACTGTCATCGAGACTCTTTTGGAGGTTTTCTTGAACCAAGCGGCAGCTTTCTTCAGTCTCCTTCTTTTCATCACCATCGGGCTGAAAACAGTCCATGCCAGGCTGAGGGTAAGAAACTGAGAAAGATGAAGACAGCATTTTTTCAGTGTCACCTGAGTCCAGGCTCTGGTAAGAAAGCTGCTTCTTACTGACCTCTGGGTCAGACTCTTCCTTGAAGTCAACCCTCTTCAAGCCAGATCTATTTCCTGCACGTTTTCTGGAAAGTGGTTTTAGACGAACAGAAGTCTTGAATTTCTGGTCCACCAAAACAATGCACATCTTTGACCTGGATTCACAAGAGGCACTTACACTTGCAGAGGACCGTAAAACGACAGAGGAGCCAACAGACTCTGAAACATCAAGTTGTGAGGGGCAGTGTGGCAAAGGCACTGAGGCAGGTGAGGTTTTTTCCTTCTGGTGTACTGCAAATTCATCAACGATTTCTGAACCTATTGTTGAATCCTCATCAAAATTTAATGTTTTAGAATATTTAGGAGAAACAGTTTGTGTGTTTTGTGCATCTCCTACATTAGTGAGCTCGTTTTGATCAGCTCTGCAGTGCTGATTCTCATTTTCACTTTGTCCTTCAGGATGAAGCGTACTGCTTGGCTCTGAACGCTCAACATCAGCTGTTCCATCAGCCTTTAGCTCATCGAGTCTGTCAGAATGGTCCACTGACGGTGGAGGACTGCTGGCTCGGAAAAGTTTAACAGGACTCATGACTATCTCTGTGAAACTGGCCATCTTTGACTTGAACGACTGAAACAATGGGCCGATCACCCATCCCTTTGGGGAATATGCATTTTCAACAGTGTGTCCAGCAGCCACATCCCCGCATGTATCCATGTCAGATTTGGCGGCATCAAGACTCTCTGGGACATTTTCATCCAACAGTTTAACAACATTTTCTCCTGGAGACAGATTTAATTTCTGCTCTGGGAGTTTTTGGTCCTTTTGCCTATGACAAACAAAAAAAAGTCAATTTTGATTTCCAGAGAAAGTCAGGAATTGTATAATATCCAAATATAATAACATAATAATCACAGAAATAGAGATTTCTACAGTACAGATAAATGCATTTCATTATCCATGTCATCAGTGATTTTCCCCCTGGAAAATCACTACAAATATTTTATTATTCACTTAATGAAGTTGTAAAAGATAAGATAAAAAAGAAGGCCTAAATCAAGACTACTAAATGCCAATGCACTATACATACTGTGAAAAATCATCAGTCACACTTACCTATTTTGCCAAGCTGCTGTAAAGCCAAAATCAAATCCATCCTGCAAAATAAGAACATAAATATTTTAGAAATAATTTGTAAACATTAAGGTGTGCTTGGCTGAGCATTTATACTAACAAGCTAACATTTAGCTGCTCCTTATAGAGGGAAAGATTTTCCATATAATGTTTTGCATAACTATAACAAATTATTGGGTCTCATGTCCCTCCTTCCTCCCCAGTTTTCCCTTCATATTTCATAAAAATAAATAAAATCACACTGCGTAGATTAAAATTAAGAGAAGCTCATTTTTAAAAATTTGGTGAGACAAAATCGGTTGTAAACAGCTGAGACCAAGTTTGGTAGCTCAGTAACCTATTTAGTTATAAGTGTTGGCTCTGGATTTAATTGTAATACAAATACTCTTCTGCAACGAAAACATTGTTACATTAAAAATCTGCGGTCTGCACAGTATTAGGTCACATTATAACACTCGATTGCTTGTCTATGTCGAATGCAGCAGACCATGAAGGAGGATTAAATCGCTCAATTAACCCTCACACCCAATTCACTGTACAGATCTACTGTACAGCGTCTGTATGCAGAGATTAGACACCGAAAAAAATATAACCGAGGACATGCAGACAGGCCGTCTCAGTTTGTCTTTTAATCTATTCCTTACAGAGCTATGTGATAAGAAAACGTATCTCAGAGAATCAGACAGTTACCTTGTTTTGGCTGTCGTGTGCATCTGTTCCTTCCACTCTCGACTGCTTAGATTGTGCCACTTGCACCTATAAATGAGAGAGATGGTGTGTTAACTGTGATTTATTTCATTACCTAAGACCATCAAAAAGACTTTATGTAAGAGTCCTACCATAATCCCACTCTCTCTTTGTCTCTTTGTGGGGGACGGATTCTGTTTAATCGGTCTCTGAGCCGCTTGACTGTCTGTGTTACTTTGTTTTTTAGGAGTCTGAGCTCGGATGCCTTGAATGCGACCACTCCTTCTGTGGCCAGATATTCCATCATGTGGACGGCTGTGAAAGGATAAAACAAGAAAAAAAAAGAAAAAAAGAAAAGAAACCCATTTATCCAAGTTATGATGAAAGACATGCAGTGTCACGGGAATAGAAAAGATGCGAAATCCAGCCTGCATAAATATGATAGCTACAAGGCCATCTGACAATTAAAGTTCAACATCCTAAACAAATTTTACACCAAACCAGGTTAACAGATTCTGCCATTTAAATACGTATAAAAACACAGATAATCCCACCTAAGCTCGTCTACCTGCAAGCTTCCACAGATCCACCTGCTGTCTGGAGAGGCTTTTTAAAGCTAAACACTAGTGGTTGTCTGCACTTTAGGGTGCGACAAAGCAAGTTCAACACTATAGCCAGGCTCTCTTTGCATTAGCTGCCTTGACAAAACCTAAAACTTAAGGCTGAAACAACAGGCATCACAACTGTGGGTATGAACGGTCTGTTAACCCAAGGTTCGTGCTTCACGGTCTGTGCAAGCTTGCATAAAAGAAGGCTTTTGATGTATTTTGATCAACCTTTTTTCACACAAAAAAGTGATGAACAGAAAATATATTTTCTATCAAGATAATTTTAAAAGTACATATAAAATGACAAAATGTAGTGATATTGCTGCAAAAGATGAGACAAAAAAAAAATCAATAATCTTGTGAATGAATGGTTTATTATATTTACTTTTCCACTCAACAGTGGATTAGAATTCTGAAACTTTAAGCATTTGAAATTACAGGCTGCTCAATGTGTTTAGATCTGATTCAGACCCATGTCCTGATGAAGGTGATATGGATATCACTTTAAACTATCACCTCATCCGAGTGAAATTTTTTTATTCAGTCAAGAGTATGGGCAGGGTTTGCATGGCTTTATTAGATGGTAAGGTTCAACAGGTTACTTGTATAAGATGAAGTCCTTCATAAGTTAATCTATATCACACTTTGAATCTGTGAAATTTTAAACTACAACTCTGATCATAACCTGCTCTGGCTAGGGAAAAAAAAAAAAAAAAAAAAGGAACCAACTTCGTGACATTGAAGACTAACTGGAAGCTTAACCCATTGCTTTTGATTCATACTACACCCCTCAGGTTAGGCAGATTGTGCCATTTATCCCAGGTGGCAGCTGAAGACACTTGGATTAAAAAACATCAGGATACTCAAATCTGCAAAATGCATCGCTGTATAGAAGCCCCTTAAATGCCACATATAAGATGAACATTAACACTATTAGTAACTAAAACTGTGAACATTTAAAGATATTAAAGGAATCTGTCATCATTTTAATCTGCGTAATCCCACTATGTGTCTACAGATCATAAAGTCATTGTTTCATAAAGAAAAAAAAGTGCCCTAATGCAAGAAGGGGAAATTATACAAAGAGCAAAATAAAGCAAGAGGTGCCAGGACAACTATACCTGGGAGTGATGGAGGAAAGGGAGAGGAAAGGTGGTGCAGGTTCACTGTGGGGAGGTGCACTACAGAAAGGGTTTGGGGGGATATCATCTTCATCCATTGGACAAACTATCTGAGTGAGTGAGTCAGAGGGATAAGTCAACATCCCCTTGCTCTCTCGCTCTCTTTTTCCCTCTCCTTGTCTGGCCTTCTCTGTAAATAACAATAATGGAAAATAAAACAAACATGCGGGGCACCAAAACAGCACATCATCATTTGAAAGTAAGTCTTGAAATGGATTTTTCACTTACTTTGCTAAACTCTGAGATGGGACTTTATTCTGCAATTGAAAAAAATAAAAAATAATAGCATAAGTTTTTAGAATATATACACAAAATGTCTGACAATAACATAGCATCACAGCAGAAGTCTAGATTTAATATCATATAAGGCCAGGAAAAAACACAGTTAAACAGAAATTTTGGATATTTGATATTATAGCCTACTAAATGATTAAATAAAAGCAACAAAACGTAGATAGGGGCAAGTACAAATAATATAGTTAACGTTAATACAATACAGCAATCACTGAAAACAATAATTGATTATTGTGCATTATAAAAATTCCTATCAACGTGGTGAAAAAAAGATTAATTTCTCGTAGTAATTTTATGCTTAGTTATGACGCAGAAATAATTAGATTTTAAGTGCAGCATTGGCCAGACGTGCAAATAAACGTTTGCTCACAGTACATCATTTTAAAATTGATAAACGCCAATTATAATAGTTGAAATTGCAACGATGCAATTAATATTATAATAAAAAGTACAATTGGAGGCAAACCCTCGGTTCTCAACCTTTGAATTTCAGCTCCCAATCTATGCCAGTCATTGTGGTTGGCATTCCGTATCCTTTCACTTGCGCCTCGAGTCCGTTAGAGAAAAGTTGTCTAAGCTTAGATCTAACATAAGTTGATAGAAACAAGAAAGCAGTAAAAGGGAAATGCACCGTAGTTTTATTGCTATTCCATCACGAAGGAATCCAGTCAGCGGTTTTAATCGAATGGAAACCATCAAAATTGGGTGAGGTCTACTTGCTGGAAATCACAGATTCACATTTAAACTTTTTATTTATGAGCCAACGAACGAAAACTACAGCAAATCTTGACTCAACCACTGAAATGGTTGTCGTAATAAAATACTGCGTTTTATCTGAAGTGGAGCCTTAAGACTACTCTGCCAACAATGCATGCCTTGGCTGACGCCGATATTCACAGTGTACGGCAGTCAGTTACGGCACCAGGCAATAGTCGTAGCCAAAGAACTGTCATCTCCAAAGGTTCGACCATTTTTTATCGGGGAGCTAAACTTCTGTTCGTAGTTTAGCCGCAAATTGTTATAGCAGCTAAACAGGATTAAAGAAACTTACCTGAAATGATAAGCTGGACCGCAGCGTAGCGAACTGACCTCACCGTAAACAAGACATGCAGTAGCGACGGCGCCCTGCAGTGACTCGAAGATGTTATCCGTTTGTACCAAACATCTTAGGCAGACGGATTGTCCAATCACAGCTCAACTTCTTTTCCGCCCGGAAAGTCCTGTTGAAATTTGACCAATCAGAAGAAGATCACAAGGGTCGTCGTTTGAGGGCAACCAATAGGAACGCAAAGACAAATGGCTGCAAAAATTATATTTTTAACGTCCTCGGGTGACCCAGTATCTTAAAAACCTACAATTGCGGCCAAATTGAATAAAATGAATATGGCATCGAATCAGAATGTTGTTCTTCAGGGTCAAAAAATATATTTAACAAATACGTTTTTAACCAGTTTAATTAATTTCTTTCTTTTACCTATGCTTTATCTGATAGTTATGAATGGTTGCTGTTTTTTCACTACTTATTAATGCAACAATAAGTAGCTTTGCTCGCATAATTTCATAAAAATACCAAATATTAGCATACCCCCCCCCCCCAAAAAAAATAAATATTCAGTTTAGTATAACGTGTGACATCTAACAGCAAACCGCTTCTTTTTCTTAGGTTTACTAAATAGTAACTCAGCTAATCGAACAGTTACTGCACCATCTTTCACCATCTTTTGTTACATGCACGCAAGTTGATCAGAGTTGGATTTTGGTTTTTCTACTTTCTACGTATATTCTTCTGTATGGAAAATGTGCATTTTCCACGGCAGAAGTATCTTAATAGTACCTGTAAAAATTCCTGTGTGACTTTATCAGTCTTGCACATGATTGTGGAGGGGTTTTGGCTCACTCTTCTTTTCAGTTCAGTGAGGATTGCCAGATTTGTTTACGCTTTAGCATTTTAATCAGATTGAGGTCTGGCCTTTGTCTGGGCCACTGCAACACCTTGATTCCTTTCTTTTTCAGCCATTCGGTGATAGATTTGCGGCTGCATTGAGACTACTGTCCTGCTGTATGACCCAGTTAAGCTTTAACTCTCCTCAGATTTGTCTCTAGAAAACTTTAGTGTATAGTGTTCATGGTCCACTCAGTGACTAACTCCTGATTCATGGAAAGCTTCATAACTGTGAATATTTTAATGTTTTCCACTTGTGAATAATATTTCTCACTGTAAAATAATAAACTTCAAATTGTTTGGAAACAGTCATATATCCCCTCCCAGACTGACTGGCACGCAACGATTGTTTCTCTAAATAATTTGCAGATGTATTTCCTCCATGGAATTACTTGGGGACCAGCAAAACTGCCAAAAAGTTCTGCTTTGAGTCAGCAGTGGGCTGTTACTTACCCTCTTAATTTATTCATTCTGGAATAAAGAGTCGAAACATTGACTCTACATAAGTGATTTTGTGCGTGACTACATCTATGAGTACATATGTTTGTGTAGATATAGGTCGATGTATGTATATATGAATGAGCTGTATAGCTTGTATACATATTAATGCATTGGTGCAATTTACATCTCGATATATGTAGGCCATAAGTTTTGTTGAAAGGAAGATGAATGTTGCAGTCATTTATTTAACAATAAGAAGGGGGAGGGTTATAGCTTATACTTCTTTATACTCCCTTTTTTTTAAACATAAAATGCATAAAAGTTGAGTCCCTTACATTCAATTAAAAGCCAGACCTCATCTGTTTAAAAGCCTGGAAACATTCACAAATTCTGCTAAGAATAGTGGTCAAATATCAAGCCAGAATTATTCCAGTAGCTTGTTGATGGCTACCAAAAGCATCTGGTTGAGGTCCAACTTGCTAAGGAAAGTTTAGCAAAATATTAGTGGGTTGTATGTATGTTTGTCTGTATGTATACTTTTGACCTTGTGTGGATTAGACAAAATCCAAAATAAATTCAAACATGTGCACCCAGTTGTTCTTTTTCAAAGACATTAAAGATGTATGCTGTCTAATCATTCGACCTTGGAAAAAGAATAGTTCCAAGAATCAATTAAAATCCCCAAATTACCATGACATTCACACCCATGAGTGGATGTAAACTCTTGACCACAACTGTATCCATCTGTGGAACCAGTGAGGATGCTTTCACACACTGCTTCTTCTTTTTGGCTTGTTTTAAATAATGACACTCTGTAATATGTGATTTTTTTTATTATGTCCAGACAGTAAAACCTTATCATTTAAAGAGGGTGTACCTTTTTTTTTTTTTTTTTACCATGGTTATAAGTGTAAAATACTCTACAATAACTGAATAATTCAGTCTCTCAAAATGTGCTACATGTACCGTCAACTGGAAAGGCTATTTAAACTTTCAGCACATGTCAAGAAAGAAATAAAACACAGTGAGCTTAAAATTGAGTCATCTGATTCTAAGATTAACAGAAACATGTCAGATTACTTCACCACATACATCATTTATTTAAAAAAAAGTGTACAGAAAACAAAACCAGTGTTAAAATGGCAGATCTGAAACCAAAGCCCTAAAAAAAAACATGAAAAGGCTGAGAATTGATTGTAGCTGAAACATAATATTATCTTCAAAGTTTTCAATACTCGATGTAAATCATGTATAGAGTTCAAAGTCCAGTCTCTTGGAGCTGTAGAACTGCGATCCCTCCTGGTCCACCCTCCTACAGTAAACACCACTGCTGAAATAGCCTTCATCCACCCAGTCCTGGAAAGACACCAGAAGATAAGATATTTCAAATTTCAAAGCTGAATGTCATTAGTGTTTTTAAAATTCCTTAAACCTAAAAGCTCTTAACTCTATGAGGTTCATTATTACATTGCTCTAGATCCACAACAAACACCTTTACAATTAGGATAATGTACAGTATAAGATGCTATAATCTATTCATTAATTTTCTGCCTCTTATCAGCCGAGACACCCTGACCTCCTCTTCTCAGCCACCTGCTCCAGCACTTCTAGGGGGGAAACCCTCCCAAACAGTCAACCTCACCCTATCTCAGCCCCCTTCCAAAAAGGCTCATTTCTGCTACTTCTATCTGTGATGTCATTCTTTCAATGACTACCCAAAACCATAGCTGAGATTAGGAGCATAGACTGACCAGAGAATCGACACCTTCACACTCTGTCTTCAACACAATCGATCAGTACAGTGTCTGCATTACTGCAGATGCTGCAACAGTCTGAGATACTTCGAGCAGCAACACCTCCCCAACACGGAATGGACACTCCACCCATTCCCAGTTGGAAACCCAGGCCTCAGATTTAGAGGATGAAAAGATTTTTGGTCTAAAAAGATTCGATTACCGTTATCGATGGCCAGAGAGGGAACCATTTCCCTTCTGATTATTTTAAACAGTCACCTACAAACACTTAACAGAAGTCCTGTTATTCAATTTCAAGTAGTTTTAGGAGAGTACCTGCATCTGCTGGCTTGTGAAAGGGCCGTAGACTTCTGAATTATCCTTATTTTCCCACTTGTACTCCCACATCACTTCATCGCTCACTGGATGGAAGGCAAAATGGGATTAAACCAAAAATACAGTCTTTGAAAATTAAAGCAGATAAAATAACTAAATTACCTCTATTATTGTCATCTTTGTCCTCAGCTGTTTCACCATGCTTCTCATCAAACTTGTCAGCAAACATGTCAAGCTCATCTCCTTCCTCCTCCTCACCCCCCACCGCTGGCCGCTTGCTAGTCATGCTCTTTAACATGTAGGCCAGTTTTTCGTAGGTTTGCTGATAGATTTCAAACATCCCGGATCCAACCAGTCGGTCAGCTAGCGCTGTGAGCCGATCAAGCTTTTCTTTATCCCCTTTGGTCTCTCCTGTGGATTTTTCTTCTTCCCGCAGCTTTCCCTTCTTCCGTCCTCCAAGGCCTCCTAACCGACGGAGCGCTGTAGCGACTGTTTCTCCAGGCTGCAGTAGTTCGATGACAGCTTCAGTGAGCTGGTGCTGTGTGAAGGATGCCAGTGGGTCCTCTGGAGGCTCTGCCTCTTCCTCCTCCTCCTCTTCTTCTTGGTCTGCTTGCTGTTCTTCTCTCTGTTTTTCTTCCTCTGCCTCGTCCTCATCACCTGCTCTGCGTGTCCTTTTGGCTCCAAGACCTTTCTTCTTTTTTTTGAAAGGCTGCTCTCTTATTCTCACCTGAAGAAAGAAGAGACTTTTATTACTGAACACTGTTTAAAATATGAAGCACCTGTCACCAAAATGAGATTACAAACTTGTGAAATACAAAGACACCAACACTCAAAAGCAGATTTCGGGCTGAAAAAAGCAGACAAAAAAATAAAAACAGTGAGAGAAAGAATAAACAGTGGTGTAATACAAAGGAACTCAATTACCCAGTCAATGTTATCAAGCCAGTTGTCTCTAATCTGTTGCTCCTTTTTGATGAAATAGTTCCCCTCTGAGTCAAAGTGTCCTTCTTGCATCTCCTCTTCCAGGTTGAAAGGAGTAATAGAAACTCCCTCATCAAAGTCAATGGTTGCTCCCTCTTGACCTGAAAACACAGTTGGCATAGTCGTATTAACCAACTACTCACAAATGATGCTTACGGGTTTTTTCCTGGATTAAAGCGGGTCTTTGGCAAAGCAGTATGTATGTGTTGCTATATTTGCATTTTGTTATTTATGACCATTTATTTCACTTGTGATTTTCCATTGGCTGTGACTAAAAACCCACTGGGGTGCTGCCAAAATTCGCTCTATGTAGGAAAACCCCTGATTGAGCCAAAACAACATCTTTCACTTGCATAGGACAGAAATCAGAGAATTCAGCACCCCTTCTCGCTAAAATGGGTTTGATTTCTTTAAAGTGGGATTAGGTAGGGACACATAATTAAGCACTTTAATCTTGATCAGGACTTTGGATTCCCACAATTAAATGAGTATAATCCTGTGATATTTAGAATACATGCTCCAACAGTTAAAACCTTGACTACCTAACCACATGTGTGAATGTACCACACAAACTGAAATTACCTAGATGTAGTCTGGATGACTAAAACAGTGTTAAAAGACAGATATACAGGGTGGGCCATTTATATGGATACAGCGTAATAACATGGGAATGGTTGGTGATATTAAAGTCCTGTTTGTGGCACATTAGTATATGTGAGGGGGCAAACTCCTCAAGATGGGTGGTGACCATGGTGGCCATTTAGAAGTCGACCATCTTGGATACAACTTTTGTTTTTTCAATAGGAAGAGGGCCATGTGACACAGCAAACTTATTGGTGATGTCACAAGAAAAACAATGGTGTGCTTGGTTTCAACGTAACTTTATTCTTTCATGAGTTATTTACAAGTTTCTGACCACTTATAAAACGTGTTCAATGTGCTGACCATTGTGTTGGATTGTCAATGCAACCCTCTTCTCCCACTCTTCACACACTGATAGCAACACCGCAGGAGAAATGCCAGCACAGGCATCCAGTATCCGTAGTTTCAGGTGCTGCACATCTCGTATCTTCACACCATAGACAATTGCCTTCAGATGACCCCAAAGATAAAAGTCTAAGGGGGTCAGATCGGGAGACCTTGGGGGCCATTCAACTGGCCCACGACGACCAATCCACTTTCCAGGAAACTGTTCATCTAGGAATGCTCATGACCTGGCACCCATAATGTGGTGGTTCACCATCTTGCTGGAAAAACTCAGGGAACGTGCCAGCTTCAGTGCATAAAGAGGGAAACACATCATCATGTAGTAATTTCAAATATCCAGTGGCCTTGAGGTTTCCATTGATGAAGAATGGACCCACTATCGTTGTACCCCATATACCACATCAAACCATCACTTTTGTTGGTCCAACAGTCTTGGAGGGATCCATCCAATGTGGGTTAATGTCAGACCAATAGCGTTGGTTTTGTTTGTTAACTTCACCATTCACATAAAAGTTTGCCTCATCACTGAACAAAATCTTCTGTGTGAACTGAGGGTCCTGTTCCAATTTTTGTTTTTCCCATTCTGCAAATTCTGTGCGCCGATCTGGGTCATCCTCGTTGAGATGCTGCAGTAGCTGGAGTTTGTAAGGGTGACATTTGTGAGTAGCTAATATCCGCCGAAGGGATGTTTGACTAATGCCACTCTCCAGTGACATGCGGCGAGTGCTACGCTGTGGGCTCTTGCTGAATGAAGCTAGGACAGCCACTGATGTTTCTTCTTTAGTGACAGATTTCTTGCATCCACATTTTGGCAAATCCTACACTGAACCAGTTTCACGAAACTTAGCAAGCAGTTTGCTGACTGTAGCATGGGAGATGGGTGGTCTCGCAGGGTGTCTTGCATTGAAATCTGCTGCAATGACCCGGTTACTGCGTTCACCAGATATCAACGCAATTTCGATCCGCTCCTCACGTGTTAACCTCTTCGACATGTCAATGGCTGCGAACACAGAGAAACTTGTAAATAACTCATGAAAGAATAAAGTTATGTTGAAACCAAGCACACCATTGTTTTTCTTGTGACATTACCAATAAGTTTGATGTGTCACATGGCCCTCTTCCTATTGAAAAAACAAAAGTTGTATCCAAGATGGCCGACTTCTAAATGGCCACCATGGTCACCACCCATCTTGAGGAGTTTGCCTCCTCACATATACTAATGTGCCACAAACAGGACTTTAATATCACCAACCATTCCCATGTTATTACGCTGTATCCATATAAATGGCCCACCCTGTACATGCTCCAACAGTTAAAACCTTGACTACCTAACCACATGTGTGAATGTACCACACAAACTGAAATTACCTAGATGTAGTGTGGATGACTAAAACTGTGTTAAAAGACAGATATACAACAAAAATAAACTGTTTGGCACTGTAGAATTGCATTTGCACTGCATTTCGTTGCCCTGTACCTGTGCATGTGCAATGACAATAAAGTTGAATTCTATTCTATTCTAGAAGGTGTCCCGCTTGTCCCTCAGAGTGACTCATCATTTGGTGTTTCGAAATGCTTTGGGTTTAGCAACTAATGTTAACAAAGTAGAAGTTATATGCAAAGTGCTGTGTGTCTGCACTTTAAAGCAACACAACTAACTAAAAAGACAGTACGACCAATGCATGAAGGCCAAGTAAAACAAGGCAATGCTCAAGTGAATCCTCCAAAATTTGCTCAGATAACACAAGGGTGTACGATGTGTCTCTGTAACTGTTCAGCTGACAAAGACACACTGAAATCACCAGTCAACTAAAACTCATTTGGCCAAAAATGACTGTCAACTTAACAGACCTATGATATGTTATCCCCTTCAGCAATTACTTTTCCAAAGTGGCACTACCTCTACTATACGCAAAACATTCCAGGGGGAAATAAAAGGAATCATAATATCTCATAAAATCCAAATTCTAAGAAATCAAACTGTCCCTTTAAAGAAATAAAGGGACAGTTCTAAATTTGACTCAATGTGGGGGAAATAAACATGTGAAGAGTAAACAGGACCACTTAAGAGTTACAGATACAGCTTAAATAATCAACATACCCTCAACATCATCACTGTCTAAAATATTATATTTGCTGCTGTTTGTGTCCTCTCCTTCATCCTCTTCATCGCTGTCAAGGGAATGTTTACCCTTAAACCTGGAGCCTGGTCCGCTGACAGCTTCACAACTCTATTTCGAGAGTAGAAGAAAAATAAAAATAACACAAATATTTCACCAAGTGAATTGAAATGACATAAAAAAGATGTATTGACTACTCCTATTTCATCAATTAGTTTTTGAAAAATAAACAAAACAGACACACACACAGAGTAGTGTGCTTTTAATGGTTTCGTCCAAAGAAAAAAATAAATAAAAAGGCTCTAACATTTTATTAAATGTGCCAAAGCACACGAAAAACTCTCTCAGTTAATGCTGCTTCTGCTGTGGTCAAATTGAATTCTTCGGCCACCAAATATAGTCTTTACTAGAGTAAAGGTTATTTGCTTATACGATGCATCTGTGTTTTTAGGATGACTATGAACTACAAATGACTGAGGTTTTTAATGTCATCAATTATATTTGCTGTACAATAATTCCATCCTGGGAAAGAACAGCTCAAAAAAAGCCGTTAAAAGCCCAAATTTAGCATGACATTCACGCCCTGACTGTATGTAAACATCTGCAGCTTTGCACTTGCTTTGAGCATCTCTGGTACAGATGCTTATGTGGCGTTAAGCTGTCTCTTTAGAACATGTTGCTAACTAGTTTGTTACATCAAAAGCTGAAACACTGCTAAATGACCACACATTTGCGTTTTTCAATACACTAAATACATAATAGATAAACACAGGCCAATATGTTGACATCAGATTATTTCACTCTACGAAAGTTAGTGTTAGCACCACCTAACTTTCTATTATTATTGACTATATACACAACTGTATGCATGACACTGACAAATACTTCAGAGCTAAATTTCGGTAACTGACTTATACTGGCGCATTATTATGCCATTTTAACATTGGAGATATCGAAAGTACGTATGTGATGCTTGGCTGTAAACAACTAGTAAGAATCTAATTGCACTACAAAATAATTATTGCTAACCTATGCCACCACAGCAGTCTATACTTTTTAAATAACCGTGTAAAGAAGACAGCATTACCTTTTTATTCGGGACATCGTCTTCGAGGTCAAACTCTCCGTTGCCATCCTCAAATGTTACTTTTCTTTTCGACATGGTGCTACAGGAGGAAAAACAGTGACTCTTTTATTCCCGTGAAGTGGAGGTGAAGGTGAGCTGTGATGTTACTTGAGCAGTTTTATGAAACTTTTAAGGCGCGTAGCCCTGTAACGTTGTAATAATTAGCCCTGAACATGCAACTCAGGTTAGCTCTGTGGCTAACATGTTAGCCAAAAACATGAGCTACAAACCACATGCAAATATTACATCTCAAAACGCCTTTGTAGATGTGAAATAACATTTACTGAGTATAATGTTTGCACGCTATAGGTGAAATATGAAAAAGAATCTATTAAAATAATGTTTTGCTGTAAAATGATGTAAAAACTTGCCGAAAATTATTCAAACGACGTTCGTTTTCGACTCAGTTTCTTCTTTTCATGTTTTCACGTTGTCGTTAACAAACAGCGATACGGCGCACTACCGCCACCAGCTGACGAGGAGTATGAATTGGCTTGTATTGTCTTGATGCATGCTCAATCATCCAGGTAAGTAAAAATCCCAAAAGTTGATTCTGTTTACTTAATCATCCACTGAAAACGCTAGATGAACAGAATCAGCTTTTGGGGAATTGGATCGTATATTTCAGAAATACGTGTATTACAGACGTATATAGTGAGTTGTGTGTGAGGCTGGACAATTAGAAAGGAGAAAAGAACTTGTTACGATTGGTTAGGCAGAGAGGTCGGGCTGGATGGGATTTAGTTGTTAAAGATAGAGATAGAAAAGTACTAATGAGTAAAGAGAAAGTTCTTAGACTTAGAGGTGGCGATGAAGGAAGAAAATGCGTGAGATAGGAGAATAGTTAGTGAAAGTCAGTAGGAGCAAGACAGAATACATGTGTGTGAATCAGAGGCGGGTGTAACAGTGAAGCTCCAAATGCTAGAGGTTGTGAAAGTGGATGGGTTCAAATACCTGGGATCAACCATCCAAACTAAAGGACAATGCTCTAAAGAGGTGAAAAAGAGAGTGCAGGCAGGGGAGTGTTGGTGGATACAAGTGTCCGGGCTGATGAGTAACAGAAAAAAAGCAGCAAGAAAGATTTACAAGGTGGTAGTGAGAGATGCCATGATGTGAAGACTGTGGCACTTACAAAAATACAGGAGGCAGCGATGAATATCCAAAGTATATAAGACATCCAAGGCCTTATATACCAAGAAAGGGCTCCTCAGTGTATAAGGCCTTTGATGTCTTTACACGTTGGAGCCTTTTAGATTCTAAATTCTCTGAGGGCCATAAGGATAAAAAGGATAAGTGGATGTCAAAAACAGACACAAGCAAAGAAACGATGAGCTACATTTTCAGGAGGCCATTTAATGTTTTTCTGCTTTTAGATATATGGATAAATATATACTTTTTCTGAACAAAGTTCAAGATACAAGGGACATTTGCCTCACATACAATGAGAGACTTGATCTAAACTTAACTGATATTAAGTTTAGATCAAGTGACAGAAAATGCAGAAGTGAGAGGGCTGAGCATCTCACTTCCAGGTAGCACTTCTTGTCAGTAAGGTTGGTTTCAACTGCCGGTGTATGACCCATCAGCTCAAAGCAGACTCAAGCGCAGAGGCGAGAGAATATAATGTTACCAGGGTTTTGTTACCAGGAAGTGGGTCGAGTTATTTATATTTCAACGCTCGTCCTCTTGTTCATGAGGGAGAACCGGTGGTAGTAACCTGAAACTATACATTCAAACATTGTCTGGATCTGGAGGAGAACAATCGGCTTCACGAGCAGGAATGACAGGAATCAAAGAAAATATGTGCGAATGTAATTAAGGTAAAGTCCACGCGAGAGGGCAAACTGACCCCGTGAGCGATTTATCATTGGCAGGGGTGAGTCTGAGACACCGTTTTCTATTATGTCACTGTTGTTTATAGTTACTAGACAAGAGTGTCGGATTTTGGTCGATACAATTTAGCTGCACAGCTATACACCTGTTTTCACTGTGACTGTAACTTACTTATAGAAAAAGCTCGTAATGGTTGAAAAAGCAGTATGAACACAGCAGTACAGCAGTAATAAATTTACTGTGTTGGATCTAGTTTTTACTGCTGTATATGCAAGTATTGCAGTTTTTCGGTTCCTCCGTGACATGACATGGCGAGATTATTTAGCGTGGCTTAAATGGCTTAAAATTCATTCAAATCACATTTAAAAGATATTAAAATCAAAAGCAAAAAGTTAAAGGTACACAAACCAATTAAAGTTAAATAATCTGTACACTTTTAATATTTGCAGACTGTTTCACTAGAAACAGAAGATAAAATCTGCCTTGCTTGGTTTCACTGTAATAGGGAAAACAGAGTAAGCTTGACTCTGATGACCTGAAATATCATTGCTTAATTTTTTCGAATTATTTATTTAGTTTTGAGTCCGTTTTTTGAGTTTTTTCTATTGTTTCAAAATGTTTCATTTTGTGTTGCTACGTTGTGGATGCGGTCGACTCACAGTCATGTAGAAAAATCAAAGCCTTGTGTAAAATCAGGCAGGTCATGTTAATAAATGTAACTAACCTGACACTGACTAAAAATGATGTTAGTTTTATTAGTACACATACTTTTCATAATTTTCATCAAGTATTTTTTCATTTTTATTTGTTTTCTTGAACACCTGCCTTTACTTTTTAACTTTCATGGATGTTTTGTATCATACCAACAAATCCATTTTGCTTTGACACACATAAAACAAGTACAGTAATTTAAGGGCCATGCATGTTTTGCCGTATCACTCTTCTGTCATGTGTTCGTTACATCTAGTGCAGATTTTGGTATAAATATCATCCGAATGCATCAGCGCTTTCTCCTTTTCAGGTGTTGTGATGAAGCTTCATGAGAAGATTTTAACCCATTACCTCTCGTGCACATCTCCAGTGGATAAAGAGGGATATCTCAACAAAAGGGTTTGAGATGATATACATCATAAACAATGTGAAATCACTTTTCATGTGCAAATACAATCTTTTGACTTCATTTATCTTAAATGTCCCCGTAGAAAAAACGAAATGACACCTACCACCGGCGGTGGTTTGTCCTGAAGGCAAACTTGCTTTTTTACCAGGAGCGCCCAGCTGACAGACACCTGCTGGGTGTCATTGTGCTGGAAGGGTGTGCTGTTCAGCACTCGGAGACCGATGGACATTTTACCTTCTCCCTGGTGTTTGGGCCTGGACTCAAAACCTACAGATTTGCAGCAATAGATCGCCAGGGTCAAGAGAGTTGGGTGAAAGCTCTCCACTCAGCCAGCCACTGTTACCTCTCCATGGTGGTGAAAGACCTAGCGAGACAGTATGAAGGTGTGTTAGGAGTACTGCCACCTATACATCAAATTCTCATGTGTTTTTTGCTTTCAATCAGCCATTTTTATATGTTTTTAATCTATGGTTTGCCCAGCACTTAAACAGCTCACTGAGCTTTTAAAAAATATATAAAAATAGAATAGTCTGGTTTGATTACAGCAAGTTATTTCCCCTAGTCCTGAAATATCACAGCACATAACCTGAATGTAAAATTTAACTGTTGAAATTTTTACACTTTATATATACAAGCAGGGTTCTCTGTTCATATTTTGGTTTCTATTCACAGAAGCTAAGCGGCAGCAAAGCCTGGGTGAGTCCCACCCCTCTGTCAGTGCCCTCAAGCTGCCCACAAACAGCTTCTTATTCACCACAATGCAGCAAACAGCAGTAGTCAGAGAGGGGAGGAGCTTCAGTGCCAGCACCCTTTTACAAGCACCTTCCATACCAGCTAAAGTAGTGGCAAAAAAATCCCCCAAACTCTGGACCAGGAGACATGCTTGTGTCACACCTCTTAATGGACCAGCACCTTTGTATGGGGAGTGGCCTTTGGTGGGATTTGACCTGTTCGAGGATTTTAGCAAACTCCATGATTATTATGGCCAGGAAGTGAAGAAAGTGCGAGAGGACTGGCTGAAAAGTCGTCAAAAAGAAGAGGACCACACTGATCAAGATCTTATTGACCTGGGGTGAAAGAAAAAAGAGTTTAGTGTTTCCTTAGGAGGAACTGAGATGGGGTGAGTCATGTGTGTCAAAGAGGAAGCGAGCCTGTTTTAGTATTTTGACATTTTTGGCAGACACCTGACATCTGTCTGATCAACGCCGGTCATTTTTTAGATTAGCTTTAAACTCTTTGCAGAAAGTTCAGATTTTCTAGATTCTGTGAAGAAAACACACTGGAATGTAAAGCAGGGTAGATGCTGTTCAAAGGGGCCTTTTCTTTTTATATTTTATGGCAATATTTTACACCTGTGATTTTCTTGCTGTGGGATGCCCACCATGATGCAGTGTTAAATAAAAGAGTATTATATGAAATTCACTGTACGATCAAATAAAACATGTCTATTGTTTTTTTATGACTTGTAACTGGTTCGTTGGCATGTTGACACACAACTTTGATGCACAAAATACAAATAAACATAACTCCTAAGAGCCCCTTCTTAAATCTACGCCTGTGATTAACAGTGGTGGTAAGAAAGTCCATGTTCTGAAGGAAGATGAGCTTAAATACCATCCAAAGCAAAAGAAAGGAGAGAGTGCAAGCATGAGTGTCACCGGTGATTTGTGACAGAAGGATGGCAGCAAGAGTGAAAGGGAAGGTTTAGAAGATGGTAGCGAGACCTGCTATCATGTATGGTTTGGAGATGGTTGCACTGACAAAAATACAAGAGGTGACAGAGTTGAGGATGTTAAGCTTTTCATTTGCAGGTTAGAAATCAGTACATCAGAGGGACAGATCAGAAAGTCAGAGCGGCAAGGCTGAGGTGGTTTGGGCATGTAAAGAGCAGGGATTGTGGATACACTGGACAAAGGGTGGAGGAAAACCACAGAGAAGATTCATGGATGTAGTGAAGGAGGGTTTCTGTGACAGAGGAGGTAGATGAGCCGCTGTGGTGATTTCTAAAAGGAGCAGCCGAAAGAAGAACAAGCAGTGGATGGATGACTGAGAACCTGCACAGAGAAGAAGAAGCAATGAAGGAACATGAACAGTAGAGGGAGCTGCAGGCACAGTGTGTGACTGACTGATTTATAGACGCATGCAAGAGACACAAAGAATGCAGCTGGTGTTACATATTTAAGAAAATTTAGTGGATTTAGTTAAGTTAGTTGCTGCTTACTTTTATCAGCAGCGTCCACAATTCAGCTGTCCTGCAACTTGAAAAACAACAACAGACACCTGAAGTGCTTTTGAAATTCACTGAATGGCGACTGATGTAACACAATCACAGATGGACTCAAATAACCAAATAGAGTAACCTCAGACTGGACGGTGATCAAACACACATTATGACATTACAAACTCTCATGTCTCCCGTGTCACTCCAATTTGCTAAGACCGTCTTCCCCATAGGTCAAGCAGGGAGCTTCTCCACATTCCAGACCCTACATACACACATACCAATCATCCAGAAATGATAGATGGCTTCTCAAGAGCGTGGTGGGATGCGTCACATTACAGCACAGGCACCTGCAATGTACACACATATCTGTATGAAAGCATTCCCTCGCCACAGCGGCGATTAAACACATTGTGCAGACGGTGAAGTCAGTAAACTGCAGCAGCTGACACATCTGTGAAAAGTTTGAGATGTTACAGCTCGTTTGCATATTTCTTAAGAAGTGCTTGACACTCGTGTCCAACTAGAAGGGCCAGTTTGAAGAAAAACACTTTGATTTATTAGTTTTTTTTTACCGAAGACCAATTTTAAAGTCATTACTTTTCCCTTTCAAAAAGACAAATCTATGAGGAAGCCATTGAGTTGTTGTTATTATTTTCAATCACATAAAGAACATGAATAAAAAACCCAAACACACACAGTGTTAAAACAACAGGCTAAATGATGTTTAAAGCAGATACAGTGGTCACCATATGCTGATATTAGAAGCAATGCAATCTGTTGTAATACTTTAAAATGTTCCACTGAAGTAAGTTGCAAGATCTAACTTGTTTAAGTAAATCCTAAAGTGTAAAAGCAGTGAATGATTATTGTGGGAGCAGATTATGGAGCCGCTTTTAAAGCTAAAACACAGAGTTTCAGTGTAGTTTAATATGGCGCTGCACGTGTTGGCACTGTCACCTCACAGTAAAAAGGTTCCTGGTTTGAATCATTGTTTCTGCGTGGAGTTGCCTGCTTCAGTTTCCTCCCACAGTGCATTTCGTCTCATGTATGAGCGATAAATGAAGTGTACAGAAAAAAATATATACAGGCAAATCTTATCTTATCCACTTCTTCCTCTTAAAAGTAAAAACTGACACCATGTGGTGTGATACATATAACTCCTGCAACGAGATGTTGATGGTCTAGTGAAACAGAGGTCAAAGGTCAACAAGAATACAAAGTAAGTACTGAGACTCAGACCCTGGAATTCCTGCACGTCCAGTGAAAACAAACACCAGCCTAATTCAGATTACTGAGGGACTGGAAACCAGTGAAAAGCAGAGATGTGACTCATCGGTGGCTGGTGGGGAGATAAGTGGAAACACAAACAGTCTCAACCACAGAACAAAAATAAATGTGCCTGATTAATGAAATGAAAACAGATTATCTCTGAAGTAGATTTGGATATAAAACCTGAAAGAGCAAATGAAGGAAAGCATTTTGCTATTTGGGGGGGGGCTGGCGGCACGTCGACAGACTGTTAGGTTTATTTAGCTATTTTGGTCGCACTCAGCTGTCCCTTTTATGCTCTTCTGGGAATGTCTGCTGCCATCACCCTGCCAAGTAATCCCTTTATATTTAAGGGGGTGGGAGCCTGAGGGGTAGACGGTGTGAGAGGGGGCCAAACAGGTGGGAAAGTGTTCATGACTGTAACCAATCAGAAAACACACACCTCTGTAGTGATGAGAAGGCAGAGCCTCAGACAGAGATTAATGGTGCTTTCAATTGTCTGGCATGTTGTCGTACATTTAAGGCTCGCAACACCCCTTCAGAAACAACAAACACACAAAAAATGAGAAAAAAACGACTTACACAAAAGAGCAACTCACACTACACATTGCAAATTAATTGCCATTCTGCTTGTAAAAGGTAGTATTGTAGTTTTCAGGCCTCAAAATTAATCTTATATATGAAGCGACTATCTGCTTCCACAATCAAAATTGTATTTAACTAAGGGACAACATATAAATGTACATGTTTAAAAATTAAATTACTGGTGTGCAAACCTTTTGGCTTATGACTATGATGTCTTTGTTTAGTCCAATAAAAAAACTAAGTTAAATATTGAAAGTTAAGTGAAGTTAAATTATCCCTGCCAGGTATTAAGTATCTAATTAAGCCACACATTATGTAATATCTAATTTTTCTCTAGGATTAAACTTTTATTAATAATTTAAGGACATTTTCTTAAAATTACTTTCCGAATGCAGGAAGTATTCGTACATTGCTCTTTTGCTACTAAATAAATGTTTCAGGCATTTCATGTATCACCCCCTGTATATCTGTGACCTACAATAGCAGAAATTGTTTAATTATTTCAATTACATTATTAATTATTATAAACATAACAATTATGTTGTTTTTATTATTTTTCATTTGTTCATGTTTCATTGTTGTGGCACTAATCTGCATCCCTAACACGTTTACATTGTTTGCACTAACATTTTAATTATTAAACAATAAGACTGTTGGATAAATAATTTGTTTAAGCTCTTTGTTTACACCTTATCCTTATTCATTTAATTCAGTTTTGGCAATGTTCCTTTTCACCATGATGGAATAGGTTTGAAAAGACTGAAAAAGAAAGAGGAAATAAATACATAAAGCTCTTTTTACAAAACAGACCAGTTTGCATTTGCATTAATGCATCCAGAAAGGACGGGGGTAAAATACAAATAGAAATTCTATATAACTAAGTCTGTAAGCATGAATATCCTCAGACACGCTCCCTTTTCTACAGCACGATTCTAAAGTATTTCAGTGTAAGGATTAAGTAAAAAAAATATTGCTTATATATCTTGCTGTTGCTCGTTTTATTAATGGCTGCATGTTTTTATGTAGTACTACGTATTTGATCCTGCTAAGCAGCTCCTGTCATCATAACTTCCATGGGAAAATCCCAGATTTGACATCAGCATCGTCACTTTGTCACGGCTTAAAAAAAGAAAGCAGCGCTGTGCACATTCAGGGTAAGAGCTGCATCAGTTGCTGAGCATATAGAATGCCTGTCAAACTGTAATATCGCAAATGGACAAACCAAAAATAAAGTCAGAGTGGCCTCTGTGCCTTTCTGCAGACGGATGGAGGTGGACAGAAGGAGGGGAGGAGAGGCAGTGTCCAGTGGTCCAACAAGTATATATGTCCTGAATGTCCTTATTAGTCCACGTGGGACTGCAAACCTGCAACATGGTCCCTCAGCTATCAAGTTTACTTAATTCCAAGACTCCCGGGTCTATTTTTGATCTCCTGTAAGGTGATACGCTGCCCCGCCATTCTGTCTCCTTCACTTTTGCCATCACTTCATCCTTGGCCATCCTCTCTCTCTCTTTCTCTCTATTTCACATACACACACACACCCTCTCGCTCTCTCTCTTTTTATTCCCATCCAAACTTGAAGCTGCGGCTAAAGTTAGATTGGCTGGTGGATGAGTATATAAGCCCCCGGGAATAAATGTATAACGCGGCTTCACACACGGTGTCTTCCCTTTCTTGATCACCCAAACCTCAGCTCTCAAGATGGTGAGTACCAGGCTTCTCACATCTCTGCACAGTGATGGTGGAAATATCTACAGGAGAGTTTGAACCAACCCCATGGATTACAAATTTATTTTTTTTGGTCTAATTTTGAAATAGAAATTCCAGAATAGAAGTGTGGATTTTGGAGAACTGGATTTTTGATGATGCAGCTGTAAAGAGGCTTGGATTCTAATGAATTGTTGCTATTAGTTGATACAAGTTTTTAGATACATTGCAAGCCAAATTGATTAGTTCGGTAAAGCTAAATTGAGGAAAAAGTATCAAGTTTATAAAATTTCACACAAGCATAACTTGTGTTAAAATCCTGTTTTTTTTAACAAGCCTGAGTGATGACCTGAACTTGAACCTGAAGTGTAATCTGGATGAGCATTGATTTCCAATCAGACAAGTTTAGAGATGCTATGCAAAATTGATTATTTTTATGATTTTAGTATAATTTATAAATCTTATATAGCTTAGAAAGGTTAATATTATTAAACATCCTATTGACATAGATTGATAAAAGTAAGGGTTACCGAATCTTGTTCCGCACTCATCAGCATCCCATATTCATTTGAAGATGATGTGCTTGTCTCTGTCCTCCAGGCACCAAAGAAGGCCAAGAGGAGGCAGGCAGCAGGAGACGGCGGCTCCTCCAATGTGTTCTCCATGTTTGAGCAGAGCCAGATTCAGGAGTACAAAGAGGTGAGGTCGTCTTCATCCCTACTCCATAAGCATCCCTGATGGCTGAACGCCCTGGAAGCGTTTGACAGTTTCCGATTAGTTGTCAAAGATATTTAAATAGCCTCAGAATCTGAATCTGTGCAGAATTTGAGTTTGGTTTAGCAACTCTAAGGATCTGTTTTCACAGCGGTTGCTTTTTTGCATGCTTCCACTTCTCCCCTGACAGTTTAATAATCATAGGAATGTCGTTAGGAGCAGCGCTGAAATTTCGACACCATCTGAACCTCTGACTCCCCCCGTCCTAGCTACTGTCAGCTGTCACAGCTGGGTAAAGTCTGGGATGCCAAAGAGATTAAACTAACCCCTGTTATGATGCAGAAAAGAAAAACAAAGGGGTTAGACTCACTTTTGGGCATGACATATTTTTAAAGGTTTATTTTTCAGATGCCACTGAACATTTGATAAGATTAGAAAGAAAAGACAAAGAGCAAAAGGAAAAAGTGTAAAAAATAAAGATTAAAGGTTGTGTGTCAGAGTTCATTAAGGTCAGGGAGACTTGATTTGAGAAGAGCACGCCGACACGACTCTAGATAACGATGGTGTCCGGGTTTTCAGTGTGTTGCCAAGTGATGTGAGCTCCAAATAGACCATATTTATCCCCTGATAAGTGATACAGGCTTCTTAAGTGCCACACAGGAAACACATGTAATAATGATTAGGATGATCTTAGCACATTGCATAGATGGAAAGCTAGCAGGCAGCAGGATGTATTTGTAACTATCAGTACAAATGTGTGTGTGTGAGAGAGAGAGTAAGGAAAAGGAGAGCAAGGGGAGAAGGTGGAAAGAAAGGTCAGTGAGTGAAGTTCAAGTCCAAGTCCAAGGGGTTATCTTAAGTTTCATGGTTGTAAGATGCAGAGCAGATCAGATAGCTGTACTCTAATGATACTTTCCCAAATTAACATGTAAGAAAAGACTGGGGTGGGGGGATTAAACACCCCCTCCTGCCACCAAAAGCCCACTAAGGTTCTTTCTTACACAGTATCGTCTATCGTCATTTGTGTGTCAAAGATTCTTACCAGCTGCCACTTTAATGAACAAACTATTGACAGAGGAGTTCGTAAATGCCTAAAGAGGTCTGATCCCGCCCAACCACACAGACTGCATCAGCCCCAAGTGTTTCCTTCCAATACTAAACCCAAGCGTTTCTTTCCAGGCTTTCACAATCATTGACCAGAACAGAGATGGTATCATCAGCAAAGATGACCTGAGGGACGTGCTGGCCTCAATGGGTGAGTCCAAATGGAAGCAATTCACACCCCAGAAAGCATGTGCGAATTCACTTCACGCTCTCTCTCATCTTTATTTTAATTTCTGTGCTCTTCAGGCCAGCTGAACGTGAAGAATGAGGAGCTGGAGGCCATGATCAAAGAGGCCAGCGGCCCAATCAACTTCACCGTCTTCCTCACCATGTTCGGAGAGAAGCTGAAGGGTGGGAATCCCATTTTCACCAAATGACTTACATTACACTGGCGCTAAAGTTCCCTGATTTCCTTTTAAGTGCTTTCAGATAAAGGGGTGCCAACACATGATGCACAGTTATGTGCTAATGCTAGCATATTTTCCCGCTAACACTGTGTAACCGACCCCCTGTCCTCACCAGGTGCTGATCCCGAAGACGTTATTCTTAGCGCCTTTAAAGTCCTGGACCCCGAGGCTTCTGGAAGCATCAAGAAGGAATTGTGAGGACTTTTAAAACAATCTCTTTTATCCTCTATGTTGATCCAAGTGGAAAGAATTCAGATTAAAATCTTTTTTTTTTTAACCTATTCCAGCCTTCAGGAGCTCTTGACCACTCAGTGCGACAGGTTCACCCCCGAGGAGGTAAAATCAGTAATTCCACATTTTGGCACAATGGCCCTTTGATGTTGTTACTGTATACTGTTACTCAGCCTATCTTTAAGAAATAAAATTAATTAACATTAAAGAAATTATTTAATAATTTAACAGAAGTAAGTTAAAAAGTTCTATTTTTTTTAATCTAGATTGGGATGTGGTAGTGCCCTTATTTCTTTGGATATTTGGGATGGGTCTTCCCTTTACTGACAAAAATGTACACCCAAGTCTATTTATAGACGATTTTTGTAGTCTTTAACACAAATCCTTTCTGTTCCTTTAAACATATAATTTATTATTGTTCTTCAGTGAGAGATTATTTTACTGATGGACCAAATATTTAATTATGGACCATGCTACTTTCTCAATGTGGTGAATTTCCAACTTTGCTTTTCTCCCTCAGATTAAGAACATGTGGGCCGCCTTCCCCCCTGATGTTGCTGGCAACGTAGACTACAAGAACATCTGCTATGTCATCACACACGGAGAGGAGAAGGAGGAGTAAAGAAAAAGCTAGAAGACAAGAAAGACAACAATCCCTTTGCTATTCTGCCTTCCCTGTCCTTTTCTTTCCTCCTTTCTTCCCACTCACCTTCTGTGTAAGCCCAGGTGCACAGCCGCTCATGTTTAAACCAAAGACTTGTCACACTGACACATGAGATGACTGACGCCCGAGGGATGTCTATGTTTGCTTATGGGGAATAAGGATGATTATTAATAATAAAAATGATCCTGTAACATCATTTCCAACTTTTCTTTCCGTGCAAACAGCTTCTGTCGTCTCACCTCTTCGTCTCTGTGTGGCCGGTCACTAGCCTCAAAGGTGCTTTAGCGTGAATGAATCGCGTCCCCTCTGCTTCCCTCGGTATCTGAGAGGAACACATTATTTGGAGGGACACACCAAGCATGAGGACTTCATTCCAAATTTTGAAGATGTCCTTCTGAGTAGAGGAGGTGGGGACAGAGAATTTGCAGGTTAGATTAGGAAAAAGTTACCTCATTAAAGTGATGGAAACTTAATTTATTTGAAAAGTTTAAAAAAAAAAAAAAGAAAGAAAAGGTTGAAGGAGAGGAGAGAAAGGGCCGAAAGAAAACATTCAATTCTTCGATTCCTTTCCCTCCCCTCCTTCTAGCAACTAACAAATCACCTTTTTTTTTCCATAAGCTGACTTGAATCCAGTGACTGGACTCTTCCTCACCTTTCCTGTAATGAATAAAAGGGAAAAAAAACTGAATAAAATCTCTTTTCTTTTGTACAATAGTGTGTCTGTTCAGTGGCTTTGTGGGGCAGGGTTTGAGCAGCAAAAGTCACCCATCTGGTAACATCTGGTGGAGCTTCGTCCTGCCAAATATGGCTGAAACAATTATAAATAAAAACAGACGAGGACGACTCTTAATTTCAAAATTGAATGCTGGTTATTTAAATCCAGCCTAGATTTTTAATCTTTCCAAACATGTAAGCCACACACCAAAAAAGAAAAACATTACCCAAGTGATTTAATATATTATGGTTTATTACTCATCACAAATGTCATTATCATCATTAATTATAAATACAACAGTTGCAGATCTGAAGGAATGAATTCAATTAGCTATGATTTTATTTCACTTTCGCCAGAGAAGAGAGTGACATGTAAACTTAAAGACACTAAAGACGTAACGGCATAGAAAGAAAAAAAAAAAAACCCACACAGCTGAGACATTTTCCTTTTTTGAAATGTTTGCATCAGTTGAGTTATTCCCAATGAAATGTACTTAAGAATTACAGCTTCAGGGTCAATGGAGAAATGCACAAAGGACTTGATACAAATAGGCTTTGTCACTATTGCAGAGCAGAGCAAAGAGCAGCTAGTGTCAGATTCATTTGATCATCACGTCACCTCCAGCTCCCTGAACAAAGACAAACGACACCATCATCCAGATGTGAGCTGCGAGGACATATTGCTCATAAATACCATAATCCGCGGGCCTGAAAGTGTTAAAGGAAAGGAAAAAAAAAACAAAAAACAAAAAAAAAACATGTGGTGAAGCACAAAATCCTTTCCCCCACCCCCTGACGGCACCACTCAGATCAGCACGAGGTAAAATCAGTGCTGCTGTCACCACATAGACACACGCCAACAGTCATGATGAAGCAAAGTTTGCATAGATGTGTTCAGATTATCCACACTAAACACTACACTTAATCTGTGCCTATAATGCGCTGACGTCGAAACAGAAGAGGGAAAGAGAGTGTGTGTGTGATATTCATATTCATATATAAATGACAGCCCTGTGAAGACCTGAAACAAGTGGGAAAACGATGAATATGGAGGACATGTTGGCTACAAGTACACGAAAGTCCCTCTAATCATCAACTACCAAACAGTACAGCTAAAGAGCATCAATGTTTGTTTTTCTTGCCATCAAATGGTTTACACTAACTACCTGGCACTATTCATCATATACTGACAGGGTTCAGCGCCACTTAATGTATGCATAAATATGTTACAGTACAGAACATTGAGTGTAAATACATTAGGGAGTTAGTCCATAAGTCATTATGAATGTTACAACACAACTTGGTGAGACAGAAGTACTTAAGATGTTCAATTAAAAACCACTTTTTAGTATATGACACAGTACAAAGACCTTCAGTTCCTAAATATTCTGCCAAAGTCAATCGTTCTAAAGGTTGTTCTCTCAATCTAAGGCTCATTTTCCCCCCCACACTCAAGTCTGTTAATACTGCACTTCAGTAAACTGGAGACTCGTGAACCTAAGCTGACCAAACCAACAGTGAAAGTAAACCAAAAGACATGCATTGAGTTTGCTGAAGCTGAAGACTTAATGTGCAAAAAGAAAACAAAAAAGAAAACAAGAAATGAAATAAAAATAAAAGACTTTGAACAGTTCCTCTGCAACTACGCTGTGTAGTCAGCCTCTATTCCAGTCAACCAGGTGTCTCTCACTTAGATAGAAAAATACTCAGATCCAAAATAATAATAATAATTCATAATATACTATATTTGATTAAATTAACCACTTTTTACATAAATACATCAGAGCCCAAAAGGTCAAAGATCAGAGGTTAATGCTACATTGGCACACCTGGCACCTCCAGTCAAGTGGCTTCCTATAGGTCCACAAGGCTGAAACCAGCCTGCTGAGACGCTTGTTCTCCATGTCACCGCACTAAAGGAGTGGTCACCTTCAGTGGTGCTTTGTGACAAAATGACAAGTGCAAAAAAACCCAAAACAAACAAACAAAAAAACAAGAAAAATTCTTCATTCTCTTACGATAATTGAAATCACATTCTAATGAGTTAAGGACCCCATACCTGTGCACACTATTTTGTTCAATGAAACTGAAATAATACTAAACTCACAGAAGGATATTTGGTCTGCAGGAGTTGTGCACAGATACTGCTTGCATGTTAGCACACAAGCAATTTACTGATAATGTTGTACCTCCTTTTTTAACCTTTGAAAAAAACAACAAAAAAACCCCCCTAAAACCTGAAATAAAAACATTACCTGCTTATCCAAAACACAAAAAAAAAAGAAAAAAAAAAAGAGTGACCCATTAAAACACTGCCGTCACTAACAGACTACAAGGTATGGTTTTTCCTCTACTTCCCCCTCTTTTGTTTTTGTTGTTTTTTTTAAATCTAATCTAGTAAAAGTTTGAAAACACAGAAGGGGTTCAATGGTAGTTTGACTTAAAACAAAAAAGGGAGGCCACACAAAGCACATTGACACATTTCACTACACTACTAAGGCACAGACAACATTAAACGTGACAATAAATACATCCTCAACAATACTACTAGCATTTCTGTCTTCAGTGCCTGCGTTTGAGACTTTAAATGATTTATTTCCGTTTTCTCCCCTCCCCCAAATAACCCTTTTCATCAGATGAGACGCGACGGGGCATTTGGAGTGTTAACACGATCCTATGTATCGTAGGTAGACCTTTTATTTACATTTTCTATGGCACCGTAACAACTTCTGCAAGCGTTTGAGATGATTTTCCCCTCACACCACTGCCATCCGTTTAATTAAAATAATTAAAAAAAGAAGAGGAAAAAAAAAGAATTTAAAAAACTAAAACAGAAAGTGACTGCAATCCTTTATATATATAATAATTAAAAAAAAGTTTCACAGTCCATGCTCCAGTTGGGGAAAAAAAGAAAGAAAAAAAGGAAATTTTGTCCCATCTCACAAGAGGCAAAAAGTGCTGTTGAAACCATGATCCAGTTTTCTCCAACATAGTCCTTACACTACTTTAAATCCTTGAAATGATGCATTATATAGGAAGCCATCCCATTTTTATATTAGTCACTGTTTTTGGGGATCTTTTGTTCCCCTGACCTCTTTTTTGTGTTGTTTTGTTTGTTCAGCCTCCCTTTTTTTGTTATCCTGGAATGACGAGGTGGAAAATTAGGCCGACTCTTTCGCTGCTGCAGCTCCATTTTTGTCCTCTGCATCCCCTCCTCCTTTGTCTTTTTTCTTGCCCCCTTTCTTCTTCTCTTTTTCTAGCTTCTCTTTCTCTTTTTTGAGCCTCTCTTTTTCAGCCTTTTCTTTTTCCTTTTTTTCCTTCTGTTTTTTCTTCTCGTCTTCTTTCTCCTTCTTCTTGTCCTCTTTGCTTTTCTTCTTCTTCTTTCCTTCTTCCTCCACATTTGCGGCATCAGCTGATGGGGGTGCAGTTTCTTTTTTTGAATCTGGTAATGGGGGCAGAGGGGTGTTGTTTGCAGTAGGAGACGGGATAGTGGGAGTAATTTGCTCCGAGACGATCTTAGGAGAGGGGGCCAGAGTAGTGGGGGGTTGTGGTGTGCTTTGCATTGGGGCCGAAGAAGCAGGCTCGCCCTGTGCTGATGTGCTCTCTGAGGCTGGAGCAGGACCATGAGATGAACTAGCCACCTTTGATACTAAGGGGCTCTGCGGTGCTGCCTTATGACCTGCCCCTGGGGGCATAGGTGGTTTCTGGCTGGGCCCTCGGTTCGAGCTCGATGTTACTGCGGGTGGTGACGGAGGTGGAAAGCCCTCAAATCCTGACGGCCCTGAGAAGGAGCCCTTCTTGGCGTGGGAGTGGAAAGGAGCCTTAGATTTGCGGAAGCCAGGGAGTGACAGCAAACTGGAAGAGGCCCTGAGGGGTCCTGGTGGTGGGATCGAGCTTCCTAGGAAAGAGAAGCTTCCACCAGAGCTGATGGAAGCAGCTCTGCGTTTGTACTCAAAGATAGCTCTTGTACCGTGAAGGCGGCGTCCCGGCTGGTGCATAAGTTCCCCTCTGGACTCCCTCCACTTCCTCACCTGAATGTTGCACTCTCTCTCTATGAGTGCCTCAGTCACTGGGAGAGCGACGATCTGGACAACAAAACATCAGACAAAGTAGAGACAGACAGAGGAAGTGAGGATAACAAGATGAGCCACAACAGGATAAAATGACTAATAACTCGTGTCTCTGAGTAAAAACAGAAACAAGCTTTATGTACACGGCCTCCATAAGCACTGACCTCCTGTACCAATATGTCCTCTCTGATAGTGTCGGGTGAGATGTTTCTTAGACGCTCCATGGTCTCATACATGCCCTGAAGTTCCCGAAGTTTATCCACAGAACCAAGCATCTGTTTCAGCAGCACCAGGCCGACACGGAAGACTATCTTCACTCCTACACACAGACACTTAAGTTAGGTTTCTTTCAATCTAGAAAAACTAGATCTAGAAAAAAAAAGCAGTTCTCAAAGTTCTGTTAAAGGGGATAATTATGCATTTTCTTATTTTCACAAGTCATAAACACCGATACAGTTGAGGACACAGACATTTTCTATTCTTGGTTGCGTACGATGTAAATGAGGGCTGATATTCCTAATATGGTCATCTCAGGCACACCGCTCTGGCTGCGACCACAGAAGAGGGCGGGGCATCTGTGGTTGCAGCCACACCGCCACGTTTCGAGCATTTTTGAATAGAGCAGCTTTAAAGGGAGGAGAAAGGGGAGCTACAATAGCTTGAAGAGGATGAACACTATGACTGCAAAAGCCCCAGCGCCAGATAAACGTGGGTTACTTTGAATGGTGGATCATGAAAAACTACTACAGCAGAATCCAATAGCGAAAATACAGAGATGGAAAAAACACCCTTTTTCTCTTTTTCCACAGGATTAAAATAAAAATTATTTAACAAAAAAACAAAACAGTAAAATGCTGCATTCTTACAGCTCCTGCATTTAATCAAATCAGGTTGCTGGTCGTAAAGTACCTGCTATTTACATTTTAAATTTAATTTGATGCATTTGGGTTTTATTTTTTTGCCGTTTTATTTTATTCTATTGTTCTTAACTTATTTAATATTTTAAAGCGCTTTATAAATAAAATCGGATTGGATATTTAAGGTCAGACTGTTTCATGCACATTTGCAAGTAATTTCTAAACAGAGGTACATGGATCAAATTCACTAAACAGACAAAAGCGCTGCCAACTGGCTATGAAACCTGTAGATATTAACGGTACCTTCACAGAAGAACATGTCCCATACACGCAGGACACAGGACCATGGTAAAGTGCGTGAGAAGATACACATGAACCACTCCGTCATGTAGAGAATGGGATCAATCTTGAACTTCTTAAGATGACGATACGCCATTGGACACGTGCGACGCAGCACAGAGAAAAAGATTTCGCCATCAAGTTGAATCGCTTCCTAAAGGAAAAAAATAAATAAAACAAAATTATTAAAACTGAGATAACTGTGTAACAGACTAGCAATACATGTTTATTCACTCACCAGCCCTGCACTGTAGTAGCCAGGAAGATATTTCTCACATATTTGGACGAGGCACCAAAACGCTTGCTGTGAAAGAGAAAGAAAAGTTAAAGGCTTGCACAGCAAACAATAAATTGTAGATTGAAAAACAAATATATTCTGACTTATTATAGTGTGGGAGAGGACTATGTGGACACTACACTACAAGTAGATTGCAAAATACTAAGAAACAATATAAAAAGTAGAACTTCTCATCAGTGTTGTAACCACAATTGAGTATAATCCGAGTGCGTTTAAAGCAGATATGTGCATTATTATGCCCTCTGCTGCTACATGTGTTTGCTAAGCAAGTGTGTTTAATATTAAAGCATTAACCACTAAAACAAAGAGCAAAACTCGACTGAACAACATCAATCATTTCCTGAATACATCTTTTTATGTCAAACAAACAAACAAACAAACAAAAATCAGCTTGCCCAGCTTTAAATAGATGTTGGTTTCATAAGAAAGCATTATCTGAAAAAGAATCTACAAGTCTAATTGTGACAAAGAGATAAAGGTGCAGTTTGCTATGAGGTACTGACGTGAGAAAACAAGCCTTACATAACACAGTTCGCGCTCACCTGTTTATTTAAAGAAATGAGCAAACTTAGATTTCACACTGCGACAGTAACATTTAAGCAGGCGTGGTCACAATACTGTAAAAACATCAGCCCACGCTATTTCCATCGCGGACAGAAGTGAGGTCACAGAAAGAAATGATGTCACCTTGTAATATGGGTTAGGGGCGGTGCAATAAGCATTTTAGGCTTCTTCGGTCTCCTATTTTTAATTAAGAAGACTTTCCAGTGAAATAGCAACCAAATAAAGTCACGTTTCAGATGCGTTTTGTTTTCTCGCTCTGCCTACTCTCTTTTGTCACGCGCCCTCTCTTTATTAACGTGTCAGCAGAGGAGGGATAAATAGAAAGACCAAGGCTAAAACAAAACATCCCTGATTTCTAAGAAAGTCTGACCACACACATAGCTAAAGGTTGTAAGATTAACTCATCATCCAATGCGTCAATTCATCCAGTTTCCTTTTTTTCTCTTATGTGAAAACAAACGCTGCACACCGGATTTAAAACACTGCTTCAAATGATACATGTTTAGATATGGAGGACAAAAGTAAACTGGACGGTATTTAACGTACCTGCATTTATTTTAGTTCTTTTGTAGTAAAAACAGACTTTCACCACAAGTCATTGTTCATATATTTATGAGACTTTCTCAAGAAATCACGCTTCTGAAGTCATCATTGTGAAACTAACACTCAAAACCTAATGAGAAACAGTACCCTAACCATTCCACCCCTCACCTCTGCAGGCATGTGCATGAGCAGTACTGCAGCCACCGGCGCTTGGGCCTGGCAGTAACCCTCATCGGGCCGGTAGATGGTGTAGGCCTTGAGGATTCGGTATAGATCCTGTTGCCTGCAAGAACAAGCATGACAATTATTCAGTGGCTTACGAGGGGAACTTGGGTGTTACCTCCAGTTCATGAGCTATTCAAAAAAAAAAATTACATAAATAATAATAAATAATTTCTTTCAATAAACTTGAAAGAAAATGAAAGAATATTAATTATTCTATACAAGGATTACTTCAAACATCTTTTTAAAGTACACATTTGTTTTGTTCATTGGCTTTGTTTTGTCACGTTACCCTTTTTTTTCATTTCATCTTTGAATGTCTGATATCACTATTACTGCTATCTTTGATTCTGCCTTTAATCGAATCCAATTTGTTTTATTGTGGAAGCCAATTTTCCCTAAAAAACAATAACAAAAGTTTTTGATAAAGCCTCAAAAAAATAAATAAAAAAAATAAAAAAATTATGTTTTATTGCTGATTGCAGACCCACAGCCAGCAGCTTTTATTAGTCCTTTTTCAATGAGCTATTGTGATTCTGTGTTTTATTCAGGATATTATTATATGGCACAGCCTTAATGTTTACCGACAGATATAGTAACATCCTACTGTGACCCTGCCCTGATACGCAGCTACAAAGATCAAATCATTTCCAAGTAGTGCAGAGTGCATGGTGTTCCTTTTTTAATCAATCCTGCATGCCATGGTTCCTCTGGTATAAAATAGACTGTGTTTGTGTTTATTGTTTTACCCATGGCCACCGCGAGCAGCAAACATCTCATGAAAGGGGAACTGCCTGTGGAGATCCTTCTCTATAATGTCCAACCATTTAGCCTCTCCCTGCTCTCTCTCCAGCTCCTGTAGCGAAAGAGAAAACAAACAAACAAACAAAAAAGTTATCAATAAATTCTCTGGAAATTATTTTTTAGCCATAAAAGTGGATTATACAGGACGTTTAATTATTAACTAAAAATAAAAAAGCTGGCAAAGAAATTCTTTCATAGATAAGAGGAACAATAAGTTAGTAAATGGCTGGACACCGCCTAGTCAAAGCCAGACCCTCTCAGAGGGGCAGGGCATCAACAGGCAGGATTACTGGTCCTGATAAGAGGCTTATTGCTCACTAGGCCTGCGCCTGCGCCCCTTTAGCACTCCTGGAGCTGCAAGTGGCCTTCTCAGCCCCACTACAAGCCACTTAGTCAATACTAAAGATATCTCCCAAAATGTTTTCAAACCAGCTGCAATTGTCTTAAATTGAAAGAGAATTAAGTTGAATAACAGAGATCAAATAATTTGTATTTATTCCACTTTCTACATTGAATAAATGAAAACTAGTTCATTAGTGCTAAAAATGACATGACAACTGTGATACCTCAAATTTCCCAGGGTTGTCTCTTAGAAGCTCCTCACTGTTGGACAGCAGCTGCCAGGCTCTTGCTCTGAGAGAGGATGGAATCCCCTTCCTACAGCGCAGCTTCACCTGTAAGGCAGACATTTAGGCCATCGGCTCTGACATAATGTTTACCCATCATTAATTCATACTATATGTTCTTTTGGGGGGGGGGGGGGGGGGGGGGGGTTCTGTGTGTGTGATTCTAGTTTTTACTGGCAGCAGTGACGTTATAAATAATGATTTTCAACTTGAATGTTTCATTAATAAAGATCAGATGTGCGACTTGATTGTTCTGTTATTTAATTTTTTAGCAGTTCTGTTCTCACTTTTACCATCACATACTGAAAGGCTGCTGTGTGTGTACCTTCTGGAAGCGATGTTTGACCCACTTATCCCAGTGGCAGAACATGTCAATCCATTTCATCTCCCGCTGTCGTGCAACTTCAATTCGAACTTCCTTTTCACTGCAATAGTGAGTAATATAAAATGACTTTATGCTGACAGAATGAGGAAGTTCTTTGTTCTTTTGATACCACTAAAAACTACACTTTGAGCACTTGAATCTAACGACACGAATGGCTTGCCTCAATTTGCAGAACATTTTGCTAACTCACAGAAAATCACGAACAATGGCAGGAATTGACTGGCACTGACACCCAGGGCAAATCAATAAGACTTTAATTATTCAACAGAGGAAGAGCAATTAGCTTGCCAGAAAAGTAAAAGCAAATCTGACAAAAAAAGGGGAGGAAGAGAGCAGATGGGTGCGATGGGAAATACAACACAGACAGAGTCAGTACATAATGAGTCACAAAAGCGCTCTCAGCACTATCTGAGTCAGACCAAGGGGAGATAAAGGACAGACAGATATGTTTAGAGTAGCATAGAAGAAGAGGAAGGCAGGAAAGGGAGGCTGGGATGGATCTCTGTGAGTCAGATGGTGTAAAGTGGCCATAGGAAAACAGTCAAGCAAGAGTTACACTTTTCTGAGTAAACCAATTCTGTGGTCATGATTTAATAGTGTCTCATATTACAAATAGTGATCCACCTGCAGTGAAGCCAAGCATGAAAAAGCAGATTTTTGCTATGCTTTGTTTAAAATATTAATATTACACAGCGGCACAGCACATGCTTTTGTACAGTAGCTGGGAGTGTGTGTGACTGGTTAATGTGTACTTACCCCCCTTCACTGTACTGATTCCCACCTAGGAAGCCATACTTGTCAGTGCGTCTGACAGTTAGGCCATTAATCTCTGAATCTGACCCCACGGAGCTGCCATCTTCTCCCAGTCCAGACAGAGACTCCAAAGTTCCAGACATCAGACTGGCTGACTCAAGGTAACTGAGGGTGTCTGGTGCCGGCCGGGGTTTGGGTAGAGCGAAGGACAACGGTGGCTCTTGGATCAGGGGGAGTGGTGGGCTGTGGGGTTCAGCTCTGGTAGGAGTAGCAGGCAGTTCTCCCATCCTGGCTTCATTGGGAGTACCAGGCTTTGGGTACAAAGGTGGAGGCTCGTTTGGAGCATTTTGTGCTTCTTGGAGCGGCTGAGGTTTTTCTCCTTCAGCTGCTGCTGCTGATGATGATGATAAGACTGGAGGAGCAGGTGCGGGATTGGGACCTGCAGTCGTCTGGGGTTGTCCCACTTTAAGTTGAGCTTCTTCTACAACAGGATTTGGGTTACAGGTGACTTGCTGGTTAGGGTATAGGTTAGGACCAGGATTTAGATCAGGAGAGGGGGATGCCTGTGCCACTTCGCTTGGAGCTGGTGGCTTTCCTGCTGATTCTTCATTCCCTGGAGCAGGCTCCTGTACCGATGATAGAAGGGAAGCCTCAGCTGTGAGGTCGGGAGGATTTGAGGATCGGCGGGGAATCAAGGGGGACCCCCCTGCCAGTACTGCAGAAGTTTTTCCACTCAAAGCTTTGTCATTAAAAAGGGAAGACTTGGGTATGGACACCTCCCTGGGAGACTCTGTAGCAGTGCTGTTAGGTGGAGGAAGCCCTGGTGATGACGGAGGGATAGATGGAGCTGCATGAGGATCACCCAAAGCAGGTGGGGATGGGGATAAGGTGGAAAGCTCAGCCATGGTTCCACTCTCTCCTTTAGAAAAAGAAAAGAAAGACAAGCAGTTGAATTTTAATTGTAATAATATTAAACTCACAGCTACACAAATAATGCTTCTACAGAGGGATAAAGACACAAATCTTAACAGCAACGGGTCAATAATAAAATAAAACATGGGTGTGAAAGTGTATGAAAACAGACTTCTAACAATTCCTTTGCAACTCTTCTTAAAACAGAAGCAGTTTAAGAATGAGTCAAAATTTTTAATTAATATTATTTTTAAACTAATATAATACATTCACTATAAAAAGATTCACAGCCCATCCCAGATTTCCCTCATAACATCAAGTGTGCTATCAACATAAACCTAACACCAATAGATACACGAAGCTACATTTCCTCTTTTGCCACGAAAGCCTATATTGTACAGTGAAGTGATAGTGGTGTGTCTACATAATTCAGGAACTTCTTATTTGTAGTCACACAAAGGCTCACGGCAAAAAACACACAAAAATGAAAACTCTTAGCAAATACATCAGAAATGTACTTAATCGATGATTAAGCCAGTGTCCCAGAAAATGCAATTTCCTCATTACATGCACGAGTGCACTGGTACTCAACAAAGCGGACGGACAACCATGGTGATCCAGCTTTTTTGCTGATGGAGCAGGTTCATGTTTGTGGTGGCTTCTCCAGACAGCTATGTGTTACGAGCTAGCAGCTAATAACACCACCACAATAGTCACAGTCACTGTGTTGTTATGTCCTCTCAAGAGGCCTTGCTACAAGCGACTCGACTTCCCGATTCAGCGCGCTAAGGCAACATTTTACGAGCAGCTAATAGTTAACACCCACCCTGCCTCCCTGCCAGGCCCCAGCTGAGCAACGTCCACAGGCCTTGTCCACCCCGCCGCTGCCCCCCTATCAACTATAACTTCAACTCCACTCTTCAACTCACCCACACCGGCGTGTCACTGTGATCGGTCCGCCTGGATAGCCAGCCAGGGGGTTCCTGTCGTCTCGTCCCCCCGCCACAGCTCCGGTTCCGTAACCTTATCCAATTAATGAGAACACGAAAAGGCGACACAGGGGCAGGAACCGCTGAACGGGGAGATGAGCTGGGAGAACAAACGTCCCGCAATCCGTGAGCTAGCTAGCTAAGTTAACAGCTAGCTAAGTTAGCTTATTTAACTATTAGCATTAGCCCCGATAGTGTTCTGTTTCTGTTAGCCGTGCTAGCTAGCGGGATGCCTCGGTACCGCGGTTACACATGCGCACTTGTTCGACGCATTCTCACCAAAGTCAAGCGAGTCTGTAAGTGATAATTTTCATTTTGTAATAGGCCGACTTTCTGTGATCAGATGTCCAGGCACAGCCGCAGGGGCTCGGCAGACACGAACAGCCTGTATTTCCTACTGACAGCTACGCGCGCGTTCGCGTCAAAAGACGACAAGCACGCACACGTACAGGAACCTCCCTGCTTACACACTGTCATTGCTTCCATAAAAACTAATTTAGAAATTCGGGATAATATCAATAGATATGTCTAATTTTTTATTGTTGTGAACAATGACGTTTGTTTCTTATATATCTATGTTAAACACCCCCACTGCACTGTTTACTACTTTGGATTGTTATGTTAATGGGAAGTGTTTCACTAATGGCTGAATGGTTCTTTTTGTCAGTGTCACCATCTTCAAACCATACATCACTACCGCCTTGTAAATCTTTTCTTTCACTCTTGTTGCTATCCTTTTGTGAAAAATCACCCCTGGTGCTTGTCTCCACCTGCTTCAACTCACCTGGCCTGCAATTTCCTTCCATGTTTACTATTACACCTGTCTCTGTCTCATTCACACACATTTTCTGCTATGCTTCTATTGAGTTTATGTTTCATATATCTTTTATTAGAAGCAAGTATCACAATTGTTACAGGTTAGTAGGATATATGCCCCCTTTCTGCTTCTATTGAGTTTAATTCAGCATATCTTCACCTTTCCAGGTTTTCTTCCACCTTTTACCTACTTTCATTGTCATCATAGTTCATAGAGACTCCTGCCTGACCTCATCTGTCATTCTGTCCAACACCAATGCAAACAAGAAAGAGCTCAGAGCTAATATCCGATGTAGTCCCACCCACACAGAGCAAGGCGTTCTGACCTTCTCTACTCTTCATCAGCAGTCTCAAAACAAACATCTCATCTGCAGTGCTCTTTCTTGGCATGAAATCATACTGCTGTTCGCTGATCATCACCTCTGTCCTCAACCTAGCTTCAACAACTCTTTCCTATATCTTCATGGTATGGCTCATCACTTTTGTCCCTCTGTAATTATTCCAGGTCTGCACATCATCCTTGTTTTCTTTTTTTTAATAATTAAAGTTTTTTATTATTATTATTTTGAACAATTAAGAAAACCATAACATAACAACCCAAAACAACAAAAAAACACACTCAGCGAAGAAAAATAAATAAATATATAAAATAAATAAATAAATAAATAGATAGATAAACTGTTGCACACACAGTTAAGTCTTAATTCATACTGTATCTCACATTGTCTTCATGTTGTAGGCCCATATAAACCAAAAAACTGTCCCATTGTTCTGTTAGAGTCTCTGTCTTACTGCTCAGTCTTCCCAGCATTTTCTCACATGCGGCATTTTCAGTCATTTTCTCCTTCCACTTTTTTAGGGTTGGAGTCCGAGGGTCTTTCCAAAGTGTTAAAATGAGACGAACACACGTCACAATCCCAGTGTTTAACACTCTAAATCCTGCTTTGTCTAACTTTGGCACCTCACCTCTGTCCCCCAATAGGCACAGTCTTGGTGATCTATGTAATTTTCAGTTTCACCCAACCCTCCATATATTTTAAAACATTTTCCCATATTGGGGAGACCAGTGGACATTCCCATAAAGCATGTACTAACGTACCTTTTCCTTCTTGGCACTTCCAGCACAGGTCGTCTTTACTGATTCCCATTTTACAAAGTCTCGTTGGTGTATAATAGTACCTATTGAGAATTTTATATTGAATACATTTGCCTCTAGCTTCCCTAATGTAGAACCCATTTTCAGAAACAATTGAATCCCATGTTCCCTCATCGAAGGAACAATCCAGATCTTTTTCCCAAGCCCTTTTAAGACTTTTACATATGTTGTTTTTAACCCAATGACATAAATGATACCATTTTGATGCCTTTGCAGTTAAGGGTGGAAGTACAAAGAAATTCTCTATGACATTTTTCTCCTGAGACAATTTTATTTTATCTTTCAGACAGTCTCTCATTTGTAAATATCGCCAAAAATGGCCGGGTCATTCCAAATTAAACTTTACTGTCAAATCATTGAAGGACATAAACATGTTATCTTCATATAAATCACTTATTAATCTTATGCGTTTTTTGTGCCACTGTGGCCAATAAATTGTTTGTTTACCTATTTTTATTTTTGAGTTGTGCCACAGGGGTGCATATTTTTGAAAGTATGGGGAGAGATTGCAGCTCTTGTGAACCTCTTGCCAAATCATTTTTGAAAAAAAATAACATCATCTTTGTTTTCTAAAATAAGTACCAATCAGTTAATTCATCAGACATCCTCTCACTCTCCAGGACTGTGTTAAGCAATCTGATTAAAAGCCCACCTCCCTCTCTCCCAGACATCTCCATACCTCCAAATGCATAGATAAACACAGATGTCTTCCGCTGTTCATTTGCTTCATAGCTGTTTTTAGTCATTAGTGTCAGTTTAAATGAAAAACTTGCTGCTATGTTTAGCAACCTAAATGATAAAAAAGTGCAAATAATTTGGACATCAGAAAACAACAGATTTCATCAGTACAATGTATAGTAACTCCCTTTTCCCTGTAATTATAAAACCAAGTAGAATAACAATTGATACAGCTACATTGATAGATAATATATTCACAAATAAAATTGACCATGAAATAGTAGGTGGACTTCTTATAACTGATATAAGCGATCATCTTCCTGTTTTTGCAATTTTCCAAAATTATTTTGGGATTAAAACTAAACAAAAGAATCAAACATTTGATATGATACGACATAGAACAACAAGAGCCATTGCTGCCCTCCAGGTGGACTTAAAGGAACACAATTGGAATGAGGTTTTTGCAAATGAAGATTCAAATAGTGCATATGATGCATTCCTATCAACTGTAATCTCACTATATGAAAAACATTGTCCTTTATTGGAAATCACTAGAAAGCATCACAGATCAAATAAGCCATGGATCACAATCTATATAAGAGATTCATAAAACAGAGGACAAAAGATGCTGAAATAAAGTACAAGTTATACAAAAATAGATTAGTAAATATTATAAGAACAAGTAAGAAAGAATATTACCACAAATTATTGGAGAAAAGTAGAAGTAACACACAAGAAACATGGAGGATATTAAATAATATAATCAAAAAGGGCTCAAAAGATAAGAATTATCCAGACTATTTCAAAAAAAGATAAAGACATTGTGCTTGATAAAACTAAAGACATTGCAAATGAATTTAATGATTTCTTTGTAAATGTTGGCTTTAATTTAGCAAAAGAAATTCCAGAGTCAAGAAATAATAACAACTTAATTATTTAAGTCGTTATTATTTCTTGACTCTGGAATTTCTTTTGTGTCCTCCATGTGTCCTCCATGTTTATTGGTGCTGTAACTCATAGAGAAATAATTAACATTGTGAAGGCATTTAAAAATAAAAAGTCCACTGACTGTTTTGGTATTGACACGATATTAGTTAAAAGTATTATAGAATATATAGTGCAACCTTTCACATACATTTGTAAACTTTCCTTTCGAACTGGTGTGTTTCCCTCACAAATGAAAATAGCAAAAGTTATTCCAATCCATAAAAACGGAGAGAGATGTCAGTTTACCAATTACAGGCCAATATCACTGCTCCCACAGTTCTCAAAAATTTTAGAAAAGTTATTTGTTAATAGACTTGGAGAAGCATAATCTCCTAAGTGATAACCAATATGGCTTTAGAGTGAAAAGGTCCACTTCGATGGCAGTGATGGAACTTGTAGAAGGGATATCTAATGCTATAGATAATAAGGAATATACTGTTGGTGTTTTTATAGACTTAAAAAAGGCGTTTGATACAATTGATCATTCTATATTAATGAATAAACTAGAGAGAGATGGCATAAGAGGGATAGCATACAAGTGGATGAAAAGTTACCTGGATCATAGATCAATATGTCGAAATCAATAATGTAAAATCTAAGCAGTTGAAGGTAACTTGTGGTGTTCCTCAGGGCTCTGTGCTGGGCCCTAAATTATTCATATTATATATAAATGACATATGTAGTGTTTCCAAACCGTTAAAATATTGTTTGCTGATGACACCACTCTGTATTGCTCAGGTAAAAACCTAGAACAGCTTCTGACTACAGCGGAAAAGGAGTTAAATATATTAAAGACACTAGACACATGAAAAATGTATCTAAACTCAGGGTTAATGGAATTGAAATTGAAAGAGTGTACGAAAATAAATTTCTTGGAGTGATAATTGATGATAAGCTGAGTTGGAAGTCTCATATAAACCATGTGAAAACAAAAATGTCAAAAATGAAAAGAGCAAAAATAATAATACTGAAACTCTTGACTGTTTTTCTTTGATGTAGTTACTTATCTAGGGTGGAAAGGGTTTTTTTTGTTTGTTTATTTGTTTGTTTTTGCTTTGCTTTGTTTTTTTCTTTGCTTCGAGCCCTGTGTACAGGAGCTGTATGCAAAAAGATCTTGTGTTAAAAGGGTTGGCGTAATAAGCAAATGCTTCAGCCAATACTTTTTGATTAGCCTTGTCTCGTGCTTTCTTGCTTTGTAGTAGATCTTTGTTCTATTTGAATGCTAATCAATAAAATCAAAAAATCAATCAATCAAAATCAATCAGTTACTGTATTTATTTATACTTTGTAAGGAACTAAAGGGAAGTTTCAAAGAAATAGGTCATATCAAAAGGAGAAGGCCACAAGATTTCCCACATCAAAATAATGATGGGAAGTTAGGTCAATGAAATCAATCTATTATCGGGGTTTTTTTAAAAAAAACTTTGTTGGTGTGTTCAGTTGCGCCACTAGATGGCGCAGTTGCATTTTATTGCGACGAGTTGATTAAGTCTGAGTTTCTAGATGCAGATATCACCATGGCAACGGGAAAATAAAGAGGAGCGTCTCCTTTTTAATCCAGTGGGCCCAGGAATGTGCGTGTCAGTGATGACCGTCTGTCTCAGAGCACTCAAGTAAGGATTACTGTCTTAGAAAGCAGGAGGGGAGGTGGGGAAAGTCATTTTGATTAGCTTGGACCACTCTGTCAACATCGTAGCATAAAAATTTGCATGTGAAAGAAATAAAAACATATGGGGACACAGTTTATTTATGAACCTGTGATCGTCACACCCATAGTAATAGAGAAATCCACAACCCTGATTGTAACAGTTGGTGAAATGTTAGTATTTGACCACTAGGCGGAGCTCTTGTAATGATAATGTAACTAACTCATTTTATTTTGTATGTTTTATTTTTGTGTTGAGCATGTTAACATTTTCCTTTTTTGCCTACCGGATTGGTGTACAGTTAATTTGATACATGGAAAATAGCCGGTTAATTTTGTAAATATAAGGTAAGGGCAGAGGTCACTTCCTGTTTTGGAAAAAAGTCAGAGAAGCTGCGCATGGTGACGGTCTAGCCGTGTAAAAGTCAAGCTAAGAAAGAAGAAATAAGCCCTAAGTTCCAGTTACACCGGTTTGTCTACTTGCAGGCCAAAGTGGTATGTTTGTTTATATTTTGTGAATTTTATATTGTAATATGTTTTAATGCTGAAATATAATTTTCTTGTACATTTGTATTCACCAGTTCTACGGTGTACCTGTACGTTAAGAGAAGCACAGTAAACATCAGTAAAGAAGAACTCTCGTGTCTCTCGTGTATGTGTACAAGCCGGCATAGTAGAACACTCCACTGCTCCGGAGAAGGCAACGAGATGGTTGGACCGACGCTACTAGCAAGAGACGCTACTAGCAAGAGAAGTTACTAGCAAGAGAAGTATCACATGCTCCAGCAAATGCATTGAATACGTAAAGAAGCAAGCTAACAAGTGAAAGATAGTCAAGCAAGCACAAAAGTCCGTGTCTTGGAAGTAACAAAGCACTTGTAAATTGTTATCAAGCCTCAGTTCCATTTGAAATTCAAAGTGACCTTTCATATTAAGGAGCAGCTAAAATCAAGATTTATCAAGTAAATGTTAAAGTCAAGTGAAAATACTATTAAGACAACATGGCAGATGAAAATGAAGATGCAATACAGCCCACTGAAGAAGAAAGTGCTGAGGATAATTTTCAAAATGATGAAAGTAAAGAGCAGACAAATGGAGAAGAAACTCCACAGTGCTCAGTATTTACTGAAGGCACACAGTCAGAAAGCTTACGCAGAAGCCAGCGCACACGCACTCTCACTGAAAAGGGACAATCCTTACAAGAAGCCAAGTTAAATGACTTGACAAACAATTTTGAGCGAGTTTACAAGAAGTAGAAATACCACATAAACTTATTTAAAAGAATGGTGAAGAGTAAAGACATTGAGTTAATACCTGAAGCTGTAAGTGTTATAGACACTAGTATGACTGACATCTGTAACATTCATGATGAGATCAGAAAAATACAAAGTCCTGATATTGAAATGCGCAGAAGATGTGATGTGTGCATGGCTATCAGTGAAACTGCCAGAGCAAAGGCTCAATGCCTTTTAGAAGAAGATGGTGATCCAAATAGTATACCCTGGCCTGATTCAGAGTCCGTGTATGACAGCAGTTCATCCAGTGCTTCTTCAAGGATCACATATAAGTCAAGGTCTATCTCTGGGATGTCAAAGCAATCATATCTGGTCACACTACAACAAAGACAAGAAGCTGCAGCTGATGTAGCAGCTACAGAAGAAGTCATTAAAATAATGAAAACACAGCATCAGTGTGAGGAAGAAATCAGAGTACTTGAAGTTGAGGATGCAAGGAAAAGAGCTCAATTTCTAACTGAGAGCACCTCAATAAAGACAAGGTTAGATGAAAAGAGAAAGGAAGTGGAACTTTTGAGAGAATTGCAAAAGCGTAATGCAGCACAAGCAAGATTGAAAGTGTATGCTGAAAGTGTGAATAGTGAGGATGAAGACAAATCTCCTGTTCATTCCCAAGTAAGACAAGATAGTTCCGTCCCGCAACCAAGCTTTCCAAATGTGAACTCGAAACCATTCATCCCATCTCAAGTTAGAGCTCCGCAACAAATTGCACCTCTCCGAGCCTCTGTCCCTCAAACAGCAATTCGTAGTGCAAATGAAACGCCCTCCACTGATCTTGTAAGGATGCTCGCTGAAGCTATCATTGCAAACAGAATCCCAATCCCAGAGCCTCCAGTCTTCACAGGTGATCCACTGCAGTATAATGACTGGAAGTTGTCTTTTCAAACATTAGTTGACCGCAAGAATCTGCCAATTCAAGAAAAGCTATTCTTCCTGAGAAAGTATGTTGGAGGTTCAGCGAAGAAGGCTATTGAAGGACATTTTCTGGTTGGAACAGACACCGCTTATCATGCTGCCTGGGAGATACTCAACGACAGGTTTGGAGATCCCTTTGTGATAGGCAAATCATATCGTGACAAGATTCAGTCATGGCCAAAAATTAACAACAAAGACACTAAAGATCTACGTGAGTTTGCAGATTTTCTAAGCAGTGTTGAGTCAGCCATACCTTATGTTCAAGGTTTACAAGTTTTGCATGACTGCGTGGAAAATCAGAGGATAGCTGCAAAGCTGCCTGATTGGCTAAGTGCACGGTGGAACAGAACGGTGACAGAGTTTCAAGATGAACACAGAATGTTCCCAGATTTTAGTCATTTTGTCAAATTCCTGAATAAAGAAGCAAGAATTGCATGTAATCCTATCACTTCTCTGCCTGCAATAAAGCCGACTGAACAAGACAAGCATGCATTCAAAGACAAGCCCAAAAGAAACTACATGCTGAATGCTAAGTCACTTAGTATAAGCTCTAGTGAAAGGACAAATGTCACATGTCTCTTTTGTAAGAAACCTGGTCACACGCTTCAGAAATGTCGCAAGATAATGGACAAGTCAGTTGAAGAGAGAGTAAAGTTTGTGCAGTCTGAAAAACTGTGCTTTGGTTGCCTCAAGACTGGTCATAACTCTAAGAACTGCACTTCCAGAAGTGTGTGTGACAAATGCCAAAAGCCTCACCCAACTTGTCTACATCAAGACAGAGAGAAAAGAGACAAGGAACAAAGAAAGAATAGCCAACAACAATTTAAGGCTAACCAGGAAACAGAGGTTTCTGAAGTACAAGAGCAAGTATCTAACCAAGTTACATCCAACAGAGTTGTGCAACAGAAGTCAAAAGGTTGTACTTCCTCAGTTGTCCCAGTTTATGTATCCACTGTGGATGAACCAGAGAATGAAAAGTTGGTGTATGCTTTGCTCGATACTCAAAGTGACACCACTTTCATCTTGAAAGACACAGCTCAGTCGCTCAACGCCATGTTAGAGCCAGTTAAACTCAAGATTTCCACTATAACGTCCAAAACAAAAGTTGTTTCAAGCAGCAAGTTAAAGGACTTACAAGTAAGAGGCATTTACTCTGAAACGAGAATCAAACTACCAACAAGCTATACCAGAGACTACATTCCTGCTAACAGATCACATATTCCCACAAACAAAACAGCAGAGAACTGGTCACATTTGAAACATTTATCAAAGGAGATGGCTCCCAAGCTTGATTGTGAAGTTGGACTACTGATCGGATATAACTGTCCTCAAGCATTGCTCCCTCTAGCGGTGGTCAGTGGTGATCGAGACCAGCCATTTGCACAGAAATCTCTGCTTGGCTGGAGCATCATTGGCTACAGTGACTCTGAAGGTGATTGTGAAGATGAAATAGGAGTAAGCCATCGTGTTATTGTTAGACAAGTCTTGCCAGCTGTAGGACCAGCTCACAAGCTCAAAACGGAAGTTCACTTTGTAAGCAGAAACAAAGTCAAAGAAATACTTACTCCAGCCGAGATACTTAATGTGCTAGAGATGGACTTTGTTGAAAAAAGTGTTGAAGAAGAGTCAATGTCACAAGAAGATCTACTGTTTCTAGCCAAAGTAAAAGAAGGCATAAAACAAAGGCAAGATGGCCACTTTGAAATGCCACTACCCTTCAGACAAGAAAGACCTGACTTGCCAAACAACAAACTTTGGGCAGAACACAGACTGAAGTGTTTAGAAAGGCGTCTCAGAAAAGACGAGCGCTACTACAAGGACTACGTGACTTTCATGCAAGACATCATAAAGAGAGGTGACGCAGAGAAAGTGCCAGAGGCTGAGCTAAATAATCAACCAGCATGGTACATTCCTCACCATGGCGTCTACCATCCGCAGAAGCCAAATAAGATCCGCGTCGTCTTTGATTGCTCTGCAAGGTTCCAGAATACATCGCTCAACGAGCATCTCCTGTCAGGACCTGACCTCACAAATACTCTTGTTGGAGTTCTGTGTCGTTTCAGGAAAGGACGTGTAGCTGTCATGTGTGACGTGGAGCGCATGTTTCACCAGTTTCATGTTGCCCCAAAAGATCAAGATTACCTCCGATTCCTATGGTGGGAGGATGGTAACATGGAAAAGTCCACATCAGTGTTTCGCATGAGAGTCCACTTGTTTGGTGCAGCATCTTCACCAGGATGCGCAAACTTTGGATTCAAGCATGTCGCTGCGCAAGGTGAAAATAAGTTCAGTGAAGCCACGGTGAAGTTCATGCAACGCATCTTCTACGTGGACGACGGTTTGGTGAGTGTGGATTCAGTGCAAGAAGCTATTCAACTTGTAAAGGAAGCTAGAGAACTGTGTGCCACCGGTAAGCTGCACCTGCACAAGTTCATTAGCAACAGCAAGGAAGTGATTGCTGCTATCCCAAAGGAAGAATGTGTAGCAGGAGCAACTGATCTGGATCTGGCACTAGGAGAGCCAAAGATAGAAAGAGCCTTAGGGGTCCAATGGTGTGTAAGCTCAGACACCTTTCAATTCAGGGTGATTGTAAAGAATAACCCCTTCACTAGAAGAGGAGTGCTCTCGACAGTGGCCTCAATATTCGACCCACTTGGATTCGTCGCTCCGTTCATTTTAGTTGGTAAGAAACTCCTCCAAAGAATGTGTCAGGAAAAGCTGGACTGGGACGAGCCGCTTCCAGAAGATCTCAAGCCTCAATGGGAAGCTTGGCTCAGAGACCTCCAGAACCTGTCCTCCATAAAGATATCACGTTGTTATGTCCCATCAACATCTGACCAAGTGAAGCAGTATGAGTTACACAGCTTTTCTGATGCCAGTGTAACCGGTTATGGTGTGTGCTCATACTTGAGAACAGTGACCAAGTTTGGAGAAGTACAGTGCACTCTTGTGATGGGTAAAGCAAGAGTCGCTCCTACTAAAGTGACAACCATCCCAAGATTGGAGCTTTCTGCGGCTGTAGTAGCTACGAGAGCAGCTGACTTTCTAAAGAGAGAATTGGAGATCCAAAATATTCAGGTGTACTACTGGACTGATTCCAAAGTTGTCCTTGGTTATATTAACAACGACGCAAGGCGCTTTCATGTATTCGTTGCTAACAGAATACAGAGAATCAGATCAAGTACAGAACCAAGTCAATGGCGATATGTTGCCTCTGAACAAAATCCTGCAGATCACGCATCACGTGGAGTCATGACAAAAGAACTAGTACAGTCCAACTGGTTCACAGGACCAAGTTTTTTATGGCAAAAGGAACTACCACAAGAAGATGCTAAAGTGAAAGAGATCAGTATCGAAGATCCAGAACTCAAAGTCACAACAGTATTCGCAGTTAAGGCAAAAGAAGAGAAATCCATTTTAGAACGACTGGAAAAATTCTCAGATTGGACGAGAGTTGTGAAAGCAATAGCAAGATTAAGACGACGTGTAAAGTATGCAAAGAACTCAAAGTAAATGTCCAATGAAAGTACTACGTTGGAAGAAAGGAAAGAAGCCGAGGAGTTCATCATACAGACAGTTCAACAAGAAGCATTTGGAAAGGAAATTAAGATCATAAAGGATAAGGAGGAAGTCAGACCATCTCACTCAAAGCTACTTCAGTTAAGTCCATTCCTTGATCAACACAATATCTTGAGGGTAGGAGGAAGACTTACAAAAGCATCAATCCATCCCAACATCAAACACCCAGCCATTCTGCCAAAGAAACATCATGTGTCGCACCTGCTCATCAAACATTTTCATGAGAAGACGCATCATCAAGGCCGAGGGATGACAGTAAATGAGATACGGTCCAATGGCATATGGGTAATTGGCTGCAGTACTGAAGTATCGTCATTTATATACAAATGTGTCAAATGTAGAAAGTACAGGAAAGGCAATCAAGAACAAAGGATGGGAGACCTGCCACCAGAAAGACTGGAAGCTACCCCTCCATTTACATACAGCGGTATGGACTGCTTCGGACCATTCTGTGTAAAAGAAGGGAGGAAAGACTTGAAGAGATATGGACTCTTGTTTACATGTATGTGCTCGAGAGCTATACATATAGAAGTTCTAGATGATCTCAGTGCAGACTGTTTTCTCAATGCACTCCGTTGTTTCATAGCAATACGTGGCAACGTAGGTCAGCTGCATTGTGATCAAGGCACCAATTTTATCGGTGCAAGAAACGAGCTTCTAATGCAAGCAACTCAAGAGAAAGTCAAAGAGCTGGGAATAACTTTCGTTTTCAACCCACCTGCTTCTAGCCACATGGGAGGAGTCTGGGAGAGGCAGATTCGGACAATAAGAAATGTTCTGAAATCCATTCTTGACCAGTCAGCTTCAAGATTAGACACTTCATCATTGAGAACGTTCATGTATGAAGCTATGGCAATAGTAAACAGTCGACCACTAACTGTAGAGTCTATCAACGACCCTGTAGGACTGGAGCCGTTGACACCCAACCATATTTTGACGATGAAGTCAGCAGTGATCTCACCACCACCTGGAGAATTTGCTAAAGAAGATCTCTACCTCCAGAAAAGATGGAAACGAGTACAATATTTGGCGAATGTATTTTGGACAAGGTGGAGAAAGGAATATCTGTTAAACTTGCAACAGAGAAGCAAATGGAATAAAAACAGAAGAAATGCAAAAATAAATGACATTGTGTTATTACAAGAAGACTGTCTTCCAAGAAATCAATGGAAACTCGCCAAAGTTGTGGAAGTCACTCCAGGAGCTGACGGCAGAGTCAGACAAGTTAAGCTTCTCATCGGTGACTCTGCTAGAGACAATAAGGGGAAGCACACAACTAAGACGATTTTAGAGAGACCCATACATAAGACTATACTTTTACTTGAAGCAGAGTAAAGACTCAACATAATGTTTATTGGTTAACCTTCGCTAAGTTCATTGTTGGGTCAAATTCCTTTAGGATCACACATGCTGTTGCGATAGTGTGATGGTGGGAGTGTAACAGTTGGTGAAATGTTAGTATTTGACCACTAGGCGGAGCTCTTGTAATGATAATGTAACTAACTCATTTTATTTTGTATGTTTTATTTTTGTGTTGAGCATGTTAACATTTTCCTTTTTTGCCTACCGGATTGGTGTACAGTTAATTTGATACATGGAAAATAGCCGGTTAATTTTGTAAATATAAGGTAAGGGCAGAGGTCACTTCCTGTTTTGGAAAAAAGTCAGAGAAGCTGCGCATGGTGACGGTCTAGCCGTGTAAAAGTCAAGCTAAGAAAGAAGAAATAAGCCCTAAGTTCCAGTTACACCGGTTTGTCTACTTGCAGGCCAAAGTGGTATGTTTGTTTATATTTTGTGAATTTTATATTGTAATATGTTTTAATGCTGAAATATAATTTTCTTGTACATTTGTATTCACCAGTTCTACGGTGTACCTGTACGTTAAGAGAAGCACAGTAAACATCAGTAAAGAAGAACTCTCGTGTCTCTCGTGTATGTGTACAAGCCGGCATACTGATGGATTTAACAACCTTATTTTGCTGCTCATGCCTGGAAAAATTACATCTTTATAGCTGGTCTGGAAACGCCTAGGATTTCCCCCAGATGAGCTGGATGAGGTGGCTGGGGAGAGGGAGGTCCTCCCTTTTGTGTTAGACTTCTGCCTCCAAGGGGCTGGAAATGGATGGATGGACTGTATTGCTTAATAAGATTTACGGAAAAACTCTGCTGTAATGTCCCCCAGTGTGGCCATTTGTAATTTCTAATCTAATTTCAGCCCACACAAATCAACAGCAGTGATCACAAAACGGTGTATAACTGAATACAGTAGTGAGATCTTTAACCAGGTCTTCCCATTAACACCTGACCTGTCCAGAGGTTCAGTCAATGAGCTCGTCAATAGCTTCAATGCTAAAATGTTAAATGTCATTGACACTATTGCTCCCATTAAGGTGAAGGTTATCTCTGGAAGGAAAAAGTCTCCATGGAGAAACTCCACACTGGTGAAAAATGAAAAAGAGAGTGTAGGAAAGCTGAGCGCAGATGGAGAAAAACAAACCTCCAGGTTCATTATGACATCTATAAAGAGAAACTTCACAATTATAATTTACAACTGAGGAGTGCAAGGAGGTCCTACTTCTCTGACATCATCACCAAAAACAGTCATAATGCTCGGGTCTTATTTTCTACAGTTGACAGGCTAACAAACCCTCCTGTGCCAGTGGCAGCTGAACTTCATTCGACCATGGCCTGCAATGACTTTGCCAAATTCTTCACAGAAAAAATCCAAAAGATTAGATAAGCAATTGGTACATCAACAGCATATTCAGGATATGTACTGTGTCCACTGAAAAACTGTTTAAACACCATCAAACAGTTTCACCCGATTAACAGCAAAGACCTGAAGACATCTTAGGTCAACTGAACTCCTCCTGCTGTTTAGATGTCCTGCCAACAAGTTTTTTCAAAAAGGTCTCAAAGACTTTGGAGTCAGACCTGTTACAGATCGTCAACTTTTCTTTAATGTCAGGTGTGTTTCCAGAACCACTAAAAACTGCTGTAATAAAACCTATACTGAAAAAGGACAATCTTGACAAGACACAAATGAACAACTACAGGCCGATCTCAAATCTCCCATTTTTAAGTAAGATCATTGAAAAAGCAGTTTCTCAACAGCTCAATTACTTCTTAAAACAGAATAACTGCTATGATGCCTTCCAGTCAGGTTTTAGACAGAACCACAGCACTGAAACCGCTCTGACCAAAGTGTTTAATGACATATGTCTGAATACAGACAGTGGAAAAATGTCAGTCTGTCAGGGGTTGACATTTGTTCAAACACAAGTAAGAGAAATAAGACACTGTAGACCGACTCAGAGAGTATTAGAAAACGTGCGCACGGGTGAATGTCTCTGAGAAGACACACACTGAGCGCAGGCTTGGTTCTTTATTTATAGTGAAAGTAAGTTACATAGTACTTCCTCTTTTAACTGAAAGGGGAGAGGTCAGGCATTATCTCAGCTTATCTGACCTTGCACACATACAGTACACTGAAAATAACAATGCAGAAGTATATCATGCTTATCTGACATCACACACTGAGGTAAGGAATGCATTATGTTCTCTTTAACAATAAGCTTGGTTATGTGAAAATATATGAACACACAGAATATAAGGCACACTTGATTATATTGTATTATAGAGATTTGGTTATATTGTATAATGTAGAAAATCTCTTAACACAGTCTTAGTTTTACTGGATCTCAGTGCAGCATTTGATACAGTTGACCACAACATATTACTCAAACGACTGGAGAACTGGACAGGTCTTTCAGGAACTGTACTAAACTGGTTCAAAACATACTTAGAAAACAGGAAATACTTTGTATCAATAGGTAACTTCACATCTGAGCAGACAAGTATCACATGTGGAGTTCCCCAAGGTTCCATCTTGGGACCCCTTCTGTTTAACATTTACATGCTCCCACTGGCACAGATTATAAAGAACAACAAAATAAACTACCACAGCTATGCAGATGACACACAAATATATATCACAATGTCACCAGGAGACCGAGGCCCTATACAGGCTGTTGGTAAATGCATCGAGGAAATTAATGACTGGTTGTGCCACAATTTTCTCCAGCTAAACAAAAACTGAAGTAATAGTCTTTGGTGCCAAAGAAAAACAATTACATGTCACCAGAGAACTTCAATCTATACACCTAAAAACCACAAACCCGGAGAGAAATTTGGGGGTAGTGATGGATGCAGACCTAAACTTAGAAAAACACATTAAGACAATAACAAAATCAGCTTACTATCACCTCAAGAATATTTCAAGGATAAAAGATCTGATGTCTCAACAGGACCTGGAAAAACTAGTCCCTGCATTCATCTTTAGTAGGCTTGATTACTGTAACAGCATCTTTACAGGTCTACCTAAAAAATCAGTCAGACAACTACAGCTCATTCAGAACTCTGCTGCTCGAGTCCTCACTAAGACCAAAAAAGTGAACCACATCGGTCCAGCTCTGAGGTCTTTACACTGGCTGCCTGTCCATCAGAGGATAGACTTTAAAGTTCTGATGCTGGCCTATAAAGCTCTGAATGGTTTAGGACCAAAAATACATCAGTGACCTCCTGACCCAGTATGAACCTTCCAGATCCCTCAGGTCATTTGGATCTGGTTTTTTATCAGTTCCCAGAGTCAGAACCAGACACGGAGAAGCTGCATTCAGCTTTTATGCTTCATATATCTGGAACAAACTCCCAGAAAGCCTCAGATCAGCTGAAACACCCAGTTTATTTAAATCCAGGTTGAAGACTCCTATTCTCAGCTACATTTGAATAAAACACCAAATCCACACTGTTAAGCTTAAATTTCAAAACTTACATTTTAACTACTGATTTTATCTACTGTCCTGATTTTATCTACTGTTTTTTAATCAATTTTAACTCATGCTTTTTATTTGTTTTTGTTCTTTAATGTCTCTAAAGCACTTTGAATCACCTTGTTGTTGAATTGTGCTATATAAATAAACTTGCCTTGCCTAATCTAATCTAATGTCGGCCTTCACTGTTTCCTCTCTTGTAGCCGTAGGAGAGATGTCTTATCGAGTTATTGTTAATAGTCATAGTTAGAGCATAGTAATGGTTTCCTATTTAACTGAAAAAAGGCAGGGCAGCTTTACAGGTCTTTATTGAATGTAAGTTTTATCTGTAAAGGCAAACATGTTATGAACCATTTTAGATAAGGACCGGGGAACAGAATACAAACAAAATAAATGAAATATGAACATAAAAATTCAGTCTAGACAGGATGAGCTGCAAAATGGCCATGCTGAACCTCATCCTTGAGTCCTTGATCTTTTTCTGTAGGGCATGGTTTGCTGATCCATTATGGAGCCTCTAATACCTGCAGCTGGGTCCAGTTCTGGGCAGACCCACAGAGTCTGCTTTATGTGATTTTCAGTGGTACAGACACTGTACCTTTCAAATGCTGTTTGACATAATAAGTGAATCTCAATCTTTGAACAAAGACAAACATTACATGTAATCAGATTACATTCAGACAGTCTGTCTGCTTTTAAAACACCCCTTTAAATTCCTTTAGTTTAGTCTTAGTCTTAAAAATCATTTCTGTTCCTTACCCAAATATCCACATCATATCCAAGGTTCCATCTGTAACACAAAATGTTTCCATTAGTGTGACTGATTGCAAAACAAAGAACAGATGTCTTTTATTTAAACAATGATTGCTACAGTGACCTACAATAAATGTTGCAGTGCAAGGAAGCTGGCTGACCCTTACTGTCCACAGAGTGGAGGTCTCTGTTTTCTCTGTCTCCATAGTTCCTGCTTCCTGGAACAGGACCCTCACCTGCCACAGGTCTACGGAGTGGCTTTTCTGACAAAAGACTGTAATTTTTTTTAATTTGTATTATTTTTTGTCTTCTGCTATTCCTGGAGTAAGGATGTGATGCCAGTATTACAACAATGGTGTTTCAATCACAAAGATGCATAATATTGTTTTTTCTATATAGAATCAATGTGATCTGTCGATTGTTATGACAGCAGACTCTCAGACAGAGTTGAAATTAAACTTTAAGACATCTCAGGCTGTTCATGTTTTTGTATATATAAAATGTTCAGAATATCTATTCACTTCTCATAAAAGATATAGGTGTTTGTTTTCACATAGGTTGTGTTTTACTGGTTCACCCCATTTGTTATATATAGCTCCTGGTTGGCTTGTGAACTCAAACAGGTTTGACACACCTAGAGACTCCAGTTGTGAACCACCAAAACACATCAGTTAAACTCATACAGATATTTTGCTGTATTCCCACAGACATGCTTTCTCTTACATCATAGAAACATTTTATAAGAAAGCCTAGCCTTTGTGTCAGACCATATTACAATCTGCTGGAAATGTAAAAAACAAAACAAAACAAAAAAAACCACACACACAACTTAATTTTTCCACATTCTTGTTTCCACATCTTTTGGTTTTGTTTGCAAAAAAGGATTTATGAGTTTGTTTGGAAACTGTTAGTCTTTGCTTTGTATTTCCTAGCACCATGCATGGTGGTGTTTTGGAGATTGCTATGCAAAACCTCAAAATGGGGGACACCCAGGTCTACAGGAACACTATTTAGCAAACTCTAAAGGAACTCCCTTTTCCTTCTGAGTCATAGAAGTTCAAATCCAGCTGGTTTTAATATAGCATGACAACAAGTTTCCACATCATTTCATTCATTCATTTTCATTTATTTATTCATTTTCAGGCACAACACATGACTTCAAGGAGTGATTCTCTCTACCTACCGCAATGGGTAAACACTTGGATACATAGAAACCGGAGGACACAATGTAACCATGGGGATATGGTGTGGGCAAATATGCATACTGAAACAAAAACAAGGATTTAAAGTTGTGCAAGTGGTTTCCAGGGATGGGATGTAGTGATGTGTATCAGAGTTGTTATGCAACCAAAGACTGGGATGACAGGCAATGAGATCAGGGCACCGCCCTGACACACACACACGAGGCCTTGTACAAAGGATTAAATAAATCTTTATTTGTAATGACAAAAAAAAATTAAACATTCCAATTGTGTCACAATAAACATTTATTCAAACAGTATAAAACATTTTATAAACTCTGCTAAATCAATAAAATATTAGTAACCTGAGTAGTAAATGCATGTAAATTGAGTTTACATTGTCACTATTAATACTGTGCATATTGATAATATTTAATGTGAAATGCATATCTAAAATTAGTACATGCCACATAAATGGATAGAACAACAACGTAATAATTATGTCGTCTTCACCATTTGCCCCATCTAGAACTAGTTCATTAACAAATGTAGTTAACGGTTCTGATGGAATCAGTGGTCAACATTTTATAATGAAGCTTATTTTAACTTTGAATTAAGGCATTCTGTGGATGTTGGCAGAACTGAAAACACCAACACAAGACCAAGAACAATACTGCTTTATCGGTACTGCATAGTTTTTAAAGCTTGAATGTCGAAATGAATGCCGTTTCAAAAATGTTATGAAAGCACCTTTTAATCTACTACGACGAGAATTATTGAGACATCTTTTATAAAACTATGTTTATATGCTCTGTATAAAAGCTCTGTTACACTGTCCCTACTGTAAGGCACAGTACTGCTTGTTTCTCTACAACATTAATAGACAACAGGCATTATTTACGTATTGCGATCCCGTCTGTCTACATAGCAGCTTCTAATAAATGTTGCTGTGGTTGAGCTCAGATCAACAGTCTTTGGAGTTTTCTGAAGGAAATGTGCTAATCCATTTCTTTGTGCGGGCCAGACATTCATCCCAGCTGTACAAGGGGCGGTAATCGAAATGACGCTCAGCTTTGTCGGTGCGCACTGTGAAGGTGGTGCTAACAACGGCCAAGGTGTAACTGTTCAGCAGCGGCGTGTAGTTGTATATGGGTTTTAGTAACCAGTGCATCAAATCATTAAACATGGCCAGAAACCATAACACCATTGTGGGTATCCGTGCCTTTCGAAAGTTAAACTCTGAGAACAACACCATGTTGAAATCTTCGTAGCTTTTGTAGGGTGAGTCATCGTAGCAGTAGAACGCTTCTCCTCCAACTTTCTCTGGGCGCTCTCTCAAAGCTTGGGCTGCAAGGAGATGCATCCAGGCAACATTGCCTAGGTAGACAAGTGGATAAGTAACGGATTTAATTATGGTGATGGTAAAGAGTGCAAATACTTAAAATACATCAATTGTAGATACTACTTTAGTCATTTAATCTGCATCCAAGTGACATCCTTTCTATCCAGTTGTGGCTGATACTGCATGCCTTACATGCATTTGTAAAATGTATTAATATCATAAATGCAATCATATTCTGTTAGGAGATCAGAGGATTTGTGGTGTGAATTGGATGCATGTATACATGTTCACCATCTGGTATTGAATTTATTATAAACCTATTAAAAGTTGTTTAAGAGCATCAGGGTTTCTTATCATATTATCATCTGAAATTCTAATGTTATGAATTGCGTTAGGTGTAAAACTGTAAACTTCCTGCGAAGTGCAGAGGAAGTGCTTCTACATGCTACATCTGCTTTAAAAATGACGGCGCCTTTAACCAAGTTTTCAGTGCCACATAGGAAACATCACAGAAGTGGTAATTTTACCTGCATAAACTCGACCGTGTTCAACATGATCTGGGATGCCTCCAACAATCAAGCCTCCCCTTTGAACACCCTGCTTATAGAAGTCCTTTATTAGCTGGTGCCCCTCGCCATAGATCCCCGTTGGCCTCAGTGAGCATGTGTATAAGTGCTTATCACCCTTAACCTGGACAGGAAATAAAAACAACTTTTAGTTTCCAGGCCGGAGGCAGATAAAATAAAAGAAGATTTAGATATAATTGTAAACAGCAAAAATTACACCATTGTACCACCGCATAGCCACAAGGGAAATTCTCACATTCTGTGGCAAAGTTGCACAAGAAACCCCCCCCACACACACTATGACTTTGTTTTTTTAAAGGCTCCAGTCCAGCTCAGCAAGAGACTAAAAAACAAAAACATCTGCATATCTCGAGCCTCTGCATGGAACTGCCCAGTCAAAGTTTATCCAGGTTAAGCCTTTTTAGAAACTAATCCTTTTACTGGTTTCACTGCATTATCATAGTTCAGTTCAAATGTACATTTACTAAATCTGCTTCATTGTGATGTAGTTCAAACAGTATACCACTTTTCTTTACACAAAGTAAACATACCATTAATTTGTGAAATATATCTTACCTTGGTGCCATTAGCATCAAGCACAATTTTCTCTGCCTCTGACTTGCTCTTGGGGTAGGCCATGCTGTGTTTCACTGTATAAGGTGTGTCTTCATTGCCCCTACAAAGAAAGAAGTTAAACATTCAGAGAAGTGCTCAGGAGAAGATAATCACCTAGTATTTTCTTGACCTTGCTGTGTGTGTTAGGAATGTACTTATGGCGTACTAAACAGAAGTGTTGAAATGAACCTTGGCAAAGAAGAACAAACCTGATATCCATGTTTATTTGCAAGTTTTTCAAAGTTTGTTCTTATCTTTTTTCCAAATCTACTGTCTAAATAGAACAAATATTTGTAACAAGAGAAGGAAAAGGTTCATTCTTATAGGGTAACGTCAGAACTACAACAGCTTCCAAGGTGCCTGTGTACGTGCAAAGAGTGCACACCATCTGGAAGGCAGACAGCACGTCCAGCACGTTTGCTGGGCGTGATTTTCCTCATGTGACAAGGGCATTATGTGGAATTCTTTAAATCCATTTGTTACTGTAAATCCATTTTTGATATTGATAGTAATATGCTGCGACTTTAATTCTACTAGAAAATACCAGAAAGCTAATCTGTCTCAGTGGCTGGAGATGGGCTGACGTAGAAAGATCTCAGTAGATAAGAGGGCATCCACTTGGAATGATTATATCAATATTTTTCTTTTGAATCTTCATCTAACAATCTGAGAACATATTGTACTGTGAAAAAGCTTTGCACGTGTTCTACGTCACACATCAACAAGAAGGTGCCTGATTGGTCCCAGATCCTTCTGTAGCATCACAAACATCCCAAAGAATCATCAAAAGAGACAAAAAGAACAAGGAGTCCAGCCTCAGATGCTGGCCTCTGTAAAGCCCTAATCTCAAGATCATGGAGCCAGTCTGAGATTAGCAGGCAGCACTCAGAATTTTACTGGTACAGGTTGGAGGGTAAAGGGTGCACATGCTAAATATGTGGTCAGAGTTTCTGCAGCGCAAACTCTTTTGTTTTTAACCCTTGGTAGTGGTTGGCCAGAATAGATTAACCGTAAACCTTCAGGAACTGGGTGGAATTTCCAACCAGACACTTAAATATTGAAGAATGCCCACTTGTGCACCGTCACCTTAACCTTAGTGCATACAAGCATTGCACACCAGGGTTTTTCATTTCGGTCATGGGTGACAATGGGAAAAACCCTACCTTGAAATGCTTTCAGCCAAAGCACAAAAACTGTTCCCTCTAACCGACATATGCCAGTAAATGGTCTGTCTGGGTCTCCTATTCCTATACTCAAACAATATGACGGTGAACTATACACCTGGATCTGACTCACGCCTTTAGGAGTGAACTTTCCATTTGTCATCAGTCTTGATTCAAGAGTCATTTCTATTTTGGTTTCTGCTCATTCTTACCCAAAATATTCCATAGCTACACAGGTATGGACATGCCACTCAAATGATGTCACTGAAAATGATGAATACACAGAAAAACCCAGAGACAGCCCATATTTAGAAATCACATTGTGTTGCCTTTTCCTCTCATGACAGGCAAAAAACCTGGCAAATGTACATTACATAACATTTTTTATTTGTTATTAAATAATTCAGAACTATTCCTCTGGTATCAACCAACCTTGAGTGACATAACTGTCAATAGCATGCCAATGCAAATGATGGTTGCAAAACAGTTTGAACTTTAAGCTCCAGATTTAAAAGCTGTTTAACTGCAGCAACATTACATAACAAGTGCGTGACATAAGTCTGGAAAATATTAAAGCACTGGCAAAAGAAAGCTCAGACAGTAGCTCCCATTTAATGTCTTTTAATCAGAATAAACTACCTTGATCACTCGGTTGAATAACACACAGAAAATACTAAATACTGCATTTGTCATTGACGTTTGACTCCACCCCATCATATCTTGCGCTGCACAAGTCATGTGTTAAATGATGGTGCTTTTAAGATAAGAGTGGTTACAAGGCAGCAACTACAGAAAATGAACTAGATGAGCTAAAGCACTTCTTCAAATGGGTTTAGATGTCTACTATGTTGGCTCAGTCAGCATAAAAAAATAAGAATAATTAAAAAAACCAACAACAACATTTTAAACAACTAACAATGTTATAGTTTTTGAATTTCACCTCTTAAAGTGATCTCCATTGATGTTGGGACCGACCACTTCCATGCTGCTGGTATAGAGGAGGCACTCTATGCCGCACTCCACACAGGCTTTGATGACATTCTTTGTTCCTAAGAGGAAAAGAAAACATCGTTTTTAGCAAGTCTGCTCACTTTTGTGTTGATAGAGCAGACTGTAGCTCAAAGGACACTGTGACACAGAAATAGTTTATTCCATCAGTGCAGATTTGAAGAAAGCTGCTATTTTTTATTTTTTTAATGGATTGCTTCAAATTACTATATGAAACATCTCCGTGTGAATAATTTAAACGGGACCCATGCGTGTTCTGTTTGTATGAGAGGATGCCACGAATATTTCTGGCTTCCACTATTGAGGCTATTGTTTACGTATCTGAAAGTTAAAAACAAAAATCTACGGAGTAAACACTTGACAAGCTGCATAGTTAACATTTGTTAAAGTGCTGATGAGAAAAAGAAGTGCTGATGTGTTTAATTTGCCATCTGAGCAAAACAAAACAAAAAAGAAACCCACAGAGTTCACAAATACCATGCACAGCTGCACAGACAACCATACCACTCCCTGTAAAGTGACAGACTTATCAGCACCAATGTGGTAGTAGATTATCAGGAACGTATGCCATATTTCACTAGAACAGAGCGAGAGGTTTCACGCGCTACAGAAAAACTGAAAAAGCCAGACCAAAAACACCTCTACAAAATCTAACAGTAAATTTGCTGAATATGTGTTGTGATACTCTATTCTTGGCAAAAGTGATGAACTGAAATTACCAGCACTGTCAAACCTACAGCTTTGCTGCTAGCACAGTTAAAACTAATCTCACTTTAAAGGCAAAAATACATAGAACAGGACACAGATAAGACAGAGGAACAGACCATAATTTAAGATTCAATTTAGGTAAACCAGTTCCACAGTCTTCTATACATAGTGGCTCACTGGCATGATTTCTATGGCACATAATTAAATACAGGAAACACTAATTAAATTTGTTTGATCTGTGCTTTTCCTGATGCAGTAATGTTTACCCTCTGCAAGCTCTGCTGTCTAGCTTTTGTGCCAACATGTGGTCTGAAAGGAGGTTAAACATTGCAGCTACAGCCTAAAATACACAGGCTATAAGTGTTTACAATATACTGCTGTTAGACTAGCATTTTAAATCTATACCAGTTATGAGAAGAAGAGAGATTTTAACCAGACACTAGAGGAGGAGGAACTAACAAGAATGTGTTGAAGAAAACCCCTTGACGCCAACACAGGGGAAATATTAAAATTCTTGAAATATTTTTCAGGTCCATGAGGCCAAATGGGACAATCTCCTTGGACCGAGTAAAACAGACAGATGCAACTACTGGATCTTATCAGATTTTTACAGAAGAAAAACTTTAACTGTAGTGGTTTGTTCATATACACTCTAGCAATCCAAATAATTAACATCCATATGGAAAAAAGCTGACCTCTGCACGAGATCTTTGGGAGCCTACAGACAAAACTGCCTTTAATCTGCAGTGATTGTTTTTGGGGTACAGATATTAAAAGCAAAGCCTCACCAGCAACATTTGCATCCCTTCTTTATTACTGTGATCAGTGTCTTCAATCTGGTTTTAGATTCAGATCAATGAAATGTTTTTGTTTTCCTTCATCGCAGCACATCTGGCATGCTGCTGTCAATAAAATTCTTTAGTCACTTGAAAGTCAGCGCCAGAGACATTTCAGGAACTCGGGGAAAATAGGCTGCAGCATTTCCTGGCTGACAATTGTAGTCAACAAGTCCACTGAAAACAAATACCTCTTAAGTATAAAGAAGGCTGAATAGCTTATTCCTCTTCGTCACAGAGCTCCACTGTTTTCCACACACCATTTGATTTAAGGTTCAGTTAGCTGAATATTTTTTGAGTTTGTCTAACATGATGCCAACCTACTGTTTTAAATGTCCAAATACCAAAAATATTATAGAGATTAATGATAGCAAAAGCTTCAGTGTTTGAGCCAAATTTATCTCTTGAGAGCCATTTTGCTACATAAAACAGTAGAAGGAATGTTTAGACAGATTTTAAAGAATACAACCTGCCCACCTTCAAAAACCCCTAGAAACAATAGTAAAATAAACCCAGTAAATTCCACAGACCCGAAGAAACGATACTTTTGGGAAGCATTTAAAATAGTTTTCCAGTCAAGAGTAAACTCATTGGTTAACTGTTATTTTGGACTGCTTTTGGCAATCCAATACATTTATGAGTCACTAACTTTTCCAGGTTTGAACAAGGTGTTTTTATTTAACTGAGACACTTGACACACAAATCTGGAGTCTGTCTCTGATGCTCTCATGTGCAAATAGAGCTCTACAGTGACATATGATCAGTTAAACCTTGACCTAAATGTATAATTCAACCGACTCTATTTAGTCATAGTTTCAGTCAGTGAATAGTGACACTACTCTCATCATGTTCCAAAAAAGTAGAGGGGAAGAAAATGGGTTTCCCCAGCAGTTCGCTTCTCGTCTGCACAAAGGAAACCCATCTCCAATAACAACTTCAGCATCATGTAACACTTAAACTCACCGCTAAATTCCACACTAACAGCATCAGCCAATTAGAGTTGAAGTTTAAGAGAATCTGAGACCTCTGGTGTTTAAACAAAGTATCCTTTCATAAAGACGAAACAACACTTTGAACACACAAAATGACCCTTGACTGAAACAAGAGGAAACCACACCTCAGACCAGAAATGTGAATATGTGAACTATAACTATTTTTCCATTTTTTGGTTGAAGGGAAACGTTCAGCCTTGGAAGTCATCCAAAGTAAATGTAGCCAAGGTTCTCCTCTAAATATCTTTCTGTGGTAAAATGTTTTTCAAGTTTAACTGTTGATTGATGTTTCCACCCCACCCCTTTTCCTTGTTATCACTTTGATCTTTCCAAGCCTCACCTGTTACGTTGACAGAGTAGATGAGGGGCTCTGGGACTTTGTACCAAACATCAACCAAGCTGGCTGTGTGGATGACAACATCGGTTCCACGGGAGGCCTCCAACACAGATTCATAATCCGTGATATCTCCTTGAATGACAACCACTCTTGTCCGCTCTGGGTAAAAAACATGAAAACACAAAGTTAAAAACAAACAAATAAACCTGAAAATAATGTCCATATTCTCCCGAGAATTCCACAAGGATGTTACAAATACACTGAGGAACAAACAGTTTGTTTACCAAGCAACTTCAAAACAACCTCATTCTTTTCCCAGCCCGCCCTGATTTCATAATAGCAGTGTTATTTCCAGGTGTGATTTGCATCTTTCCGAATCATCAAGGCAAGTCCAATTTTATCCAAAGTGATAATGTCTTATTTTTAAATTCCACAGAAGTTTAAAACAATATAAGAGATCAGTCTCCACTGTTGCGCTGACATGGCAAAAATATTATGAAGGCCTTGAACCTATAAATTATCTACCATTTGTCCTTGAAACGCTGATAGCTCTGCACCTGGACTTTCACACAGAGATTCTGCTGAAATTCAAACTCTGTTTTATGGGTTTTGATTCTTAGATGGATCACTAGTCTTTTTGTTGGGGCATTAGTCACAGCTTTGAGGGTCTTGTCTTGCTTAACTTCTGTATTTTACTGTAAGCAGACCAGCAATCAAGGAAATAAAACATATCTTGGCTTCCAAGTGATTTCAGTAATGTTTCCCAGGAAGCAGGGAACAAAAACAAACACATCATGTGAACCACCTTTGGTCACGACTTCTGGTTCTATGTAAACCAACAGGTTAGCATTCAAATTATTCAGAAGGTGCTGAAAGTCACGGCAGGTGCAACAACAAGACACGACAGGTAAATTAGGGTGCGCTCAAAACACAGCTTTCTTTACGTTGCCAAGGTGATTAAAAGCATATCTGAGACACAAACATCAGGGTATGCCATTTTTTTCCTTATAAGTAATGCTGTACCTGCTCGAGGTATTTCATTCAAACAGACTCTAATTAAGATGACATAAAGCTGGCACGCTAAAGGTTTGAGTTACGATTCTTATCAGGAATGCGGTGGCGAAGTGATGAAGACAGTTTTGTTTTCTCTGGAGAATTACCATGAAAAGGAAAATGCTGCCGAATAAAACAAACAGCTCGAGTGATTTACGACAATATATCTGCGCGTATGTCTGTTTGCCGGTGAAAGATTTAACGTTAAATCGGTATATTAGCTAACGAAGTTCCGCATTATAAACAGAAACAGCATTGCATGACATAAGTCACGAACAGTCAAGAAGCGCTTCTGCTCGTCTTACCTGTGCTGAGATCATGCAAGGTCGGATCTACGCGTTTGTCAAACACCCGTATCTCCTCTAGACTGTCCTCCTTTTCCAGGAGAATTCTCAGTAAATGCTGGCCGAGAAACCCACAGGCACCGGTGAGCAGATACACAAGACCCCGCTGGTGTTCCGACATCGTGTTACGCTAATGAACTCTGTGCTCTGCAGCGGCGAGCTGGAGCTTTTGCCTATACTCGCCCCGCCCTTCCCGCCCACAGAGATGATGACATTTTAGGGATGAAGCTGGACTCTCTTAATTTGGTGTTGGAGGGGCGAATGTTGTCCAAGATAAAGACAATGTTGGCTAATTCCTCCCACCCACTCCATGACATGCTGGCTAGCCACAGGAGCATGTTCAGTGAGAGACTGACATCAAAAAGCACCACTGCACGACACAGGAAATCATTCCTTTATTTATCAGTAAGTGAATTATTTGTATGTATATATTGTGCTACTTCTTGTACTTCTTGTATTGTCTGTTTTTGTTACTGTTTATACTGGCACACTCTAACCAACATAATTTCCCCTAGGGATCAATAAAGTATTCTGATTCTGATTTACCCCTTTTTGTGTTTTTGTGGGTTGATCAGCCACTATTTTAAGTTTCCCCTTTGTCTCGCTAGGTAGGTCAGTTTGTTTGAGTTATAAGTATTGTTTGTCAACTTTGAGTAGAGTTCTGTTACTTTGACCCAAGATTTCGATTTTTTTGTGTAATGTAACCAACTTTGTTTTGAGGGGAGCTACGGGGGCCTCATCTTGCTTCCTTTACTTTCCTTCTGTCATGAATATATTGTCATAGTAAAATGGATCAGGAGACCTGTGAATGTAAAAGTAATGCCTTACACAAAATGGTCCATGTTTTTCTGCTGATGTTTTTAATATGTTTGCCTCTTGAACACACTCACCTACTTTTCACTGTGAGGAACAGTGGATCAGAAGAAAGTTGGCCTTATAGGGAGAGCACTAAAAAGATGGGAGTTGGAAATGCATATAGGGGCACATGTTAGCCAGCTGTAGCCTCGTCAACTCAGGTCACCATCTGTTCTCATCAGATTTCACTGCTTCCTCTTACAGTCTATGACAGTTGCAGATGCATTCATTTCCGGCACACAACTTCCTGCTCAACCAACATGCCTTTAAAGTGGCATAAGAGAGCGATCAACTAGAAGTCAGACTCTCACGCTTGTTTCCAATCTGAACATCCATATCCAGCAGGACACTGACTTGGTAAAGAAAAACACAAGATTTTCATTTATTTAAAAAATATTTTTTCAACATGTTGCTTTAAATAAACATGGAGACAGTTCCATATTTTTGTTTATAAAATAAATATAAGAATTATGCTACATTTTGCTTCTATTTCACTATATTTTGGAAACAAATATTAGTTTATATTATACAATATTGCAAACCATAGGTTTATTTTAGTCATTGCCATTTTTTGCTGGTTGGCAACCATTAGTGAGGGTAATTTGGGTCAACAACAACAAGGCATTTATGCTGCATTATGACAGAAACGGGTCCTTCTTGTGTTCACCATGCTTCATTAAATGTTACAAAGGATCTCCACTGGACAGCGGACTACACTTTGGAAAATCTTCTGCTCTGTAATTGTTTTAGCATGTTGCATTGCTTGATTACATCTACCTTTAAGTGCACAACTGCTTCTCAAGTTTACTAAGAAAAGGCTTTTGAAGTGGTTAGCACTGTTACAGCCCTCTTCTTCAACTTGGGTGTTCGAACCCACTGTGTACTAATAAATTCAGTAGTCTGTAGGCATGCCTATTTGGTTAACTGATGATTTTAAGGTGACCAATGATGTTTAATGTTTAAGAACATAAAAATGATCTGTTGTGATAGACCAAAGAACACCGCATACCCATCCTTGTGCCTGAGGGGAGCTAGGATTGATCCCAACCATGAACCATAAAATGTATTAACAGTTTTAAGACCACACTTTATGCACCATACTTAAACAGAGGACGTCATTAGAAAAAAGGGAAGAAAACTGGTCACATTTCTATAGTGTCATTTCAAAAGGAAGCAGATAAGAATGAGTTGATGGTTAAAGGTTAAGAACTTTTTTTTTTTTACTGCTTCCAGATGAGTTACAGGGCTAGGAGTCTTCAGCCATGCTAGCAGCTGTAATGCTTTTAATTTTAACCATGGCAGTTGAAATGTGTTTTGCCAAAAATGTACTCAGTTCAAAGGCATGCCTGTTTGGTTAACTGGTGATTCTAAGGTAATCATTGTTAGTTTGAGAACATAACATACCCTTCCTTGTGCCTGAGGGACATCATGAACTTACAAATATTTGACGGGCTCTAGCCAACTTGTTTTGAGAATAACAAACCTGAATCTGGTGCCTTTATTGCCCTGAATAACTTTTAACCAGCAGCTAATGGCTTCAGAAGTGATGAGGGGAGCTACGGGGGCCTCATCTTGCTTCCTTTACTTTCCTTCTGTCATGAATATATTGTTATAGTAAAGTGGATCAGGAGACCTGTGAATGTAAAAGTAATCACTTACACAAAATGGTCCATGTTTTTCTGCTGATGTTTTTAATATGTTTGCCTCTTGAACACACTCACCAAGATTTTCATTTATTTAAAAAATATTTTAATGCACCATTAATAAAGGGTCCAACGCATTAATACAAGAGAAATATTGCAAATAATATTAAAATAATCATCAAATTAAAAGGAAAAACAATAAAAAATAAATGAATGGAAGGTATGTACATGTTTCCTCCTCATTGAGTAAGGAAACGGAACAACATATTTACAGCTTGGAATCAGTGTGTTTCTACAAGAAACAAACACCTCTACAATATTTACATGTACTTCTTTGTTTTTTTGTTTTTGCTTTGTTTTTGTTTTTTCCTTTCATCTTTTTCTCCTTTATTAAAGAGGGTTGGTTTGTACTGAAAGGCTTTCATTGCAACAAGAAATATCTTACACATTTTCCTGTTTGGGAAAGAACAAAAAACAGGAGTTTAGTTAAAAGTTCAACATCAAAGTTAAACTTTGGACGGCCATAGCCATGAAAATAAAAAAAAAGACAACACAAAAGGTCACTGAAATCCCCGTCTGCAACGTATCAGAAACTGGCTAGGATTGTTAACCTCGCAGGGACACGGACACTTTCACCTATCTACAATGCAAACAGACTGTAAGCAGGATTTTTTTTTTTTTTTGAGTTACGATCTTTCAGAAGGGATGACTGAAGTAAAATATAATGCATTCTCATGAATTCTGCAAAGATCTGCAACACAAGGGGAAAACAAGAACTTTAAGTCTTTGAACAGAAACCAAATCAAATAAATGTGCCTTACAAACAGATCTGCCAAGTTTACCTCGAAGGAGTTCTTCTTCTTATTATAACTTTATTTGACTTGGGGCTCTGCTAGAAATGCAAACTTGTAGCAAATGGCTGCAAAGCCAGCAGCATTGTTCACAAACTCACTTGTGTAATTCAGAACTTAACAAAGTAACTAGGGAGAAGGATTTGCAGAAAACGCTTTTGTCAATTGTTTAAACAGGAATTTGTGCGCGTGTTGAAATGAAACAGGGTGATATATTGTAAGCAGCAACAAAACCTTTTCTTGACTTACGTCACTGACATACATGCTTTTAACCAACAAACGCAACGGCTGTGAAACCAGCGTCATTGCTAATAGGATTGCGTCCTTTGTGAATCTTTAGAATTCACCCACAAACAGGGACGTGACCTTGTCGACAACGAAACATACTTTTGCGACTTCTCTGTTGACACAGCAGATATAGCGTGCCAAATCATCGCTGACAAACAAGCGATTCGAGTTATGAACGTATACACTCCCCCTCCATTGTGTTGGTGATAGAAACAGTCATTGACAATTTCTGATCCCACCCCCACTGGACATGTGCTCAACTGCATTTCACAAGCACAGCCCTAATTATTGTAGATGAATAAAGAACCCACAAAGAGCGCACAAATAATTTGTTAAAAGCACCTATGTCAGTATCCATAAGTTTGGAGAAGAACAAAAACAAAAAAAAAAAAACAAAAAAAAAAAAACATAAAAGGGGAATATAAAAGTTTAGCAGTGGCATTTAAAAAAAAAAACAAAACAAAAAAAAAAAAACCACGCACACTGTAAGCTGAAACCTAAATTACACATTTTCACAGTGGGTTAAAACGGCTTTACTCTCATACAGACTGTTGCAAAACAGGAGAGTAACACACAGTGGAGAGAGGAGAAAGGATTTATAGGGCTGGTGGATCACAAAGCCACTGAGGACAGTGGATGGGTACACTGAAGCTCATTTCACTGTAATATACTTACAGCTAATGCAAATAAGTAACAATACCATTAATAACAGCAATAGTAATATAATATAATACTATGAAATGAAATTTAAAAAAAAGCTCCAAAACAACCCTCAGGCTTGGAAATCTTGCATAACTGAAGACCAAATTGATTGAAGTGATTTATCTTAAAAGTTACGCCCTTAGTGAGCGAGTCTAAAAACCCTGAATTTTTCTGGTATTCGTGTGCGTCTCTGTGCGGATTTGTATGGGTGCGTGGTTACAGAAGGAATTCGACACTAGAGGAGTGACTCCTGGACGACGCCGACAAAAGAAAGCCCCTTTCAGACATGACCTCCTTATCATTAACGTGACGGCATCCAAATGCACTGCTTCACATCTGGATAAACACCCTGGCTTCTGTAATTGTCACAAAGAAAACCTTAGAGAGTAGGAGCCTGGCACAACTCTGCTTGCTGCCAAGTCTACAGATAGTTATGCACAATATTATTTTTGCACGTCTTGTGCATGTTTGTGAATTATTAAGTGCCCTAATCAGCAGTAACTTCTGGACGGCATTTTTCCTACCGACTGCTTTTATTAAAGATCAAAGCGTCCCCCACCGATTTGTTTCAGCTACACCCAATAAAGAAAAAAACAATATTTCAGAGGCTGGTTATGAGACGCACAATACAACTTCCACAGCAGCATGCAAACACGTGAACAAGTGCTGCTCTTAGAGATAATGGCAAAGGAAATGAACACCGAAATTGTAGTTTCACTTCACTAAAGTCGTTACTAACAATAGTTATTTACAAAAATATAATCCTTTTGAAAGTAAGTCATGAGGAACATAAAAATGACCCATGTCTGACTGATGCCGTCACTTTAAAAGAGTAATGAAGCCATGTCTGAGAGAGTGCCAATAAACATTTGTCCTTTTCTATTTTTTTCTCCACATTGTCTCCTTTCAAACGGATGCCGGCATGGAATCAGACAAATCCTTCATGCCCTGACTGACGCAACAACTTCCTTGGAGCACCCGGTTTTGTCCAGTAATACTGCCACTAACGAGCTGATGCTAAAGGCCTTGTCATGCATCGAGAGCCAGATGACGCCAATCCATCACCCACTAGCTTGTGGAACTGCCTAGAGAATGAAAACTGCGTGTGAAAAGTGCCAAGTGTGTGCGTGTCTACGTCCTAGGTACTGTGAGGCCGGCTATGAGGCCATGAGGAGGGGCAGCATAGTGTACTGGGGTGGTTCAAGTTACACATTTAGGAGAGCGAACTCATGGGGAAAGGGAGGTTGTTTACGGGTATGGCTGGCCATTGGTAAGTGTGGTAGAGAAGTGCGTTGACTAGTTGAGCGTCCCACGACAGTTCTCCGTTCCGCACAGACAAGGGATCTTGTTCTCCTCCAGTGGGAACTTGTAATCGTACGTGATCTCTTCGTTGACGGCAATGGGTTGCTTTGAGTAGATCACAATCTTTTTCTGGGACTCTATGGTGATGACCTTGGCGTAGCAGTTTGGCTGCAAGGGGGGAAAAGCATCGACAGACTGATGGGCGACAGCTGCAGAACTTAACATCAGTCCATATCTAAAGCATGTAAGAGGCAGATCATTGTTGAGTGTTTTCAGACTTACAGTGCAGCAGTGGTTGATGAATCGTGCCAGGTTCCCACACTTGGTGGCATCTATAATCGTATCATGGTCCACTCTGAACAAGTAGCTGCTCCCGATGCCCTGCTGTGCGTAACGCTTCTCTCGATTGTCAGCCACCATCTGCGCATAAAGAACATTTTCTGACTGACCACACCCTCAAAGTGTCTGAAAAACTGCAATTCACATACAGTCATATCAATATTACAATGCAAGAGTAAGGGTCCAACACAGCAGGACTCTTAGAGATTTATTATTTGTATAAGTATTTTACAGATTTGTTTAGATGGCAACAGTGGATAATGAAAACATTTTAGATGTCAAGATGGCTGAAAAGTTTCAAAAACCATCACTGGTTAAACACAAAACTCCTTATAAGTCATACCTGTCTTATGTTTTGACCCACATACTCAATGACCATCTCATCAGCAGCAATGGGCTCCATCGCAAACAGGCCCCATTCGTGGATTCGGCTGCGTCCGAAACGAAGCCTCTTCTTTCGGAACTGCATCAGGACAGAGCGGATGTAATTTAAGAGGAGCCTTACTAGCAATAGATATTTTTATAAACTAACCTGTCCTGAATTAACAGACAGCTTTAAGTATTTACAGGCTATATCTTTGTTTTATAATTGGATCTTTAACAATTCAAAAAGGTAAACTAATCCAAGTTGATAATTTGGTGTGAAAACCAGAAAAAAAATAAATTGTTGACTAGAATAAGAACATGCAAAAAAGGCCCACACCCAAAAGTTTGACCACTGACCTACTGTAGTGAGCAGATTTTCTGCACGTTTAGCACAGAGGCAGATCTGTGACCTCGACCCCGGATTTGTGTAACAATGAAAGCCAGAGATACAGCCTCTTTCAAAACCAAACACACACACGCACACAAAAAACGAGACAAGAGCCACCTTCCAAAAAAACGCCTATTCAGACATTGCATTAACAAATAAACAAATTCATCTTGAAACCAAAAGATAAACCCACCATTGTGAAGGTAAAATTTCTGCATTCAGCCCTGAGTTTCATCTTGTGAAGCTTGGAAAAAACCTTTTGCGAGTTTTGATTGATAAACCACAGAGTTCGTGTCAAAATTGGTCTTGTTTGTAGTCTAAGTCTGGACTTAAAGAAGTCCAGATGCTTTTCTTTCCAAGCTACGATGACCTGGATGACTGAGAACCTTCACAGATGTCTTGTTTGTATTGTGTTTAGACTGTAAAACATGTTGGTATATATCCTACTAAATTCAGCTATGCGCTTCTAAAAGCATGGAATCAGTTTCAGGCTCTGGAAATTTATTCCTTAGATGACCTTTTGATTACACTCGTGAACTGTAAACCATTTAATTTATTGTGTCAGGTGGCATAACTTACAGTGTTTTTGTTTTTTAAGCAAAGATTTTTTTTTAAAGTTAAATCTGTTGACAAGTCGCAGGTTGCAGTTTAACTTTGTCCTTTAGCTTGTAAGTGACCACATGAATATAGTACTGCTTGTACCTTAAGCTGGTTGAGTTTAAGCAGGTCAGAGTCCATGACAGCAGTGGTGCCGATGACAGTGAGGAGGCGGCGCTGCTCTGAACGTCTCTCTGATAGCACTCGGTTAGCACCCTGCCAGGAAACAAACAAAAGAGCTTCAGAGAGTGCAACGGTTACACTAAGACTTCATCAGATGGCCTTGACGGGTAACAGCATGAACCTCAATTTCCAATACCCCTGCTCTTGTAGCAGAGGTTCATTTGCGAAAGAGATATGACTGGAAAAGTTATTACGCAAGAATAGAAGCAAGTCTGCCCTCGAATACTTCAGTCCCAACTACTGCCTTCCCTCTATTATGGTTCAATAATTAAATTCTTCAGGATGTTAACTTGTGTTCCTTATACATATCAAAAATTACTCTCATAACTACTGTGAAAAAAACTTGAGTGTTAAAGGGAGCCCAGCAGTGTAACTGTAGCACAAATTTCCAAAAACAAGGAAAAGGAATCTATGGAAAAAATGAAGCAGCTGAAACTTCCTTAGAAACTTCAAACTGAAACAAAATGAACTGACATGTTCTCATGCTACGTCTCAAACATCATTTTAGATTTTGTCAGACTATGCAACTTCTGTGTTTTTACAACCAATTAATGCTTTGCTTTCAGTACTAAACAGATCAATATTACAATCAAGATAATAATCCATGAGATTACATTTCATGTTTCACCTATAAAGCTAAGTGAAACAGCTGTTTCAATGTATCACCATGAAGTTAAATCATGTGTGTCTGTGTTGCTCTGTGTGCGGGGGAGAGATCCTCCTGAGTATCAGTAACTCTTTAAGCCTGCCACAAATCTTTGGTTTGAAAACATAAACAGGGATTATTCATCACGACACATCTCTTTGTTCCTGATATAAGCACATAAAAACCTCAAAGCAGCAGACATATCTCAGTTATTGGGACACTTTGATCAGATAATAAAAGACGCAGACTGATGTGGTGCCCCAGTTACATCTCATTCTGTGCGGAGTCTGAATTAGTCTGTAACTCTAGAAACAGCAAGACTGCATAAAACATGCCACAGTAAAATATAATAATTTGTGTGTATTATTCTAAGGAACTATGCTTGTGTCCATGGAAGCAGTAAGGGAAAGCACAACAGCTAAATGGGAAATACATTACGGAGGAATAAACCTTGCACAGCAACACGATAACGTGGATTTTCCACTCTTAACTCACACAAACACTAAGTGAGCTGATTTTTCAAATGTTCCTGCGTTCCATGACAATCTGGCATTGTGTGGAGGATAACTGGCTGCACATGGGACCAATGACGGTGCATCATATGAGTGTCTGACGAGCATCAAGATCATCACCCCCAAGTGACCCAAACCTTATTTGCAGACATTATAAAAGAGGAACGTTGCATGATGAAATCATAGAATCATCACAGTAATAGCCATATTTAGGCCTATGATAAATGTGTGGGGCTCTGTGACCCCTCTTACTCCTTTTTTTTCTGCTTTTGACTCTAGGCAGACTTATCAGAAAGCTTTCCCTGCACTTACACCAAAGTAATACTCACAAAGAGCTGAAAATAACTGTTAAAAATACTGTGACCCATTCAGGACACATACTATGTTACTGCCCAGCATTATGCACCGGGCAACCATAGCTCTGTAGGTTAAAGCTGACCACACGAACATATATGCAGTAGGACTATATGCATGTAGTGCAACTGTAATTACTCCTGGCACACAGGAAATGGTTCTCACACATTTTTTTTAATCAGCCATTACTAACAAATAAAAATAAAAAAAATCATCCAAGCTGAACTATATTTAAAGGTTAGCGCAATACAATCAGCAATTCCAACTTATTTTCCCTAAATTCATTCAAACATTTTTATTTTCTCTGTCCACACGCCTCCTTCAGTGGCTTCATGCCCCAGGTCTTTGAAATTAATTGGCTGTAAATAAAAAAAACTGACTTAAAAAAAAAAAAAAAAATTATTTTTGCATGTCTGTGTTTGCTTTAGGCTGGGAGATGTCTATACTTGAGCAAATCGTGCCTTGGAATACAAAGTGATAAGTGCACAACCGGTCTAGCCTTACTATTTTTGTTTTTTCTAAGTAAATTCTAATGAAGACATAGTGGTTAGTGTGTTTAGTGTAATAAATGCTGCGCTCATGTTTCCTGTTTGTATTTCCAGCTAAGAGGCACCCAATTCAGCAGTATTTCATGGAAGTTACAGACTGAACCCAGTCTTTTTTAATGAAAAACACATAAAACATGTATTCAAATCCTCCAATCTTTGAATGTGTGATATTTTCTCCTTTATTTTTAAGAAAGGAGAATTGGTTTAATTCTGGATTGGGAATACATGTGCTGTGCAAATTTCTAGAGCTGTTCAACCATGCTTGACGAAAGTTGGAGTTGCACATTTGCTCTGATTATTCTTTCCAAAACACTTTAAAGGTGTGACACTCACTATGATCAAACTTTTCAGGGAACTTCATAAGAATTTATGTGATCGTTAGGATCCTTTGACGTAAATTGGATTCATCATCTTTTGTTCAGGAAGGAGTAATTCACATGTGACAAATCCGGATCTACATCAGGAAAAAAGAATTATGGATTTCCTGTGTCACAAACGGGAATGATCACTGTGCTTTACGTGAAATAACGCCTGGACTGAAACATCCTGCCACTGGCCCAGAGGAAGAATTCACTCTTCAACATTCTCGAAATGCAATAACATTTGTACTGTTTTTGAATACTGACGATAAGATACGTGATATGAACATTAAACTCAAAAGCAGTGGACACAACATACAATTTCAAGTATGTTACAATTATGGCTGCCAACAAAACGGGAAAACAAAGGGAAAACTACACGTTTACATTCAAGGTTGCCGCACTTGTTTCGTCTGTTGTTAAATTCATCACACCCTATCCCCACTCTAAACCCACTTCTAACAGCAAAGATGATGAGAAAAAAAAGAAAAAAAAATGTCAGTCAGCAAGAAATATTTTTGTTTCAAGTAGTCTTGCAAGGAAAAACAAAAGCCTAATGTTTTCAGACATCACATTATTCCTGTGAACGACCACATTCTGACTCATACAAGCCTGATAAATCAGGAAGCCCGACTAGAAACGACACGCATCTTGCACGTTTCTCCATGACTCTTATTTTCACACAGTTTTTCAGTTTGTATTGTCCTTAGAGCTGGGCGATATGAGATTTTTTCATATCACGATATGTTTTTTTCATTTCAGGCGATAACGATATCTATCACGATATAAGCCAAATAACTATATTTGTAAGATTTAAATGTGCCGTTGCTCACAAGTAAAATGTGAAATAATCAGCAGCTTGTTTTTATTTAAATATTTATTTCCCATAATAAGTTCAACAGGGTAGATGTACTTAAGGAACATGAGACTTTTTCAGATAAATAAAGGCAAATATTGCAAACTACACAAAAGGCAGCCGCTAAAGCGTTTAAGTTTCAAAATAGAACAAACGAAACAGACTAAATTGTCAATTCCACTTAGAAACAAAATATTAATTCTAAAAATAAATCTTAGTTTGTTTTACAGAAGAACAGACAAAACTGACTAACTTTTGTCAATATCAAATAAACTGAGAACTAAAAGGAAATTCTCAATCTCTCCTTGTTGTATAGCTGAGCTTTTCAAACAGTTTTAACAGTTACTTTAGTCTGACAAAAGCCGAATGACGAATTAGCGCTTCCAGTCAGAGACTGAGGCTACGTCCACACGTACACGGGTATTTTTGAAAACGGAGATTTTCCGTTTTCGTTTTAAAAAAATAATCCCGTCCACACATAAAGGCAGAAATGAAGGAAAACGCTGCTATGAACATGCCAAAGCAGCAGGTGGCGCTAGATTCCTAACCGTGCAGAAATGTTGGCCAATCAGAAGTCTAGAAGCCTCGGTGGGAAAAAGTAAACAAAGCTGGGGCACAGAAGCAGAACCGAGTCGTATGTGTGGAGGGACAGTAACTGTGTGTATATGTAAGCATTTAAACACTGCAGAGAGTAGAATTAACAGTAACAGTATTGTAGAAATTCATTTCACCGAAACAATAACGTGGCGCACAGTGTGACGCATGCACCAGTTTATTGTATTTCCAGACTTGCTTTCGGCACAATTTACAGTGCACGCTACTCTGTTTTTGTCAGACTTGAAATAGCCGAAATACCTTCACACTACGGAACTTCTATGGCTCTTCTGTTCGACAATCTCTCCGGCATTGGAACCATCATCTGTTTTCTCTTCGGTCACGCTCGGTTGATTTTTCTAGTCGGCACACTCATTTCCTCCATTACCCGCTGGCTGCTTCCCAAACAAACACACGTGCGGCTTGGCACTTGTGCTGTACGTAACAAGTCACGCGACGTGACGCTGCGGCTGTGATTGGTTCGGCTCTGCGCTACTTAATTTGGATTGGCTGACCTTTTTAAAAAAAAAAAAAAAAGGTCTATCGCGATAGCTTAATTTCTCTATCGAGTAAAAGTTATATCGCGATACATATCGTTATCGTTCTATCGCCCAGCTCTAATTGTCCTTCTTTTTTTTTTAAGCATGATTATAAATCAATAATTTACTGATTATTATCAGCCCTAATAGCACTGTTGTTGTTTTGTTGAATTTAATGTTCTTTTTACTGACAAAGAATACATGCCATGCTTTAAACATATGAGCAGTGATGTATGTGACTGAAATTAAATATAATTTGTTTTTCCTGCATGAGTCTGTCTCAACCACCAGACAGCACAAATGTAATGCCTAAAACCTCTGTATTGTAAATGTCCACATACTCATCATCTTACTTCTCTGTCATTTGAAAACCCTCACCTTTTTCCATCTCAAATCCTAAAATTACCACTTCAACTAAGCCAAATATGAATCACCTCCATTCCAAATGCCTGAGAGGCACTATCTAGCCAAATGTTGACTTTATAATAATACCCTGAAACAGCTACAAACCCCTAATAATTGATTACTGAGGCAGTGGAGACCAGCAAAATATTTTTCCTGGAAAAAAAAAGGTTCAACTGGATATCACATTAAAATTCCATTTAAACCCGGCTTCAACTTTCCACACAATCGAAAGCACGTCCACACCAACGTCTCCACTGCCAATCAGATTTACTGACTTTAGGTTGTGCTGCACGCACAGATTCACCTCACGGGCATTTTATCCTGTTCTTTCAACAACAAATGAAGGATCAAGCACAACAGAATCTCCAATCTCACAAACATTAGATTAGGAGAGTGAACGTTATCTGTGAGCGAGTGAACATGAACATTGAACTGTCCAAGTGCGTCGGCCTGTTACCTGATGCCGACTCGTTTTAAGGAAAAGCCTAAACAAGTTTCGCAAGATATCTCAAGTATTTCAGCAAAGCTTCTCAACTGCTTTAACAGACAAAATCAAACTGATGTGAGAACAACAGATTCAATAAATGGAAAAGAAATAAAAGAAGATGCATCCAAAAAGATTTGGAGTCTGCCTACCGAGGTGTCGACATTCTCCACCTCCCGTATGACCTGCTCGGGTAGGTCAAGGTCCAGGTAGACATCCTTCTCCTTGCGGCTGATGGCGTAGTACCCCTCGCTCCTGGCACAACCGGTCACATGCTCACGAAGCTGCCCATCTGTGTTCTTCTTTTTGCGGCGAGGATTTGGCAAATTGGTTAGTGCAGCCCAAAGGTCAAGGCTGACAACAGGGCACCAAATATCAAAGCATTCCTCAATTTAAAAACGTCACGTTATGCAGACAATTTAGTAAATTCATAACAGTCAGACTTTTTGGATATTGTGTCACTTCCATGTAAATCAAACCTAGTGCCCATACATCTTTGAGGTGAAAGATAATCACTGAAAAGGATATTAGTATGGTTGACCCAATGAGTGTCATTGAGCCAGTCGGAGCTATGGTCATCCTGCAGCAGCTTCTCATAAGTCTTCTTCAAAAACGACAAGTCTTCACCATCCAGACCAGAGTTCCAGATGTCATACAAGATGGTCATCTGCTCAAATTCACTGCGATTGTCAAACTTCACAGCTGATGGCTCAGGCGCTGGGACAGGTTTCGACCAGTTCTGGGATGTTATTACTCCTGCTTCTTGCAAAAAGAGCCGCTCACTCTTTCTCACTTCTTCAACCAACTCTTCCTCAGTGTCTGAGCTGGACAGCTCCCCAGATTCAAGCTCCTCCACATCCACATCTTTGTCCAAATCTGAGTCCTGCAGGAAAGAAAAACAGTCTTTTAGTTTCTAGTCTATGCGGTGTTTACACTAATACAGACTGACACATTGGACATTTCTCTGGCCAGTTAAAGTCATCTAATCCATAACAATATTCATAACTATATTCAGTGACTGAATGTCATTGACATTTTGGTTGAACATAAGTGTTCTTAGAAAAAAGGCACAGGTGTTGTGCCAAGATGCAGTAAAGATCAAAGATTACAATGCAGGGACTCCAGCAACACTTAACGGGAAGAGGATCAACTTTATTGACTGACCAACGCATTTCGCAATTATGTCTCTAAAATGTAGACTTAAAACGAGATGTCTAGAAAGCTTCTCTTTCTTTTGTTGATAAAATAAATTAAATTAATTATCTAGTCCAGTGTTTACTTGGGCATGCCTTAACCAATTTACCAATACCAACCTGTTATATGTCAGCTGGTTTACCTATGAAGATGTGATTGGTTAATTTGAATTTTTTTCTGTTTCCTGCCTTTTATTGAAGCACACTTCTACTATGTGTTACTATGACCCTGATGAAGGCCACAAGCCAAAATGCGTTGGTCAGTCAATAAAGTTGTTCATCTTCCCTTTAAGCGTTGCTGGAGTCCCTGCATTGTGATTATTTTCATCCTCTCCACACACTTTGGAAGCAGGTGAAGTTGTGCCAGAAATTTTTGCAAAGACCAAACCTGAACCTGAGGTAACCTATTGTTTGGAGCACCATCTGGTATTTCAAATACCTATTAGAGAGGAGATGCCTCAGAATCCGTCTGACTAAGTTCAGGGGGTGAAAACAGCAGAGACTCAAAAACAAATCAGAAACTCATCCAAATTGGTACTTTTTCATATATAGTGCACGAGTTGAGACAGTTTAATTCAGACGAAGTCTCTGGACTGTTACCTGCTGTATTTGCAAAAAGCGCCATCGGACATTAGACGTGTCACTGGCAGGTGGCAAGTTTATGGTTAATGAAAACTCATCTGCGCAAGTAAAAGAAGTTTTTTATGATGCAAAGCACCTGGCTGACATTAGCTTTAAGCAATGCTAAGGAAATGTCAGTAATTCTAGTGTGATTGCACCAGTAAGACTGAGAGCAGAGCGCTTCTACAGGGTACACCCTGTTGTTACCCCATCTGTTTTCAGCCAGAACATACCCAAGAATAAAAAAAACAAAACTGTATCACACAGTTCTGTAAATGCAAAAAAACTACATTTCTGTCTACACTGGAAATATATTCCTGGTCTGGAGAGCCCAAAGGTTTACCAGCGGATTCTGATTCTGAAAATTCTTTCGAGACATGTAAAACTCTTCAACTGTACCAATTTCAAAATTCCAACTTTGGGCTTACTGGTAATGAGTCAGTGCTATTGTTGCCTGTGGCATGTTTACGGTTATGACAATCTCAAACATTTACAGGAACAAACATGACAAATATACCTCTAATTTCCGCTTCCTCTTTTTCTTGCCTGGCTGCTCCTTCTGCTTTTTTGTGTGATGAACCTCAAGGTTTTCTTTATCTTTTCTCTTCCTCTTTTTGCTCTTTTCCTCTTCAGCTTCAAAACCCTTGCCAATTAGGTTCTTCTTCTTTGGTGATGGAGACACCGGCGTAACCTGGCCCGTATCCTCAGAGTCACACATCTCTCCCACTGCAGAAAAGAATTCTCCTGCATCTCCCCGTGACGTAAGTGGATCTCCAATGACTTCCTCTGGGGCTTCCAGCACGCCAGAAATAGAGTTGAGGTCAGCTGGGAGCAAAACAGAAGAATCTTGTCTGGAGGAAGTCCTTTTGGCACCAGTTGGTACTGGTACAACAGGGGGTTTGCAGTAGTTGTGCTCCATAAAGACGATTACAGCCCCTGGACTCATAAGGAGGGCCAGTGACTCTGGGGCGAAGTAATTTCCTTCCATCTTGTGCTCCTCTGCTTCATCAGATGTTTCTGTCTCCTCTGAGTCTCCAGGATCAGGGTCCATTTTCAAAGCCACATCAGCTAACACAGAAAGGTCAGTTGTTGAAGCAGAGGCCAGCTGCAGGAGGCTGGAGGCCCCAACCTGTTCTCTTAGTCTTAACCTCTGCTCACTTTCTTCCTCATCCTCATCTTCCTCTCTGAGAGAGTGACAGGAAGAAGTAGACAGGCTAGATGTCCGTGGTCTGCCTCTGGACCTTTTGTTGACAGATGGTGGTGCTGGGGCCTCCTCAAAGGCCATCCTACACATAGAGGCATGGTCCAAAGGCAGGTTCTGCACAGTGCGGCACACCATAACAGGAGGAGCAGGAGATTTGGGAGACTCTTTGCCTGCACCGCGTTTGCTAGGGGATTTGACTGGGGTAGTCTGGGGAGAAATGAGGGGTCCTCTCTTGGTCTCCTCGGTATCTTGGGTTCGTCCAGATGGGGGCACAATGAGAGCATTCCCTTCGCCTGGTTTAGAGGCAAAGGGAAGCAGCTGGATGCCCTGACTGGGACGAGATGAATTGGGTGAGGTTGCAATGATGGGTGAGTCTGGAAGCCTGCCTGAAAGGAGGGGAGATTCACCCGAAACTTGAGACGGAGATGGTGGTGCAGCTGGCAATTGCATTTTGCTTTCGTTCTCGTCTGTAGAGAAGGAGACTGTCTTTTTGCGCTTCTTGAGAGGGGGCACAAGAACGATAGGGGATGTAGGGCGTGGGTATGGTGGTGAGGGGGGATGTTTGGTAGGCGCCGTTGTGTCTGCCTTGCCATCTTTTGTATCACCTGAGAAAAGATACAAGTTTTCAAAGATTGAACTCGAACTGAAGCAATTATGTTACTGGTGCTTTTTGGTGATTTATAACAACTTCTGACTAACCTGTTTTGACCTCTGCCTTTGGAACAGCTGCATTATTTTCCCTGAGAAAAACAAAACAAGCATTTGAGTGTTGAAAAGTACAACATTCATTGTTATATAATTCTGATTACAGCAGTACAAGTGATGTACCTCTCATTGTCTTTCTCAGTTGTGCTATCCATAGTTGACTCATCCATGCTGTCTGGTCCTTCACTCTCTGCCCGCTCTCCTTCCTCTTCATCTTCATCCTCTTCTGAGGATGAAGATGAAGATCCTGAAGATGAAGAGCCTTCAGAAGAGGATGAGAGGCTCTCGTCATCACTGTCTGCACTGAGGACATCATCTAAAAAAATAAAAAAAAGTCAATGTAAACAGTCATGATAGCTGAAAATAAGAACAAAGTTATGAGATTCCTGTTTGTGGTTTACCATCAGACTCTTTTCCACTTTCGTCTTCCTCATCCTCCTAAACATGGGGGGGAAAAAAAGTTGTCATCACAACAATATAATCACAGTGACATCCTGCCATCTACAGGTGAGGACAGAATTTGTAACCCTGCTATGAAAATTTCTTTTTATTGCATTCAATTCACTACAGAACTATTTCCTAAGTGGTGTTAAAGAGAGCATGGAATTTTTAAACACAGCTTTTCCAAACATACTGGTTTTTTTTTGGATGCTTACATTATTTTACTTTGCACACAGATTTCATAAAAACTACCAGGGTTATTACCCCCCTTGATATTAATAATCAACTGCGTATCCTTTTCCTGGATAACAGCCTGCAGTTGTTTGTTATAGTTTTCATCAAGTCTCACTCACTCACACACACACACACACACACACACACACACACACACACACACACACACACACACACACACACACACACACTGAGCAATCGCAGCCCATTCTTCTTTGGCAAATCTCTCAAACTCCTCCAGAGATTTAATGGGTTTTCTGGCACAGACCTCAGTCTACAGTTCACCCCACAGATTTTCAGTGGGACTCAAGTCAAGGCTCAATGTTAACTTGGCTTTCTGTACCAGGAACAACCCATGCTTGGGTGTTGTTGAGTTGGAGAACAAAGCTTATGTTCTACAAACATAAGCATTGTCTCCATGGCCAAAGAACTCTACTTTTGTCTCATCTGACCAAAGGAAACATTTCTTTGGTTCCAACTTTGCTTAGTCATTCACTAGTGTCTTGGCAGTTGTTAATGGGCTCTTTAGACACCTCAAACCCATGCTTGTTTTAGTACTGCATGCAAATTGGAAAATAACCTTCAGTTTGAACCTTCACAAAGTCAAAGCACATCATTGCACAGCAGTGGTTTGTGCTATGGCTCAATAAAAAGGTCTCATTTTCTGGCGACTTATAAAGGTGACACTGGTAATTTTTGATTTCTCAAAAAATTGTTATTGTGTGTAAAAACAAATCAAGAAACAACTAACTTATGGTTTCTAAAAAAATTTAAATAAATAGTATCCTTACAAGTGCTATGTTAAAAATCCCTTGTACGTTTTAAAATAATGGTGATCACCAGTTCTACCCCTTAGCCTCCTAATAGATGCACATATAGCATAAATTTGAAAATCCTAGGCGACTTCCTTCTTGAGTTATTGTATTCACAGGAGTTTCAGAAGATCAAGGTCACCGGGAGTCAAACTCATGTGAGATTTTTAGTTGATGCACCAGTGGTATGAATTTCAAAATCCTATGCTGCCTCGTTGACGTCGCAAACTTGGGATGCCCGCCTGCCTGCCCAATGGGGTGACAGCAACATCCCATCAGCCTTTTACAGCTGAGAGGTAGAAACTACTTTGGAAAGTTTTGAAAACAACTTTAATTTTCATAAGAGGCTAATAATTTTGTTCTTATCTGTAGCCAACTAAAATAAATGACAACATGAATTATAAACTCATGTTATCACATTCATATATTCTAATAATCTAAAGTCATTTTTTAAAAATTGTGTTTTAATCTTGAATCACAATTTTAAAACAAACAGACAAACCTTTTCAGTAGAAGAACCATCAGATGTTTCTTCTCCCTCACTGTCAAGCTCCCAGGGTTTCCGATTTCTTGGCTTCTTTTTCCTCCTCTTGTTGTCCCTTTCAGCTCCATGCCTGTCTGCCTCTGGTAATCTCTCGTCAGCAGCTGAAAACAGGATAATTTAAGACTTACATGGAGCAGATCAAGTAATCCAACCTTTTTTTAAAGCCTGAATTACAGCTGAGCAAACCTTCATCATCTTCGTCCGGTGGTGTTGAGGGCCGTGGCCGTTTCATGTCGCCCTCTTCAAACTCTAGAGGTTCTTTCCGTTTCACCTGCATAGTTCAAAGTGTTTTTTAAGAATAAAAACCCCCCAAAAAACCTCAAAATTGACTTTACAAAGTCTGACTATTTTTCAGAACTAGAGGAAGTACCACAAACTGACAACACCAAACACTTGTGCACTTTTTGAATATTGTGGTACCACGTAAAAATTCAAAATATTAGAATGACAATATCAGATATTTTAAACTGCTCTTGACACCATTTATTGACTTAAGCTTGACATATACTGTGCTGAACATTTATACAGTATGGTTTACCTGTGACAGCCTTAAATGTAGCTTGAAGAGTATCTAATAAGAATTCCAACTACACAATGCACCAACACAATCATTATTATTGGTCCATTTGGTACTAACATGCACTGTAAATACTGCACTATTGACTGAGAAACAATAAGCAGGAAAACAGCATGATGATAATGCAGTGAAACTTATGCCGTTTTATTATGTTCATGTCACATTCAGTTCATGTATGAACAAAATTACTGTCTTTTCTAACTCCTGACACTGGACAGGTCTCCCTTGTAAAAACAGAGTTCAGTACAACTAAATAAATTCTGTATTTATTAGGTCCAACATGGAGAACAGTTTCAGTTACCATTTAGTGACATCAACAAAGTGCCTCAACAAGGTGGCATACAAGCACCACTGCCACCTAGTGTTTTGGTGGTGTAATGGCAAATGAGACACTCCAACAAACAAACATAAAATATGAAGGCAGTATAGATTCCATACAGTAACATGGAGATGAAACCAAAATCTGCAGCAATAAAGTACTGTTACCTTGAAAGAAGGCAGTCGTAGTGCTCCACGGAGAGAAAATCCCTCCATGCCACCACTCTTTGCCCAATCCACAAGAGACATGAGAGGCTCCCGTGGACGGTTGACCTTTTCCTCTTTTTTCTCTTCATCCCGTAACGCAGAAACCCCCCTAACCATCGTCTGGAATGGCTACAAAAAGTAGACATTTACAGAAGATATTACGTTTTTCTGGCCTCGTAACAACAGTCTTTCTTTTATATAGTTAACTGACTAATAAAAGCATCATTAAACTGAGATGAAATAGTAACAGGAATGACATCTTTCATTAAAAAAACAAACAAAAAAACATGCTAATTATAAAAAAATCAATTACAGTTAAATGGAGGAAGCACATACATAAACTAGTAAAATTATTAAGTAACAGGGTGGGCCTATTTATTTTATTTTACATGCACAAAAATTAACTGCAACCTTAGAAAGATGACCTTCATTATTGTTGAGGCTGGGCTTCCTTACCTTGGCCTTGGTCTCTTTCCGCTCCCACCACTCGTCAAAGGTGGCAAAGGCTACATTCTCCACCATCTTGCGGTTCAGGTCCCTTTGCATGATGTTCTTCATTTCTTGGATAAGAGTGGCCAAGACCATCTGCACTGTGGCTTCATGAGGATTCTCTGCCAGCATGGACATCTCCTCCCCTGGAGCCCTGTACTCATCTCCATCCCCAGGCAGCATCGTGCCATAGCCAGGTGGGGGCATATAAGATGGGTAGTGTGGCGGTAAGACATGTGGAGGCCAGCCACTGTGTGGAGGCGGGATACCATGGTGTGGATGGGGTGGTATTTGAGTGCTGTGGGGATCGGGGTAGGGATAGGTCATGTGGGGTGGCATGTATCGGTGGTCTTGGTCATAATGAGTGCCTGCCCCATTGCCCTCTTGGTCCATGTAGGGGTGGTGTGTGTGATGTTGTGGAATAGAGTGGAGATGGTAGGAATTGTAGTCTGCAGTAGCTGCCTCACCCGGGCCTGTGGTGCCATTGGATGAGGACATGCGCAGCTGGTGTAGGCGACTTAACATGTGGGTCTGCATTTGGAAAGACATAGGGGTTCCACCACTGTACTGGTTCATCAGCTCCATGGAGCTGGCATAGTCATACATGTGGTGAGGCATGGGGGGAGGATACTCAGGATGCAGCTCCATGTGAGGAAGGGGAGGAATCCCTGGTGGAGGTGGGGGTTGTAGGGAGTAACCAGGGGGTGGTGGAGGGGGCAGATGAGGGGGGTAGGATGGTATGGGAGGGTGCATGGAGGTGCCAAAGTGCTGTGCAGAGTCAGAGATGGGTGGGGGTGAAGATGAGGGGTCTGTTGTTTGTGAAGTCATGGCAGCCTGAGATGAAGATGGTGAGGATCCTGAGGTGACTGATGGCTGGTGGGTGGTCACGGTTGTTATGGTCGTAGTCTCCTCCTCCTCATCTGAGATCTCCATGTCTTCTCCTGAGGAATGAGGAGAGGCCTGAAAGAAAACAGAATTTACTGTCTTAAGTTGAGAAACCACCCACATATTGAAGCAAATTCTCAAAATAACACTTACTGAATTATTTTTCTGTCCCACTTTTCTAACATAGAAACGGGCACATTAAAAGCAAGAAACCAAAACATGAACATTATGTTTGACAGCACTCAGAATGTTAATCACTGTGTCGGTACTGAGGAGGTTTTTATTCATTTCCACCAAATATTTATTTCTCTGCCCACAGACAGGTATTTCTGGGTGACTATCAAAACAACTGATTCTATTTATAAAAATAAATTGAATCAGGACAGATCATACCTGACTCTGTCCATTAAAAGGTGGTGTGTGCGCTCCTGTCCGGCTCTGTGCATCAGCAGATCCAGCCTGTGAAGACTCTTCCTGCAATACTCCAGGACCAGCTGGGCCGACTTGGGCCTGAGTTTCCTCTGGGGGTGGGATGTGGGGAGAATAAGTAGAAACGGGTGGTGTAGATGCTGTAAGTACTGTGGGGCTCTTCCTGCCTTCTCCCCCTTTTCCCCTTTTTCTTCCTCTGTGGCCATCTCTGTCTCTTTCCCCTTTCCTCCTGTGGTCTTTCTCGCCATTGTCCCCCACCTGTTCCCGCTCCCCTTTCGCATCACTTGACCCACGTCTTGTTCCAGCTCCACTTCCATGCTTCTCCTCTTTCCTATCCTCCTCATCTTCTTCATCAGAGGCAAGAAAAGAGAATTTAGCTTTTTGTTCCTTCAAAAGCATCTCAATACGAGAGTCCAGACTGCTGCTGTGGTAGACAAACGGTAAACTCTCATTGGTGGAATCTGGCTCTGGGGAGGACGAGTCCCTTTGAGGGGGTGGAGGGGAGCTAGAAGAAGATGAAAGATGGTGGGGAAGGGAAGTAGAAGAAGGAGAATTAGAAGAGGAAGCAATGGTGGGGTGGGGCGGAGAAGAAGGCGGGGGTGTCTTGGGTGGGGCAGGTGGGGTGCTGGGACGACGTTTGGGTTTTGTCCATTGTTCTTCACCAGCAGGACTATCCTGGTTGAAGTCCAGTGTTCCAAGTGTTTCTGCTACAGCTGCTGCAATAACAGAAGCTGGTGGGAGAGGAGGTGTAGGAGGTGGAGGGAGAGCACTGTGGTGACCATGGTAGTCTTTTTCAGCACCTAATGAAGGCAGAGAACCCCTCTCTGTGAGACTTGTGCTCCCTAGGCGAGTGGAAACGTCCAATCCCTGAGGAGGGGCTGGGGCAGGCTCTTTGGAGGAGTATGTAGAGTAAGATGATGGGGGAGGAGACATGCTGTTAGATGAAGAGCGGTACGAGTTGGAATTGTACCTGGGATCCGAACTGTTAGAGTAGTCACTGTCCCTGTCTCTATCTCGATCTCTGTCTCTGTCTCTGTCCCGGTCATGGCTGCTTCTTCTGCGGCTGCTGCTGCCATGGTGGTTGTGAGAATGGTGGTGGTTGCGGTGTCTCTGGTGGCCGTGGTCACCTGACCGAGAGCCCAGGCTGTCTCGCCTGTACCCCCTGTCATCCCTGCGATCTGAATGGTGGTGGGAATGATGGGAATGGTACTTTGAGGAAGAGTTTGTGTCTTGCTGGTGATGATAAGATGACCTCCTGGAACCAATCCCCGCTGGCCCATACCGTCCCCCTGAGTCTCTTTCACGCTCCCTCTCCCTTTCTGACATTAGGGGCTGATCATATTGGTTGGCAAGAGGTGGTGGGGGCATTGAGGAGTGGTGTGCCATGTGTGGCCCAGGTCCTCCAACATTAGGGTAAGGGGGGTAGCATGGTGGCTCATTGGGACGGTATGATGTTGTTGGGGGGTACATAGGACGACCCCGGTGATACACTGAAGGTTCCTGTGCATCATCAGAGTAGCGTGACACTTTGTATCCTCCAACCGTCGAGGAGACTGCAGAAGACGAAGATGAGGAAGGTAACATGTCCTGGGGAGGGTAGCCGCTGCCCATTGTGCCAGTATTGTAACCAGGATGCCTAAAATGCAGAAATGAGGAATTTATATATGAACCACTAAGTCAATCAATGATGCTTTTTGACTTTATGTGAAAAGGTAAAATGTGGTTTGTGTTGTAACGTCATTTAAATGTTTTTGTTTTAAAAGGGATGACATGAGAAGGATTTTGAGGTTGACATACAATACATACATACAGTGAAATCTAATTGTGGCAAATACTATTGGAAACTCAATGTCGCACAACTGAAACAAACAACCTGAGAGCATTTCCCTCCTCTGTGCAAGCCAAGCTAACAAAGGACACAATAAACAAAAACAAAAAAAATGATGAAAGATGATAAGACCAGACCAGGTCTTTTGTACCAAAAATTTCCCTTCATATCATTTGCACCAACAAGTTCAGGAAAGAAGTATATGGTAAAATATGGTGGAGGCTCGGTTATGGTTTGGGACCGTATTTATAATTATTAATGCAGAAAAGTACCATCAGATTTTGATCCACCACTCAGTACCATCTAGAAAGTGTCTGGCAATAGCTTCATTTTTCAGCATGACAATGATCTCAAGCATACTGCCAATCCAGTAAAAGCATAGAAACACAATAAAAGCAATAACAAAAAATGGACACCATCAGTCATGGACTGGTCTTTCCAATGCCCAAACCTCAACATTACTGAGGAAACAGAGAAGGAACAAATGACAGCCAACATCCAAATAAGAGCTTAGATATGACCTTCAAAAAGTCTGGAGAACTATTTCTGAAAACTACTTAAGTAAATTACAAGAAAGCTTGCCTCAGAAGGTTCAGGCTATGTGGAAAAATAAAAGGTTTTCAAAACAAATATTTCAAGACTATCGAACTTGTTAGAATTGTACAAATCTTGTTTTTTTGCCTCATATACTGTATTTTCATGTATGACTGCATGTTTAAAAAAAAATCGCTGCATCCATTTCTCATTTTCCTAGCAAAATATATCGAAACAAGGGGTGCCTCAGTCTTTTCCACAGTACTTTGAACCAAACCACAACAGTAAGACCACTTAAGGTAAATTTTATTCAAGATGCTTTGTTCCAGTTAATTATCAGAAACTAACCTTCCACCAGCATAGCCCGAGTCTTGTGAAAAAGGGGTCCCAGATCTTGAGCTGTAAGGTGTTCCTCCCCCACCCTGAGATGACGCAGAGGAGCTTGGGGTGTAAGGACCTGCCATGGAGGAGGGGGGCGTGTCTAGACGCTGATCATAGCCAGTCTCTACAGAAGGTGTGACATTTCCCGATGTGAGGGCCTGGACCCCTGCTGCCAAAACTGCAAGCTCACTGGAAAGCCTTCGCCTCATTTCTGATGGCTATGGAAACAGAGTAAAAATGTATAAAATTAAATGCATCTTCATTCAGATTACCACTCAAGCATGACATCACTAAATAAGTGAAGAGATGTTTGTGCAGTCACAATACCGTGTCAGGCTGTGGCTGTGTTGTAGCCTGAGGCTGAAGCCTGTCTGTCAAAGCCTTGCCTCCTAGAGGCACTGTCTGAGGAGTGTAGGACCCATTTACTATCAGGTCATAATATTTCTGCCTCTGTTGACCTGTATAAAAATAAAAGTCACAGCTATTTAAATGCAAGCTCTCAAACCGAATCAACAGACAAACAATTTATATCTAACATGGTTTGTATGAAAAACTTTAGATTTAACTGCAGCTTAAGTTTTTTCTGTGTCACTTGACTGTTTTGTTAGCAAGTCTTCTTCCTTTGAGGAACTGCTCAAAAGATTACATGAAAAAGTGACTCTCTTTGTCTTTTGATTTAAAATTGCAAACTGCATATAAAGAAACTGCCCAAAGCATCACTGTAACAATGTGCATCAGATGGCAAAGAGGAGACATTTTAACTTACCTTTTATATCCAACTGAGCATGAATGATGTTCCCCATGACAGAGGTGTTGTGCAGGTGCTTGACTGTGTCCTTGGCTCCTCTGGTGCTGGTGAACAATACTCGGGCCAGGCCTAGGTGCTTTCTAGTCTTGGGGTGAAACAGAATCTCCATCTCCTCCACCTCACCAAACTTGGCACACATTTCTGCCAAGAAGGGTTCCTTGATGTTGTCATTGAGTCGAGCAAAGGTCACCTCCTTGAGAGGTATGGGACCCACATAGAACTCATCAAGCTGCGGTAACAAATTAAAGGATCAGTGAAAAGATAATCAAACAGAAAGCTCCCGAGACGTGTCAAATGAACACTAATCCAAGTATTCTCACCTTAAACTTTGGCACTGGCAGAGACAGCTCTGTATATCTGGACCACAGTCTCCGGGGTCTTGGATCTCGCAGTTCTCCCACAGGTGGAAATCCAGAGTCCTGGGGACGAAAAATAAACAGCATGCAACATACAAACAATAGTTTGATTGAAGATAAAATAAATAAATGTGAACATTAACTCACTGGCACACTGAAATGCACTCCATCATATCTGTAGATCTTCTGGGTGACACGCCTAATGGCTGGGTCCTGGACGAGTTTGTAGCTTTTCCACTGCAAACTGACAGCTTTTTGTGAATCTGCCCCACCGTCTGGATCCATCCTACAACTGTCACACAAAGAAAGACCACCATTACACACACAGTGCAGAAGCTACTGATAGAAGAAGAAAAAAAAAAGACCGGGCATCAGCACAGGGAAGTAAGCTTTAAAAAATCCCTGCGGAATTAAGCCAAACAGATACAAAGTGCTGCAGTAATTACAGACTATGAGCACTCTGTATGGCAACCTGTCAGGCTAGCGAGCTGCGTCACATCAGCTGCTAACGATCAACTTTTCGGACATCTATATTTCAGTTGTAGTTCTTCTTGCATGGGTAAAATAAGTAAATTAAACAGACTAGCAAATGGGACGCTCTTAGCCGCGGATATGATGCCGTGTGCTGTCAAAACAATGATCACCGTTACGTCACTGACCATATACTTCAGCTAGCCACCTGCTGTTAGCAACGGCTAACCTAGAATATGCAAACTGCTGCTTTCCGGCATCATGACAGATTTCACGTTCCACGCATTGAATCGGGCTTCAGAAACACTCAGTAAAACGCCCACCTATCCGTTTCTCTCACCTCAGATCAGAGCGATGTGATTGTAAATTAGTTATGCCTTCTCGTTTTAGCTAGGGCAAGTCAACGGTACGGTAAGCTAATGCTAGTTAGCAAGAACATCACGTTAGGAGTTAAAACTGTGCTCTTCATGTCCCTCAACCCACAGCGATAAAATGTTACCAGTTACGTGCCTCACTACGAGGATCTGTAGACTCGTTTCACCTTCAGTTTAATTAAATTCAGACCCCTCTCCTCTTCGACACCTACTGCCCGCTCATCCGAAAGTAGCAACCCGCCGCTACAGTGTAGGCAGCTCCAGCCAGGCCCGGGAGACGAACAAGAAAAACACTGAGTTCCTAACAGAAACGGCTCACCTCCGGCCCGGCTTTAACGCAAAACCGACGAGCTAAAACGATACCGCTACCATTCCGACAGTTAGTCAAAACAGCAACGCGCCTGTTCGAGCAACGGAGCCATTGTTTTCGCTTCGAAATCCTGACATTGTTGAGAGAGCGGCCATCGCGTAACTAACCTGAAAGCCTCGCCTGTTCTCCATCAGTGTGTTCAAAATGCAACCTGCGATTACTCACCGGCACTTTCGTCAAAGCTGAAACTAAATACAGGGAACTTTCACATTGACACATAACACTGTACACACAACAGCATTAAAAATTGTTAATGTAAATAAAGTCATTTGTTTTATTCAGCGTGAAATTTACGCATTTTTAAAAATTGGTTTGAATCTGCTCCTACATTCGCAAGTATAAAAAATGGCCAAAGGTCCCTCTAGCGGCTGATAAGCAAACCTACCTCAAAATTACTGTCAAATATAATTTATTGTATATTAAAATCTTTCAAGGCTCATATTATACTTGTAGTGAACACTTTAAAGGAATTTATTTCAACATATTAAGTGTATTTATACCGCTACATCTTGAAGAATTTAATTACTTGCCACATACACAATTACACATCTATAATGTGTAGTGAAGTGCTTAAGTGCCAGACTGGCTGTACAAAAGAAAGAGAAATAGAGAAGTATTCCAATCAGCACCCCCCCCATTGTGTTAGATAGCTGGTTAACAGCTATCAGTTGAGTAGCTGAGTATCAGATAGGCAGTGTGTGAGTTGCAGTCTCATTTAGCAGTCTCGCGGCTTGAAGGTAAAAGTTCTGCCTCATTCTCTTGACTGAAGTAACTACACTCCTGAGGGCCACCATCAACGTCGTGATGCTCCGACTAAGGATGCTTTCTATAGTGTAAGAATAGAAGTCCCTGAGCATCCCAGCCAGGAGTTTGAAATCCTTTTTCGTTATCTAAAGTAGGAGAAGCAATGATGGGATTTCCTTATCATGAAGTCATCTCTGATAGAACAGCAGCCAGTGGGCACAACTTGGAATATTGATGCTGCAACTTGCTGTAAATAAGCTACAAACCATGAAATTCAAATAATTCGGACTGACCTTAGGCACAGAAGATCTAAACAATCTCCAAAGCTTCAAGGTGGGCACTCAAGATTTTTGTCCCTAGTTCAATAATTAACCAGATGTAAAATATGCTTATAAGCTCCGTCTGGAGTACCTGCCTTGTAATGTTGAATAGTGTGACAATAAAGTTGGTCTTAAGACATTTTGGATAGGAAATTCCATAATTTATTAAATAAGTTGATTAACACCAAGTTGGTTACACTGCAGGGATATCAATCTGTCCGGTTATGAAGAATAAACTGTTGCAAATCCATGTTGTTGGGGACAGCATAACATTTGCCATGGTGTTCCTAGACTCCGTCACTTGAACACACCAAGGTGCTTAGCATGAGCTTGTTCTCATCTGTGTAAAGAACAGGGTGCCAGTGGTGAATCTATCAAGCTGCATGGGGCACAACTGTGATTGCAGATCTTACTAAAAGATACCAGGATCTTTTAGTAGGACCTCATGTCACCACCATGGAGCCAGGTTCAGAGTCCAGTCACAAACATGAACCAGGCTGGAGGGCATTTTCCAGAGTTCTGGTAGGGATCCCTCTGATTCTCTATGGAAAAAGGAGCAGATATTATTCCTGCTGCTGGGCTGATGCCCCTCTAACCTCTTGAGACTGCTACAAGAACCAGAACCTTTGTGTGACTGTGCCAGGTTGGCAGAGTCACACAAAGGTTGTTGACTCTCCATTGCATCAGTTGTCACTTTTAATGTCCCAAAGCAGGTGAAATGGATTCATATTGGTTCTAGCTTTCTAACTGGACAGATCAATTGCCTGAAGTTTAACCGACTTTGTGTTAGAGTGTGACGAGTATCTATTATCTCTCTGATTTATTCGAGATGAAAAAGAACTCACCTGTCAAAGTATGTAAGAACTGGTTTGTGCTGCTGAATTGTATATTTAGTAAATTGATGTAGTTCTAGTTCACCTTTAAAAGAAGGGCAGCAATAAACTGCCAATAATACTAACAAGTGCCTTCTGTTACTTTAACCAGAGAGGGGAGTTCATTAAACAAACATCTGGGACTGTCACACTTTAAAAAAAAAAGAAAAAAAAGAAAAAAAAAAGGAACTAACATTTTACCAAAGACAAGGATTAAATTATTTTAGCTGACAAAATGACAAGTCCATTTCTGCACTTCATTTCTCCAGATTCAGTAAACTATTAAACACCTTCATGATTACAAATGACTTCCAGCCTCACAGGACTATAATATTTCAGCCTGTTAAGACACGACCATGCCGATGTTACCAAATGTAGCTCAGACTGCTGACAGAGTCTACTAGTTAAATTTAGCACTAAGCCCCACCCGTATTCTGGTGCCCATTTTATTCCTTCACTCTTTCAACAACTACCACCCAAAGAAGTATATCAATTTAATATTGAGAGACTATTTTATTACCCACACACACCACACTAACACCCATAACCAGCTGCCTTGTCATTTACCATTAAAAACAAAGTTTTCCAACAGACTCCAGTACATTTTATTTTTTGCTCAGATAAAGATTAGAAACAACTTGCAAGAAATCAACCACATTGCATATATAAATTAAAACGTCCTTGACAGTATCATTTATTATATTAATGCTAATATATATCCAATGAAACCACAGCAATCCTTTTATTCCTTTAAAAAAATGTGTCTGAGTATTACCAAATAGCGTATTCCTTCCCTGCAAACTAAGGTTAAAAAGCTCACTGAGCTACGCAACGTTCATGAAATTCAGGGAAAAATCTTGACGTGAGAAGTGGTGACAGATTCAATGGTGAAAAAAAGTCCTCATATTCACTCACAGTCTTTAAGATTTAGCCACTGACATGGAGCAGGTGGTGATACAAACAGCTAAGCTCGACACATCCAGAGGTGCAGAACGTCTGTTTGAAGCTTTGAGCGACTTGTAAGGAAGAGCTGTGGACGTGGTGAGACAAGCTGGAAGAAAACGGTCTGAGCTGAGCACTGCTTTTATGTGTGCTTGTATCCTCATCCCTGTGGTGATGTTTCACATGGCTTTGACTTTGATCTGCTTCATCTTCATCTGCTTCTTCTCAATCTTCTTCTGCTCACGCCGCTGGGCAGCTTCCTGAAAATGTCACATGAGAGAGTTGAATTTTGCAGATTTTGCACACTTGCTGTCTTGCTAAGGTATAAGTGTCTTAATTAAAAGTGTTGTGACACCCCAACACCATCAATGTACATTATAACTGATAATATTAGTCACTTGAACTGAAGATATCTAAAAGATATTCAAAGCCGATTGCATTCAGAGATGGACTTGCAGCAGTCAATTGCTGATCATGAAACTCCCTCAACCTCTGGCCACTTTTGATTGCAGATGTTGCCTGATGGGAGGCAACCCATCTCAAACTCAGGCTAACTGCAATCACTCAGATTGCTGTTATTTCCAAACTTTCACCAATCTGATTTACAATAACAGACAGTTAGTTTGAAAAGATGAGGCAACCAGTCAATAGGTCATGCTTTTTAATCACACTTGCATACCAGAACACCAAATGGACAAGGTCCAGACTTCTTGTCACACTGCTGCTTATTGTCTTTGCTCCCAAGCGCAAAATCTATTAGTTTTCCCTTGTACAGAGCTTTTTCCGTCTGTGCCACCAAGGCTTTGGAGCAGATTACCACTCCAGCTCTGTTTATCTGACTCTGTGGAGTCGTCTTCTCACGGTCTTCATTTATGTTTTTTAAGTTCTTTTTTTAAAACATGGTTCTCTGTTGATATTGTCTTTTAATTGTGTCCGGCACTTTGTGTGTTTTTTGTCTATGAAAAGTGGTATATAAATATTTTAGTTACTCACTAGTGGATTTTACCATGTTTGGTCAGTTTTTCTTTTTCTTTTAGCTAAAGCCATCAGCACATTTACTGCATACCATATCATATCATTTTGAGTGTATTCAGTCTGAAAAGTTCTTGTTGCAGACCTCCAGACGACGTTGTCTCTCAGGGTCCTCTTCATTCATGATCCTCTCCTTCTCTGCTCTCTTCTTCTCCTCCCGCCGTGTTTGGGCTGCCTCCTGACGCTGAGCGTGAGTCTGCTTCAGGAAGTTCTCTTCCACACGGGCACGGTTTTTATCAGCTTTCTGTTTGCCCTAAACATACAAGAATGATTAAAAAAGAAGCTAAAACATTAAAACACTGCAATAGTGGGTGCACTGTACACACCTCTCTGTTCAGACGAAGCTTCTTGACTTTATCGATGCTGTAGATCACCATGTTCATGAGAGGAAGCAGAGCGTCCATGTCTTTGGGAGAGGTGTTGCCCATGCCAGGCACTGAATATAAAAACATAAAATATATTAAAATAAACACCAGTGAAATCAAATTAGGTTTAATGACGATGTCCAAGACAGTAGCAGAAATGACATGCTCACCATTAAATGTAAACAGCAGTGTCTTCTTGGTCTCAGGCAGCTTTAAGGGCTGACCCTCCCTGAAGCATCAAATAAATCCATCAGTAGACAGAAATTCTTAACTATAATCTGAAAAAGTAAATGATTACTTACTCTTGCATAATTTTTGGACCAGAAAATTGGTCCGAGAAATGGATGGACTCAATCTTATCAGCATGATTGGTGATATAATGTACCATCTTAAATGACAAAAAAAAGGGGAGGCAACACAGAGTTTTAATGACAGCAACAGATTTAAAGAGAGTATTCTCAGAATATTCAGTCTCTTTTATGACACTGCTTTGATATGAGAGCCAGACTTCACCTTGTTGTCCATCACACCATCCGTAACCTCGCCCATCTCACTAAGAATAGCCAGGGAGTCTGGGAGCCCATACTTGGCTCCAGACTTTGGCTTATCACCACAGAACTCACTCTGAGATAAAAGAGATAAAAAATAAAATAAAAAAAATAAAGGAATACATAAAAACAAGGCTTTTATTTTAATATTAATGCATAGCTGGTAAAAATTCAAAAAATCCAGACTACACAAGTCAGTATTTGCATAAAAACAGTGAATTTCAAAATTGCATGTCCAATTTGAGGAGGAAACTCACCAAGTCCTGCATCTCCTTCTGAAGCCGGGCCGTGGCCTTCTTGGTGCCCACAGCAAATACAAAAGTATCCATGTCCTCATCATTAAGAGTCACTTTGACTTGCTGCAAAAAAACCCCAAAACAAAATAACAACAAAAACCAACCCACAGATGCGGCTGGTTAGAAAGTGTATCTGCAGCAATATACAGCGGAGAGAAAAGAAAAAGTGAAAACGTACCACTTGGTCACAGGCGGGCCTCATCATCCTGGCCAAAACGTTAAGCAGGTCCTGCCTCTTAAGAAACTTTAAAAGACAATAAAAACATGAGATACATGTAGCATACATATATCTAATACTCATACTTGTATATCAGAACACATTGCCCACACCTTGAGTTGGATCAGCATGCCTTCACAGCACACACGTCCAGAGCACCAGAGGTTGTAGATGTGCTCATTTTCCTGGTTCAGCTTCCCAGTGCTTACCGCTTCTTTACTGGTGCCATCATCACCTACAAAGTGTCAACAGTTAACCTCATGCTAACCATTAACACTAAATACAAGGAAGCAGATCTAGCCTGTTGAGTCATCTTTCTGGCAGTGTGGAAAGAACTCACCCACTAGTGCAAAGTTGCTTTCAAGAAGCTCCCTGTGCGAGTTAAACCAGGCCTGAGCCAGGCGACTGTTTTTGTTCTTTCCAATGATGTAGTTCATGATATAGGCCAGCAGGCCCGTCACCATCAGGATCTCCATGTAGTAACTCTCCCAGCTGTTCTGGAGATGTGCAGGAACCTGCAGAGAAGCAAACAGCCAAGAGTATGGCAGCTCAGTCAGGAATGAAGATTAAATTTAAAGAAAAAAAAAAAAGACAATAAAGATTAATTTATAATTTCTCACTCTAAGGCCTGTTTTTATTATCCTTGTTTTTAATGTAAACATTTAACAGCATCTTTAATAAAATTAGAAGATTTTAAATTAAAGGTTTATTACACTTCACTACAAAATGACTCCTAAAAGTACCTGGAAGCCTCACTGATCTTGAAGTGAGTCAAAGGTTTTTGCAGGTGGTCCTTCCTTAGGATCATTATTAGCCTGCAGCTGTTTGCTAATACATTGTGCCATTTGGTTGTTGCTTTTGTTTCCCCAGTGATGTTGTGCTGTTCTTCCCTAGGTGGATTAGTTCATTGCTGCCTGGGGCTCTTGTTGCCCCCATCTACACCCACAGGCATGCTGTGGGCCAGCGGGGGACTGACTGCAGCCCTGGAAAGACTGGTTTACAGTCAAAAAACACTTGCTAGTCTGAGCCTAATGATTACAGAATGACCTTGTGTCTTCCAACACATCCACTTGTTCAGCCGTACATGTTTTATTTAAATTAATCTATCCTTAAACTTTAAATTTAATTTTTTAGTTCAATAACTACATGAGGCTTGTTTATTAAAATAATGATTAAATGTGATTTTTGCCCTGAATTACTGAAGTTTGTGTTTGTTTTTTTAAGATGTTCTGAACTATTAAACAATGGCAATTTTTAAAAACAAAAACAATCTTCAGGTTGAAAACTTGGTTGATTTCTTTTTGACTGTAACATAATAGGGATATTACAGGTTGCTACTTTTGTTCTGGAATGACTGTACTGTTTCTAAATAACCCCAAACCTGGTTTGACATTTCTGAGATCGGTCATTCCTTTGCAGACATACACAGACACTACTGTGTATGAAACAGGTGAATAACAGCCAGGGTATCAGTCTGACTAACTTAGTAATCTAGCTCAAATCAGTGCAACTCTGAGACTATTTTACTCAATAGACTGATGAGGAGGGCAAGCTCTGTCCTGGCCAGTCCCCCAGACTCCATAGAGGTGGTGAGAGGAGGATTATGGTCGATGTACAGCTCCTCTCTCTCCCCCTGCATGAGAATGTGGAGGCCCTGAGCAGCTCCTTGAGCATTAAATGGTTACAGCCATTGTGTAGGACAGAGCACCATAGCTCCTTCCTCCTGACAGTAGTTAGATGGTACAATTCACACACATAATAGGGTGTGTTACGTGTGCTAAAACTCAGTCCAGATCAAAAGTTTAAGACCAACTTGAAAAATGTAAAAAAAATAATAATAATTTAAAAACAATCCACATTCAAAAGGTAAAGTTTTTTGCCTTTGCCATCAGAACGTCATGACAGTGACTACCTGACAGAAAATTACAATGAATCCACATTTTTTGCACAGATTTGGCCTTTTAAAGGCATGTGGTCCTAAACTTTTGATCAGCTGTAAAACAGCCTGTTTCAGTTTAAGAGTTGTTTTCAATAAATTGCACTCTCGAAAAAAAAAAAAAGTTTAGTCTCACTCCCATTTCTTCGTGTTGGATGCTGAAGCTCTACTTGGAACCTTGTTAAGATCCAACAATACAAAATATGTTTTTTTTCCACATTTTTCAAGTGGCCTTAAACTTTTGATCGGGACTGTATGAGTGTATACACCATCACTCCCACTGCACTTTATGTACACATAAAAATAAAATCTGAGTGTATTTTACTGGATAAAGCAACCTTTAATATACAGTACAAATTACTCTTGTGCAGTATTTTGGCTTTTTTTATTTTTTAATTTGTACACAGTCGTTTCTTTCCATTTCTAAACGTATAATATTGATTTTTCTTTCTTCTTTGTGCTGCTGTATCATGTAAATTCCCTCAGTGTGGGATTATTAAAGTTGATGTCTGTGTCTTTAGGATTGACCGAGTTTTATGACTGGCATAAACCTTTTCTGAACTGCTGATCTTTCTGTATTATAAGACATCATGTTTAGTGTTTTTGTTTTTTAACATATGATAATGATCATTGATTAGTATTGATGGCAGAACAAGTTCCCCTGTGGAAGGTTTTGCTACACCACATCTAGGCAGAGTTCTCTTTCATCTATGCATTCATTTGGACACTTCACTTATATGACTAGCAATAGATATCCAAGTCATCATCCCCATTTTACTTGTTTGAAGTCTGCTTGAAGTCCACAGACTGGAGAGCATGTCAAGCTGTTGCACAATAATGTAAATTCTCCACATATAAATGGAGAATTTATGTGTGGTCAAATTAGTGATCTGCATGGACCCTTGCACTCACAGTCCTATTTCGCAGGAGTAAGTGGACTCACAAACATGCAAAGTATATTTAAGGATTAGGAATGCTCCACTCACTATGCCAGACTTGCTTTTTAGGAGATTTCAGCAGTAAGCCCGGCTTACCGTGTGGATTATCAGGGGGTCTTTCATGGAGTGTCCAGTCTTCTCCATGTCTCCAATCCCCTCAAACTCCTCCTGGTCATATTTGCTGTATATATCTTGATCCTAGTAAAATACGAAAACAAAATAAATCAAAACAAACATGATTTAGTATGAAAACTGTGTTCAAATACTGAGACGTAAAGAGTTAGAAGGTAATGAACCTGTGTGTCTGGGTCTTCAAAACCATCCTGTCCATCCTCCAGCTCCACTGTGGCTTCATCTTCATCCTCATCCGGCTGCAAGGATGGTGAAGCCCGAGGCGGAGGGGCGGTTTCTGCTTCAGCTGCTGAATCATCGGTCATGTCCTCAAACTCGGCAAAGTCATTGTCATCGAAGTCTGCTAGGTCCTCTCCATCGTCAAAATCATCATTGTAACGCCCCCTGGAGACGGGGATGGCCAAGAGGAGCAGCAGAGCAGGTATCAGGAGGAGATAGAGGCTTTGCATGGTGGGACCTGCATCAGAGAGAATGTTGATGCGACAAACAGGAAAATAAGGGTTAACATTAAAGCCACTTATGTCACCTTATTTGTAAATACTCAAAGAGTATTGTGTAACTTCATTTAACAGAAATCTGTGCATTTTTCTTTAATCATTGTCCATTTTATAAAACCAGTTCTGGTGAAAAGCCAAACTTTTATACGCAAAATCCTTTGTTAATGTAGAAAAGAATATCTGCAGGATGTGAAAGATATAATAGATGGGTGTGGGAAGCACAACCTCTGCATCAATGTGGGGAAGATAAGGAAGTTGGTCTTGGACTTCAGGAAGAGGAGCAATACTCCATCTCCCTTTTCATCAGAGGAGGAGCTGTAGAAACAGTCCACAACTTCAAATACATCTGAGAACACATTTCCAGGGAATTGACGTGGAACAGTAGCACCTGCAGCATCATTAGGGACGCCTACCAGTGACTTCATTTCCTCAAGAGGCTGAGGCAGGTTGGCCTCAACACCCCATCACCACCTGGTATGCTGCTGAGAAGAAGCCGCTGCAGAGCATAGTGGAAGCTGCCCAGATCATTTGTAGCTCCCTCCCCTTCATGGTCTGTATTATGAGGGATCCCACCCACCCACTGACCCAGCCTATAAACTGTTATGACACCCTGCCCTCCACTCAGGCAGAAGACTGTTTAGCATCAACACAAAACGCAAAAACTGTAAGCTCCATACATCACTAACTACACTTACAGTGCTATACTTTTAACATGCAGTGTCAGAGCTTTATTAGTGATACGCTTATAAGTTATAATGCTGGTTTACTCTTAAGGATAGCTTGATGTTATGCATGGAGCTGGTTCTCAGGACAGATTTGGTTTTTCATGTGGAAACATGCAAAAGAAAGAAATCTTCCCCCTGATATCTACTGCTATGTAAATATGCAGGTTTCCAAGCAAACAACAACAAAATAAAATAAGTCATTTGCACAGTTCTGCCCGCCGTGAATGATTTACACAAAAGAGATAACCTGATTTTGTTTTTGTTTTTTTAATTCTTTCTCTGTGAGAAATAAACTGAACTGTGGCTTTAGGGAAATTTTACAACCTCAAAGTGTACCATATCCTCAACCGGATACTAAAAATTTTAAAGTTTAACTCTCTCTTTCTCTTACTCCACCCAACAGAAGAACATAAGGCCACTTACTTGAGAACTTTAGAGTTAAGATATAAAGACAGACATACTGAAGCATAGAAAATAAAACCATAACACTAATTATAACCACCTAGGACCATCCCCATCCACACCCACTAAGAGACAAGGGTCATACTTCTTTTGGCTACTCCCTTTAGGGGTTGACATCTGCCCCCTTCACTACATCTATGAACCAGTCAAGTCCCTACTCTCACATCTACAGTCCTGCCTTTCCTTCTCTTGCAGTCTCCTAATATTCCTTCCCTCTCTCCTCTTCCTTTGTTTTCAGCCAACAGTAACGCAGTTTCCACTGGCACCCCAATCTGGTATGGAAATGTCATTCTTTATGACCAGCGTGTTTGAGAACTATATCGATGAGATCGGACATTAAATATTTATGTGGTTGTTGTACTGTACATTAAAAATTAATAACTGCATATAACAACATATTATAAAGAACAATATTTTTGGACAGGTGTGGTAAAGTAATTATTGACGAGTGTATAGTTCATCAAGTTAATGATGCCAAAGACAGAGCTCCAACAACAACAAAAATACAAGATAAGCAGAAAAAGATCCACTAACTTACTAGGATTCAGCAACACTTGACCACAGGAACTTACATATGCGTCTTACGTTTAGCAGATCTTTAACCCAAAGACTGAAGTATTAATCTAAAACCACCATCTTTCTTTGAGATTAAACTCTAAGGAAGTTTAATCTCGTCACACAGTGGGATATTAAGGTGACAAATTCCCAAAGAGGAAGCGCTCCCAGTATAGCGACAGAAACCAGAAAGGACTAATGAAAAAAAGTACCTTTAATTGTCGCATCTCCGCTTTATCATTAAAGAAAACTTATAAAACTACACCTTCAGACGTCTGTAGACACACATGCCAGCCGGGAGTAACTTAAGCAGCTTCAATCCTATGAGCTTTCTTTAGCTCAAGTAACTTTTAGCCACCGACCCAATCTCTGCTAAACACTCGCTAACAGCTAAAACAGAGATTTAAGTCTTTGACTTTTTAGTGACATTTGTGTTAAAACTATAAATGCGGCCTTATCTAGTAATGGCTATATAATTAAAGCATAAACAGTATTAATATCACCCAACCTATCCCCCCCGCCGCCCAGCTTTCACTCACTCATTAACCGCTAGCAAATCTGACATTAGCATGCTAACGGTAGCTAACTAGCATGACAGCACGTCTCTAACAACACCGCTTACGATTTGAGGAAAACAAAACTTCCTTTACGTTTAAAATAAGCCCACTTATCATAAACTAGTGAATAAACAGCTCACCTGAAGTCGACCTGTGACGGTAAAAGTAGTGCTCGTGTAGATTAAATAGCATGAACTGCCCTTGTGGTGACGGTACACCTGAAAATCAAGAAAAACCTTTCAAAATTAAAGTATCGCGACCGGATGTGGTGGATTTGTTTCTGTACATTTCCAAAATGAAACTTTTATTTTGATTGTTAAAACCGGAAGTGTTTGCATGTCTACATTAAGGTCTATCGACACTGCCGCTCCCTGGCGGACACAGCGCGCAACTACAGTTACACTTAAAACCTGAGTTGTCATACACCACATGTTAATCTTAACGATATTTCTCGTTTACCGTCAATCTTAACGGATTCAATAAAACGCTCTTATTTCTAAACGATAAAAAAGTAAATCAAATAAACAAATAGATATATAAGCATAAAATATATAATATAAAACATAAAAACATCAGATCCTCAGATAATATGGCAAGCGTAATTTATATTTGCATGCAGGCTTTTGTACCTAAAAAGACTAGTTTAAAAAAAATACTCCTTTAATTTACAGTCGTCGAAACACAGTCCCATTCGTTCAGTTATTTTGGTAAAAGTTTGTGTTAAAGTGACAACTTACAACATATCAATACTTATCAGTTAAGTATAATCAACATAACAATGAGGCTTTTGTTTTACTCGAGTTGTTCTTTGCATATGGTTACTTTGCAAATTTCTCCAAGGGAACCCAAATTGCCAGCAGCAGCCCTGAATGTGAGACTTTCAGAAAGCTAGAGCTACTTCTAAACCTGCAGGTTTTGTGCCTCAAATATATCCCTTTTCGTTGCTCCAGATGTGGGGAGGCAGATGAACGTTCGAGGTGGCATCGTCCCCTTCTTATGTGCTCAAATGTGCGTTTGCATTACATTCTTTTTTCTACTTGCCTTTGTTTATACATAAGTGTTAGTTGTTCTTGGATTGTTCCAGGAAGGGTTATCTTTTTGTCAATAAAATCCATGTTAATGATTGAAGCAATGTCTCTTGTCTTATAAGTAAAATAAACATCTACAAACTGCTCAGACACAACATAATCAAGAATTAACATAATCTTGATGTAATTATAATCAGGGGTTTTGTTTAATAAGGGTTCTTTGGGTGTTTTGTGACAGATAAAACCCACAATCTTACAGGGAGCACACTTAATTCAAACTGAAAGTTATGAAGTTATAATTATGAAGCCATTCTCTAGTTTTTTGACACATTTTAAAAGATAAATCAAATTATTTTGTGCTGTATAATGTAGATATATTCAAATATAATTGAATATACAACTTTTTACATCAAATAATGTTATTTAACCCAACTGTTAACTGTATATTTCTGCAAATTTAAGCATTATTATTCATATTGCCACATTCATTGACCTTGCTTATAGGTAATTTCATTGTTTAATCACATTAAAATGTTCCTAATTTAATGTCTAAAAGCACTCGGAAAAGGCAAAATCCCATGTAAAATTAGTGCAACAAACTCTATTTTCATCACTGAAAATAACTGTATTTTTATGAGAAAGTTATTTTCTGTTATTTTACGGTATTACTTTGGCGCCCCAGCCGGGGGGTGCTTAGAAATGACTGAAAGATTGGCTCTGTTTTGAGTTTTGTTCAAAAAAGAATGACTTCATATGGAGAAGAATATATATCACATATATAGGACACCTTAAACTAGTTTTTTAATAAAGCAGCAAGGCAGAACAAAGTCGGGGCTGTATCAAGACATGCGGACTAAGCCCTAATTCAACCAGACCCAGAACTGATCTGGAATTAAAACAGGACTACAACAGTTCAAAATCAGGACTATTGGAGGGGTGCTTTATGGAGCTTCAGGTCCTTGAAGGGAATAAATGCCCTTTTAGATGCCTATCTATCTCCGAAAACGTTAGAGCACTTATGCAAGCAACACATTGCGAGCAAGTGCAAAAACTGAGCGAGAGGGGCTGCTATTGTGTATGTGTATGGATAATAGCAAACACTGAAATACATTTTTGCACGCAGCAATGAATTCTGTTCACTCAAATTTAGCTTTTCTTCGCTCAAAATAAATTTCTCCTCAAAATGCAATACTTGCACCTGCAAAAATTTTCTATGTGCGCTCACTTTTCTTTACGTGCGCTCAGAATAGTGGCACAAAAATAACGCCATAGATGCCAGCCCAGCATTTTCCTTCATCACCACGAAGGAAAACAGTCTGTGGTGGTCTCAGTTTGGTGATTTTTGTGTCACAGGTTTACGTGCTTAATACAGGGACCTCCAGAGCCTTTTTAACAGCGCTGCGGACCTAGGGGGGCAGTATTGTGGAAATGACAGTCTTCACTAGTGGGGATAGTTACAACTAGGGCTGGGCCATATTATACCGTTCACGGTAATACCGGTATAATGTTAGGCAACGATAGGAAAATGAAATATCGCGATAGAATGGGAGTAAAACGCGCATGCGCAGTGCCTTTGTTTTCATACGCACATGGCCGATTGTTGAGTGAAACAGATGAACCAGAATTGGTTTGTAAAAATGGTGCAACTTCCGTGATGTGGAACTGGTTTGGTGTTTGTCCGTCAGATACACAACAAAGCACATTTTTTTGCAGAACATGCAAGCGGCTGTTGTTATTGTCATATTTGTCGGACTAAGATGCTCTTAAATCTGGGAGTAATCTGGGTCCTAAACTCCGTATGCTTCAGGTCAAACAACACTGCAGCATCACTTAGAGTTAAAAACTGTCTAAATTCTTTTATCTTTAATAAAACGATCAGCATTGCTGCTTTACCAGGTGTAACTATAAAGTTTAACTTCCAGGCATCCATGAAAACAAAAGTTATTACATTTAACGGAGTTAGAAGTTAGCAGGAAGCTAGCGGAAGTTAGCTCGCTAGTTTCGCTAGTTACCTAAGCATGATATTGCATGTTCTGACTGAGAGATTTCTGAAAAAATCAAACGTACAGCTCTGCTATCACTTCCAACATAAATGAAGACAGGAAACTAAACAGCAGTGACGTTTGTAGGGTTACTGAAGTTGGGCTAGCTGGTATATAATGATGTGCTACGTGATCGCTAGCGACACAGCTATGTTAGCATAACATAAACAGTGAAGCTGGAGGACGAACACTAACACTTTTCCACTTATAAAAGTTAACGTGAAGGTTCCTGATAGATAGAGACAAATGCAATCGCATGGCAGGATTGTGTAAACGGACCAAACTTCAGTCAGGAGAACAACTGAGATAATCCATCCACAATACGAGGTTAGTCATTAATATACTGCAACAACATGGGAATAGAGCAGCTGCAGAGAATTCAACATTAATGAATCAAGGGTACAGAAGTGGAGGAAGCAAGAAGAATGAATTTAATAAAGTTTGATTTATCTGACTGCTTTGTTTCGCTTAATGTGCCTTATAATCCCGTGCACCTTATGGTCCGAAAAATGCGTACTGCACACTGCAGTTTAATGTTGCAAAGCACCTCTTTTTAACCATATAACCATATTATACGTGGTTATGCTCAGGATATGTCAGCCCATTTCTACTGGAAATGCCTTTTGGTTAAACTTTCAGCAAGGAATTTGCATTTGCACTGTTACATTTTTATAAAGCTTTAATGTACATAAAAACCAGCTTCTTGTTTAAGTGAAAATAAATGGAAGGTTGTCTTTTTGCGCTAGTAATGTTGTGGAGTTGTATTTTGTCTCGCATCAATTATATCGTCGGTTATATCGTTATCGCAAATTTTCAAATATATATCGTGATAAATATTTTTGGCCATATCACCCTGCTCTAGTTACAACGCTTTCTCCGTTATGAATTAACATGTTTTTATTGAATATTTGAAGAACCAGCAAAAAACCCCAGAAACTCTTGTAGAGGACAAAGTTAGAGATAGAAACGACAAGGAGCTGGTGCATCTAGTACAGGTAGAGCTGCTGCAAAAACCCACAGAGCTCAGCAGCCAGCGCAACAAATTCTGGATCCTTGGCTTTTAGTTAGCAGTTAGCATTAGCAGCACATCCTGCGTCCTATGTGAAAGGACCTTTATGCTGCGCACTGTGGCTCACAGCAATGGTCCCGGGTCAGCCCTGACTTTGTGTTAAACTAATCCTAAAGTAATAATGGTATTTCTAAACACTGATATACCACGACTTTATCTTTTCAACAGCTACTGAAAGTTAGGGGACCTAGCTTCTGTCGGATATTTACATAGAGATCCTCCAGCTTCATTCAAACTGTATTACCCTTCAAGGACCTGCAGTTCTGCAATTGGATAGTTAAATTTGTGACTGACATGACATTGGCCAATCAGCATCCTGCTATGCGATTACCTTTGTTCCTGACCACCGAGAACACTCACGTTAACTTATATCAAGTGGGAAAAAAGTTAGCTTGTTTATATTATGCTAACATAGCTGTGTCGCTAGCGGTCACGTAGCACATCATTATATACCAGCTAGCCCAACTTCAGTAGCCCTACAAACGTCACTGCTGTTTAGTTTTCTGTCTTCATTTATGTTGGAAGTGATAACAGAGCTGTACGTTTTAATTTGTTTCCAAAACCCCGCAGTCAGGACATGCTATATTGTATTTAGATAGAAGCTAGCGAGCTAACTCCCTGCTAACTTCCAACTCCGTTAAATGTCATAAATTCCGTTTTCATGGATGCCTGGATGTTAAACTCAATTGTTACACCTGGTAGAGCAGAACGCTGATCATTTTATTAAAGATGAAAGACTTTAGACAGTTTTTGTGATCGTTTGATATATGGACCTGCAGCAGAGTTTAGGCCCAGACACGGCTAGTGACGTCAGACTGAACGATTGGATTATAAATAATTCTAATTATACATCTTGCTTCCATATTTGTATCTTGTGTCACTAAAAATACATATTATTTTAATTTTATACATTGATTAATGACCTGCAGAATCTCCTTATCATATTAAGTGATTCATAATTGTCACTTTATGCTTTCTCCATCTCTAAAGTGATGACATTACACATTACATACTTTAGGTTCATTTTCTGCAGGCAGGTTTCTGACAGAGAACAGGCAGATTTACACTATAACATGCAGCGTTCTATAGATGGGCACATAAAGAAATGAAAAATTATATGTATGTGCTAACTTTCTAAACACTTTGTCACATTTATGATAAAGTAGATAAAACACATTTATGTCAGCCATGGCTCATAGTTCTTGTCTTTAAATTAACTTTGTCTGTGTGTGTTTCAGGTCCTGCACTCTCAAAGACTTCATGAACCAGCATTGCAGCCATGGGTCATTGTGAGCATCACAGGGAAAGTTGAAGCCGCCCACTGCACCTGTAAGGCCGGAGTCGCGGAGACTTGCACCCATGTCCCTGCTCTTCTGTTTAATGTAGAAGCAACAGTGTTGATCTGTGGCACAAGGACTGTTACAGATGAACCTGCATACTGGGTTTTGCTGGGTAATATGACCAGGATACAGTCAGTGGTTGGCCATAAGATGGACTTCTCCTCTTCAGCTGCCCAAAAAAAGGCTCTTGATCAAAACATAAACAGACCATCCGTATTGAAAGGTAAAAGGAGCCGTCCTCAAAAAAGAAAAATCCCACCTGCTACTGTGGAGGAGTTGTCACTGCTAATAATGCCATAATGTGTTATCTAGGGGTCTAGATTTATGCCCGTAGTGCACTGCCGTGTAAATAATTTGCATTTACTGAATATGTACTGACTGAGTCCCGCTGTTTAAAAATTGAATAAAGAAACAAACTAATTTTTGCCTCTTTTTTTTTTTATTAAAACCACTTTATAGAACATCACATCTGTTACAGTGTAGAATCCATGTCATTTATAGTTTACAAATGACAAAATGTTTACATAAAATCATGACAGTGTTTACATGATATCACCCACTACTAACACTACTTTATTTACTGTATCTTTTGGGGAAAAAAAGAAAATATACCGCTATTTATACAGAAAAAGACTTAAGAATATTTAACAGGAGCAGGTTTCATTTTTCCCTGGTTTTATTATCACACTGTTCAACAAACGGCAGCAAACCTTCACCATCTTATCCAGAAGGGTCAGCTCTTCACCCTCACATGGAAGAAGTAATCTGATTGGCATGGTGGTTTGTTTGAAGCAGGTCCCTTGTGTAGCGCTGGAACCCAGTCATGATGTTTCATCCATTTCATAGACTGGTTTGCTGCAATAATGCCAAATAATTAGCAACTCTATAAATAGAAGGTAGTTCTGCAAAATCACTCAGTAGGATGTTTGTTCTAATTTGCTATGAGCTCAGAGCGCATCGAAAAAATAAAACTAATAGGCTTTTATAAAGAGTGAACATATTTAGAACTTACCGGAATGAAAATGTCTGGAGCACCAACAGATATTTGGAGAGGGAAGAGAACTGGATATCTCACAGTTCTCTTCCCTCACAGCTGCTATCCAGGCTAGACGGCTTCGTTTGCTAACATCGATACACGAGCTGCCTCATGTTGCTTCCAGGTTGGGAAAGAATGAAAAGAGAAACCCTTTTCAAGCTTATTCTCTTGCCGGTCGTGCGATCGAACATTGCAGCCGACCACACAGCAAATATGAACGGTGGCTGTTGTGTGTGCCTTCGCTCCCTTTTCGCTTGCGCTTTGTTTAGACCCCCAAAATGGCGGATCGGGCCAAAATCCTTTCCACGCCCACCCCCGTGACATCACGCTTCAAAGCGTTTCTATATATTGATATCTATTGAATTTCTTAAAAACAACAAATCTCCAGGCACAGATGGGCTGGTGGCTGAATTCTATAAATTATTTTCTTTTCATCTTGCATCCTTTTTGTTGCAGGTTTATAATGAAAGTATTGAAAGGGGCACTCTGGCCTTACTCAAGGACTTATTACTTTAATTCCCAAACCTAAGAAGGACCTACTTTTTATAGACAACTGCAGACCAATAAGCCTCCTATATAATGATTATAAAATTTTAGCTCTATTGCTAGCTAGAAGAATTAAATATATTTTGGATGATATTGTAGATGAGACAGTCTGTATTTATGACAAACAGGCACATCTCCAATAATATTAGACTCGTTTCATTTCTGGTGCCGCTTACACAACAAGCCGGCCCGGAATTAACAGTTTTTATTTCTGCAGGAGCCAAAAAAAGAGTAGCTCCACCACTCACCCTAGCCGACTGTACAGGAAGAAATCCAGGCTCTCGCTGGGGCTGTGAATGCTGGCGGGGTGTCTGCCGCTTCCCTGTTGAAGAGGGGGCAGGGCTGGCTGAAGGTGATGTGAAAAAACCTGGCTGTTGTGGTGATGTGGGCAAACTCTGCTGCGGTGTGGAAATGTTGGATGCACTGGGGGTAACAATGATAATCCCTAGCATTTTATAAAACGCCTGTGCTGGCGTGAGCTGGTTGCTCGCAGGCTCATAGTATTCCCTTCCATGAGCTCTGCGTTTTCCTTCCTACTTGTCATATCTGTGTGTAGGCAGGCAGGAGGAGAGGACCCAAAACGCAGGACTCACAGAAGCGGAAGTAACTCAAAACACACAGCTTTATTGCTGGTATGAAACTGAAAAGGAAAAACACTAACTAAACTGGGTGAACAGAATAACCAAACTGGGTGAACAGAATAACTAGACAGGTTGGCATGCTGGCAAATGGAACACACAGAGGATGTGAGGGTGAACAGCCGTTAATGACGTGACACTGACACAAAGACACACTGGGCTTAAAATATACTGAGAGAGTCATCAAGGAATTAGAGACAGAAGGGGAACACAGCTGGGAGAAATAAGACCTAACGAGACAGGGAGAGCAAAGCCGGAACACTGACATCAGACAGGAACAAGAACCTTCAAAGTAAAACAGGAAACAAAACACACTTTACTAAGACACGGACTAGACAGAGAGAGACAGACTTGACACTGACCAAAGCCTACTAAATAATAAGCATAATCAAAACAGTATCACTGATTAATCAAATCATAATCTAGAAAAACACCAAAGCATGAAAAACAGAAAGCTGGGTCAACATGACCCAGAATTGTGACACTACTATTTTCGAGCTCTTGCTTGAGATCTGGGTTTTCTTTCCTAATATTTTGAGCTCTTCCCTGAGATCTGCGTTTTCTTTCTTAATATTTTAGAGCTCTTCCCTTCGTTCTGAGTTGTCTTTCCTACTATTTTTGAGCTCTTGCTTGAGATCTGCGTTTTCTTTCCTAATATTTTTGAGCTCTTCCCTGAGATCTGCGTTTGCTTTCTTTAGGGGCAGGGATAGCTCAGTAGGTAGAGTGGTGGCCCCATGATCGGAAGGTCGGGGGTTCGATTCCCCTGAACAGCTACCCTGAGGTACCCCTGAGCAAGGTACCATCCCTACACACTGCTCCCCGGGCGCCCAGTGGCTGCCCACTGCTTCACTGAGTGAATGGGTTAAATGCAGAGAGACATTTTCCCCACGGGGACCAATAAAGTAGCGATGGGATTTCCGGCTCTTTCGGTTCGGCTCACTAAAAAGAGCTGGCTCTTTCGGCTCCGAACCGGCTCTTCAGGTTGTTTTGTTGCTTTAATTAATTTATTATTAACAATAATATAAAATTATGCACAAAAGGAATTACTAACGTAAAAACAAGTGGTTTTATTTATATATGTTTATATATAAATATATGCGGTGGCCCCTAGAGACAAAACACGTACAAACTCCAAAACACATTTCTAGCATGAACTGAACTTCCAAAGCAGAGCTACTAGATCACTTAAATTACACAATTGAAAGCATGTGTGTATTGTTTGTGTATTTATACACAGGCACTCATATATATATTCAAATAATTTTAAAAAAAAGTTCATTTACCTGTTATTACCACACACCAAATCCGGTCGTTGGTACTTGCTGGCTTGTGTAGCCACAAGATAACAAAGGCTTTGAGTTTTTATGTGCTTCTGAGTTTTTATATGCTTCTGAGTTTTTACGTGCTTCGGAGTTTGTACGTGTTTTTACGTGTTTTGGAGTTTTTACGTGTTTTGGAGTTTGTACGTGTTTTTACGTGTTTTGGAGTTTGTACATGCTTCAGAGTTCATACGTGATTTGAAGTTTGTATGTGCTTTGTCTCTAGGGGCCACCGTAAATATACTTTTATTTATTCACTCCACATAAAATGTAATAAATAAATCATATAATACAAAAATCAACTATTCACATTTCAAGTTTTAACTATTTAAATTTTCAGCTTTTTCCTTTCACAAATTTAAAGTGAAAAGAACACAAAACACTGCAAACCACAACACAATTAAATATAAATTATAATATGAAAACTAAAAGAACATGCATATTCTCTGTCATATGGACCTGCATGAATAAACTTTCTCAATCCTTTATCATCTGCAACCGAAAATAGTTGTGGATGATTACTATACCTTTCTAATGTTGTTGTCCCTGCCACTCTTTCTCTCTCTCTGTTCCTGTGCTACTGAGTGTAACTACCGCCCCTCTATGGCGTTATTTTTGTGCCACTATTCTGAGCACACGTAAAAAAGGTTTGCAGGTGCAAGTGTTGCATTTTATCATGACCCCACAGAGCGGGACATTCACTTTAGCCGAAAAGCATTGAGATGGCCCAGCAAGCTGCAGGAACAACAATGGCCACTGTGGCAAGACCTAAACCTACTTTAAGTAGGCGCTGATTATTTTCCACATTTTTCACGAGTTCTGCATTCGCTTTCGTGCTTTTTTCGAGCTCTTCCCTGAGCTTTGTGTTGTCTTTCCTGCTATTTTCAAGCTCTTCCAAGAGCTTTGCGTTTTCTTTACTGCTATTTTCAAGCTCTTCCCTGAGCTCTGTGTTGTCTTTCCTGCTATATTCGAGCTCTTCCATGAGCTCTGCGTTTTCCTCCCTACTATTTTTGAGCTCTTCCATGAGTTCTGAGTTGTCTTTCCTACTATTTTCGAGCTCTTGCTTGAGATCTGGGTTTTCTTTCCTAATATTTTTGAGCTCTTCCCTGAGATCTGCGTTTTCTTTCTTAATATTTTTGAGCTCTTCCATGAGTTCTGAGTTGTCTTTCCTACTATTTTTGAGCTCTTGCTTGAGATCTGGGTTTTCTTTCCTAATATTTTTGAGCTCTTCCCTGAGATCTGCGTTTTCTTTCTTAATATTTTCGACCTCTTCCATGAGTTCTGAGTTGTCTTTCCTACTATTTTTGAGCTCTTCCCTGAGATCTGGGTTTTCTTTCCTAATATTTTTGAGCTCTTCCCTGAGATCTGCGTTTTCTTTCTTAATATTTTCGACCTCTTCCATGAGTTCTGAGTTGTCTTTCCTACTATTTTTGAGCTCTTCCCTGAGATCTGGGTTTTCTTTCCTAATATTTTTGAGCTCTTCCCTGAGATCTGCGTTTTCTTTCTTAATATTTTAGAGCTCTTCCATGAGTTCTGAGTTGTCTTTCCAAATATTTTTGAGCTGTTGCTTGAGATCTGCGTTTTCTTTCTTAATATTTTCGACCTCTTCCATGAGTTCTGAGTTGTCTTTCCAAATATTTTTGAGCTGTTGCTTGAGATCTGCGTTTTCTTTCTTAATATTTTCGACCTCTTCCATGAGTTCTGAGTTGTCTTTCCTACTATTTTTGAGCTCTTCCCTGAGATCTGGGTTTTCTTTCCTAATATTTTTGAGCTCTTCCCTGAGATCTGCGTTTTCTTTCTTAATATTTTAGAGCTCTTCCATGAGTTCTGAGTTGTCTTTCCAAATATTTTTGAGCTGTTGCTTGAGATCTGCGTTTTCTTTCTTAATATTTTCGACCTCTTCCCTGAGCTCTATGTTGTCTTTCCTGCTATATTCGAGTTCTTCCATGAGCTCTGCGTTTTCCTCCCTAGTATTTTTGAGCTCTTCCATGAGTTCTGAGTTGTCTTTCCTACTATTTTTGAGCTCTTGCTTGAGATCTGGGTTTTCTTTCCTAATATTTTTGAGCTCTTCCCTGACATCTGCGTTTTCTTTCTTAATATTTTCGACCTCTTCCATGAGTTCTGAGTTGTCTTTCCTACTATTTTTGAGCTCTTGATTGAGATCTGGGTTTTCTTTCCTAATATTTTTGAGCTCTTCCATGAGTTCTGAGTTGTCTTTCCTACTATTTCTGAGCTCTTGCTTGAGATCTGCATTTTCTTTCCTAATATTTTTGAGCTCTTCCCTGAGATCTGCGTTGTCTTTCCAACTATTTTTGAGCTCTTGCATGAGATCTGCGTTTTCTTTCTTAATATTTTCGACCTCTTCCATGAGTTCTGAGTTGTCTTTCCTACTATTTTTGAGCTCTTCCCTGAGATCTGGGTTTTCTTTCCTAATATTTTTGAGCTCTTCCCTGAGATCTGCGTTTTCTTTCTTAATATTTTAGAGCTCTTCCATGAGTTCTGAGTTGTCTTTCCAAATATTTTTGAGCTGTTGCTTGAGATCTGCGTTTTCTTTCTTAATATTTTCGACCTCTTCCATGAGTTCTGAGTTGTCTTTCCTACTATTTTTGAGCTCTTCCCTGAGATCTGGGTTTTCTTTCCTAATATTTTTGAGCTCTTCCCTGAGATCTGCGTTTTCTTTCTTAATATTTTAGAGCTCTTCCATGAGTTCTGAGTTGTCTTTCCAAATATTTTTGAGCTGTTGCTTGAGATCTGCGTTTTCTTTCTTAATATTTTCGACCTCTTCCCTGAGCTCTATGTTGTCTTTCCTGCTATATTCGAGTTCTTCCATGAGCTCTGCGTTTTCCTCCCTAGTATTTTTGAGCTCTTCCATGAGTTCTGAGTTGTCTTTCCTACTATTTTTGAGCTCTTGCTTGAGATCTGGGTTTTCTTTCCTAATATTTTTGAGCTCTTCCCTGACATCTGCGTTTTCTTTCTTAATATTTTCGACCTCTTCCATGAGTTCTGAGTTGTCTTTCCTACTATTTTTGAGCTCTTGATTGAGATCTGGGTTTTCTTTCCTAATATTTTTGAGCTCTTCCATGAGTTCTGAGTTGTCTTTCCTACTATTTCTGAGCTCTTGCTTGAGATCTGCATTTTCTTTCCTAATATTTTTGAGCTCTTCCCTGAGATCTGCGTTGTCTTTCCAACTATTTTTGAGCTCTTGCATGAGATCTGCGTTTTCTTTCTTAATATTTTTGAGCTCTTCCCTTTGTTTTGCATTTCTTCTACGGTTGTGCTCAAATTGAAGCACTACGTCTCTGTGAATTTGAGACAGTCTCATCTCACTAGCCTCAAGCTGCACTCTTAGTGACTCATCTCCACTATCGCTTCCAGAAGATAAGTTATTTAATGACTCCTGTGGCATTTTTTTAAAGGTTTAAAGCACCGTGTCACAGGTTAAATACGTATTAGCTTTGTCTAAAACAACTGGCTGTTTCTGAAAATGCTCCAATGTAAACTGTTAAAGGAGCTCCCTATTTAAGGACTAGCAGAGAGCGTGAAGTCGACCGTGACGTCAGAATGGTCCTTTGTGAAGATCAAAGGATCAAAGAGCGGGGTGCGTTCCAAGATGGCCGAGTAAGTACACGCTGGTCGTGTCCAAATTCAAGGGCTACATCCTCCTGAGGCCGCATTTGTAGACCGATTACGTCACAGCGACGCGCCGAAGGCTGTCCAAATTCGTAGGCTGTGTCCCAATTCAGGGTCTGCACGCTTGAAGTACGCGCACTACGCGCACTACGCGTACTACGTACGGTGCGTACTATAAGTACAAGAATCTTTATCTTTATCTGTTGTACAGTGTCCTTGGGTGCTTTGAAAGGCGCTATTTAAATAAAATGTATTATTATTATTATTATTATTAAGAAGTGCAGAAGTGAGAGGCTTGTGAAATGGGACGGTCTAGCCTTCGTCTCGCTGTTCAGGTTGCCTAGCAACCATGATACTAATCGCGAGAAACGTTACATGCATGAAGGAGAAAGGAGATGTGACATAAATGAAGGAGAAAAAAATGTTTTGTTGGTCATTCATTTTTGTCATGACATCACTTTGATCAGTTGAGTATCTGAGGCTGAGACCACAGGACTGTAAAACATGATTGTTGGGCTTCATTTCTGTACTGAACAGTCATTTCAAGATTAGTTAGTAAATAACAATTAGCTAATGTTGTTCATGAGACTAAAATCATCTCCCTGTGGTAATGTAAATATAATATGGCCAATATTATAGTATTGTCAGATTATTATGAGTGATATATATACACACACACACACACTCACACACATACATATATACACACACACACACACACATATATATATATATATATATATGTGTGTGTGTGTGTATATATGTGTGTGTGTGTGTGTGTATATATATATATATATATATACATATATATATATATATATGTGTGTGTGTGTGTGTGTATATATATGTGTGTGTGTGTGTGTATATATATGTGTGTGTGTGTGTGTATATATATATATATATATATATACATATATATATATGTATATATATATATGTGTGTGTGTGTGTGTATATATATGTGTGTGTGTGTGTGTATATATATATATATGTAACTGCACAAAAAATACTGCAGTACATTACACATTAACAAATCAGTGCGAATGCTGATTAAGCATTATGAAAAATGTAGTGTAGTCCTTATTATGCCATTGTACAACAAAAGCACACGAGTGAGAAGAAAGCAATCGTTGCAAATGTCATACATTATTTGATAGATGTATTATTATTATTATTAACCTTTATTTAACCAGGGAAAGTCCCATTGAGATTAAAAACCTCTTTTGCAAGGGAGTCCTGGCCAAGAGGCGACAACACGTTGAAATTACAAAGTTACATACATATTATAAATAACAATTACATTTTAAAAACATTTTTCTCTGGCTCTCTCAATCTGGACTTAAAAGCATTTAATGAAATAAGATCTGCTATCTTCCAGTCTTTTTGCATCATGTTCCATGTGAAAGGGGCAGCATAAGTAAAAGCCCTCTTTCCCAGTTCAGTTCTGGCAAATGGAACATTGAGCAATAAAAGATCGCTTGAACGCAGGCTGTAAGAAACAGTACTTCTCCGTGTGAGCAGATCGCAAATGTAGGTGGGCATTTGTCCAAGCAGGGCCTTATAAATAAAGATGCACCAGTGAGCAAACCTCCTGGAGGACAACGAAGGCCATCCCACTCGAGCGTACAGATCACAACAATGGGTCAAGGCCCTACAGTTTGTAATAAACCGTAAGGAGGCATGATAAACTGAGTCAATCTTATGAAGACACTGGGCGGAAGCATTCATGTACAGCAGATCACCATAATCTAAAACAGATAAAAATGTAGCATTTACAAGACGCTTTTTTGTCTCAAAAGAAAAGCAAAATTTGTTTCGAAAGAAAAATCCCAATTTTAGTTTGAGTTTTTTCACAAGATTGTCTATGTGAGGTTTAAAGGTCAGAGAATCATCAATTAAAAAGCCAAGATATTTATACGTATGCACCACTTCTATGAGGTTTCCCTCAAGAGTGGACACCAAGGGGACAGTTTGAGGAAATCTCTTCATGTTCGAAAACAACATTAGCTTTGTCTTTTCAGCATTGAGAACCAATTTCAGCTCCAGAAGTGTGTGCTGAACCACGTCAAAAGCTTTCTGCAACGATTCTATTGCCTTTTCAAAGTTTGAGCCAAAGGAATAAATAACTGTGTCATCAGCATAAAAATGCATACTAGCATTGGACACATTTTGTCCCAAATCATTTATATACATGATGAACAGCAGAGGTCCTAAAATTGAACCCTGTGGCACCCCAGTGTGAATATTCAAAAGTTCTGAGCACAGATTTTCACATTTAATGCATTGAGTCCTGTCACTCAAATAATTAGTAAACCAGGAGACAACATGTCTAGACAGCCCCAAAGAAAGAAGCCTATGCTTTAAAATGGCGTGATCCACAGTGTCGAAAGCTTTTGACAGGTCAATAAAGAGAGAAGCACAGTGCTGTTTTTTATCAAGAGCAACAAGTATGTCATTTATCACTTTTGTGGCAGCCGTGACAGCACTATGCTGAACCCAGATTGTAGTTTTGAAAGAACTTCATTAGAGTACAAGAACTCTTTTAATTGCTCACTGACGAGAGACTCAAGGACTTTTGCCAAAACACACAAGTTTGATATTGGCCTGTAATTAGTCAAAATGGCCGGGTCGCCTCCTTTTAATATTGGCGTAACAAAAGCAGACTTCCAAACAAGTGGAATTTCTTTATTTTGGATTGAAAGATTAAAAAGGATCGTAAGAGGTTGTGCAATGTAATCAGCTGCTATTTTCAGAAAATAGGGCTCTATTAAGTCTGGCCCTGGGGGTTTCCTGTGATCTAAGGCTTTAAGAGCTTTATGCACTTCCTGGACAGAAAAAGGAGAAAAATCAAAAAGCTCCCCAATATATGTTTGGGGTTCTGTGCAGGGAATCATGGGGGCTGCTCCAACAGAGTTAAATAAAAAACCAGTAGCTACAAAGTGCTTGTTAAAGCTGTTTAAGACCTCAGTTCTGTCATAAACTGGGACAGAATCTTTTAAAATGAATTTTGGAAGAGCCTGTGATATTTTATTTATAGATAAGGACTTAATTACTTTCCAAAATTTCTGAGGGTTATTGAGGTTTTCTGTAGTAACAGATAAATAATATTCTGACTTAGCCTTCTTGATAAGTGTCGTGCATTTGTTTCTTAATTTCCTGAAGTCTAACCAGTCAGTCAGGGAATCGTTTTTCCTAGCTTTTGCCCATGCCACGTTACGCTGATGGATGGACTCTGATAATTCCGATGAAAACCAAGGGTTCTCCCGTCCCTTGACCCTAAATTTTTTGGCAGGTGCATGCTTATTTAAAATCTTCATAAAAATTTCTTTAAAATAAGCCCAAGCCAGATGGATGTCTGGTATCAGACTCAAGTTTTCCCAATTTACCATAGACAAGTCATAATGAAACGCTTGCTCATTAAATATTTTAAAATTTCTTTTACAGATGATACGCGGTTTACATTTAGGGATTTTAGTGTTCCTACTGGTAGCAACTACACAATGATCACTTAAATCATTACAAATCACGCCTAGAGACAGAAACTTATGAGGGACATTTGTTAGAATTAGGTCAATCAAAGTAGATTTGTCAGGACTCTTTATATTTGGCCTTGTAGGTAGGTTGACCAACTGGCTAAGATTAACAGAGTCACAGAAGGATTTAAATTCATCAGAAGCTATATTCAGCCAGTCCCAGTTCAAGTCTCCGGCCAATAGAAGTTCGTTATATTTTAATTTGGACAGAAGATGCTTTAGAGATAATAAAGTTTCCTTTACAGCAGACGGAGGCCTATAGCACCCAACAACTGTTATAGAAAGAGACTTTACTATTTTAATATCCAAAGCCAAGAATTCCATTTGTTTAGGAATAGATACAGATAAAACAATGGATACTTCATATCTTGATTTAACATAAATTGCTGTAAGCTGTATGAATATGATATTACTAAAGACAATTTACTCATAGGTGATTTAGACTCATTGACGTACTGTTGCTGTCCCCAGAAAGGCAAAGTAACTAACATTCTTCGACTTTTTCCGCATGTAAAAGGAAATTGCATTTGTGATGAGATGATGGATTGTATGTTTGTCGGGAAATTTTTGGGAAGAAAAATGAGGAAATATTTGCTCTATTTCAGCATTTTCAAACACTGGTTCAACTTGGACAACTTGATTAGTGTTTCAGTTTGGTTTCCACATTCACAAAATCGTTTCAGTTTTAATTATTTCTCAAAAGTCTATTTTTTTAAATATTTATTTTAGTAAACAACATTATTTTTCACAACTAGTTTTAGCTTTTAGTTTCGTTTTAGTTTAACCTGGGAAGAAGCACAGGCGTTACAGGGAGCAGCAGTTTCCACCTTTTAATCACCCGCTATTTACATCCAACCAGCAGGTGGCGGTAATGCATCTCTAAGCTTCTTCGCTGACCGCCAATAAATTCAAGAGTAGAGGGGCTTTTATGTTGGAAATACTAACCGGAAGTCATCTGGATATCGTGTGACTTGACCTTTTCTTCAGGTTGAAGCCAGCGATGGTACTCTTTGTTAAGTAACGTGGTGGTAAACGTTGCTTTCAGACAAGATTTGCTCATTTAAATAGCCGCTGTCGCCGTGTCTGCCGTCATTTGTTCATACAAGTTAAAGAAGCGGTCGAACTTCGCTTGTGGGACTACTTAAATCGCAGTTCGCTGACGCTGGTGTGTTGGCTGCAGTTCGAGGGGGGATGTCTCTTCACGGCAAAAGAAAAGAAATCTACAAATACGAAGCGCCATGGACGGTGTACGCCATGAACTGGAGCGTCCGTCCGGACAAACGGTTTCGGTTGGCTCTCGGCAGCTTCGTGGAGGAATACAACAACAAGGTGCGCAGTGTGGTTTGGGCCGCCAGCAGCTAACGCAGCGTTGACGAATTAATGCTAATGCTAGCTGCCCTAGCGTACAATAACAATGTCCGATCTGTTGTTATTTACCAGTAAAACTAAAACAACAACAGTGGGCATATGTGTTAATAACCAGCGCGTCTTTTGTTGTGTATTACTAATAATATCCCTTAGTAACGCCACTATAAATGGATAATTCTAACTCCGAACCCCCTTGGGAACAGTCATTTGGTTTCATTCCCGATATATCAGGTCGTCTGTTTGATATGACAGGAGATGTTTTCCCTCCTGCACAGGTTCAGCTGGTGGGTCTGGAGGAAGAGAGCTCAGAGTTTGTCTGCAGGAACACATTTGACCACCCTTACCCCACCACCAAGATCATGTGGATCCCAGACACGAAGGGGGTCTATCCAGACCTGCTGGCCACCAGTGGGGACTACCTGCGCATTTGGAGGGTAAGAATACAGATAACTGTGTTTTATATAGGAAAATCCTGAACGCTACAAAGAGAACAAGTAAAATATAATAGATAATATGAATTAAAACCGCGAGTTTCCAAAAGTGATTTAAAAGAAAACGGCAAACAAGACACGGTTAGAGTAGTATGTTGTGAGCAAAGGGGTCGCCACACAGGAACGAGGGTGTTGGAAGACATGTATGAGTACAGCGTGATAGTGGTGAGGATCAGCTCTGTGCCCCTTCTTGTTTGCACTGGTGATGGACAGGCTGAGAGATGAGGTTAGACAGGCGCATCCATGGACTGTGATGTTCACATGATATCGTGATCTGTAGTGAGAGAAGGGAGCAGGTGGAAGAGAGTCTGGAGAAGTGGAGGTATGTTCTAGAGAAGATTAAATTATTAGAAGAATCAAAACAGAATATATGTGAGTGAATGAGAGGGTGACACGTGTAACAATGAAGACGCAAGCAGCATAGGTAGGCAAGAGAAGTGAAGAAGAGAGTGCAGGCAGGGGGAAGGGAGTGGAGATGAGTTTCAGGGGTGATTTGTAGCACAAGGATAGGAGGAGTGAGAGGGGAGGTTTACAGAGTGATAGTGAGATTAGACATGATTAGAAATGAGTACATCAGAGGGAAAGCTCAGGTTGAGTGGTTTGGAGCCAGATTTAAAGAGGCAAGGCTGAGATGGTTTGGACATGTCCATAGGGAGTGATGGCGAATATTGGTCAAAGGAGGCCTGAATATGGAGCTGCTAGACAGGAGTAAAATAGGAGGACTACAGAGAGAAGATTCGTAGATGTAATGAGAAAGGACATGCAGAGGGTTGGTGTGACAGAAGAGGATGCTTAGAGACAGGGTGAGATGGAGAGAGATGAGCTGCTGTGCTCTAAAAGCAGCAGTTGAAAGATGAAGAATAACAGGGAAGAGATCAAGATGACATCTCTTTATGACCTACTGGCTTTTAGAGTGATCATTAAATATTTTTAATACCTACTATTATGTTTTAAGTTGTACTCTAAAACAGACGGGGAGTAAGTCACCTGATTAAATGTAAGAGCCTGTGGGGCGAAGAAGAATTTGCATTAATTTAACTGGGATGAAATGAATGCACGATTCTGCTTGTTAAAGTCTTAGGAGATAAAATGAGCAGATAACAAATGTAACTGGAGGATCAGACAGCCAATTGTGTTAACAAATAAGAGCTATTTTGTGTCTCTGCGCTATGGAGCTTTGCTGTTGTTAAAAAAATATATATTAATAACACATCAATGACCCACATTTTACTTCTTTATTATGAACTGAAAGTGTCCCGCTGTTCTAACTATTACCTCATGGAACAAATGCATGATTTAATCCTCTTTAGTTGCTAAAAACATATCCAGCTGTTTTAAAAGCAGGAAATATTACATTTGTGAATTGTTGAGGACTTTTAAGAAGATGCATTTGGTCTTTTTTTTTTTTTTATGTTTTCATAGCAAAAGTAAAAACGGTATTTCCAGCCTTATTTAACTTGTCTGCTGCTGAAATGCACAACTGCATGTAAAAGGACTAAAAGATTTTTTTCGTCCTGGAGGCTGGCTGGTGGCACATTAGCTGGTAGCACTTGTTGTATAAGTCCTTGGGTTTGTGTTGCAGGTCAGCGACACAGAAACACGTCTTGAATGTTTGCTGAATAACAACAAGAACTCAGACTTCTGCGCTCCCCTCACCTCCTTTGACTGGAATGAAGTCGATCCTAATCTACTTGGTAAGTAACCCAGTATGTCATAAACTGTAAAGAGTTACTAAATTGAATGTAGTTTTTCTTTCTTTTGTGACCTTTGAAATCGTTAAGCTTTGTTGCTTTTTCTGCAGGTACTTCCAGTATTGACACCACCTGCACAATCTGGGGGTTGGAAACCGGCCAGGTGTTGGGACGAGTTAACCTTGTGTCTGGACACGTGAAGACCCAGCTGATCGCCCACGACAAAGAGGTGTGTGTGTTTGGAGCCCAGAGGTGATCCCTGTTTTGCTGTGTATGCACAGGAATATTTAATTGAATCCAGCTGTTTGTCTCTGCAGGTGTATGACATCGCGTTCAGCCGTGCAGGAGGTGGTAGAGACATGTTCGCCTCTGTTGGAGCCGATGGATCCGTCCGCATGTTTGACCTGCGACACCTCGAGCACAGCACCATCATCTACGAGGACCCCCAGCACCACCCGCTCCTCCGTCTCTGCTGGAACAAACAGGACCCCAACTACCTGGCCACGATGGCCATGGATGGCATGGAGGTGGGTTTGCTTTAAAATACTATAACACTTTTTTTTGTTTGTTTGTTTTAGGGAGCAAAAAAAGTAACATTTAGATTTTTTGGGGCATGTAATTATCAAAGTACCTCTTCCAGAGTTTTCCATTAAATACCTCAGCAGAAGGAGATTCCCAGAAAGACCTTAGCCATTTTGTAACATCAGGCCACATTTTATCTGTTTGAGGAAAATAGTTTTATTATTATTTAATTTGAAATCTTTTTGTTTAATAGGTGGTTATCCTGGATGTACGCGTGCCCTGCACTCCAGTGGCTCGGCTGAACAACCATCGCGCTTGTGTTAACGGCATCGCGTGGGCACCGCACTCCTCATGTCACATCTGCACCGCAGGTAAGCAAACTGCAAGCAGGCCTTCAGTAAAATTAGAACCACTCACGGAGATGTGTGATCTCAGGTACCGCTAAGACGTAAAATAACACACTTCAGTGTTTAACTAGAAGTTTATATTTGTGTTTTTAAAGGCTTGTAAGATACCAATATGCTGGATTTTGATTTGTAATATTAACTTACCTTTTCTTAGAAACAGAAAACCAGGACTCATGCTACAAAGTCATTCACTTGTATTTTGATATGCTTAAGACAAATAGCGACATATACAATATGAAAAAAACTACGTGTGGGTAATTTAACCATTTAGTGGGGCTTTATCCTTCAGTGGGAAATTTGTGAAATGTTGTGCTTGGCCCATTAAATACTGTTGTTCCATTTCCACAAACTACAAACACGCTCCATCTACCATAAGCAGCAGACTTCAAGCACACTACAAAAAAGTGTAACAGTCATGATTATTTGGCCATCAAATCTCCACCTGTCCATGTCTGTAACGGGCTATAATTGAGGCTTTTGACTGTAGTCGTATGTCCTGCTTCTGATGTTAGGGGCCATGAAATGTTTAATTGGTGCATTATGTAAAAGATTATAACATGCTATTTTATTTTTGTGGTTTTATGATATTTGGCAAACAGCTTCGACCATATTTGAGCAAGGGAGGTGCATTACCTACTGCCAAGCAACAGTGAAAACAAGCGACACAGCATGCAAAAACCCAAAGTTCACTTTCATTTATTTGTCTTCACATTTTTTTTTACAAAACTTTTTTTTTTTAGATTTCTTTTTAAATGTCAAAACATCTAGATTAACATGCAAAAACAGATTTGATCGGTCTTTGTTCGTTTCTTCAGAATTTTTAATTTGAAATAGCAAACTGTGTCCGTTCTTTGAATTATTTTGATTTAGGAAAAATGCAAATAGATAAATACTGAATGTTGCACTCACTCCCCACGCCGTGAGCGGGGGTTTCCCCTTATAGCCAAAATGTTTGCTGGATGAGGATATGGAGCGAAATAGTGCATGGTTTATTTACCAAATTTCCTCTTGTGGGACAATTAAATGATTATTCTATTCTATTTACAGTTTATTGTAGATGTTTTGCAGACCGTGAGGTTGAGATAACAAACATTAGAATTATCGGAAATTCCTTTTCTTGACAGTGTCAGGCTGTTTCTTTATGGGTGGTTTTTCTGTACCGAGTCTCACGTATTTTAGGACATGAAATATTGCATAAATGGTTTGATTTGTCTTGTAAACCATGACCTTAACAAAGTGTAATGATTTTACTTTAAACACCAAAACCAACATTTGTCTACTTAAAATAAGTTTGGGCAGAAATACAAAACGATATTTAATAAAAACACTTTAGTTTTCTAAAAGTGTGTTGGGCGAGACTTCTCTTTAAAGAAGAGTGCTTTGCCTTTCCCATTTAGTTTTTTTTCTTTTTTTGTGGTAACTGAAACAACCTTCTCTTTGTTGTCAGTATGTCAGTGATTAAGTTAATAAAATCGGTCATAAAAAGCCCGTGGATAGGCCAAATATTCAGTGCAGCAGTTATCCAAATGTTGTGTTCGTTGCTGTAGAAAGTATAACAAAGATTCGATTCACGATTTAAGATGACTCTGCCGCACATCATCACGTCAGAATAGATCAGAACAGCAGTTTTCCAGCTTTAAGCCAGGGTCTGGATAGAAAGGTGCACTGTTCTTTGCTGCTTTTAAGAAAATTCAATATTAGCAGTGTGCTCATTTTGTTACATTTTCTTTAAAGTTATTTTGCCCAGCCCTGGCATAATTATGTTAGAGGAAGCACTTAAACATTTTATTTCCACCTCAGCACCGATATCTCTGCTTTGCCTGCTTCCCGGGTTTCCTTTTCTGTTCTTTTTTTTAAAAATTCATTAATTGATTGTTTACATTTTATTGTTCCCTTTTCTTTCCATCTCCTCTAAGCTGACGACCACCAGGCCCTGATCTGGGACATCCAACAGATGCCACGGGCCATCGAGGACCCGATCCTGGCCTACACCGCCGAAGGCGAGATAAACAACGTGCAGTGGGCCTCCACGCAGCCGGACTGGATCGCCATCTGCTATAACAACTGCCTGGAGATCCTGCGTGTGTGAAGTCACGGAGAAGGAGCGCCATTTCAGATGTGGACTTTTTTTTCCGTTCTCATTCCTACGTTTTCAAGACGAGGATGAGGTGTCGAGTGAACTCTCTGAATGTGTTTGGAATATTAAACACCTGCTCCGCAATAACCTGGTTTACAATGTTTTTTCCATGTCTTTACTGTTATATTAACCGTGTTTAAGCACTTATTTATTTTGCTCACATGGTAGTGTTCAGCAGCTGGAAGAGACACGAGTGCTTTGAGCTGCTGCGTATGAAAGTCCGATTTTTGTACTCCTCGGTGTGATTTGTAGCCAGCCGTGTGATATTCATGAAGGGTTTACCTTCCTTGTACATTTCATCTGTTTCCTTTCTAAAGGTTGATACCAGCTACTGTAGGTGCCAGAAGATGGCCTCTCTAATATGTAGGAATATGTTGTAGCCTTTCTCGTGAATGCATACCTTTTTATCGATAATTCGAGGATTAATATATTGCAGTCTTGTTTACCCTTGTGGCAATTAAAGCTGTTAAATTTGGGTGTATGTACTCTCTTCAGATGACTGTGCCCAGCCTCAAGCTTGTGACTGGTGCAACTTTTCGAAAAATGTAAAATAACCTGAGAGGGTTCATGTTGTCACTGCAGTGGTGTGTCATCATATGTTGTGTTTTAGTTCGGCTGGCGATGCTGTGAAGCAACCGTGTACAGCAGCACTCAAAACCTACCAGAGCAATGTTGTTCAACCTTTTATTGCCCCCACCCCCCAATTATTCAATTATTCTCCTCTTTGTCTTATTTTTACATGTAGAAAGTTGTGCTTGGAAAGCTGCATTTTTTTTTTTCATACGCGTGAGCTGTAAAAATGGGAGGAAAAAACTTTCTGACTGTTTATGTCTGCCTCTTTTTTTGTTGTTGTTTTCAGTAATTAAAGGGTCATGTCCTTGTAGCATGCCATTACAAGACAAATTGTACATACATATAAATATATCAACTCAAGTTGTTTGTAAGACAAGTGTTCATGCCGTAGTCTTTTTTTCTTTTCATAAAGTTTAATATGGAATTTACTCAAATAAATTGTATTCCTCCATGTCTTACAAACTAAGCCTTGTGTTGCCTTATTTCTTTTTTGCCCCCCAGCTTTTGTAAGATCATTTTACTGTTGCTGCCTTTGCATGGCACGAGTTAATCTATTTAGAAAGCTACTGCTGTCAGCACATTCATCCTGCAGTTCTCAGAGAGCCAGAGCTGTCTATTTATAGTTCGGGGTCATTTTCACCTTACGCTCAGTTGCCTCTCTCCAATAAACATAATTTCAGTTTGTGTTGGTAGAAGGGTGAAAAGAGGGGGCACCCGGATTTGAACCGGGGACCTCTTGATCTGCAGTCAAATGCTCTACCACTGAGCTATACCCCCTACAGGTGCAATACTGTCATTTTCTCTTCTTAGTTGTCAGTTCCCTGATAGGTCAAAAACACTGTTCTTGTAAAAGAGGTAGCTTTTTTTTTCAGTGCAAAAAAACCTCAACATTGCACTTCCCATCAATAATTTTAAGGTCTGATACTTGCTTTTCATAAGAATTTACTACTATTCCTCCTGAAAATTCTGAAAGGTGCAGCCTTCCAATTTTAAATTGGGCTAATCTGCTCTTCCACTCAGCTTTCTGTGCAGCTGATAAATTTAGATCACTCCCTAGAAGTCACGTTATGACCACTTATGCTGGGCACATGCTTTAAATTTGTCACAGAAATTAAACATGAACTTTTCTTTTGCACTGACCCAAATTTTGAGCGGCGGATCACCACTGGCAACGGAAGCTGGGTTTCCAGGAACTGAGCTTTTTCATCAGTTTTCATGTGAAGAGTGGACAGTTTCCTTTTCACATGTCGGGTTAAGAGGAAGCCCAGGAGGATACTAAACTGGCTTCATCCTGTTGTGCACTATAAAGTTGTCCCGAGTGTGAGACTATCAACAAGGAGTTCTAGTGTGATGCCCTGAGTTCTTTGGCCACACGCGTCATACTTCCTCATCACCTGCTCCCCTTGGCTTTGCAGGATTGCTGTTTTGACACATTAGAGGACATCCAGCTGCCACTGCAAGTGACACAACAGCAAGGGGACATAAGCGGCCTTCCTTTGAGAGACCTGAAAACATCAGCCTAATTGAAAACGGTGCAGAAGTGCAAAAAAAGTTGACCTTGAATGTGAGGTTGGCCAAATTTACATCAAGATTTTTTGCTTTTATACACGTATTCTTACAACTTGTTGATCGGGCTGAGGTGTACAATATTTAGGAAAACCCGTCCTCCTAAATGACAATATATTATATATTCATTGAAAAGCTTAGCTTTAGTGTGTTCTGTTATTTTGAAGTGTTTGCAATGTTTCATTTGGCATTGCAGTTATTATCCCAGCGCTCGGGTAAGTTACTTGGAAAACAAAAGGAAGTAACTTTGCAGTGTGTCTTTAATCTAAAAAAGACAAATAACAGGAATCTGTGCTTGAAGAAGCCTTTCACAGAATTATAAATGCTTAATAGGTCATTACATTCACCCCGTGGCTGAAACTGAGAGATCATCTCGGCGCACATTTAGACGTCGTCTCTGCGCCTGTATGCGATTGACAGTTACCATCCACTTCAATTGCCACTAAGCTGATTTCCCTTTACGTGCGTCCAGGGTGCGGTTTGTCCACTGCGAGTCAAAATAACTGAGAGAACAAGTCCTTCATTGTTGGCACTTTCAGATAAACACATCAGGAGCGTTACGACACCGTGTGACCACGCTGCTTTGAGAAATAGTCGACACACGTCTGAGGTGAGCGGATAAACAAACACAGAAACGGGAGCAATCAAAGCATTCGTGACCAAAAACAAAACTGTAAGAGCTATATTTAAATGTACATGAAACTTTGGCGTTTTTTGTTTTGTTCTGTGCTGCTTCATTGTGTATATTCTAATATTTTCTCATGACACGCTTGACACGTTTTCATTCACATCAAAATGCTGCAACAGGAAATATGAGATGAAAACGACGCTTTCTCCTACGTCTGCCATAAATCGTCATCCTTCACGGTGTGTGAGACAGGTATTGTACGACTTTTTGATATTTTTAAACATACACAACAACGACAAAACACTGAACCTAAACCACTCACAGTTGTTACATTTACTAAGTGCATGGTCCTGAATGTACCTATAAATATTTGCAATATGAAAATAATTTCATTTCCAAATAGCTGATTATAGTTTTCTATGTTCAAATCTAAATGTGCAATTCTTACACAAAGTGACTGCAGATAATTCTTCAAACGTGAAACCTCTTAATTCTTTCTTGTCATTTCACTTCTCTTCAAGGACGCCTCCATGTAGGAGCGGTTGGTGTAGCTTTGAGATCCAGTGACTGCTTGGCATGTCCTGTAGATGTCAGTGCACCATCCTGCTCTTTATTGCACAGGACTTTGGGAGTGATGGGATGCTGGAGCACAAAACTACAGCAGCCTTGAGGGCATTGTTCAGTCTGTGCTTGAGAAACTCGAGACACTGTGTACCCTCTGTGATGTGAAAGGCAAGGCATCCCACGCTCCACAGCAGCATCTGAACAGGAGAGGAGGTTTAAATGGGAAGGAAGTACCGATGTGGGGAAAATATGGCTGTACTGTCCAAAGTACCAGGCTGTAGGGTGTGAGGGTCAGTGATAGCTCTTCTAGCTGCCCGGCAGGACAGGATCAGACACATGCCTCTGGATCTCCTGCATTTCTGTGGAGATCTCCAGGTGCTCCGGGAGAGAGGGGAAGCGCTGGATGCCGCACAGAAGTCCCGAAGGCTCTTGGTCTCCAGAGCAGAAGATCTGAGGAGGAGTGAGGTCGACAGAGGGTAGATGTGGTCGGTCTGCCTCTGGTGACATGGACATGGTGTCATCTGATGCCACAGTTAGATGGATCCCGCTGGACAGGGAATCCTTGGATTTGTGCTTGCAGTCAGAGTCTGGACTCTGGAAAGACAGAGAAGTATTAGTTCATACAAGATTAGATGTATGTAGTGTATAATTTAATTATATTAAATAAACGGCCTGACTGATGTTCTGCGGGACACAAAGGTCAGAATCTTTTTTAGAGTCTAATTTTAAAAAATAGTTTAATATTATGGATGTTTTGGGCTCAAAAAAAGTGCTCTGAATCCAAAAGCAAGGAAGAAGGATCCTGCATTAACTGATCTCTTGCTACAGATAATGCAAGACATAAATGATGATTGGGGCGAAAAGGCAGTCTGTTATCTTGAAACCTGGAGATAACAATCATCGTTCGACTTGTAGATTTATCAGATATCTCTGTTATTCTTTTTCCTTTCAGGATTATGGATGTCTTAAGTTCTTGTTTTCTTTTTCAACTCTGATGAACTGAATTGAATTGCTTAAATAGTTTTTCTGGCAAAAGTGTCAAAAAAAGTAATGACTATAGAGGAGCAATCTTATTGCACATAGCATATGATAAGTAAAGCACCTGGAGTAATGAGGCAGTGCTGTCGATCTGTGGTGGCTGCTTTGGAGGGACGGTGTGGATTGTGGGTGTGCCCGTGCTGTACAGTGTGGTGGGATGAGGTGGGTGAGGGCTGGGGGACACAGCGCTGTAGGCCGGAGGCACCAGAGCCATCTGTCTCTGAAGGAGCTGCAGGATCACATTAATGTCTGCAGTCATACGGGTCTCCAGTCTGGACAAGACAAGAAGATAAAGATATATGGCTTCAAGACTCTTTCACACATTTTTTCTTTGATTTCTATGATTTGATCCTGGTCAGAACACTTCTATAAAGCATTATGAGTGTTAACACACTTTTCTCTATCTGTCGCTATAGAATCATCACGATCATTCACGTGGAAGCAGGCAGGCAGTTAAAAGAAAACATACATGATGGACATTTTCAGTCTCACCCCTGACCCTTTCTTATCTCTGTTTATTTTGTTCTTACTCCTCCTTTTCTCTCACACACATGCAAAATAGCCCCATGTAGTAAGCACTCAGCTGGAAACTGACATGCAAACACAGAAAGGGTGGAGCTGAAATGCAAACACTGCCTTGGGACAACAGTGACAAATGCATCCACCTCCCAGGGGCCTCTGCACCGGGGGTATAGCTCAGTGGTAGAGCATTTGACTGCAGATCAAGAGGTCCCCGGTTCAAATCCGGGTGCCCCCTTTTTGTTTATTTCTTTAATTCTAAAACAACATAAGTCTAGCTTACCGGTTTAATTGTGACTGAAGCAGCTCCAATCGAGACTCTAGCTCACTGGGCCGATCTTCAGCACAGGGTGAAGGGTGAAAACTCGCCCTTACTGAGGATGGCCGCCTCTGGCTGTCTGAAAACTGACTTGCTCTGCGGTCTGGCCAGTAGCTATACAGGCCTGGCATGTTGATAGGGGTTGCTGCTGTGCAAAAGTAAAAGAACAATCATTTCTTGAAAAAATGTTTGTTAAAATATGCGAATGTATATTATTTTTTATTTATCTATCAGTGCTGCATTCAAACCAAAAAAAGCAAATTAAAATGGAATAAAAAATTTACATTTGTGGAGTTTTTGTGTTCTCTGTGCCTCCAAAAGTGTTTTAAGTGGATTTTACCTGAGTATGGAGGTCCTCCAAGGTCTACAGGCGGGCCGAGTCCAGCTGAAGGTCCACTGTGAGGCAGAAGGTTGACTACTGCGGATGGATAGTCTCTGGTATCACCCGCATGGGGGTACAACTCCCCTTTGCTGTGTCCTATGGGCTTCATTTCCTCATCACTAGACTGTGAACATATACTAGCACTGCTGCAGAGGTCTTCCCAATGAGATCCTGCCATTGTTCCCCGGTGGTGGTTTGACATCGAACGTGACTGATCTGGGTAAGAGTCTTCACGATCCATCCCGTCTGTCCACACAGAGTCACAGCTCAGATAGGAATAAGACAATAAGTTGATACAGGAGCATTTGGCGTTAGACCGCGTCCCTTACTCACCTGGCCTGTTTCTCCGACGCAGTGAGCTTCTCCGATGCCTCGTCAGACGATAGCCACATTCAGAGTCCCTGCCTGGGGTTGTCTGGTTTATTCTATCTACCTGATACAGATCAGCTTCAGTAATTCAAAATTACAAACCACATCTCCTGCTTAAAAGAAACATACAGCACCTTTTCCATCAGTATATTTAGAAATCTAGGTGAGATCTTTATGATTTTACCACTTAAGATTACCTCTGATACTGGTAACCACTTGTAGCGCTGTGGCACAATGCTTACTGAGTGTGTTGTTCAAATGCCCCAGTTTCAATACTGCCTCTAAACCCTCCTGCACACTTTGCCTATATTTACATGTTTGTCTGGAGGGCCCTCACATTAAGTGCTTTTCCAAACCGTTTAGTTTTAAGTTGAAACGGCACCACACTCAGAAACCAGGAAGGCTCCAGTTAGCCACTGTGATTATTTCAGGACTGACAGAGTAATATATGAAAAGAAATGTCTTTAATGGACATTTTATACATGTTTGATCACAATTTCATTGTACACATGCAATGACAATAAAGGGCAATTCTATTCTATTTATTGTACTGTTATAAATATTAGTTATAAATAACAAGAAATAACAACGTCATGAAGTCATATGGGAGCATTTTGGAAAATGTAATAGATTCATTTACTTTGAAATGATAGACATGGTTCTAGTTTATCTTCTTGACAGCACTAGAGATCAGCAAACTGGAAGTTCCTGTTTCCAAAAGAGAAAGGCAGGTATTTCTGCCCTAACCCTTAAAAGAAATTAAAAGAAAAGCGTGACCCCACACAAAGTTACACTCATCACAGAGAGGAAAGGCATAGCGGACCGATTAAAACCGGGGCAGAAAATGCAGTTTTAGCACGTTTATGATGTCATGATGACAACATCTCAGTTGATTTGCTACGTTTTTACTAACAGAATAGATCTTGAGACATAAATCTATGACTCTAAACTCTAATCACAAGCAGGATGCTGTGTAACAACGCCCCCTGGTGGCACTCACGTCTCTCAAGTTGAAGGTGATCTCCAAATTGTTCCAGAACATGTTGGAAAAATCAGGATACATGTCTAGCACTTCCAGAAGGTCGTCCCTCAGGATCTTGTGAAGATCACAGTATGTCAAAGCCCTGACATCAGCGCTGGATTTCCCTGACCTCTCGTACAGATTGATGGGTTCACCAAAGATGTCATTCTTTCCTACATACATCACAGCAAAAGTAGTGGAAAATTCAATTAGGCAAGCCCATCCTTGTATAAGCAATAACAGGGTAATGTCAGTTCTTTTATTTATTTATTTTCTTGTTTAATGTTTAATGCATTATTAAAAAAGAATGCACCACAGTGACCTGATCCACAGCAGTACAGCCACAAAGATGTGACCTGTGCAGCCTGGATAAGCCAGTGCTGGCTCTATTGATGATCAATCGCTGTGGAATGAAAGTGGAGCTGTGCCCAAACACCTCTGGCCACACAACACACACACACACACACACACACACACACACACACACACACACACACACACACACACACACACACACAAGTGTGTGCTGATGTGAACTAAGGGCCAATGTCAGTTCTGGCTGTGACTTTGCAGGAAGAGAAAGAACAAGTGAGTGGAAAACAAACAGGACTGCAAAATAAAACAGCTAAAAAACATTTCATAATCAGATAAATATAAACAAATTAAACTGGTTTTGCCCAAAAATAGGTGAATTTTTTTGTTTAACCTTGAAAATTGTATTCTGGTCATAATTATTTTAACTAAATGGAAAATGAAATGATTTTTCTTAAAGTGTTAACAAGTAATAATAAAAAGCTCTTTATTAGCAACTTGCAGCTCACCCAGTATGGCCACCACCACATCGTCCCTGAGGATCTCTATAGAACCCCTGGAAATGAAGTATAGGGCAGTGAGAATATCCCCACTGTGGACTAGGGTGTCACCCGGCGGAGCGTGGGTGGTCTTAAATCGCATGGCCAGAGCCCGCAGGCAGCCTTTGTTAGCACCTCGAAAAGCTTTGCAGTTCTGCAACAAGCTGCGGTTCAAATGAAGGCAGATATCAGCTTGCAGACACTCAGGGAAACCCTTTAAAACCTGCAGGAAGAAACAAATGGGAAACAGGAAATCTAACTTTGTCTTCATATTATGTTTCTTTTTTAAGCTTCTGTAACATAAAAAAAGAAGTAACGTGAAAGCACATGAAAAAGGTCTGGAGGGGAGCAGAGTATCAGATTGATGCATGCAGGATGAGAGCTACAATTGATAAGCTATTCCCTCATTGAATTGGCAGGCACTGATTCTGCTCTTGCGCTCTGGTTAGCAGGGATGTCCCAACCAGCAACATGACGCACATCACATCTGAAAAGTGGGTCTCTCTATGAGACACCGGAAACAATGAATGTCTGTAAATGAAGAGGGGGCACCCAGAGTTGAACTGGGGACCTCTTGATCTGCAGTCAAATGCTCTACCACTGAGCTATACCCCCATGAACACAAAGATGCCCCTAAAAGTCTCTGAAAATGTTTGAAATAAAATGTGTTATAAAGGTTTTATTTTAATATTACGAAAACTTTTTTTTCTGGGAGCAAGTGCATCAAACAAAGCCTGGATTTGTACTTATTACTACTTTTAAGAACTACATGACATTAAAAGATCACCACACAAAAACTGGGCCATTGCAGCAGCATAGAATACGGCAAGCAGCCAGTGTAGGTCAAACACTGGACATGCAGAAAAACTGGTTTGAGAACTTGAGGACAGCAAGTGTTTCTATAAATTGTAACACATTATTTGTACTTCAGTTAGGTGCTCTGAATGTGCACATTGACGTTTGCACTTTGAAAGCATGCTCATAAGGGGAAGGCAGCAGTCAAAGTTTTTTCATTTCCTTACAGCATTCATGTCGATGCCGTTTGTGTAGGACCAGGCATGTTGGAAGTACTCCTCCAGCCTTTGTCTCAGACCTCCTGGGATCTGATGGAAACGTATGAACTCCTTGACCCGCAGCATCTGGGTGTGGTAGCGGGCCGTGCCTGAGTAAAGTCTCTGAATGATGGCTGATACGTTTCCGAATATACTGGCATACATCAAAGCTGCATGGAACAGAAGGCAGAAACAATTTACTCCTGGGGTTGTGATAAATTTGATTATATTTCTCCTGTCTATCTCTGTACCATCAAAAAATAGGTTAGCAAAGGCTGTATGTATGCTCAGGATGTACTGGATTTATGTAAACAGTACAAGTTGTTCTCATAAAAACAGGTAAGATCTTGGAGGACTTATTTTACCAGCTAACAAACAGTGACTGACCTAATATTTTGACATGATTCTCCTTGAACTTGCTGATTTGTTTGACATTATCTTTGTAATTTTCCTCATATTAAAATGAGGAAATATCACCTAAGTGACTGAATATATGCAAGAAGAATTGAATTACTCCAGAGTTTCTAAGATGAGCTTCAGAGTTAGAGCAAAATATTCTGGATTCTACTTCAATGATTCGAAGTCTGAAGTGTTGCATGTTTCTGATCCTTTTCCTTTCTACTCACAGCCGATTAGCATGACACAGATGGAGAAGATCTTCTCTGGGTTGGTGTTGGGTGAGACGTTGCCAAAGCCCACACTAGTCAGGCTGCTGAAGGTGAAGTACAAGGCTGTAACATACTTGTCTTTGATTGAAGGGCCAGAGGCTGGGTCACTGTCATTATAGTATTTCCCAATCTGGTCGGCCAGATTGTCCAGCCAACCAATCTTCATGCCACCGATGCGGGCAGAGCCATGACGCTCCACATTACCGATGGCGTACCAGATACAGGCCAGCCAGTGAGCAATGAGGGCAAAGGTGCACATAAGGAGGAAAAGAACAGCAGCTCCATATTCTGAGTAACGATCCAACTTCCTGGCCACTCGCACCAGCCTCAGAAGTCTGGCCGTCTTCAGTAGTCCAATAAGAGTGGTTGTTTGAGGCTGTTGAAGACAGAGAAGATTTAATGTTAGTGCTATTAGCAGACTGGACATTTACCATGTGTAACTCAGCGGGTTTTCCATCTTCTTAAAACGCATATAAACACTTCTAATTTGTCCATAATGCTTCCAGCTATCCTGCAATAATTACTCCATCATAGTATTATAAAAATATCAATTTTACATAAACTGGTAAAAGGAAAAGGACATCACAGATAAAAGTTTCTCCAAACCAAATATAGCTACATTTGTAGCACAAAAAGCACAGGCGCGTTAGTTGGTTCACTTAGTAAGAGTTAAAAGGCCAAGAGCTGCCACTCATAACAGCAGTGCCATGGCGCTGGGGGGGTTGTTCATGCATTTTGAGTTTAGTATACTTGTTTATTTAGTTGAGTTTTGATTGGTATTTGTTTTTTGATAATGCCAGGGTTTGGAGGCTACTTCTGATGGCAGTTTCTGTTAAGGCTGAGAGTTTGCTATTTAAACATAAGTCTTGTATTTTGGTTTATTTTCCTAGCTTTCCTTCATATTTCTCTGTGCCAGGCTGCTGTGTGTGTCAGTGTTGTGCCTCTTATTTTTTACATGCTTTGTTTTGCTTCTTGTATATCATTATCTTGGATATGCCTCACTTTCCTGCTGTTTCCATTTCCCCTGATTGCCCTCTGTGATTGCTGCTCCCTTACAGCGTTTGTCAGCGTGTCTACTTATCCACCCTAGTCTGTTCCCGAGTTACCTGTTTTATGTCCTAGTTGGTTGTATTTTGGGACTTTCTGTATTTGACTTTAATAAAAAAGTTGTGTTTTGAGTAATTTTCCAGTTTTACTGCAAAACTGTAAAAATCTGTTACACATAAAGGCTATAAAAGGAGACTTTTCATTTAATCTTTTGTCTGAAACACAAAGTGATATTCCGATAGCTTTCTCACCTCCTCAGACCCAGAGCGAAATATGAGCAGGTCAAAGGGGATGGCAGCAACTATATCGATCAGGAACCAGCCCTTGAAGTAGTGCTGCGCGATGCGTCCCGGGTGGCTGACCACCTCGTCGTTATGGTTCACATAGGTGGTTCTGAAGTTGATGAGGATGTCCACGATGAACATGACGTCCACCACAAGGTCCACCACATTGAGTGGGTTGCAGGTGTAGCCGCAGATTCTTCTCTGTGTTTCTTCTTCCGCTTCATTGAGAAGGAAGGCAGCAGAATATGGCGTGAAGATGGCCGTGTAGATGACCAGCAGCAGGATGACCCAGTCCCATACTGCTTTGAAGGGGCTGTAGTGAAGGATGGTCCATTTGTGGATGCGCGGGGCCTGGAGCTTGTACTCTGGCAGCACGTCAGCTCCGAGGGATAACACCTGATAAGAGGCCAATGGGATACAGAGGAGGTTATTAATAATGGAGGAAAGATCAAGGCCCATAGCCAGAAAGTATAATATAAATACTATATAGAGTACTTTATGAAGCATACAATTAAAACAGGAAAAAGGGGGAGGCGTGTACATTAGCTAATGTCTGAGACGAGAGTAAAGGAAGTAAGTGCACAGTTCTCACAAAGCAAACAACTATCCTTATTCAAAAACAATAACTTAATTCTGACATAAAAATGTGAAATGTTTTTGGTCTGTAAGTCAGCATCTTAAGTTATCATTTAAACAGCTTTCACTGCGGTTTAATTATTAGAATTTAACAATTTTCAGGTTTTATCCATAAAGCAATATTTAATAAGAAATTTCAATTTTCTTAGTTAAAATGAAAATGATGTTCTTTACAAAACAGCCAAAACTAATTTCAGTCATTTTTTAAAAATTCCAACATACTGATAGTGCCTTAAAAGAATTAAAGAGAGAGTTAAAAGAGTGTATGTTAAAACAGTCTGGTAGCTGTTGCTGACCAAGTAAGACGAAGGTTGGGGAAACTGAAAAACAAGCAGAATTTATTGCAGGAAACATGGTGCACGAGAGCCCAAGAGCCCAAGAATAACTGTAGTTTTCATAATTACTGTTAGTGCCATCTCAAGTATTTACAATACAAGCTGCAAAAATCCATAAGGTGTAGCAGTACTGTGATAAATAGATAGACACTGGGATACTTTTACATTAACCACACCCCACTGCACCCTTAAAGTAAAGCCCAGCATGTCCTTTGATAGTGCCATGCCACCTCAGATGATGAACTTCATCATGAACACGGCTTTAATTTATAATAAATGGTGCATTGCTCAAAATATTCTAAACCTAATATTCTAAAACAGCAAGAGGTTAAAAAACAACTCTGGACTCTTCTTTCAGGGTGGCAGAAAAGAGCAAAACACAAATCCACTCATATGTCGAGTACCATTTACATGCAGACCAACACAAATCAGAAAATTACCAGTGACTGAATCAGTGATGAGTAAGATCCACTGACCGGTACAACAATAAGAGCTTCCATGTCCAGGTTCTCATCCTGGCGTCCACAGCAGCAGAGGAGGCTTCTCCAAACTCTCTGCAGCCCCACCTGCCTTCTTCCCCATCTCCCTTCCTTCATCACTTTCTTCCAGATAAGTATGTTTGCTGATGACTGCCATGAACACACATCCCAGCTCCTGCCTTCTTCTATCCTCTCTTCAAATGCACTTAACCGAGCCAAATCACTGTCCTTTTTAGAGAGTCCACTGCAGCCTCACCTGCCTCCGCTGCACCACGTGATTGCCACGTGACCCTTTCTGCCAGCGATCTGATCAATTTCAGACTGGAATAAGTGCTGGCATCGACTGGGCTTCATGCAGAGGAGTGATTTTAGGTAATTTCTGTTAATGGAAAGGTCAGCTCTATTTGGCCAAACTGGCTTTGCAGAAATCAAAGTGCTTTATTCTTTTAATGCACTATAACTGACATTCACATCTACATGAACCACAGAGTTCTAAACTGCTGTACATGCTGTTGGGTTTCCATGTCCTTCTTGTCCTTACAAACCCTTTGGCGGTTAGACCGTCATTTACATTTCAGTTTGCATAATTATGTTGATAGTCATCATGACAAAAGAAGCTGAACTTGTATGGCAAGCACACAGATCAGTGAGAAATTAAAAGGGAAAAGCTTTTGGTGTGCTATAGCTCAAGTCCTGAAGCCCACTGCAGGGAATGAACCATATTCACCAAAACAGCTTCTTATCTGGTGTTTTGATGAAGAGAATGTGGTGTAACCCTGTGGCCAAAGATCTCCCATATGTATCCAGCTGATAGATGGATACATATGGGACTGTGAAGGCCATGACATATGATGTGCATCTTATTTATATTTAACTATTAAGTGATCCCTCCCCTCCTACTGATGGAGATGACACTGTAAAGCTTGAAAAGATCTCTCTCTTTTCTCTTAATTCGAGCTAGAAATGTTTCACCACAGGATAAATCTGATGACTCAGAAGAACATTGCATTGATTGATACATGAGCTATCCATCCAAGGGGAGAAGTGCACCCAGAAAAATGTCCCAACAACAAAACAGAGCCCTTGGATCTCCACAAGTCGAGAGTTTTTCCTTTAATTTGTCACATATTGGTACAAGAAACCAGTAAACCCATCTTCCCTTGCAAAATGTAATATATATTTAGACTTTTTTGTTCGTTGAGGGAAAAAAAGTCTCCTCAAAAATGCATTTCCCTTCCACTTTCCCAGCTTGAATGAAAGCAGTGTCCATAAATAGTCAAAGTAAACTTTTTCTCAAGACAGAGTACTATATATAAAAAAAGATGGTCATTGGGAATAACCAAGGTTTCGATAATATTTCCAGTAAAGGGATGTTGGCTGCTTCACTTGCTTCATAATTTGGGTTTACGACCAACAAGACAGCGTTCAGTTTGGAAAACAGACATAAATGGAAGAAAGTGCACAGAATTTATTGAATTCTCCATCTAGGACAACAAACTGTGACAACCTTTTGTGTGTAAGCAACTAACCACAGGAGCTGAACAGATGTGAAGAGACAACACAGTAATGAGAATGTAAACACATGAGCAAAGGTTCACTCATCCAAGAAATGTTACGTTATTGATGTCCACCACAGCTCTGTTTAATGATAATGATGACCAGACAACGACAGGCACCTCTAATTTGCACGCTACAACTCTCTGTTGCTACTCCGACTTTAAAGTCATCATGGGAAGAGATCAAGCTGATACATTTCAAGCTGTACTAGATTTAAAAGTCAGCAGAGCTGTAATCAGAGAACACGATTTAAAAAATATATATCATATAATAGTAATAATCCAGCATATATATATATATATATAAATATATGAAGAGAGAGAAAAAGTGAGAGACATGCATATAGATATAAATATATATATGAAAGTGCTTCTTCTAAGGTATTCAGAGCAGAAATATAAAATATTCATAATAATATGACAACTGTGGATAAAGCAACAATGCAAAGCACAAAACATTTTAAATATTTTAGTTCAAAGTTTAAATAGTATCTATAAAAAATAAGTAAAGATAAAATTAAGCCTTTAGGATGTGAATATCACATTAATAGAATGCAGACATGAAAGTAGCATTTATTTTCAGCTTAAAAACCCCTCAGTAAATTTGAAAGTGCTCTAACTCTGCACAGTTCTCGTGTAATCTCTGTGAAGTTACGTCACTTTGACATGTCATCAGCTTAACTTGAGTCAAGTGATCATTTCTAACTCGTGGAGAAATATTCAGTGAGCTGGAAGTTTGAGGTGGAAGACGACTAAAGATGGGGTGAGGAGGAACAGGGAAAGGAACACTGGCAGCTAACAAACAGGAATGTGGAGCTGAAAAAGAAATGGAGTTTTGAGGGTAACTGCAGAGAGCATGAAAGACCCAGTAAGGCTGTACTCACAGGCTGAAGTTTCTGCTTGACGCTCATGCTGAAACACACACCACAGGGTAAAAAGCAGGACAAGACTACGACTAAGAGAAAGAGAGAGGGAGACGGGAACTCTGTCCGTCAGTCTGTGTCTCCCTCCCTTCTGCTCCTCTCGCTCTTCCTCCCTGATTGTAGCCCTGCCCTCATCATGGGATCCTCTTTCAAGCACATAAAAAGTGATGGATGATGGTACCTGCCTCCTGTGTGATGCTCAACAAGTAGTAATTATTGGAGAAAAAAAATCAAAGGTGGTTGTGTTTGGCCTGACAATAAAAAGCTAAACAGCTAAATAAATTTTAAGCTCTTGACTGAAGTAAAATTTCCCTTTAGCTCTATACAATCTTTATAGGAGGTGAGATTTATTGTCAGTTGCTGGGGAAATAATTATAAAAGCATTTGTGTGAATTGTTTGTGAATGCAAATACATTGTGCGTGTTTGCTGTTTTGGTTTTGTTTAGTATTTTTGCATATGTAAATTATTATCTGAATTAATGTAGTGTATGTGAGGTCTTGTCATTTTGTGAATAACCTTCCAATCACTTTTATTATATTTTCAAAAAATAAAGGTTTACGGTAACATTGCCCTGTCTTTTCTCCCCTCTGAATTAATGTAATTCTTTTTAAAAAATATTTTTTGCAAAGTCTTGTAAATGAACTAATAAATTCCATTAAAAAACTCAAATAACCTCATATTCAACCCTGATATTTGGAAAATATATTTACACATTTTTAACTGCCTAGTCTCTAAGACGCCTTGTGAGGATGTTGTTTTTTAGAAGCATGCGTTATTTGGGTGTGACTGCTTCAGAGTTCAATCAGATCTCAAACGAGCATGTTATCAACCTGTACACACACATTCATGGAGACAAATACTAAAAAAAATAGCTGTGCAAACCTGCAAAAAACAGAGCCACACTCAGTTAAAGCTGCAACTATCTCCAAGTTGCCCTGTTGCAAGATCAGTCAACGCCAGGGGGCGCCACATACACACCGACACACAGTACTAGTTACAGTGTGCTGAGGCTCTTGTACAGTTATCTGTCTTTAACAAGCCACAGTCTATAATCAATCGCAGTGTGCTTTGTGTTATGCAGACAAATCAATATGAACAAAGATCAATGACAACCATCATGCCTCTTTTTTTAACTTGCCAATCGAAATTCAATTATAAGGGCAGCATAAAGAAAACATTCTATGCATAATGAAACTGGGGCCACAGAGAAAGGCAACATGTGCTTTACTATTTATTACAGTACCTGTAGAAAACTCACAGTCAGTAAAAGACCACTGCTACAGTTCACATGGCAGCAGCCGTGATTACTGTGACGTTAGCCTGACCTTCTTGTCTCTGAACTCAACATTATGATACTCAAGCAAGTTGGTTTAACCGGACAAAAACTCACAGCGGTAACAACACGCAGTTGTGATTTAGTGTCTGACAGAGGCACAGAGACCAAGCCCACTGCCCTCCACTTCCATTAGTTCCAGGGGCCAAGGTCACTGGCAACGTCAAGCCACGAGTGCCGCTCAATAGTCTCGCTCCCTTTCATAAATCCAGCTAACCAGCAGGACTCCTCTCCACACTCACAGGCAGCTGTGAGCCCTACATACATCCAGGCATTCTTCATGTACTGACATTACATAAAGAAAACACAGCAATATGACTACACAGAAATTTGGAAATAACTTCCATTTGCATGTGCAATTAATGAAACCTTTTTTTTTTTCATTTTTGAATGTTGAAGAAAAAGTTTATATTTCTATAAGACACAGACATATTTTCTTTATTTGGATGCTTGACCTTTGTGTTTATAGAATTTAACCCTAAAAGGATTGAACAGTCATGTAGTTAGGAGAGATTTTACTGTTATGGTTCATATGTATTTAAGTTGTGTACATGAGTGGTGACCAGGAAGGGAAACACCTGAAACCTCAGGTGCACAAACTCTGACAATTTTCAACAAAGTAGGTTAAAATGTTTTGTGCATTGTTATATATTTGAAAAAGAAATATGTTTTCACATTCATAGAATATCAAAAAACAAAACAGGAATAGATTTAATTAATTGTAAATAAAGCAGCAACAATGGATGGATGGATGGAAATGCTTTGAGTTTATTTAATGTTGTATAATCTTCATCAAAGCACTTTATCAATCTAAAAACAACTAAACATCTAAGACGGTGTGTGGTCTGCCAGCAAGTGGCATACCAAAGAGATGTATTAATCTTTATTTTTATTTTTACCTTCTACCTTCCAACAAAAACAAAACAAGACTAAAACAAACCTCCCTGACAAGCAGACAAACTCTGTCTGTGTGGTTAAACAGAGGAACGCTTACTTTCTAACCAATCTTGTTCATGACGTCAGCTAAGCCAAGATAACAGATGAAGTGTTCAGCCAGGCTTTTCGAGAGGTCTTCTGTTTGTGCAGTCACTTTTTCCAGGACCACAGAAGCTACGTTGCTTGCATATAGAGTCAGAGCTGGCTGTCAATACCACAATCACTCCCAGTGCAAAGAAGCAGTATCTCACCACCACCACAGCAGCAACATTCAGTCACAATGCAGTCACATGAGGTCACAGCACTGTGCAAATGCACAACTAACATCTCCTAAAAGGTGGTATCCGTACTGAAATGTTTATTAAACTTTCTAAGTAATTTAATAAACTTCACAAAGATTAACCGAGTCATGGTCGCTTAAATGCCCAGAGGCAGATTCAATTGGGGTGAACTGCAACCAAATGTAATCAAATCACTTACTGTGAGTTACTGTGTGTAGTTTTATAGCCTGGATTATATATATATTTGGGGAGGAACTAATAGATGAATCATTAACCCAGATTTTTAAAAAAAATCATACTGTATATTAAATCAGCTGACGCTCTAAATTTTAAAGACTTTAATGAATCAGATAATTAAAATCTTGTAAAATGTTACAAGTCATGAACCATGTAAATAGCTTACAAAACACCTCATAGTGAACCCATAGCTCCTATATCTGATATCCTGCTAAAATAACAAACCAGCCACTCCAAAAAAAAAAAAAAAAAGATAAATGGGACACAAACAAAAACCCTTCTTTGGTCAGTTTGGCTGAAAAGAGGCTCAACTGACCATCCTGAAAGCCTCTCAGATAAACCGGTTAATGTGATGCACTTAGGGAGCCCAGCATTGCCTTATTTTCTGCTTTATACCTGAACAAACAGGCCTTTGCATTGTTACAGTCATAAAGAAAAGCTTTATCATTTTTTCTTATGTTCAATGTAACATTCGTAGATCCATTTATACTTACTAATGGCAGCAACCTGCTGTGCAGCGTGTCTAGTGCGGCATGAGACCTTCATCAAATCTATTAAAAATATTTAATAATTATAGTAATTTTAATAATTTAATTATTACTACTAGAAAACATGACATACTGCTGTACAAATAATAATGCATTTAAAAAATATTTTGGCATCTATAAACTGCTTTTCTTAATCATTGTTCATGTTACTTACTAACATATGACGTCACCACAGTGAATTTTAAAACTATCAAATGTAATTCAAGTGCAAAGCTATAAAGCATCAAGTGAGGTTTTTGAATCAGCTTCAAATATTATGTCTGCTGCATTTGTTTACATGGGCTCAGGCCTGACCTCACCATGAAACTGCCTGTGAGCCAGCAGTTCATTTAATTTTAAGCTTCTGAAATTGGGGGACTGTGTATAAAAATGACTGCTAATAATAAATAATTTATCCTGTACTTTTGTAAAAAACCCTTGAATCAAAGCTGAAACTGTGCACTTCAATCACATGTACTCATCGTTTGATTTTAAATCACTTGTCGTGTATAGCGGCAAAACTGCAAAAAAAGAAAATATCGACCTAACTGTATTTTACTGGAAATAACGGTTTCCCTTCTTGGTTATTTTAAGGTATTTTCCATTGTGGTCCTTCTTTCACTCTTGTGAGGCAGTTTGCCAAAATATACACAGAGACACCGTGGTGTGATGACAGGTGGCTGATGAATGTGTTTTGCTGCCGGTGCCATAGATGTCACACCTCAGGTGAGATTATTCGTTCACGCTTTCACCCTGTGAGTTCGGATGTCTCGCGTCTTCAGTCACCCTGAAGCATGTACCATTTATAGACACCTTTGACTGAACTATCTGACAGAAATATGATGTTAATGATCATATTTCTTTTTTTCCAGTTAGAAACATTATAAATTTCTCTTTCAGGAAGAGCCAAAAACAGCTAAAAATACACCTGAAAATATTAATTACTCAGTTATTTATTGCTGTTCCTTGTATTAGCTTAAAACAATAAAAAATGCAGTAGTTTAACACAACATTTTCCAAGCAGAAGATGATACAAGAACCAATTCTACCAGCCGAAGTCTGTGTCACTGATTCCTTTTCTAGGACATAAGTATTGTAATTGTGAACATTTTCTTCCTTTTAGTGTTTCCTACCACTGATTGCTGTTCAGCGGCTGCAGACATATCTGCTGTTGTGTATTAACCAAACAAAGGGAAGAAAGGAACGCTGGTCCCTTGTTATTACAGTCATTTAACAATTTGGCCAATTTCACAGGTGAGAAGCAAGTAATTTCTGGCAATTTTGCCTCTTAAAGATCAGACAGCAATTTGGTTGATGTAGCCAATTACTGAATAAGAAAATATATATGCAGCCAGCAATGTGAAATGGAAAATTTAAGACCCTGGTGATGACATAAAATGAGTGAAGATGAGTAAAGTGCAAAGAAAACAGGCATTTATTCTCCCTTTTTTCTCTTGAGATGGTAAAGAGCAGCTTACCTGTGTGACCTGAGTGACCTTCTCTGTGACGTTCTGCGTTCGGTCTTTAATCTTGCTGGGTGCAATGATTTCAATCTCAGTTGGGGAAGGCGGTCTCATTCGGTCAGAGCCGAACGTGAGGGTAACCTGTGGGATGCGGCCTATGGTTCGATGTCTCATAAGGTCTGAGTCTGAAGTGGAGTTCAGAGTATTGGGCTTGAGATCTACAACACAAAACAACAGCATCAGCAGTCAAGTAAAAAAAAAATCTGTGGAAGAGTAGATTGAATAGAAAACGGGAAGAGTATGATTGGAACCTGTACAAAAGAAAACGTTTCCTCATGAAGTATTTCCCCTGAGAGCGGAGGTTAATAGATGTGCAGTGATGAGCAATTTTAACACAAACCCAATCACTGACAGAAGAATTGATTATTGTGTCTCTACTGGAATTTTTATTAGGCAGCTGCACAGAGGGACGCTCTCTGTGTTATAAATATCAGAGCAACAATCTGACATCAACAACCTGACAAGTGCCGAACTGGTGAGAAATCTGTTGAAAGCTGTTACAGCTCAGCTGAAAAAAATCAGTTTTGATTCTGATTAGTTTGCATTTATGTGTTTTAGGATATGCCAAGGACATTTTAAGCTACTAAACATTTAATTCAACTGCATTTAACTTGATAATACTAATGATTTGATGTGTCACCTCACTTTCTAATCTGATATAAACTTCCTTTTCTTTTTTCAGCTACTCCCTTTAGGGGTTGCTACAGCTGATCATCTGCCTCCATGTCCTCTTTAATGGCATCCATGAATCATTTCTGTTGTCTTACTCCTTTCCTCCTGCCTCGTAACTCCATATACAACATCCTTTGTCCAATACACAGCCCTCCTCCTCCTCCTCCCCTAACCATTCTTTGCACATATTCAGATCATCTCAGTCTTGCCTCTTTAATTAGGTTTTCCAAAAACACTCACCCTGAGATGTGCTTCTGCTGTACCCATTTCTAATCCTGTCCTTTCTGCTCACTCCCAATGAAATTCTTAATATCTTCAGCTCTGCCACCTCCAGCTTCACCTTCTGTCTTTTGTTAGTGTCACCATCTTCAAACCACACATCACAGCATTTCTCACTACCATCTTGTGAACCTTGCTAGCATCCTCTGTCACAAATCACCTTTGACTTTTTTCTCCACCTGCTCCACCCTGCCTGCTCTCTCTTCTTCTACTCTCTTGTCCACTGTCTGCTGCTTTGGATTTTTGACCCCAGGTATTTAAACTCATTTGCTCCTTGCATCTTCACTGATACATCTGTCTTCCTCTTATTTACGCACATGTATTCTGTCTTGCTTCTCCCGCCATTAATTTTTCTACAGATCACAATGTCATCTGTGAACATCCTGCCTGACCTCATCTGTCAACATGTTTGCCACCACTGCAAGCTTGTTTCAAGTCTGAGATCCTACTGTATCCTAAAATAACAAATAATAGACACGACTTGTTAGAGATCCCTTTAATACCAGCAAACCTTCCAGCAGATCTCACAGTGAAAATGTTTGTTTGTATGCAAACCAAAGTGGCAATAATAACAAAGGCAAATTTATGTCTCAAAGCAGGTTTTTTTTAACAGAATAAAAGGCTAATGAAGAAAAAAATTTGAACTGCATTCTGTGTCATTTTCTGAGTTAGTCAGAGAAACCAGCTGTGAAAAGTGCTTTGTGTGATTTAATTTATTAGGATGCTGCTTTATATTCCTGTCAGAAGGTTAACCTGAAAAAAAGTTAAACACACATTAAATTCCACTAACATCATAAAAAAATATGCATTGTAAAGACTTCATAGTTTCTTTGAGACACAAATACAGCAACGATAACCTGATGATACTCTTACTAATTCTATATTTTATTCACAGCTTTAGTTTCCCTCTGAGATGCCCCATCAGACACTCACTGCTGTTAGTCCGGGGGTCTCCAGGCCGACTGTTCCATTCTGCCCTCATGCCATCGATGTCATCCAGTGACGAGGCACGTCGGAGGCTCCGAACACTGTCGCTCGAGCAACTTCGAGGTAATGTCCCTCGGGGGAAGGCATGCATGGGGTCCAGTCGATCTGTCAGAAGGGAGCGTCGTTTGGTGGAGGGCTGAGCTGCCGGCGATGGGGGATCCATGTCCTGTTCTATCAGAGCCTCCGTCTCAGACTGCATACAGCTTTCCTTAGATGGGATCCGAAACTCTTTCAGAGGGACTTCCTCGCTGTTTGGCTGTCAAGGAAGGGCAATAAGGCACAAGCTACTTTGAATATTACGTAAATGAAGGCCATGCGTCTCTTTATAGTTCAAACAAATAATTACACACCATATCTGCTGGTTTTTGGCTTGAAATGCTTTTTTTCTCTTCTAAATGTTTTCTTAAAAACGTTGTAATATTTCACACTTCACAAATGCTGTTCTGAAACAGAGAGGAATGTCACCTCCCCGCCAGCACGTAAATGTAAAACAGTCCCAACATGTCAATTTATCTGATTCAGTACAGTTCCAGTGTCAGGTAAGGATACTGGCAGGAAATACTTTCATACAAGGTGCCATTCATCAAAAGAGAGAACTCTAAACACAAGTAAAGGAAAATTCTAAGAAGAGAAAGATAAACAGACCAGTTGCTTTTCCCCCTTATTCTTCCATTTGGTGTCTTTTTGGGCTGAGAAACAAGAACTTCTGCTTCAAAAACATCTCTCTGCTATTTAAGGTGGTTCGTATTTAACTATTTGAACTGCATATAAAACTAAAATTGTATATATAGCACTTGAAAGGCAAATCAAAGACTTTGTTGTTACTATAGTGTGTAGAACATTTTGATTAGTGCTCTTCATGCATGATTGAAGAACAGTAGAAGCATTGCAGGCATAATATGTCAGTAAGTTTTAAAATTGTATCATTGCAAATGTCATGCCTAGGAGTCACAGTATGACGTATTATCTTTGTACAGATTTTTTTCCACTGCCAGATGTGTTTATGTATTCCAGCAAAATGCAAAGCATGCATTCATGCAAATGGACTGCACTGCATGCATGTGTTATTCACCTGCAGGTAGTCTACTACCACTCCTTCAAACTGATCTTTTGAGAGTGAAGGTCGTCGCATGGATCGCAGCACCGGCAGCCTCATCTTCAGCCTGCGATTCTGGCCTAAAGAGAAAACTTTATCTTCAGCTCACTTGTTATCGAAGTTCAAAATGTATTCAATTCAACTTTTCTGCTTTAAAATATCCAACTTTTCTGCTAAGGTAAGACAGTAGTACACATTCTGACCAATATGATGAGAAAATCAAGACTAATTACACACATTAATTTCTAATTTATATTTACAGTTGCAGAATTCACAGGAAAAGAGAAAGACAGAAAAATGTTTAGCTTCTATAAATTTGAAACACAAACAAAACATGCAGTATGCAGTGTGAAAGGCTTTACAATAGGCCCATCCTTGGGTGATTCTCTGTCTGAGAGCAGTCTTCTTGTGGGAGGGATCGATGAGCTCCTGGAAGTCAAGGATGAACATGATCACAAGGCCTTCTTCATTTTTTACTGGAACGATTCCCACAAGGCAGGGTCTGCAGGTCCCTATTGACACAAAAGATAAGAAACAGCAGCTATACAGGGGGCACCCGGACTTGAACCAGGGACCTCTTGATCTGCAGTCAAATGCTCTACCACTGAGCTACACCCCCTGTTGGTAACCTAGAAGTTACTTCTAAAATGTGATCAGCTGAAGGCTGGCCTAGTTTAACGAGGTTATGTTTCTAAGGGAGGTCACACAGGAGAAAGCAATATGAGCAAAGGAGAAAGAAAGAAAGGAATCGTTTCAAAAACTGTGGAAGCTAAAAAAAAAAGGCTAAATGAGCAATACTTCTGTCAGGTCTGACTTCACTTCACAATCAGTGAGCTCCAAAAATAGAAACAGGAGAGAGGGCAGAACGGACAAACACACACACACACACAGTGCATGCATTCACTTCCATTCATACATTCACCCTGAAAGACCTTGAACAGAGATTTTGTTTGGAGGTTAAGAAAAAAAATCGACCTGTGAGCGCTGTAGTCTTGTTCTGAATCACATTGCAATCACATGTTCAGATTTTTTTCCCCGGTCTGTTCAGCCTGGGAGCACAGTGGGAAGCAGGGGAACAAAACAAATGGATGCTTAGTGGATTTGATCTGGCACACAATCCCATTCCCATGACAACAGCACTCTAAACTCCGCTCCTCATGCCCAAATGGCAAAAGTTATAACAGACATGTACTATGAATGTCCTTGTATAAATGCAGACAGTAAATATATGGTTTATAGTCGGTAACTGTCATTGTCTAACTCATGCTCACTCATGTGTGTCTACCTCAGTTCCTTTGTGCCAGAAAAAGATGATAAAGAAAAAGAGATGATGGAGGTTAAACACAGACCTCGGCAGAGGACAGTGTTTCACTGGCATCCCAAATAACTTGGAATAAACAGGAAATTAAACTTTAAAAATAAAAGTAAACGATGTGCAGAGAATCATGCATAGGACTGATGAGAATACAGGCAAGTATGAATTAAGGCTACACCAAAAGAAGCAGGTTTGAAGAAGTGATTAAGACGCTGAGTCTGCCTGCCTAAATATAAGCCTAAATATAAAAGCATAATCTGGCCATGGTGACGGATTCGCAAGATCAATGGGAGTCCAGCAAAAGATAGCAGCTAAACTCGGATACCTGCCAAACATAGTGGTCTGAGATGAATAAAGAATCTCCTGAACTACACAAACTTAAAGGGAGACGATCTTTTACTATCTACTTGTTTTGATTGCAAAAATTATTCACATGAAAATCATCTTTGTGCATCAGATCCAGACATTTATCATGATGAATTATCAAAATGAAAGGACTAGTCTTGGAAAGCAGGAAGGATGTTTTAAAACAGATCCAATCGAATGGCTGGTGGACTGAGGTAACATTCTGGATTAAGATCTCTGTAACAAGGTTTCTTGTCAGAAGATAAATGATAAACTAGTTGAACATATGGAGGATTATTTGGACTGTTCTGATAACAATCAAGCTGTCAGCAGGCCAAATCTTGTGACAGCCAGAAGACTCTTTTCATGAGGTTTCGAGCTATAAATGGGCTTACTCCAGTCATTTTTCCTCCAGCTCCGTTGTCTTGTTTTTGTTTTTCGCGTGTCTTACCTTCCTTAGAGTAGTACAGGATCTCCACTTTGCGCTCCTCAGACCCAAGCAGGGCCTGTCCCAGCTGGGCCAGGGAACTCTTCATTGTGCCAGGACCCACCAAGAACTGGCAGGTACAGGGCTGCTGCATGATCTCTGCTCTGGTAAAACCAAACATCTGGCAGAAGCCTTCATTGCAGTAGATGATGCCACAGTTCTTCATCTGGGCATTGGCAATAATAAACTTGCGATCTGAAGGGAGGAACACAGTGTCAGTTGACAATTTATAAAGGCAAGATATCCATGTGGCAGTACAACGACCGCCCATTAAAGCTGGGTTAGAAGCAACACTGATAAAGCCAATTTCTTGCTTATAAATATTAATAAACTTTCTGCTCATTAAAGGAGAAATAATATACTGCATAGAGGCTCATAAATTAAGCTTAGCCATGACTATCTCACCAACTAAATTAGCCTTATACTTCGCAGAGGGTAATGACGCCTGATTCCAGTGATTGCACTTATGCCTGTCACTGAAAGATTGAAAGAGATAGTTTGTTAATGCTGACAATTAAACTGTTTACACTGTTTAAGATTTAATTTGATTTAAAGATGCTGAAGTACAGACTGTTGTGGATACGCATTGACTTCACGGCCCACAAAGTCTGTTCTTCCTCCTCTAGGCATGACAATCAGCTGAAGTGGAACTAATGAAGTCTACTTTTCCATGGTGCTAATGTTATTAGCGTCACAATTCCTCCCAAGGGATTGAAAAGGAGCAGGTGGGCACTTCAGCATAAGGGTATTTGGAGTATAGCACATGGCGCCAGGTAACTTATGGGAATCTACAGGTTTTGGAGCCTGTGTATCTGACATTTTTTAATTACATCATTACATTGGTATCAGCCACTTGCCTATGAATATATTTTATTTGTTTAGCAAGGCTACCTAAACAGTAAAAATATTACATTTCCAGATTTACATTGTTTATCAAAGAGTTTTCATATCTTAAAAGTACAATCACTGTACAGTTGATATTTTTGCCACCAGCTTTGATTTGTATTAAGGGGGCAGGGATAGCTCAGTAGGTAAAGTGGTCGCCCCATGATCGGAAGGTCGGCGGTTCGAATCCACTTAACGGCTACCCTGAGGTACCCCTGAGCAAGGTACTGTCCCTACACACTGCTCCCCGGGCGCCTGCTTAGTGGGCTGCCCACTGCTTCACTGAGTGAATGGGTCAAATGCAGAGAAAAACAAGTAATTTCCCCATGGGGATCAATAAAGTATCCATTATTATTATTATTCTGAGTCTCTCAGAGTCACCCTGCTTTCAGAAACATCCCTAACAGTAACTCCAAGCTCATATGTCCTTCAGTGCCTAGTACCGATGAAATGAATGATACTGTTCGTGGCAACAGAAACACCCACTGTCCCAAAAATGCTGCATGACAGGGAATTGGGGCAGTTTTGTTCAAAGGCTGCTAATGGAGGAGTTGAACGATCTGAATGAAAAGTACATACATAACCGCTGTCGCCTCTCATTGGCCTTTTTATTACACGCTGGTGAAACTGGGTTAAACAGCTGTTTCCTGCCCACACAGATGAGAGCAGGGGACTCTTCTCTTGGCCCCTCTTTTTGATATAAACGGGTGAGCTCTTAGAGTGGAAAAGCACATTCTGTCCAAAGTCATTATCTGGGGCTCAAAGCAAAAACACTGATCGTCACACCGTTGCTAAGCAGCACCACTGTGGCACGTGCACTCACCTTATCGTGCACGTGTATGTAGACTGCGCGTGCACACACATACACCTTTTTGGGATACAGTAGAGGCATTACATAATACGGGTTTCTTAGGGGATATTGGGAGATTCAAGCATTACTGGTCCTAGAGCTGATCATACTAAAACAGACTGAGAGTTGTCAGCAATCAACTATTTCTCCATCTATGGTCAGTATCTAATCAGGATGGCAGGGTTATTTTCAGTCCTGTGTCAACACGCTGCTAGTGGTGAGGAAATGTACTGATTATGGCACATGAGATATAATGTGGCATGGTGTCTGTCAGTGTTTTTGTTTTTAAACTAAAGTAGCATTAACAAAGATTTACAGGCTCATGTAATAAGTGTTAAGTACAGAAAATGGATGAAGGTAAAACTGCATACAAATAATGGTCAGGTCAAAAGAAGACAGCAACATATGTGTTCTATCAGAGGCCTTTGTGGTTTCAGGGAAAGGGATTTTTTCCTCTCCAATAAGTGAGAGGTGGTCTCTTCTTCCAGCCATTGGAACATGTGAGCTAATGGAACACAATGTAAGTCATAAGGTGAGCTCTCACAAACAAACTCACATGCAGGTGCAACAACCCCGCAAACATAAAAGCAGCAGCTGGGTTCTGTCAGCATTACTGATACAGATAAGATAAGATGTGTTAATTTATTATAATATAAAAAGCCTGTCCTTCTACCATCTGTTCAATAGAATAGAATAGAATAGAATTCAACTTTATTGTCATTGCACATGCACAGGTACAGGGCAACAAAATGCAGTTTGCATCCACCCAGAAGTGCTTTAGTGATATAGATATATTACAATATATATTAGCAATGGTATAGATATGTAAGTATATTACAGAAATGGGTCTATTATGGTATGTTATAATGTACACGGTATGAAGTATGTTGTGAATATTCTATAACTATAAGTATGTACAGGCTGTAGTGAGTACAGGCTATGTACAGGCTATGAACAGGATATAAATATGAAAAACTATACAGAATATGAAATAAATAACTTTACAGAAATCTGAGATATACAGCTATACAGAAATGGGAACTATGCAAGTTGTAAACAGTTGTTCAAGCAATGAGACTGACCGACAAACAAACACAGACGTGTGAAAAATAAAGCAAACAAAACTATACCAACAAGATTTAACTGGATACACTAACAGCTCTGAAATAAATACAAGCTACCACTCCTACTGATGAACTAGCTGTCAGAAACACTTTTCCCATAGACAAAGAGCACACTTATCCCTTTTAAAATAGAGAATGTACGGTAATTAATTCAGCGTAAATTAGAGTTCGCCCGTCTCTGCCATCTCTTTCGGATTTATTTAAAGCATTTGCGAGCTAAACCATCGCAGCAAAAACCAGTCCAAATGTTTAAAATGGGAAAACTAAATATGTATTTTGTAAAACGTTTGGAATCTAAATATCACACCCTTTGTTCGGACCTCAACAGCAGCACAGACGCATAACTGAAACTAATTTCATGTGCACTTACTTTGCTCGTCGAATTTCCTGATGATAGTATCCAAGTAAGTGTTCTGGAGCGCAACATGACCGCGTCTCACGGGCATTTTGATGCTGAGAGAAAACACTTCCGACACATGAACCTGAGATAAGTAAAAAAGCAAAGAGATTTGAACTGACGCCAGTGAACAAAAGGGTCCACTTCCACTTGGAGGGCGAGCGTAAGCGGCAGATTTTGGCTTCCCTCGGAGCCTGCCTCTGATGGTGAGGGGTGAAGCGCCAGAGAATGATGGAGAGGAGGGCTGGTTGCCAGGGCAATAGCAGTTGCAGGATGTTGCACGCTGATAACGTGGGGGTAAAAAGTAGACTAGGATACAACAAAAGCTGTATGAAACCGATTCGAAAGTCTTTTCCTTAGTGAGGTTACCTGTTGTGGGACAAGTTGTGAACAAAAGCTGCAGAGCGCAGAATCCGTTCGTTGCTTTATAATCGCTGCATTCTCCCTCAAGTTTTGGACAATGCGCGATAAGGATGGCAGTGAAGAAGCTCCCATTAGCCCGATCCCAATCCACTCCCCTTGCACCACCCCCTGTCGCCCATCAGCAGCGTGAAGGCAGAAGACAGCGGAAGCATCAGTTATGTATATATAAGTATTAAGTCTCTCTACATATATATTAGATATACCTTAGAAGACATACCGTATGGAATTTTAATTCAGGGAAGCGATCCCATAACATTACTCATTAGCATCACTGTCAGTCAGGTTAGAAGATATTTGTGATGAAAAACTATGAAGAATTTGGTTATTAGTAATCCTGGATATCCAAGGTTGGTTGGTTTTGTAATCATATTAATTATTTCTTCTACATTTCTGGCACCCTATTCCTTAGGCGCTACATATCTTTTATCTAATAGCTGTTTGTACTTTGTTTCTCATTGAAGTAATGTTTTATTTTGAAATGTATATACTGACATTATCTATTTATGGCATTGTGGATAGCTCGACAGTGATTTGACAATGATAGAGTGCAGACCCACAGCAGTCTATTCTGCTTCACCCTACATCTGAAGACTGTGCTGAAAATAGCAGCATCTTCTTACTCTGTGGCTGCCATTGCACCTCTGAAGTATTATATTAAACTAGTGATGGTAATCTTAAAAGTGCACTCATTTGTTTGTGTTTACATGTGCCTCTGTGAGAGGTTTTTTATCCCTTTTTAAATTGTTCAGAAAGCACATTTTAAGTTTGTAGGTGAAAGTAATCCAGGACTTCTGTGGGAGAAAGGAATTATACACTGCACCGGTTAGGCGCGCAAGTGCCACTGCAGAAACAATTGAACTGTCAAAACTAAAAAAAGAAAAAGGGATTCAAAACATGGTCGTAAACTGAGAAGATAGATTACTTTGTGTTTAACAAGCCTGAGACTGTGAGACTGGAAACTTTCAGTCTGGATTTTATTGTGCCACAGCCAGACGTGAGGATGCAGACTCAAACAGTGTGACTCGATCTGAGGTGCAAAAATGAAAAATTCAAGTTTGACTAAATCAAAAGCTAGATGGGGTTTAGCTTTCATACTGTGAGTTCTTGCCTGGGCTTTAGTCTTATAACTCAAAGGCCTCAATCCTATCCTTAACTTCAAATTGGAGCAGCAAGGACACGATTACCTGGCACTGTCTTCTGGGACGGAGCAGAAATCGTGGCCAGACTTTCTATTGTGTACCTAGTTAAAGGTCACCTGCAGGCTGCAGCTGCCTTTTTCAAATTCACACAATGTGCACATTTTGTTTGGAAAAAAACACAAAAGAGTTTCACAGACAAAGCAGGCTGAACAGAGCTGAGTTATATCTATTGGGCCTTCCTCTTTTTATTGCAAATTTTTCTGTGTTTTGTCCACCACTAGTAAAAAATACGGTCACTTACAATATGTCTAAATGGTTTTTGAATCTTTAGAGTCTATGTAAATATGTTATTCTAATCTTCACCATGCAAAAACTCAAACAATGTGACAGAAACCCACCAGGAAGCCACTCATGACCCTTTGAGCTGCCAGCAGACAAATGTGTTTAAGAAGTCATCCTTCCACTTTGTCCAAAGACATGTGTTCACTGAAACCTAGACAGAAAAAGGTGTTAGGAGATCAGACGGTTCACCTTTCACTAGACGGGTTGAGGTAGTGGCTCTGTGTTTTGTCTCAACGGCCTTGATGAAATGAGGGCTAAAATTAACCAAGGAGCACACATGCCTCCCCATGACCCTGTGGTGTGAGAGCCACCAAAGGGCTCTCACACAGGAATGTGCACTAAAGAGGGCAACGAAAGACAAAGAGCTTTGACTGGAAGGCTATACACGTGAATTTGCCCTGATTCGCCATCACCCTGATTATTTCCTCTATGAGAAGTTAATGAACATGTATTATCACCACTCCAGTGTGATTTGATTGTCTTATTTTTGTCTTAAAAAACAAAAAACAAAAACAAAAAACCCAATTAGGAATATGTAAAATTAGGTGAAATATTTTTGTTTAGTTTCGCATCTAGGTGCTTGTGTAATTTCTAACTTTCCTGAATATCTTCTGGAACATCCAAGTATAATTTTTTTTAAATGTATTTGCATAGTAATTTGATTTGTTGTTTAAGCTTTAAATGTCTAGATAATACCAGCTGGTATGCCAATGATACAAAAGTGGGTTAAGTTACAAATTAACAGACATGTGGGACAGGAGTGTAAAGTAAGGCACCATCTGCCTCCTCTAGTAAAGATGCCCTTTACTTGGTGTTTGTGGGTGGGATCAGACAAGCCTTTGAACTCAACCTTCATTTTGATCTCAGATACACACTTTAAAATTTTCATGACAGTATCTCCCGTGGCTGTAATTCTATCATTTCGAATCACCTGTTGTTGGGCAAAAAAAAAAAAAAGCAACTGCCAAAATACTCTAAACGGCCGCTGTGAGAGTCTTTTCTGTCGTCCGTGTGACTCGAACCATATTTTGCAGCAAATCCTAACAACTGAGACGCTAGAACAAGCTAATCCAAATTGTTTGTCTAAATGGTGTAGATAAATCCTCTCTGTAATTCACCTGCAAGATTTAGTCGGCTTCTTTCAGTTGAGTATCTCTGCAGAATTTATTAGAGAAACATAGAATTTCCTGGTGAAAATAATCAATTTCAGAGGTTTATTTTTTTCTCTTGATATTCGGATTTACATAGTTCAAAAAAGGTGTTGGCACTGTGTGCATTTGTGACTTCTGTACATAACATATGCATGCATGACAGCTGTTGCTACCTCACATCCACCGTAAAAAGATAAGCCTGAAAAATGCACGTCTCTGTAACCCTTTGTACCTTCTCAACCTTGTGGAAAAGGACTAGATGGGAAACGGGGCCAATTGCCTGAGAGTTTTATCTGCTTGGAATTCCTTCAGCTCAGGGTTGCCTTCAGTTAAGACCTGAGAACCTCCATTCTTCTGATAAAAGCTGGACAAAACAGACACATGCTGTGCTTACGGACGGTTACTGGATCATACTTTAACCCTGTAAGACCCAACCCATAAAAAATAACCAGAAAATTCATTTTAAAATTATGGCAAGTATTGATCTTGTTGATGAGATAGAGGTATCAGAAATTCACGTATCAAATATGATACAAAGGGAATTATAGAGTTAATACACATGTTCCACTCACCTGGTAAGAAAATAAAAAGAACTCACCACTAATGCCAGTGAGGCAGGGTGTGACGTTTTTCTAAATTTAGGAGGAAAACCGTGTTCATGTCTGTGAAACCAGTCAGCTTTTTTGAATTTACCATGTTAGGTATTGAAAAACATTGCATTTACTTCATTTACTCAAATGTTTGCTTTAACAGATCATACTTAGACATGTTTTTTCACCATTTCGAGACAGTTTACTTCTTGATCAATTTGGCAGACAAAACCATAAGACAAACAAGAGTAGGGAAAACAAATGAATCACATTTAAAGTCTTTTATTACTTGGTCTTTTCAGCCTTTTAGCTGCTTTTGTTAATCCTTATTTAAGGCAAAGAAAATCCTTTGAGTTCAAAGTATAGTTTGAACCCTATAACTAAAAACACCCACTGGAGTGCAGCACAAGCTTGACCCGTTTCAGTAACTGTTGGTTAACAGACCAGATTCAGAGCCTGTTACAACTCCTTAAAAAGAGTAAATTGTCTTTTGTTTTTAAATTGTCTTACAACAGTACTCCTATTCCCATTGTTGGTACATCAAAACATGCTTTGCTTACTAAAATAAATCCTTCCATAACAGTTTGGAGATTAAAAAAGAAAAAGTGATAAAAATAAAAAAAATTAAACATCCTGTGCAGTGAATAGATAAATAGATATAAATAAATAAATAAAAAATCTGAAGTTTATATAGTTTTGTATCTTTAAAAATCAAAAAAAAAAAAAAAAATCAAAGACAGTGAATATGTGCAAAAAATAATCCCTAAAAAAAGTCTTTAAGCTTTCATTAAAACTTTAAATTAAATTAGTGACTAGTGGCCAGTATCAATAAGAGGGATCATTTCAGGAGCAAAAAAAGTTTATATTTTAACACCTGACGAGTAGTTTGAGACAGACATGGTTGTGTAGGTGCCTGAAATGGAGTGGCCTAGTGTCGAGTCTGTGGCCCTTTGCTATGTGTTTTCCCCTGCTCTCTTTCCTGTCTGCAAATAAAAGTCAAAAGCCAAAAAATAATTTAAAAAAATCCAAATATCTATCCTTTAAAAACTCAAACTCAAATTGTAGCCCAAATGACGTATAAGGACACCTCTGACAATGTAGGAAACTCACTTTTTGAGATCATGTGTTTATCAGTCCAGTAGAAATGTTTATCTGCATCTCAAGCCATACTATCTTTTGCCACAAATGATATCTAGGCCCATACATACAGTGAAACTCACACAGGGCCATGACATAACTTGTAGTGAACCCATCTGCTCAGCGGTACAGCCTGCTTGAAGGGCAGAAACAATCAGTTACAATGAATAATATCTGTCCGCTGCTGTCAGCCCTCTTGTCAGGATACATAACACAGCTGAAAGTGATGAGAGCTGATATACTGTATGAATGTGTCAGGCTTGTATGAGAGGCAAAGGACCATGACTATGAACACATGAAAACACTGTTAGGACAGACTTTTTATAAAAAACAAGAGGGATCAGCAAACAAATTGTTTTATTTTTGTTAACATGACATCACAGCTCATGGCACTGGTCAAAACTAATGTTATATTCACACCTGCAGAGGTTTCTAAAGAGCAAAGGAGCAACAACTTCTATTTGACATTCAGTAAAACAAAATAAGTTGCTAAGTGTTATTAGAGGAAAAGGGAGAAGTGGCTGAGGGATGGGGGTGAAAGTTCCAGTGTAAAGGGTGCTAGGCATGAACACATGGTGTCCTTGGCGACAAGTACAGACACAGCCGGCTTTGGCGTAGCACCACTCTCATTAGTGGCAGGTCCTGTCAACACTGCTTCAGTCTGTGGGGGTTTCAACAAAAGTTGGGGCTTGGATTACAGCGTTTGAACTGTGATGTCCATCTATGCTTCCAGCAGTTTAAAAAAAAATCTAAATTCCTCCCATTCAAAAAGAAAGAAAAGGAAAAGTCGGAACTGCAGCACAGTTTATATGTGAGGTTATTATAACAACCGCTTGGTCTCTGTGTCTTCCTCTGCTATCAGCCTAAAATACAGGAGCTGGCTGACACTTGGTGGAGGCTGCAGGGCAAAAGCCGTGTCAGTACCCACACCTGTAAACGTGCCTGTCTTTTCCTGTTATCGCTACAGGATAAGTGGGCATGTCATGACGCATCCTGGTGTCAAAAAACTCTGCCCTTATCAGGTTGTGTTCAAGAGGCAGAGGATGCTAAAGAAGAGACAGAGGAGTGAAAGGACAGTGATGGAGGGCATTTTAGAGGCCCCACACAAATGGTGCTGCTGACAAGCTCTTACACTTTTTATAGAGCGAATGAACGCTCTAGAAGTCGCCATAGTTACTCCCTCACGACCTGTATCTGCACATTTATTTGTACTTCCATCTGGTTGTGCAGATTTAAGTCCCCAGAGCAGCAGAGATAGCTTTGTTTGGGCAGTCATTCCAATGCAATGCATATAATGTATCTACCTATGCATGTGTGCTATACTTTACATTCAATAAGTAATGAACAAGTAGAGACTAGAACAAAGGGAGTGAAAAATCAAAATAAAACCAAACGAAGGGTTAAAAGAAAAAAACAACAATTCAGACTCACATGCTCTGACAGAAGCTGCAGTACACACACATATCTGCCAGTACTTGCCTAAATCCATTTAAAGTGTCTGCATCTGCAACTCCCTCCTTTATTTCACTTGCACATCAATCTCCACCATGCTACATGCTAAACATAATCACTATGATTCTGTGCCTCTTCTGTGTCATTTAATCAGAATCAATGCTAAAAATCTGTCCTGTCAGCTCAAGTTAAAATTAAAACAGCTTACTTAATTTTTATTGGAAAAATCTAAAGATGGTGTAAGGTGACTGGGCTGCAAACACTTCAGGTTTATGGTGGAGCTGTACACAAAGCCACACCGAGATATCTTTCAGGAGAAATTCTGACAAGGGAGACTAAGTACAATCGGTGGTTATATTGTGGTTGCAATAAAAAGAAGCAGGTGATGGAGGAGGGAAAAGAGAGGGATGCAGTGAATTTGATGGGGTAGCTTTTGTGTCTGGAGACAAACAAATAAAAATGGTAGTAATATCCAATAATGCACATTCAGAATCCCCAGGTAGTAACTAAGGAAAATATGGATGAGCTGGTCTTGAAACTTTAAGGAAGATCTTTGTGTTCAGTGGTTGATTCCTTAATGATCTGAAAAGGGGAAAAATTCAGTTAAAAATAACAAAAAGAACAAATCTCTCGTGGGTTTTTAGTATCAGTTGCACAAGGCATCAGGTGTACTGAGCCACAGTGAATCTGTGAAAATCTGCAGAAGAGTTCAACATTGCCCTCCAGAGGGAATGGGTTAGAGGTGCAATGTGCAGATCGTCCTGAAGCAGTGTGAAAGACTTATACAAGCACTAATTCACTCGGTTTACTAAGTGGCTGGTTGATTACAGTAGCAGAATATAGTTAGTTTGCCAAGTTCTGTCCTTATGACTCCTAGAACATATGCTGCAGACCACTGACATGCCATGGAAAATGAGAAATGTGTGCAGATTAAAAAGATAAATTAAAGTTAAATAAATAAATTGGTGGTGAGGAGAGTGAGGTATGCTATGTCTGTACGATCCAGTGTTGCTCTTTGTGTTCATCCACATACCTCCCCATCCCTGGTCTCCACAGTTCGAACCAGGATGCTTCTCTTCACATGGGCCTCAGGAGTTTTAGTGTCCAAGTTAGTTTCTAAGGGAAAAACACAGGGAGAGTGAAAGGATATTAACTCTGACCAAACCTGCTGAAACACTATCCTCTGTTCACATTTGGTTTAGAGTACAGGTACAGGATTAATCTCTTTTTAACCAATAAATACTGTCCAGTTTAACTGCTGGTATTCTACAGCAAAAACAATTTAATCAGTCAAGGGAAGAAAATACCGAGGTTCAAAATTTAAACTGACCTCTAAACTGCATGTTGGAAAAGCTTTGAACTGGAATCGTGATCCTGGAAGAAAAGAGACAAAAATAAATAAAAATCAGTATCACATACTATGATTTATAGTTAAATCTGACCAGACAAACTCTAACTCACCTGCTCTCCTCTCCCTCCAGGAGCTTCCTGTATGTGGCAATCTCAATATCCAGAGCCAGTTTGACATTGAGGAGATCCTGGTACTCCTGCAGGTGCCTTGCCATCTCCTCTTTCAGTGCCTGGATTTCCTCCTCCAGTCGGCTCACTGTATCCTGGTATCCCGCTGTTTCCATGGCACAGCGCTCCTCCATTTCCCGGAGCTGGCGTTCCAGTGACTCATTCTTAAATAGAATTATAGTTTTAACAGGCTATTTTATAGACAACAAAAAAGTGTGTGTTTGCCAAAAGTCCATCTGACTGCAGTGTAATTTGTGAACTCAAAATGTCTGTGTAATCTGCGGGATCTGGTGTACTTACTGTGCCACGAAGAGCCTCCAGGTCACAGGTGACCACTTGGATCTGACGACGATATTCATTGGCTTCCTGCTTGGCCTGGCGGAGGGTTTCTGCATTTCTATTGGCTGCATCTGTCAGGTCAGCAAACTGTGTACAAAGGTGAAACAGCTCGTTCGTATGTGGTGTGTGCATTAGCTTATTAGCTGTGAAACATTATCTTTATCTTTGTGCATTTTTTTTAAATTTTCACAGGAAATACAAAAAGAATTGTCACACATATACAATATGTGTTTTATGTCAGACAGCTAATTCTTCTCACCTTGGATCGATACCATTCCTCAGTCTCCTGCATATTCGAACTTGCCATGTTTTCATATTGGACCCTAATGTCTCTGAGAGCAGCAGTCAGGTCTGGTTTAGACACATCAAGATCAACATGGACCTGCTGGGCCATGATCTGCTCCTGTAACTCACGCAGTTCCTGCAAGGAGGAAGTCCAAATTTGATTGTGGTTAGTGGCAATTATTGGTGCCTTAATATTTCTCCTCCGTGACTTCTATTCCTTCAGTTGTATTCTTACCTCCTCATGAATTTTCTTCAAGAAGTTTATCTCGTCCTGCAGTGCATCAATCTTCCTCTCCAGCTGGACACGATTTAAAGATGCCTCATCCACATCCTATGCAAGAAATGAGCACACAGGGAGATGAAGTTGGATAGTCAGTCATACCGAACGTCTAAATTATTTAGTTGATGATTTCAGGGAACAGAATTACCTGTCTGAAGCCATTTAGATTATTTTCTGCATCCTGTCGGAGCCCGATTTCATCTTGCAGTCTAAGTCACACAAAGGAGAAAAATCCCCAAAATAAAAAAAAATTACTCAAATTTGTTTTTTGTAGGTTAATAGAACATCCAGTCTTTCCAGTTTTTGCTCTGCAAAATACTTTTATAGACAAAAAAAATCATAAACACGGCATTTATTTTGAGTTAACTTGTTGTGCATGAGTATGCCTTTTTGTCAACTCCTTCACAACTCAGCAAGAAGGAAACAAGCGTGGACGGATTTAAACTTTTTTTTTTACAGTTTCTCATTTATGTTTAACAGAGTATCATCTGCAAGGGCTAAAAACATATATTTAAGCACATCGATTAGATTTGCGATATCAGCTTTACCGCTGCTCCCCATGCTGCTGGGGATGTGCGGGGCTCAGCTGAAAGGGCAGCTTACGCATCATTACACATTCACTCGAATCTAGCAGCCAGAAGCCTTTCCCACGGGATGGAGCAGACACACACAGAGACATAAAAAGGACGCATCTACGCACAGCCTCGTGCACAGATAGGCACCACCCTACAATCCATCTGCCATGCACACAGTGACATGGAACTCTAAGCATCTGTATGGCTTCATGGAGCGATTGCTGAATAGAGGGCTTCAAGAAGAGCAGCATGAATCACAAAAGTGACCTCTGACCAGAATCATCACTATTCATGCTGCATTATTTTAGAGGACAAGCAGCTGCGTGGTAATCGGAGGATGTAGTGTGAGAGAGACCTTTCGAACCTTTAGAGGCTTCAAGTCAGTCATTCACAAGATTAAATTATAGATTCATGCCACATATGCATCTAAATTTTAAAAAAAAGGTGCATATGCAATGGCAGTGAATCAGTATTTTGGAGTAACAGGGGACTAGTAAACATCTGCCCGGCTGGCCGTTCCCTTTGTGTTGGGCTACCATTGTGTTTCCCTCATTCCTTCGCACTCACTCAATGGGGACAAGGGGTTCAGTGAGGATCAAGTTTGTAAAGAGGGATCCAGGAGTAAAGCTGGGGCAGAGCACAGTGGGCTGCATTCCAGCGGGTCTGAAATCTGCATATAAATGAACTGGCAATTATAAAAGAAAACTAAGAAAAAAAACCTTTCCACTGGAAAGAGTTTGTCTTATTTTGTGCCAAAATACATAAAATCTACTCCAGCTGAATGTGTTTTCCAATCAAAGACCAGCTAACCAAAAGCATTTGTCTAGAAAACACACTTTGTGGGGTTTTTTTTCACAGTCCAAATATATTTTTCAGAGTGTGTTTCAGGTTCTACTATGCTTTAATCAAGAACATGGAAAGGTTTAACATAAACATGGCTCCAAAACATCTGCACACTAACTGAAATATGAAATATGAAATTGAAATTCAGTACATAACTCTAAAAAATCTATAATATTTGAGTAAAGGAAGCACATAGGGGGTTCATTCCTACTCCTCCATCTTTTAAAAAAATGGTTATTCATTTAAATTTTAGCTTGTAACCCTAAACATAACACAAAATGCCAATGATATCACAAAAATCAAGTCTTTGATTATTAGAGTGTGCATTCAAGTAAAAAGAAAGCAAAAGGAGTTTGCATTTCTTTCATTATTCTTATACATACATATGCAATCTCTACAAGAGATACAAATGGGTGGTACTACTGTGTGATCATACATCACATCTACATGATCCTCCACACACAGAAGTCCTGCCCTGCTCCCTCTTACTTCTGCTTAAGTACAGCCAGATCTGCAGCCAGGTTATCCCTCTCGACCTCCAGTCGAGCCTTGTTGTTGGTGAGACCATCCACTTGTCGTCGTAGCTCCCTGAGCTCCTCCTGGTAGATGTCTCCCAGTCGGCTTGGCTCCTTCCCCTTCAGCTGGTTCAGCTCTGCCACCAGCACCTTATTCTGCTGCTCCAGCAGGCGCACCTTCTCTATGTAACTGGCAAAGCGATCATTCAGGCCCATCATCTCCATCTTCTCGTTAGTTCGTGTTTCCTTGTACTGGGCCTTCAACAGAGAGTCAGCTGAGAAGTCCAGCCGGTCAACGGGGCTCCCCAGCAGCAGGGCTGTGCTGCTTGAGCCCAGGGAGATCCGTGACACAGGACTGGAGTGGGTGACATTGCGAGGGGTGCCATGCCAGGAGAGGCGGCTAGAAGAAAGGCCACCAATTCTGACTCCAGAGCTGCTCGAGCTCTGGGGCCCAAAACGCTTTCTGTACGAGGACTGGACTCTCTGACTCTCCATGTTGGGGAATGGAGCTCGTTCTGGGCACAAACAGGGCTTTTATACAGCCAGGCAACCAACCCCCCCCAAGACCAAAGCAGAGAGACCACAGGGTGGGGCAGAGAGAAGGGAGGGTGGCAGGCAGTGAATGGGACAAAAAGGGAGAGCGAAGGGGTGGTTTACATGACACTCAAAAAGCTGTGTGCCAGGGATTGTCTGTGCTCGTCCACTCAACTACAAATGTCTCTTGGCTTTCTCCCTCTCCCCCTTTCTCCTCCCTTCTCCCCAGCCTCTAACTCACTCTCTCTCTCTCACTCTTACTTTCACCCTTTTTTGTCTTCCTCTCTTTCTTTCTGTTTGAGCTGAATGAAAAGGAATTTGTGTGACAGGGTCTGGCCACCAATTCAAGCTGACCACACATGCGCTCTCACAAAAACAGAAACACAGTTTGATCAAACAAAAGGGTGCTGGGGAGAGATCTTCGCTCTCTAATCAGAAAATAACTTTAGATTGGCAGGTGGAGCAGGTACAGATACAAAGAAAGATTAGTATATTAAAAACATTGCTGAGTGTATTGGAAGTGTGCACAACAAAAGCCTGTGAAATCATTTGAGACTGGGGTCAAATGATTTCACAGGGTCAGTTGTGTGGAGAGAATCTAAGAGCTGTTGTCACTGCTCTTTCAATCACAGTTTAGGGCAGTAGTTATATAACAAAGGGCATAACATTATTCATGAACTCATCCTAAATAGGAATATTTATTATAAAATGTGCTTAATCAGTAACGAAAATTAAAGTATGATGAAAAAGTTCATATTACCCAGATTGGAGAAAATACATTTTCAACTAAGTATGTTAAATTCAGTTTAAATTAAATTTTATTTATACAGCACCAAATCACAACAGTTGCCTCACGGCGCTTTCTATTTTAAGGTAGACCCTACAATAATACATACAGAGAAAAACCCAACAATCATATGACCCCCTATGAGCAAGCACTTTGGTGACAGTGGGAAGAAAAAACTCCCTTTTAACAGGAAGAAACCTCCGACAGAACCAGGCTCAGGGAGGGGCGGGGCCATCTGCTACAACCGGTTGGGAAGAGAGAAGGAAAACAGGATGAAAGACATGCTGTGGAAGAGGGCCAGACATTAATAACAAGTACGATTCAATGCAGAGAGGTCTATTAACTAGTGCTGTCAGCGTTAATCCCGTTAAAATGACCTTAACGCCAAAACCGCATTAACGCGACAAATCTCCATTAGCAAGTTAGCGCAGCTCGCCCTGTGCGTGGGGCTGCACGGCAGTTAGCTTGTTAATGCATTAGCGCCATGCAGCCCCACGCACGGGGCGAGCCACGCTAACTTGCTAATGGAGATTTGTCGCGTTAATGCGGTTTTGGCGTTAAGGTCATTTTAACGAGATTAACGCTGACAGCACTACTATTAACACATAGTGAGTGAGAAAGGTGACTGAAGAAGGAATAATGCATCATGGGAATCCCCCAGCAGCCTACACCTATTGCAGCATAACTAAGGGAGGATTCAGGGTCACCTGATTCAGCCCTAACTACATGCTTTAGCAAAAAGGAAAGTTTTAAGCCTAATTTTAAAAGTAGAGATAGTGTCTGTTTCCCGAATCCAAACTGGAAGCTGGTGCCATAGAAGAGGGACCTGAAAACTGAAGGCTCTGCCTCCCATTCTACTATTACTCTAGGAACAACAAGCAAGCCTGCAGTGCTCCCCGGGCGCCCAATGGCTGCCCACTGCTTCACTGAGTGAATGGGTTAAATGCAGAGAGGAATTTCCCCACGGGGATCAATAAAGTACTCAATAAAGTACTCTTTTACAGTGAAGTGCTCTAATAGTGTGATATGGTACTATAAGGTATCTTACCTTATAGTACCTTATGGTACTATAAAGATGAGATGGCACCTGATTATTTAAGACCCAGGCTTTTCATTATATATGCCATTAAATATTAATCTATAACACTTCATCTCAAAGCAGGAGCTTTTAATAGATAGATAGATAGATAGATAGATAGATAGATAGATAGATAGATAGATAGATAGATAGATAGATAGATAGATAGATAGATAGATAGATAGATAGATAGATAGATAGATAGACAGACAGACAGACAGACAGACAGACAGACAGACAGACAGACAGACAGACAGACAGACAGACAGACAGACAGACAGACAGACAGACATCTATTGCCTTTCAATAGAAAGAAGAAAAACACTTCCCAATGAAACGGTTAAGACTTGGAGATGTTCACTGTGTCTGGTTATTAGATGTCTTGCTGTTTCCAAAGACAGATGGATGGCAGAGATGAGTGGGGTCAGGTGGTGAGATGTGGGGAGGAAGGGAGTTGGTGAGTAAAGCCTTTTAATCTGAACTCTGAGGACTAACAGAGTCTGCATTGCAAAACCATTATCATCCATTACCTTGACAACCACAGAGCTGGCTACCTCAGACCACCTCAGCTGATCTTTTTGAAGAAGATGTGATTTATGGAAATGCGATTTTGACCAAGTGCCCATTTCCTTCTGCAATAATATATCCCTCATGTCAAGAACAGAGTATTTTGGCATGACAATAATATTATTAAAAACAGAGCTGAAAAAGACACAAAAGTACTAAAGGTTTAGGGAAATACTGCTGAAAAAACTATGAGTAATATTGGTTTTATGTTGCTGACAAGATACAGTAAATAACTCTAAGTAATTTTAATGAGAAAAGCTACGGTAACTGTGTAGCAAGTTTCTTTCTTTTCTCTATCTCCTCTTTCTGTGTTCATGTCTTTCTCCTCAGGTGTTCCCTTCTCACTATCTTTAATTTATATTTTATATATTTCATATAAGTCTTTTGTATCCATGTTTGGTCATGCAAGTTTTTGTTCTTCACCTTTGTTTGATTTTGCCACCTATGCTTTATCCCTAATGAGCCTTCTGGGTTTATAGAAACCTCACTCTTCCTTCTGTTCTTTGTTCTGGTGTCGTTTGTGTAATCCTCAGTGTGTGTCCTGCTCTTGTGTCCTCATGTTTCCTGGCATTTCCTACTTCTTTGGACTTTTTGTATCACATTTGGAACCTTGATCAACCTCTATAAAGGCTTGCCTTTTGTTTAGTTCTACATTTGTGCTCTGCACCCCCCCCCCAAAAAAAAAAAAAACAAACAGTTGCAACATGGTAAAAAAAAAAAAAAAGTACCAGTATTTGGTTAAATTCCAGAAAAAATATCAATTCTGTTTTTGTTTGGTGTTGGAAAGATCAGACTGGCAGTAGCACATTAACTTGCTGAAGGTAGTAAAAACCACAACAGCAGTGGTTCATAAAGGATTTCTTTGTTACTAGGCCATAAAATCACAGGGACTGTAGACCAATCATAGTGCCTTTATTCAGTGGGAGACAGTGAATAAAGGCCCTAGGACTTTACTATTTGGCCTCTGAGTGTTGTTGCTAGTAAAGAAGAAAAACAACAACGCACTGTCTTGAATTCTAATTGGTATCTCTTAATGCAGGTTAAACAAGATGGCACACTGTAAGTCTGGCAGAGATTTGTTGATTAAAAAGGCTCCATCTCTAAGGATTAATAGCATGCTTGCATCATTAAGGTGACAGTAATTGTTTCGCCCCTCTGAATTTTTCCGGCAATCACCACCGTTGCCCCAGTTCTGGTCACTGAGGTAATATGACCTGATGATTAAACATCCACGCAGAAAGAGAGTAAAAGTGGTGCTGCAGACCTCTCCTTCTCTTTGCTCCCTGCTGCAAGAGTTTTATGAAGGGCCAAGTCAAACAGCTGATTCATAGATCCAGCACAAGAAGACCATCTCATCTGCAGGACTTACAAAAAGAAGGGGTGTGGGGCAGAATCTTAAAACTGAAATGATCTCAGGCCAAGGTAAAACTGCAGCCAGCTAGGTTTGACTGCTCTGGTATTTTGCGTCCAGAAACCCCAGTGTGAACCTCTCAGCTACCATTCTTCAACCTGGCTGATGTCTGAATGTACATGGCCACATACCAAACTGAATCCTGACCAACAAGCTGGAAATACAACTATCTCAGCCCCACCTTCATCACTACATCAAGGACAGACAGGGTTTAAATTAAGGGATAGGCCTTAATCAAAGCTAGGTGCTTTGGGTTTAAAAAAAAAGTGTTACACCCACAAAATGATGTCCTGCAACAAATTAAACAAGATGAATTTAACTTTTCTGCATTAATCCTTGTGAACATGAGACTTGCATCCCCCAACGACTATGCAGGTGGGGAGAGTGCTTGATTGTGTCCCTCACACCCCTGCTGCACTTGTTTGGGCAGGACAAATTATACTTTTTAGTGACTTTGCATAATTCCCTGCATAGTTGAGCCAACTCAGACACTGATATTGTTAGGAATATTAAAAAACAACAACATAATTTAATGCAGATTTTATTTATGCCTAAAACTAGGCGTATTTCTTGTCTGTAAACTGATCCTCATGGTGCAGTATAGTTTTCATTTTACTCCTTGTCCTTCTTGAGAGAAATTATTGTACATGAGATTACTATGAACCTACCATATCTTTACATTTACCTGGTGTGCAGGGCTCTTGGCTGATTAACTGAGACTTGTGGAGGGAAAATAAGTAGATTTAATTTTCTGCCATTATACAAAAATGGTTCTTTCCTTTATATAAAAACATCCTGTTATAAGTTAAATATTAAAAACATATAAAATTCTTAAACCTACTTCCAATTTTCCCTACTAGTCACATATAATACAGGGGCACTGAGCTCCTTTAATTTATATGCTTAATTAAATCCCATCTAAGGAGTGTGTGGAGTGTGTGGAGCGTGCCTGTCTGTCTGAATCTCCTACTTGCTTCATTCAGCTTCAACGGTGGGAAGGTTTTCATACTTTGATTATTTCCATAACACTCCCCCCCCCCCCCAAAAAAAGAGGACTAATTGGGGAAAATAAATGAAAACACCTGTTCTTGTGCAATAAACAAAGGATCTGAGCACTCTCCCACTGCTGGTACTGACTGTAGGCTGGTGCCGATGGAGACTTGACAGTTAAAAACAACACAGCTGAATGCTTGGGTTCTACTGAAGCTGCAAGGCCTTATGGGAAAAGGGTTTTAATGAAAATCAGGGGGGCTTAACTGGGACAGACTGAACAGCAATATGACTCAGCACCACTAGGTCCAAACAGAGCGTAGCCACAAAGAAGACGTCAGAGAGACGGGGTTTAGAGCCCAAGCTCCAGTCTGCCTGTCAGCAGGAATGCTGGGGGCCCAAATACACACAGATAGCTCTGCTTACCCTACACATCACATAATGAGGATGGCACTCAGATAACAACCCAAGCTTCACTTGATTATACTCAGGTCAGAAAATCATTAACATGTCAGAATTTACAGCCTCATTAAAGACAAGAAAGAGAGGGCACGCTAGAGTTTTTGTTGGATAAGCGTTAACATCATCAGCTCACAGTAATAATCCTAACCTTCAGATATTTAGAGGCCTCGTTCTCCATGTTTAACAAGTTGCAAATACTAGTTACTAAGTTATCTAGCAGACAGAGATGTCATTAGTTTAGCAAAGTATTTTGATAGGATGAGAATACTACAGGATGTGCTTTGACAAACAGTTTTGAACCAATTAAAACCAATGATAATGGTTTCCTTATGGATAATCTATGCAGCACATTTGTGGTAAAATGATTAGTTGAAACAAAAGAAAAGAAAGCTGTCATTTACCCTAAAATCTCACTCTACACTATAATCCCATTCTCAAAAAAAAGTGAAAAGACAATAAAAACAAAGCCTCTCAAAAGTAAGGGAATGTCTATATGACACCAGTTCACGAAAAAAAAAAGACCCTTTGTTCGATACAGTCTGTTTATCCATCTCACAGGCGGACACGGCCTGTAGAAATCTCTTCTTCCTGTGTCTGCCTCCTGCTTTCCCTCATGAGAGGAATGAAAGAGCCAAACGAGAGGAAGAAACAGAGCGAGGGAGGGAGAGAAAAGAAAAACGAGCGCATCAATCAAGTAGCTTCTTATTGCCAACAATGAGCTCAGTCTCCTGTGTCCCTTCATTTACAGGACTCACTGGGTTTGGACAGGCTCGTCCTCCCACGCATATAAATACACTGATAACAATTAGACAACATATTTAAAAACTATTTATTTGTTTTTGAGACAGGGAAGGACATATATACAGTATATATTTATATATAACATACTATTCTTTTCTTGCTGTAAAATAAATTTGATACATTAGACTTTGCACTGCAAGTCTTGTCATGATACATATAATACATTTACATATATTGATTTCTACCAGCTAGTCTGTATTCATTTGATCATCCTAGGGTCCTTAATTTCTTTAAAACTGCATCACTTAAAACACATTTTAGCTGCCTTTAGCATGTAGCAGCCCCATAGAAATAGTTTTCTATTACAGTTACGGCAGTAGCAAGCTTATTGCCCAGAAAAATCATTTAATACTGGACTCGTCTGAACCCTGGGATAAACAAAGTCGTCGTCTGGGTTGAACAGCGAACTCTGACATTCAGCGCTGGCTCTGATCCTGTTTGTCTTTGGCTCACACACCACTTAATTATGCTTTAATAACACTGAGTTCACAGAAAAATATTCCTAGAAATTTCTTTTGTAAGTTAAACCCCTAAAGGTTTCATTCATGTGTCTCCTAGATGAGTCAAAACAGTATGGCCAATCATGCAAATTTTCCATAACCTGTCAGGTAATACTGCCTTCAAAATGTATAGCTAAGGATGTGTGGAAACATTTTTCTGCACTGGAACAAAAACCAGGCAGCCTGAGTTCGTTTTCCATCCATTTTTCATTTATAAACCCCATTTCTGAAATGTCTGCAAAACCAGTTGCTTTCAATGAGTCACTTTTAACAAAACTAAGTCCTCAAAGTATCATTAGCTTTGACAGAGTCTGAATATAAAAAATATATTTAAACATATATACCTATAAACATCTAACTGGAGTGGACATGGGGATATAAATACAAGTGAAAGAATTTTCACATTTGAAGTTAAACAAACCAAAACATCACAAACATTCCTTTTATAGAAAAGTGCATCTGATTTAAATTGATCTTTACGCTAAAGCTTCTCAGTCAGGGAGGTCTGGGCCAGACACACGTGAACACAAAGAAGGCCCATCACATTAAGGCCTTTAGTTTGACTTTTCAAACAATAAAAAGCGTCATCTGATTTACTTTTATACATACAAGGTTAGTTTATCTACTCCTGCTCTGAGCTACAGCAGGAGGATGTCTGACAGAAAAATTAGTTACTACGAGGTGAAGTTCCACCCTAAACATCC